>NC_090936.1:130542710-131255846 GCF_040938575.1 Ambystoma mexicanum | reverse complement strand
GCCCCTTGCATACCTCGACCGCTGTGGTGAATCCAGATCTCCTTTCCTTCTCTAAGCTGTTAGTACTCTCCTTGGCACCCGCTTGTACCTCCTCCCACATTATGGGCCTGCCTAGAGCAAACCTGGTCCACCAGAAACTGCTGAAAGGGGTCTAAGTTCCATTTCTCTGAAGGGACTCAGACTGAGAGAGGCAGCAGCAGCTAGAGCATGAAGCACCGGGCCAGCAGTTAAGTGGGCGAGGGAGGGAGACTGGGTAGGAGGGAGGGGAACCAGAGGAGGGGAATAGAAGGGGCCGGGTGAGGAAGTGCCAAAAAAATGGTGATGGGGCTCGGGTGGCTGGTGGAATACGGGTGGACACTGCAGTTCTCACCCGTTTCCAGCCACTTGATGAGCTGAGCGTCCTTTCCAGAGTGCACATGTATTTTAAATACCTGATAGTTAAGTTGTAATTCTTACTGAGTTATATCACTAGTCCTCCTTTCTAGTGATCATTACAAAGTGTGTAATATGTCGCTTTACCATGACTTTGTGCGTTTCACTTGGTGAAGTGAGTCGAGTCTTGGCAGACGCTTTGTTTGTACTGTTCGATTTTGCTTTCTTTAGAGCCTTCTTTGACCTTGGTTAACTTAATGTAACACTTATGTTAAAGAGTACACATTTTCAGTGCATCAATGATTGAGTGCTTGTTTATGCCTAACTGTACCTTACAGGCTTGTTTTGAACCTCCATGTGTGTATGCGTTCTTGGTGTACATATCCAATTCTGATCATGTCGCCAGACAGGAATTTGCTGCAGCAGGGCAGGCTAGTGTTTTAATGTTCCAAATGGTTTCAGTGCACTATACCAATGCATGATCTACTACCTCAGTAGACTTAATTAGCGCACACACAAGAAGTGGTGTGTAAGTTCAATGATACTCTGCTTCCTAATCAAAATGTCCTGTTTATCACCACTCTTGCTTTACAACTGCATCATGATATGCATTTGAGCTCCACATGGCTGCTTTTCGGTCACAGAAAACTGTTCGTTTTTTAGTACTGCAACTTTGAGTGCTGTAGATAGCAATTCTGGTGTGCAACTAGGTGGTTTTTAGAAACTGATAATGAATTCAATGCCCTGGGGGTCTGCATTTCGCTAGACCTTCATAATGAAAAAGATTGTTTGTTTCCATGGTTACAGAAATCCAGAGCAAGCGTCAGGAAAGAAAACGCAGAAGTACAGCAAATCCAGCCTACAGCGGACTTTTGGAACCAGAGGTACCTAACCCTAGCGAGCTCACGTATTATGCTGTAGATTTGAAGGGGAAAGTGTGGTTAAAGCCTAATGCCTGAAATTGAGGCAGTGGCAGTCCGTGATTTGCCTGCAGTCTGAAAACAAAGGACTGTTTTAATTGGATAAGATAAGGATAAAGGAAGGTCAAGATGTGGGCAGGATTGGACAGGCAGGATTGGACAGAGGTCAGAAGACGTTCTTTTTGCCACCCTTTTAGCCTACCGATTGTGGCATGAGGTGTCTTCCACTAAACTGTATACCAGAATTGGCATGGGAAGGCTGTATTCGTCACTAACTTCGGGAATAGGCTTCTCCTCTCTCAGCCCTTTGAAAGGAAACAAAAGGTGCTAGTGGGCTGACGAATTGCTCTGGGCAGTGACACGTTATGTGCCAGGGGTTCAACACAGAATAAGTTAATTACCCAGATCACGAGTAATTGACATTTGTCAGTTACTAACAATTCTTTGTTTGATACATTTACACACCAAACAGTGGGCGATTTCCCTATAATTCACAGAACTAATGTCAACAAAGCCCTGTAATTAACAGATGACCACAAATAATGGCCTGTTCTGCACTAGTCTTTTAGTTGCAGGTGATTAGACCCCTTCTTCTAGCTTTCCTCTTCACTAGGCAATAGGTTTGAACTATAAAAACATAGGAGCGTTCCCTTTTAACTCGGTAAGCTCAGCATGCCATTCCCCCTAAACCATAAACTGGTGTAAAAACACCCACTCCTGCGAGGACAACATGCATTCAAAGCAGCAACTTGGAAAGGATATATGCCTGCCTCAGCAACAACAAAACCACACATACTATGGCAATAACCGCCGAGCCGGCAGGCCATTACCGCCTATGGTACTGCGCACAGCACCTGAAGTTACAGGCCCGAGCGTAGCGAACGGCGAGGTGGCTATTGCCGTCAGTATTCCACGGTTTGCAGCCTCGGGATACTCGTTTTCCTGCGTTTGCACCCCCAGAACACTAATGGCTGACGAAACTTTCAAGCAGCATTTCTTTTGCCATTTGACAAGGTTTTGTCGCAGTACGCGTTGGTTCTAGGAACACTAGAACGCGCGTACTGCTTCATTAGTACAAAGCAAGAAGGCGCCATTTTGGGCCAAGTTGCTCCATACTAATGAATGGGAGAAAAAGGGAAAAGGGGCTACGCGTGGTCCCTTCTCCCTTTCCAAGGTTACCTTGGAGAAAAAAAATGCACGCACAGTGCTAGGTACTAATGGTTAACATGAAATAGTGTTTTTTGTCATTTCCGTTTTTATTAAGGAATGCCAAATAACATTGTGCAGTATTTCTTTTCCTGCTTTAAATATGCAGTTTGCTATTTGAAGCAAAAACAGTCTTTGCTATTGCGTACTGAAACAAACTAACCAATGAAATGTATAAACGAAATATTGGGTCCATGTGAGTAACAAGCCAATAATGGGAACTGAGTTTTGGTGATATTGCCAAGCTTCTTGACCCTCGCCCTCCCAGTTCATGATGCCACCGGAATCGCACCTCTTTTGTGTAGAATAGCCTAAACTGTTAGCAAGGTGTGCGCAGGGGATAATGTTTTGAATGAAGAAGTAGATCAGAACTCTGATAATGCAATGTACAGCCCCTCCCCACCTATCACTGTGCATGCACCATGCGGCAGTCACACAGATACTCTTTCGGAAAGAGAGAGATGTAATCTCTGTTTGCAGAGAAGACACTGAACTGCTGTGAATGTCTTATCTTACATAAACTATTTTAATAATGGTATGTGACTATATACTGTACTTTTTTTTTCTTTCTTTCTTTTTAGCGGAAACGTCTTGCATCAAGTTATTTATATAACCCCTTGTTCTTTTCAGAAAAAGGTGAGTCGTGTAGCCCTCCTCATTATCTTAATGCGTTGAACATTTGTGTCCCAGGTGTAGTTCCAGATGGCTCACCACTGGCATGCACTTAGACCAATATGGTGCCCTTTGATTATTCAGCATGTTTTCTTTTATCAACATAAAATAATATGAATGATCCAGTATGTGTTGTAATATGCTACATGTAAAACTGTGAGATCAATTAAACCTATTGTAGAGAAAACGGTCTCGAGGCATAGCCTGTAGCTAAAGATCACTACAGTTTTCTCATGCATTCAAACACCACTTCATTTCTATTGCTTAGTCAGATGCCAACAGGTAGTAGCTTTCTTGCAATGATAGAGTATGGAAACCCTGGAGCACCTGATTGGGAGCAATCATGTTCATATGTCAAACATGTACATACATGGAATGATGGGAAGTCCAATTCCCCAGGTGAACGTGGCTCTATTGTGCAGTCGAGCAGGACGTTGCTTGTTTCTGTGCACCAAATAGTAGAAAGCAAACACATTTATTTAAATATAGGAATGCCCAGTGAATTGGTGTTGCTTGTACATTCATTTGGGATGTAGCTGCTGCCTTCAATAGAGGAAAATTGAGGCAATATATGGTAGTTTTGGGAAACAAAAGAATTACATTTCTGCTTACCTTTCGTTCATTTTTCGAGAACTATGTGCAATATTGAGTCTTTTTATTAAAATAATTTTACAATTATATGATGCCAAGTTTTTTATGTAGCGTGGATTCTTCCTATTTCTAAGCACTGTAATGGTAGGTGTTATTCCTGCCCATTTTAATGATGTTCAGTGCATATACCTCCGGAGGATCAGCGCGGAGTCTAGATTTTGAGATCTGCATGCTGGCCTCGTGTCTGCAGCATGCACTTTACTTCCTAAGCTGTCTATTTAGTATGCTGTTTACAGCATTATCGTGATTTGTGTACCCTGGATCGATGTTTGGTAGGACACAGATTAATAAATATATTTTAAGTGTCCTTCCGAGGACGTTCCGTACACTACCAATCAAAACTGTCTAATTTTTGAACCTTGTGGAAAGGCTTAGGTATATGTGACCTTGTTTGGCAGCAAGTATCTTCATATGTGAAGCCATACCTAAAATCATTTGTACTTCTATGTATCCTTCCCTTTCCTTTATACTTATGCAAATGTCCCTGAAAGGGGACAGCACTGCAGCATGTTCAGGAGCGCAATTTCTTTCAAACAAAACTGCGCAGGAGAATGCATGTACGTGGCAACATCCCTGACTCCAATCCTCCCTTGCGCATGCTCCCCGGCCAACTGTCAATCAGTATACTTTTTTTTTTTTTAAAAAAAAGCCTTGCCATTGAGGTTGGAGGATATGTTCACTGTCTGCCACCTTCAGAATGTATGGACTTCAGGAAGAGGGTGACTAAGAATCTTTGTCTTTTTCATAGGCACCGTGAACAGATGTTTCCGTTCCAGCAGTTCACTAGGGCGGGAAGTGCTCTGAGAGCTCTCACACCAGACTTCGATCAGAAGTGCCATAAATCCTAAAAAAGGTGCTTGCACCTGGGAAGCCAGCCACGGTACCACACACATGTGCAGAGAAGCTGAGGTGTCAAAGGATGCTGAACGGCTGGGATTCCTAGTGCTCTAGCCAAACCGCCTTCGGAGGTCTATTTATAAACCCTTCAAATATGACAGCGATCCAATAGAAATTGAAGTCTTGGATACTCTGTACATAGCTGCACAGCAGACCATGTCTAAATGCCCCTGTGAATCTGTACTGGCTACCTCATGTACATGTGTCAGTGACATGTACCCCCCCCCACCCCCCGGAAGAAGGATAAGGAACCAGATCTTTCTGACAGTAAAGTCTACCAAAATAGTGCCTTCCTTCTGGTGGAGTCCAACACTGACACCATTCTGGCAGTATATAATGTGCGTCTATGGCAGACATTGCAGTATTTGTCACTGATCCTCCCCCAAGAAAAAAACAGTTGGTCTCGGATAAAGTCGACGGGAAACAACTGGCCCACAACTTGTTTGACCTAGTTGCTAAATACTTGTCATTCCTAAAAAGAAAAACAGGACTGGATTAAGAACCATCCTTGATCTCTGCAGATTCAACAAATCCCTCCTCAAAAGGGGTTCAATGTGATTACGGCAAAATCTTCTCTCCTGTTTGTTGAGAGAAGAAAATAGGTGGGCAGAAAACACATTTTAAAAAGTTGTCTGCAGGCTGGTTTTAGGGAAAGGCTATCCTCTATGATGAACAACATTGTAATTAATTAACTTATTGAACAAACAAAATGTAGGGATGCCCTTCCACTGTATACACTCGATTTTTCAGCCGACTTTGATACGGTTGCTAGATCAAAACTGTATACACTGTCGATTTTTCAGCCGACTTTGATACGGTTGCTAGATCAAAATTGTAGCGGAAATTAAGTAAAATTGGAATGCCTGGCAACTTACTATATGCTTGTCAATTGTTGTATAATGACAACATAGCTCGTATTAGATTGAAGGGAATAGTCGTATTAGATTGAATGGAATGGGTGAGCTCTTTGGAGTAATCCCGATTAGGAGAGGGCTCAGACATGGATGTGTAGTGGCCCCTCTCTTATTTAATTTGTGTGTGGCTGATGTGGGATACGCCCTTGAGGAGATAAATATTGCTTTCCCTAGGATGGGTAACACTGAAGGAAGCTAACTTGGGTACGCCGATGACTTTGTGATTCTAGATAGTACTTTCATAGGAATAAGTCAAGAGTATACACGCCATCCTTGATTATGCAGAAAGCAATGGTCTAACTGTAAAAACAAAGAAAGCGCAGTATATGGTCTGGTAATGAAGAGTAGGAAGTGGATATAGTGTAGGGAAGGAATCACTGAAAGGGTGGAGAGCTATTGGAACTTGGGCTATGAGTTGGAGATGGGGAGAAATACTACGCTGCAAAAAGCGTACTAAGGCTATGGCCATAATGATGGCGTTTAAACAATTTATCAGACGAACTGCAGGGCATAGCCTCATTGGAATTATATGTATTTATTGACTGAAATTGGTCTCCGCTATTCTATATGCCTTAGAGACTTTGTATAAAGATCGAACGTCTTGGGCAAACAAAGTAGAGGGTATAGTGTGGAGAAAAATGTTGGGATTAACTAATGCTGTTCCTGTTGAGGATATACAATTGGGATTAAGCCTAAAGTCTCTGTCTACATTGATAAAGATCAAATGAGGAAGCCTATATATCAAAACTGTGAGTGCAGTGGAAGCTTCACATTGTGCTCTTGCTCACTGTTGGTCACGCGGAAGACTAATGTAAATTCCGGTTTTGGGGGAGACTAGACCTGATGTTCAGAAGACCCTTTCTTGAACCTAAAGAGATATGGTGGTATACCATACACCACCCTCCTTTCTAGCAAAGGTCGTGACAGAGTTTCAAATCATCCAAGAGATTTGTTTGCCAGTATTCTGTCTAATCTGGATTCCAAAGCGAAGAGGGCTCTGCACAACCCTGACGTGGGTAGGGTTCTGAAATTGTACTCATCAAGGACAAAAGAGAACAAGAAGTCAAAGCGACTCATTGTTACTTATGGGGACTCTCACCCTGTGACAAAGGCTACTAAGACAATCATACTAAGGTGGTTAGTTTCATGTATCCTGAAAGCTTGCAAGCTGAGATAAGCTTCTAAAAGGTGTTCATGTGCATCTTGTTAAGGCTAAAACCATGCCTGTAGCCTTTCAGTGACATGTTCCTCTCAGGCATATGTGCAAGGCAGCAAAGCCCTCTGCAAGCACTACTCACGCGAGAACAGATGCCCAGTTTGCTCTCCGGAATAGTTTTGGTTTAGCAATGGAGATTTTCTTACCGTCCACTCTTTCATGTAAGGTTATTTACAATCTTTTATAGATAGGTGTGGGGTAAAGGGGACATGACTTAGGAGTTAAGTGAAGGTTACTCATCCTTGTGACCTTTGTATTCCTAGTCCTTCGTCCCCTTTCCTCCATATGACCCTGTCCCCTCTAATCATTTTCCAGTGTTGCGCACACTGATAAAAGTACTGATTGTTGGGTGGGGAGCATGCGGGAGAGAGGGAACGTCTAGGGGCTTTGCGTTATGCGCCTGCGCAGTTTTGTTTTAATAAATATTCCTATTTCTATTGTTCTCACTTGCAAACCGCAGCTATCATCAATATTGGCATCTTGCTGCTAAAGTATTGAGCTGAGGCGACTGAAACAGAGCCGTCTAATCACCCATTAAAAGAGCCATGAGCGTTATACAAAAGACTATAAGCAGGAGGTGTATTGGTAGAGAATTCCACCGTGGAACAGAATGGAGGAAGGTTGACCACCAAGATGGGATAAACGGAATTTAGGTCATTCAAGAACCGCAGAAGCAGCAGATACTCGGGGCAGGGGGAGTAATCTCTGAAATATGCGAGTAAAAAATGTAGGACCGTTTGATTCGGGAGTTTTACAGAGGATGCAGGGATTTAAATTGAATCCATTTAGCAACTGGGAGCCAACAAAGAGAGCGCATTGCAGGTGAGATTGGGGCTGAAAGTTTAAGGCCACATAATAGGTGCACTTCAGCATTCTGAACCGCTGCAGAAGAGCTATTGAAGATTTTAGGAGACCCAGTAACAGAGCATTGGCATAATCTATCTGAGTGGAAATAATGCTGTTTATAAGGGTTAAAAAGTTGAAAAATTGTAGCATAGGTGAAAAAACATTATGTTAGCACAGTAGAACCTGTAGAAATAAGCAGCCAGTACTCCAGCCTTTAAGGACGATTGTCACCTTAACACCCTCCCCTCTACCACCTTATTTCATATTTGACATGCTGAGTGTAGTAATGAGAACTATGAAATTGGCATTGGACACCAGCTAGAATTCACCATTATGCCATCTACCTTAAATTCAATCCTAACACCTTAGCATTTCTTCTTCCTAATTTCTTGAACACTTTTTCATGCAATGGAAAAACAGATGCTCACTCAGTGCCGTCCGACATCTCATGAGACTGTCCATAGCAGATGCTGACAGAGCTGAAATGCAGCTTCCAGCGAGCTTTCACAACTAAGTTCTAATTGAGCAATAACCTGCTAGGAACTCTTTCAGCTACAATAAAAGAGCTATTGGCAGGGTCTGTGGGAGGGTGGGTCAGCAATTTTATTTTTCTTCAGTCTTCCCCTCTAGCGTAATTCTGCATCCCTGGTTCGTTCCCGAGATATCTCCAGGTTGTTTCCATCTAGCATCTTGTAACATTCATGTTTCATCCATACTGTAGTAGCTTGCTGAATTGGAAGTAAGATCATGAAATTGCTATTTAAAATTAAACAATCCATTTTAGAGGTAATTGTCTGTCTGCATGACTAGAAGGACCAGCCTTTTCCTGTCATTGCTGTCATTGCTTCACTAAACTCGCATAACTGACAAGTTATCCGTTCACTGCCCACTAACCTGTTATCTGCCCTTCTTTCATGTGCTAGCCAATGAGGATCTCTGTTGGAAGGTATGTTTGGCAAGCTTTGCATACTCTACGTGTTGGCTTTTGTGATGCAGTTCTTGTATGTTGTGGCTGTACATGGTTGTAATAGTTGTGTTTACTTATGTATTTTAATCACTTTTATATGCCAAATTAAAGACCAGCACCGCTCTTTACCTTGTATCCCCTTTAATGTCTGTCGTTTCATTGCTGTACCTCTGTACAAGAATTACAAAACAATCCCTAGTGACTCTTTTGTACTATGTTACTGAATCTGTATGTCCTACAAATGTCTGCTGTAGATGTAAAATGTAATGTATTTGAAAATGTACTTTAAAACAATGCATTACCTTTCCTAGCCTGAACCTCAAGATGAATTCATAGCTGGTGAAAACATCTGCTGCTTCCCATTAGTGGAATCTGTTTTTAAATTACATTTTTTTCAATCTGTTTTCTTTGGAAGTCTCAGCTTCCCTTTGAAGGCCGTCATTTAGGAAATAGACTGGAAAGCTTAACCTACTATTCTTGGTTGCATAGTTATGCAATTAACATTGACTGAAATACTGAATATGTTTTAAATACCCTTGTATTACATTTTTTTTTTTGGGCACATGGCCTGATTTACAAAAGCATGTTCAGTGGCGCAATCCCATTGGAAAACACTTTGTAAATCATGCCACAGTCTTTGACACTGAAAACATACACATTGTATTACTCTTGTCAAGTGCATCTTTCAATGGTGGAAAGTATTATTAGTGTGTGTCTATGGAAGTCTCCTGCCATCTCTAGATGCCAATGTGGCATTATATCGAAATTTAACTTGATCATAAATCTGTTCCTCTTTCCATATCGTTTCTGTGTGTCCTTGCCGTGTATTTGCTTGTGAAGTCACCCGCATCAGAGGGGAGAACTCAGAGAACCCCCCCCCCTCTCATGCTCTGCAGTCACACTTTATTTTTTGATATGTGATCTTTTATCAATTACTTCAAAATAGCGAGACTTGTTATCCTCTAGATCATATTGCTTCGATCCTTTGCCCGCCAACCGAAGATTTGTATCTCAAGGCACGACCATACACCATCATTTTCCTGGCAGTTAACGTGGCGATGCGATGATTAGATTCCCTTCATGCCCAAAAGAGCATGTAGCACTTTCTACCTGACATACAGTTTTTTGGTTTCTCTGAAAGATGAGTGGACATCACTTGGTTTCTTTACGGCTAGTGATGTAGTGAGGGAGAACAGAGGATTATAGTCCCAGCATTTGCAATGTATCCATAGATTTAAGTAGACATTTAGTTTTCTATATTTTTTTAGCCCGATCTTGAGCTTTCAATTCTAGGAAAGTTGATGTTGGTGCTTCTTTTGATGCTGTGTACGACTGCCTCTAAATATCAGTCTTGTAAACGAGACCACTTGTTTATACCCTATACATAACAATGCACAAGAACTGGCAAAATTAACTGTTTTGCTTCCTCCCCAAGAAAGATCTGATTTGTTTAATTTAACACGCAACATGGTTTGATGGGTTTCCTCTTTATTTTATTGAGAAAGGCTTACATTAAGCTTATTATTAGGATCAGCTTATTAGTAGAGTTTAAGGGATGGCTACTGGTATGCAAACCTTAAAAATATTCTTATGATCTTTATTGTTAATGATGTATATGAATGCCAGACTCCTGCTTCTAATCTCTGGACGGGGGATCAAACACATGCTTCGTGGCATCATCTTGTTCGCAAGACGGGGTATTACCCTGAGCCATCCCCCTGAGCTCTGGGGCAACGCGCCTACCTTGGGAACAAGATGATGCCGTTCAACATGGGTTCAATCACTAGTTTCCTGCATTAAGCGTGATACAAGTCACTAATATGTGAAAACACATCACAAAAAAATAGAAGAAAATGGAAAACTGACAGTTTTTTCAAATTTGCATTGGTTCTCCCACTCTCGGATCAATTGAAGAGGGTTGCTCAGAGCAAATACGTGTCTGCTTTGTTTGAATGCTTGCTTTTTGACTTCATTGCCATTCTGAAAGATTGCTATACGCAGTGATTATGTCTACAATCTAGCAACAATTCTAGCCACCTTACTTAATGTGTTTCCAAGGAATGGGTCTAAGTTTCCTGAAGCTGGCATGCTGCGCAATCTGTTTACCTTTGTTGACCCAACTAAAGGCTGCGTGATAATTGCCACAAAATCTAAAATAACTCAAGTAACTCTGTCAATCACTTTTCATAGGATGAAATCACTCATGACCGATATTGTGCAACATGTAAACGTGGCAGTAACCTGCAGACATGTAGCATCTGTCCAAAGGCGTATCACCCGAACTGTGTGGAACCTCCGCTAAAGTCTGCACCCAAGGGGGTATGGGTGTGCCCCAAGTGCCAGCAAAAGGTATAGTATCCTGGTTCCTCATTTCAGTGATGCTAGGTATGCAGAAACCCATTTTAGAACTCTGTAGGGCTGCTGCAAGGCTTATTCCGCTTACCACGTTCTGTAAACGTTACTGCTTGGATAGGAAGTCAATAGTTCGGCTGTGGCCTGGATCAGTAACTCTTTCTTCCCAAAACCTTGTAACTATCTGTGCCCTTGATTTTATACCCTGGGAAAGTCAAGAAAGTGATGGAATGGAACACTTAACCTAAACCGTAACCAATGGCATTTCTCTGGGTATCATCACCTTTGATTGTTTTTTATGCACTTGTGCCACTACAGAAAATGATGATATGCAAAGAAATGCTTACCGGCCCTCGAAAGGAAGATTCCAGCCCAAACAGTTAGACCTCGTCAACAATTTAAAAAAACTCTTTTTATGCATATTTTGAACTTTGAGGTGAGGGCTCATCTGGGAGGCTATATGTGAATCTATGTGCGTAGGGAGACTTGCATAGGATATCCAATAATGAATTAAAATGTTTAACTGGGAATTCCTCTGGCTAGCATTCTTTTCCTTTCAGTTTTTAGTTGATCCTTGTGGTAATACCCGTTCTGTAATAGTACACGCACAATAAAGAACAATATAATTGAATGATTACAGGATGATATATGCTCCCATTGTGTTTCAAATTAATGAATTCATCTTTTATGGCACGCTTCATGCCAGAGACCAGCCTATAAGCACGGGCCCGGGACTCGAACCAAGACAAAGTCGTTGCCCCTGAGCTATCCTCCCTTGTTGTTGGGTAATTCATAGCCCGTTCCCTGCCCTTCTTATGTGAGCAGACTCCGGTTTTGGCCTGCTTTCTCCGACTGGGAGGCTTTTTTTCCGGTTCCGGCCTGGCCCAATTCACGACTGTTTTGTTTTTTTGGGGGTGCCCTTCCCAAGTACTTGTTTTCCTCCCCTCCCCTGCACTCACAAACTACTGTCATCTTTGTGGCGTCTATTAAGCGATAGGGTAACAAAAATGATGGATATAAAGTGAGGTTTGCAGGCCATCAGTGAATGCTGTACATTCCTCATAACTTCCAGTTTGGCCGTGGACATTTCAGACTACGAACGTAATGTGAGATTTTTTGGAGACAGTTACCTTTTTTGTAATAGTAAATGTCCTTTACCGTTTCGAGGTTACTCTCAGGCTTCACTTTCTGATTCTCTTCTATTGCCAAATAACATGCATGTTCCCACTCTTTTGACTCTTCCGCACGAGGTGGAACTCTAGTGCTTCTGCCAATTCTAATCCCAACATCCCTCTTCTTTAATCATATTTTAAAGTCCATTCTCCACAATAGGTCCTTCAGATATTCAAAGAATGTTTCTGCTTGGCTGGGCGATTCTGAATTGGATTTTTGTCAACAGTGTTTAGTTAATCATCAGAGAAGTAGAAAAGACTAAAGCAACTCTATGGAGTTGATTTCTGAACTCCTATAAGGCCAGGAGGACATCTTGCGCGTAACACGTTTGTCTGGGAAGCAAGACCACACAAACCAGCACAGGTTTGAATCCCGGTCTGTGCTGTGAGACTGGTCTCTGGTATTTAGCACATAATAAAAGCTGAGTGAATTTAATTGAATATAATCTTGCAATATTTTCAGCGGACGACTCTTACACCGCTTTTCTGCCCATGACTCTCTAGGCCTTCCTACATATGTACTTTTGATGTGCTAATCATGTGCACTAATGTACTCCTGTTTTCACTTGTGATGTACTGCTCTTGCACTAAGAATACACTGTACTCTCCTCCCTGCCCCTTCCCAGGCACTTACTGATTTGACTATTTGCTGAGCCTGGGAAGGAGAGAATTCATATTCCCTCTCGCCTTTGTTCTGGGGTACTAGGTGCACAATTCTATTGGCACTTCCTAATCTATGGTAAGATGATCAGCTATTGACAAAACTGTTCTGTCAAAACAGGTAAACCAGTGGTTCCTACACTCTAGAGCTCCCCCTCGGAAGAATGTCTAGAAGATAAATATCCAGTGTTAAACTGAGCTAATATAGAGTTGGTGTTCTGAGGTTAATGAAGGTCTTCATGAAAGGCATTCACCATCTTAACTCGGATTGCTCAGTTTTGGTGAGGTGCTTGTGACTTAATGACCTGATGACCAAATTATATTATTTGTGGCCGCTCAACAGAGAGGCATTTCTTAATGCTGTAGAATCACAGAATCCCTCTTAAGTAAACTTCACTGTATGCACAACTGGCCTCCTCTGTGCTTGGGTGCCCAGAGCTACAAATACACCTACCGATTTTGAACATACTCTACCACTCACGAGAAATAATCGGATCCTAATAGTCCCACCGGAAGATTTGCCAGTGTCACTACTGCCTCTACTAGATTATTTTATCATCGTTTGAGTTTATGGTTTGGGGCTGTCCACTTTGAGTGTCAAGTTTGCAGTGTGCAACATTCCTTTTGTGTCTCTCTGTGGCACATCCAAAGGACCTCTTCAAGTGGCAGATGCCCCTTTTGGCCATATTCAGATTTGGTGAGGAATTCAAAGCTCCTAAACAATACATGCTTTTCAAGTACTATTTATACTGAGGTGCAAGGCATCTTCACCCAGTTGCAGTTTCCCTAGCACCACTTTGTTGAGAGACAGTCCTGTTAGGGAGGAAGTTAAAGGTTCTTTTGACTCTTGAGTGTCATCAGCTACCCATGATTGAAGGCAGTAGATTAGAGTGTTTTTGAAGCTTCGACCCTGGCATACACTGGCCGGATCTTTGCATGAAATGTACCGTATATTGATCTCCCGGTTTCCAGTCGAACTTGGTTAAGACCTTAGGCTTATGGATTGATGTAAGGCATGCAAGCAGAATGTTTATCTGGAAATATGGTAGGGCTACAATAAAGGCTACAATTGCAACAAGCATGTGCACAATTCTCAGTGGCTCTCCCACATAGATTCTCATAAACATTTTCTGCTCAACCTACAGCAGAGAAGATGGAGATAAAAGTCACCAATTTGGCTTCAGTAGCACAAGTAACAAGGCATCTCCATGGACTCCTTGCACCATCAGTACAGTAGACTCTTAGTTGGCCTCAGTATGGCACCCATGATCTTTTCCAAAGTGGTGTATTCCATTAAGGCCACACAACGGGGGGGAGAGCATTCACATATAACATAACTGGATGACCAGCTGATGATAGCTGCTCGCTGGCACAGGCATCAGAGGCCATGAGTAGGGTTCTAGAACTGACTTTCTCCCTGGAATTGTCCAACTGTAGGAAGTCAAGCTTTTGAGTATCCTAGCACTTGACTTCCATTGGCTACATGTGGAATACCCATCTCAGGAAAGGATATCACCCCTCTGTGCAACAGGTTCAGGAATTCTGTGTCTTCTAGGGACGATGTTTTAGAGGCTTTGGGCCTCAGGTCCTCGTGTATCCTGGTGTCCACATGAAGCAGATAAAGCTATAGTAAGTCTGCCATTGCAAGTAAGACGTTCACCCCTAGTTAGCGGTGGTGTCTCGTTCGAGATGTTGAATGACCTTGACTGGTGGTCACAGGAATCAACCTCTTCCACACACCAAACAAACCCTTCAGTCTTGATCATGACAAATGTTTCTCTGTAGGGATCTGTCGCAACTTTGGGTCATCTCTAAGCTCACTACCTTTTGTCGACCCAAGACAGGTTACTGCTTATCAACTCGATTGTGTTGAAAGCAATTGGGCTGGCTCTGCCCTCTCTTCAGGGCCACTGTGTGTTGGTTCTTTCAGACAATATGATGGCTTGTTTACTATGTAAACAAGCGAGGGGGGGGGGATCTTCTCCTATGTGTATGGTAGCTCTAAAGTTTTGGGTCTGAGCGACACAACATTTTCTTTCCCCACAGGCCAGTGACTTAGCGGGATCCCTCAACATTCAGACTGAACTACTTCTCTCAGACGTGACAGCTTGACAGGAGTTTTGTAACAGAGTTTCAATGCTTGTTCGAACCCTGATATATCTGTTGGCTACAGAGCAGAATGCCCAGTGCCCCTCTTTGTGTTTTGAGGGGGCAGGCATAGCTCACTCTCAGGGATGCCTTTGATACCTTGCGAGGGTAGGGTTTTGTACACTCTATCCCCTGCCCCCATTTCTTTGGTGACCAAAGTCATACACAAGTTCAGGAGGTCTCTGCACTGAAGGATGCTTCTGATAGCCCCATACTGGCCCAAGAGTTTGGTTTTCAGACCTTCTGGAGTTGGTCAGCCCTCCTCAGATTCTTCTGATTACTCAGAACCTTCTTCATTCAACATGAGGTATGAATGCTTCGTCCCTCCTCTCACTCCATTTCCCTGGTTCCTGAGGACCTATTCTATAGGAACATGTGGCTTTCCAAAGAGAATGATACTTCATGTAGCTCACAAGGGGTCAAGCAGTAGACAATGGGACAATCAGCACAGTAAGGCAATGGGATGTTGTCATTGGTCGCCAGGCTACGGTAGCAACCCTCCTTCAGCATCCTTGGACAATGGTATTAGCACTAGAGCAAACTTGTCACGGTGCAAATATTTTCGAATATAGCCCCAATGTTTTTTTGCACTAGTGTAAACTTTCCTTAGTGTTGATGCAGTGCAGCTTTACACCTGCACGGGTGCAAACCTTCTGTAATGTGGCCCCTGGTGGTGCTTATTTCGATAGCCATTTAGGGATGTTTCAAGCTCTAAGGAACCCTTCATTTAGTTTGTCATAGAGACATGCATGTAAAGTACCTAATCACAGTTTCTCCCTCAGGTTGTTACGGAGTTCCTCCTAAATCAGGACATTATCACTGCACTTTTTCCCTGGAGCCTGCTGGTGACTCTAAAGTATGTTGCATAGCTTAGACATGGGAAGGACCCTGGGCCTCATTCCGAATATGGTGGTTACACAATGCCTCATCGTCTTCTTAACTTGCTCAAATCTGATCAAGCTGCCATCAATCAACTGCATAGAGCAGTTTTGCCCTGCGAATGCTGCAATGTGGTTCTTCTATCACTTCTTTTTGTAATTGTGAAGTAAGGCAAGGGGCGATGGCACCCTATGAATCTTTGGGAGCTCAAAAATATTTTACCAGTGGAAGAGTTCAAAATGTTCATACAAGAAAAGATTAAGATGTGTGCCATAGAGCTGTAGATTTTATGTATGCATGTTTGCGTCTTTGGACTTCCCAGCTTCCTCAGAGTGCTATGCCCGGGGTTTTCACCAGGGTAATGTTAGCATTGATGGCTTTTCTGAGACCTCAAGGGGCATATGTTTACTTGGGCAACTGGTTGATTAGTCCCTACAGATGACGCTGGATTTAGTTTCTGAACTGGGCCTATCAATCTGTTTCAAAAAGTCAAACCTTGTGCCAACTCAAAGACACATTGTGCTGGTGTGGTACACCAGGATTCGGAGAGTCTTCCTCCTCCATAGGAAAGAATTCAGGACATTTCGACAGACTGTTCACATGGGATTATGCTACCTGCTAATTGGACAGATGATTAACGTGCTTATTTTTAGACAAACGTTAGCAATGTGAGCCTGCACAAAACACAGACACTGCCGCAAATAGCACTTTCCTGTGCACTCAACGCAGCACGGCATATGGTGCCTCATAAAACACGACTGCGAGGGACAAGCGACAGGTGTGTTAGGGTTCAGGGACAGTGCAGGTTGTGAGCTGAGGGTGTCTAACCACCCCGCCAGATAAGTAACATTGGTGCAAAGGATGACATGTGATGAAGGCCCCAATATGTAGGACAGATTTGGATTTCCATATTGTAGGGGCACGAGAGACAGTGAGCTGGGTGAGGATGTGTACAAGGGGGCAGCAGAAAGGAATGGCATGCGAAAGTTCGACAGAGTTTAGTAAAATGAGTGTCTATAGGTAAAAAGAGGGGTTGAAATTGCCTGAAGGCCCCAATAGCAGTGTTTAGAGGAAGGTAACTGCTCATTGGGATTGGGCTCGGCGAGCAAAGATCATTAAACTGTTCAGAGATGTGCAACACATCTCTGGTCACAGCGCTTACATTTTAGAGATCTCTGGCGCTGATTGTGTTTTGCTTTCTGCTGATCCTATGTGTAAAACTTTACATGAGAGCGATGTAATTGCTGTTGGTGACCCATTGGTCTCAAGAGACTACACCCAATCCTTTCAGATTCTGGTATCTGCTCAAGTCAAAGCAGACTTAAGTTTGTGTTGATGGACAATCATAATCTTATGGCCGAAATTCTCATTTTTTTCTTCCAAATCCAACTATATTGAGTGCCACCGATATATTCCTGATGCGTTGGGTTGCAACCCTAGAACATCCTCAAGTACACAATTAATGTAGATCTCAGAACAGGGATTCTCACAGCAACATGTTAGAGCATTCAGCTTTTGCAGATTAGAAATGAATACTATCATTGGTGTATCAAACATGACAGCTGCCTAATAGCTACTCACCTGGGGGCACCCAGTGTTAAAGCCGACTAGCTCTCCAGGCTGGGCCATGCACCCCACAAATGGAGCTCTCTGCCTATACTGCAACTGATGTTTGCACTGTGGGGCTATCCCCTGCTGAGTCTGTTTGTTACTCAAAGTAATGTGAAATGCCTTCTTGGCGAGAGAAAGGTGTGGATTCACTGGGAGATTGCTTTCTTCTACCTGGTCAGTTTCTGTGTGGCGCACCACACTAGGACTGAGGAGCTGGGTGCCAGAGTGAGCAACACACTCTGTGTTATAACACCCAGAGGTGGTAAGCTTGTGAACCCCATAACTCTTCCATCCCTTCTCCAGCATGGGGTCTGGCATGGATTCACATGCTCATGAATATTCCCCGTCGTCAGGCTGGGAATCCTCGGTAAAGAAAAAATCAGTATCAGTTTCGTTTCTGATCTGTCTTTCGTAGTAGTAACCAATCACTGATCTCTGCGTCATACCAATGACTGCCATCTCCCTAAGCCCCGCCTCTGGCAGCCATCTTCAGATTTTTACCGCACGTTCAAGTGTTGGGAGTCCTCGTGCTTAACTCTCGAGCTTTTACTGCATGTTTCGCGCTTTTTCAGGTGAATTTTCACATTTTTTCGGTTAATCGAGCCTCAAGGTCCACCGGTTCTACTCCCGTTAACGGGTACCTGTTGCAGGATTTTCCTACGCCCCTCAAGGGTGAAGATTTCGTTGAATCAACCTCTTGGAGGATTCTAGAAGATTCGCGGCCTACTTCGAGATGGCCCAGGACGTGAGTTTGTCACCCGGACCCAAGCTGTTTCGCAGCTGCCCTGGATGCGGGCTGCAGAATGTGTTTAAGGAGGACGAACATTCGCGATGCCTCTACTGTCTTCATGGGGACAAGACTCATGTAGAGAAGGACTGCCAGTTCTGCAAGAACTTGTTGGAGCGGACCATGAGGGACCGTCGATCTCGTCTCGCCAGCTGGTTGAAGAAGGGCTCAACGGGTGAGAAGAAGAAGAAAGGGTCCGAGCGGGCTTCTAAGTCCTGTGCGGGCGCCCCGGCGACGGGGGCCCAACACCAGGCCAAGCGTCGCGAGTCCGCTGGCTCCGGGAGCGCCGAAAGGTCGGGCTCTTCGGTCGCCAGGGAGGGCGGGCGCACCTTCCCCGGCACCGTCAACCACGAGCCAGCGCTTCGGTTCGGGGAAGAGGAAGTCCGAGACCCCGGGTAAGCTTCGGGAGAAGCCCCGTCCGATCTCGGGAGAGGGGGAGCGAGGCGTCGCCCCTCCCCCTAAGGGGAAGGCCCAGGACGCACCTAAGCTGGTGAAGGCCCCTACCCAGCAGGCAAAGGCCTCTATCGAGGCGATCGCGGCGACTCTGGCCAAGCCGGCAGAGACCCCGCCAGCGGATACTGCCTCCGGGACTAGAGTTTCCCTGCCGCCAAGGAGGGAATCCTCTTCAGCCCATCGTCATGGCCCCCATGATGGAACAGGGGGGGGGGGGGCACGGTAGCCTCCTCGAGCTCGGAGTCAGCCTCGGAGGGGGAACTGACCGAGGTCGCGAGGAATCTCGAAGTACAATTCGAGAAGGTTCGGTCCCGCAAGGAAGATCCTCGGGAGATAACCGAGGAAGATGGCGAGGAACAGCAGCCTTCCCTTCCGGCGCAGCCGGAACCTAGGCCTCGGGATAGCTCGGCGGCCATTTTGTTTGCGATCCAGTCCTTATGCTCTGAGATAAGGATGATATTACCACGGCCCAGGCCGGAGGACCCGCAACCTGGCCCGTCGGGAAGTCCTCCGAACAAACGACAGAGGACCCAACCCTCTCCTCCGCTCGCCCCCGTAAGGCCTGCAGTTCCCTCCTCATCCTCCCACGAGTCGGGAGATGACGGTGCGGTGGGCTCGACGGCGGGTTCTGAGAGCGACGACAACGGAACGGGTCTCCCGTCTCCCGTCGCACGGGCATCTCCGCCCGACGAGATTGGCTCAATCCACGCCATGATCGCCAGGGCGTCCGAATTGTTCCAGCTCTGCCCGGAGGAGCAGAAAAAGGAAGGTTTCCTCTATCAGCGCCGGGAGGCCAAGAGGAAGACTGTCATTGCGGTGCATCTAATCGATGACATCTGGGAGGAGGGCCTGTCGGTACTCAAGAACCCCTCCACGGCACCAGCCAAACGGGACCGGTACGAGATTAAGTACCGGGTCCCCGAGACCGCTCCCCTGTGCCTCAGGGCCCAGCCAACGCCAGACTCGGTCGTCTCGGCGGCGGCAAAGAAGAAAGCGGCGGGGTCAGGAGCCTCAATGTCGAATTCCCCTCCGGACAGCGAGGGAAAGAAGTTGGACGCCATGGGGCGACGGGTCATTTCGTCGGTGGCGACGACGATCAAAGCGGCCAACGCCCTGGCGATCGTGGCCCGTTACGACAGGGAGCTCTGGTTTAAGCTGGCCCCCATATTGGACTTCCTACCGGACGACAAGAGGTCCGAGGCCCTGGAAATACTTCAAGAAGGCGAGGTGACGTCGGACCACGCCATAACGGTGGATATTGCCAATACTGGGTTCCGCCAGCAGGGCAACAGAGTTTGCCTATGACGACGGGGTTGGCTCCGGGTGACCGACTTCAGTCAGGACGCCCAGACCAGGGTGTTGGACATGCCGTTCGACGGCAACAACTTGTTCGGGAAGGCGGTGGACGAATCCCTCCAAGCCATAAAGACGGACACGGAGACGGCCCGCGCCCTAGGAGCCCTTCAGCAACGACGGCCCTTTCGGAGCTCCAGAGGCAGACAGGGGGCCTCCAAGGGATCCAGCGGTGGCTCGTCATCCTACCGCCAGGCGGCACGCTCCTCGTCTCAGGAGGCCTACAGGGGTCGCAGCAAGCAGGGAGCGCCTCGTCGGCAAGGTGGCCAGGGCGGCAAGGCCACCACCTCCAAGCAGGACTGAACCGGCCGTGGCCTCGGGCCCCCACTGAAGCACCCCGGTGGGAGGCCGGCTGACGAAGTTCGTCAGCGTGTGGAAGTCCATCTCCACCGATCGTTGGGTGCTGGATACCCTGGCAAGAGGACACTCTATCGAATTCCTGAAGTAGTGCCCTCACATTCCACCTGTGGCCAGGAAGGAAAATTACGTCCCGCAACTGCTGTTGGAAGTACGGGCGATGCTCAGGAAAGGCACCATCGAGCCCGTCCCGAAGAGGCTCCGGGGTGTACTCGAGGTACTTCCTCGTCAGGATTGAAGTCGGCCCCCAGGGTCTTTACCAAGTGCCTAGCACCTGTGGCGGCGCGGCTGCGCCTGCCGGGGATTCACGTCTACGCCTACCTGGACGACTGGCTCATCCGCTCAAGGACGAGGGAACTCGCAGTCGAACACACTGCGAGGACCGTCCAGCTACTCACAGACCTGGGATTCGCCATAAATTACCCAAAGTCCCACCTGGTGCCGTCGCAGGTGGCCCTGTTTCTGGGAGCGAAGCTCGATACAGTGAGGCGCCTGGCGGCACCGTCGGAAGAACGGACAAAGACCATTCTGGGCAAAGTGCAGCGCCTGCTAGCCACGGACGTGGCCAGGGTGAGGTCCATCAAGTCCCTCCTGGGGATGATGTCCTCTTGCATCTACCTGGTGTGCCTCTGCAGACTACGGATGCGCCCTCTTCAAGAATTTCTCGACGCCCTTTGGATGCAGGCGACGGGCACCTTCGAAGACAGGGTCCCCCTCAACGAGGTGTTCCGGGGGGCGATTCAGTGGTGGGGCGTTCGAGCGCACCTCAAGGCGGGCAAGGACTTTCAGACGCCGGCGTACCAGGAGACGGTGACGACGTACGCTTCCCTGGAAGGTTGGGGCGCCCACACCGGAGATCTCCAAGCAAGAGGCCTCTGGCTCCCGGAGGAGAAGCTCCTGCACATCAACATCCTGGAACTCCAAGCCATGTTCTGGGCTCTCAAATCGTTCCTCCCGTCGCTCAAGGGCAAGGTGGTGCGGATCTTCACGGACAACACCACGACAATGTTTTACATACGGAAGCAGGGAGGTACCAGATCCCCAGCCCTATCCAAGGAAGCGCAGGATCTGTGGCACTGGGTGGTCGCCCAGGGGATGTTCCTGGTTCCCTCCCACCTGGCAGGAGAAAGAAACACAATCGCCGACTCGCTCAGCAGGGAGCTGCGCGCGTGTCACGAGTGGGAGCTGCGCCAGGATCAGGTGGATCAACTCTTCCGACGATGGGGCAAACCCCAAATCGACCTGGTCGCAACAGCGACAAACTCGAAGTGCCAGAGGTTCGCCAGCAGGTTTCCCCAGCCGAGAAGCATGGGCGATGCGTTCTCGTTCCCCTGGGACGGCCTATACCTGTATGCGTTCCCTCCGTTGCCGTTGCTGCTTCGACTATTCAACCAGCTCAAGAGGTCCCGGTGCAGGATGATCCTCGTCGCACCGGCGTGGCCGAGGCAGATCTGGTTCCCGGACCTTTTGGACTTGTCAACGTCCCCATCCATCAAGCTGTCGGCGGACGCGGATCTTCTCTCCAGAGAAGGAGGCGCCATCTTCCACCACGACCCGGCGTTGCTGAACCTGCAGGCTTGGCTCCCGCAGCGCTAGAGTTTGGAGGGTGCGATATACCGGCCGACTGCAGAGAGGTTCTTGCAAAGGCCAGGGCGTCCTCGACTCTCAAATGCTACGGTCACAAGTGGAAGAGGTTCTCTATCTGGTGCCGAGCACGGAAGATCAACCCCCTACGGATTACGGCCCCGCAGGTGCTGCCGTACCTGCTATCACTGGCAAAGGCTGGGCTAGCCCATGCCTCCATTAAGATTCATCTGGCGGCGATCTCCAGATATACCAGAACCACAGGACGGACGTCCCTGTGGTCCCATCGACTGGTGAAAGAGTTTATGAAAGGACTGTTCCGGTCGTACCCGCCGGTGAAGGCCCCGGCGTGGGAACTTAACGTGGTGCTGACTAGGCTCATGGGGCCCCCATTCGAGCCGATGCACTCCGCACCGATGAAGTTTGTGTCGTGGAAGACTGCATTCCTGGTGGCCATTACCTCCGCACGACGAGTGGGAGAGATCCAGGCCCTATCCTGCAAAGCACCGTACTTGACTTTCCATGCCTCGAGGGTGGTGCTTAGGAAGCACCCCTCCTTTATGCCCAAGGTGCCGTCGGACTTCCATCTTAACGAGCCCCTGGTGTTACCTGTTTTCTTCCCGTCTCCTTCGTCGCCGGGCGAGAGGACTTTGCACTCGCTGGAAGTGGCTAGAGCGCTGAAGTTCTACGTGGACCGCACGAAGAGTTTTCGGAGGACATCACAGCTGTTTGTGAACTTTGGACCTGTGAATCAAGGGAAGGCTCTCTCGAAGTCTTCTATTTCCAGATGGCTCTCCGGCTGCATCATGCACTGCCACCGGTTGGCTAACCGACCGCTACCAGGCCGTCCGAGAGCCCATCCGACCAGAGCGATCGCTGCTACTACGGTGTTCCTATCTGGTGTGCCCCTGCTGGACATCTGCAGGGCTGCTACGTGGAGATCGACGCACACCTTCACGAGATTCTACTACGTCGATCGGGATTCCAGGGAGGAGTCCAGGGTCGGCCAAGCAGTGCTGTGCAACCTGTTCGCCTAAGGTGAGCCTGGTGAGGAGGTAAGAGATGCTTGATGTTGAGTTGCTGTATTGCTTAATGTTGAGCCTTTGCCACCTCCCGTGGTTGTGCATGTGTTTACTGCTATGTATTCTTGTATTCATGAGCATGTGAATCCATGCCAGACCCCATGCTGGAGAAGGAACAAGTTACTTACCTGTAACTGTTGTTCTCCAGCATGGGTCTGGCATGGATTCACATGCGAACCCTCCCGCCTACCCCTCTGCGGCTCTTCACTTGGTCATACTGCCACTTCACGTGCTACCAAATCTGAAGATGGCTGCCAGAGGCGGGGCTTAGGGAGATGGCAGTCATTGGCTGTGGTCAGTATGACGCAGAGATCAGTGATTGGTTACTACTACGAAAGACAGATCAGAAATGAAACTGATACTGATTTTTTCTTTACCGAGGATTCCCAGCCTGACGACGGGGAATATTCATGAGCATGTGAATCCATGCCAGACCCATGCTGGAGAACAACAGTTACAGGTAAGTAACTTGTTCCTTCACATGAGAGAACAGACAGCACTTGAAACCAGCATGAAACCTTACCCTGACCAAAGATACCCCATTCTCTTTGACTTTAAGGTGAGACACAGAGGTACCCCGAGAGGTACCCTGAGAGGTAAAGCAAGAAGCCCCTCGACACCAAACCCCTGGGTGGAACCTGCAGGAGTAGCTGTCGTCTGAAGATCTAGCAGTTTGCAAACTTTGACCCAGAGCGCAACACAGAAGGTGGCATTTACTGCAGTCTTAAATGGCGGACCCGCAAACTGCTCAATGGGAATTCCGCTGAGGTTGAACGCTCACACAGAATGAACCACCACAGAGGAAAGACAAAGTAAGCGATCCACCTATTCCACACTGCTGCCATCTTCATCCGCATGAACTCAAGATGGATGTTCCTTCCTTTTTTTACTCTTGTGTTGGGAATACCACGTCACATTCCAATACAGCGGCCAGCCCTATTGCAAACAATCAATATTGCATGAAATTAAACCCTGCGGAAAACATGGATTGGTGAGGAGGAGGTCGAACCAGCTTGGATAGAGGAACCAGCTTAGAGGGAGCAATTATATTTTGTGAGACAACTAGTAAAACAGATTAATTAAGCCCACCACAGATGTATACAAGGAGAAGTGGAACCCTTCCAATAGTGGATTTTGAGTTATGAGTCAGTACAGCATTCCTACGGGTGAGAAGTGCAGAGAGAAGTGCTGCAATTATGGGAAATTGCTACAGTGCTGCTGCGATGCAAGGAGGGCTCCTCAGTGGGACATTGCGAGAAGGACTGGATGCTAAACCACTGGAGCCGTAGTTGGATGGAGTGCAGGACTAACATTTGGGCAAGCAGGAAAAGTATGAGATTCGGAGCTCATACACTGGTGGTAGAAAATCCTTATAGCTACGCAGGAAAACATTGAGGGAGGTACAGAGACGCTGAGAAAAGTAAACTGAGATCCCGATAAAGCTTGCACGGAGCTTAAGTCCAGGCCTTTTTGGAGAGAGTGGGCCACCAGCCCAGCACCAGGACTTGGTAAACCTAGAAGGAAGGCAAAGGGATTTTACCCAGCCCAACTGGGTAGGGGAAATATCTGCTCGTATTGTTGTGCAGTGATCATCCTCATGACAATGGTTGAAATGTATTTACTGGAAGCTGCAGGATGCGGTTTCCTCATCCCAGTGGGAGAAAGAGACCATCGACAAGCGACACCAATGCAAAGACAAGCAGAAGAGCACAACTATGGCTTGGACAATGACGTAGCGATGGCAATTCATGCACACTCTGGATAGGAAGTGTTCAGGGACACCCCTTGGTATTATGCGTCTAGCTTAACCCTTTCCTGGGTGGATGCCTGGAACGCATTTGTTTTCTATCTTAAGGATGGATATTTTAGTGTTCGGTGCTTAAGAATAGGAACCAGCTTAGGAGGGGATTGTGGACCACTGGTTCTTAGGACTAATGAACCCATCATGGATTTTGTGTTGCTCTTATTACCTGGCACTACTTTCATAGATCTTTCCTAGTTACCCTTACCCTACAGGCTATCGTCCAACACCACCTTTGTGTGCACCTTTCCATGAGGACATAGAAAGGTAATCTTGGTGTGATGTAATTCTGTGGTTGTCACCCATGATAATTTGTTCAAAAGCTGAGGCACAGTTACAACTGCTACTTCATTTGGATAGATACTCCGTGGCTTTTGGTGTTGTCACCATCTTTTTGATTCTATTTCAACAAGAGTGGATGCTTGGGCTGATTCTCCACCTCTCCTTTCAGTCACTATGCTTAGCAGTCTTGTCCCCGACACCTTGATTCTTGGACTTTTAGGTCTCACCAGTGATAATAAGAGTATATTGAAAAGCTGCCAGTCATAGTATACAAGCAAATGGACATGGTTCTGTCAGTGCTGTGTGTATACGTGCATTCATCCTCAGAAGGCCTCTTTAAAGCATGTATTGTCTTTGTCACACCTAGCCAAAATCTGGGATTAAGTAGGATTCATGAAGTTCATCATTTTCATATATTACAGATGTTTTAAAGTAGGATCTTTGTCTTTTTCATTGCCTAATCCTTGCATTTGTGTTTTTACCCTTGTCTTTTACTCTATTGTCTAGGTTTGTGCTCAGGACCATGAGACTGTTTTTTCTATGCCTGTATTTAATAATAGTGTTACTACTGCTTCTGTTTTTGTTTAATATTTGCATTAATTGGGTTTCAACTTAATTACATGTTCATGAAACTGAAGAAATGAAATTATTACAAAGTAATGTTTTATTAAATAACAAAAAAGAAAATTGGCCTCTTTATGACTGTGGCGGTCCGCAAACAGGGGTGCCGTCAAGCTTACCGGCACTTTTGTTTCCGGACCGCCACACTCAGTCTCCCTAGGCTGCTGCGCCCAACAGGTCTGACCCTGGCAGGCTCAGCGGCCTCGGTAGGCAGACTCCTCACGTAAGTAAGCTTCCGTGAACCCTTTCCCATGGACCACGGCAATGGGGACGAGCATTTTCCAGCACCCAGCTTCCCGCTCTGCCGAGTCCAGAGCAACCCTACGATTTCTTTGAGTATCCCATGCGTTTATACTTGAGTAACAAAGTGGAGACTTCGCAGTGCATCACCATAATGCTGTAATCATGTTTATGCATAGCCTTACCTGCCAAATGCCCTGCGTTTTGAAGCACTGTAATAATAGTTTTTTATTACACAAATTAATAATACAAATATTCAATTGCATGTTAAATGCACAATTTACCAACCTAGAAATGATAAAAGACTGAGTCAGGCTTGCCGAAATCATCACCTGTGGCTGCAGGTCACGTACAGATACACAAAGCAAGCTTTTAACTCACTGATCGATCTTACTAGTGGTGCTTACCACAAGGTTCAAGCTACCTAGGTTTACTGATAGAATGGTCTGGCTTCCTTAGAAACCAACACTTTTCCATTAGCTGTAGTTTTTAGATATCTACAAAAATCCTGACGGTGTTCTGAATAACATTTTGTAAGTTTTTAATGCATGGTTTGAGATTCATCTGATATTTATTTAGCCATCTAATTAACCGACTTTCAGATTTGAAAAGTGATGGAAAGGGCCTACACTCACTAAAACACATGTCCCTAGTAAATACCTATACTTAACAGATTATATAATATGACAAGTCTCATTGTGCAAACCTCTGATAGTAGGCTCTAAGGACCTGGAATATCCACTCACCACGTGAATTGCTACCTAGAGGAGGAATACAGAAGACGCCCCAGAACCATTTATTTTGCCACATGTCACTTACACTTAGCAGTTAGAGGGTGACCCCACCATTGGTGAAACTGACCCCTTCCCTCACTCACCAGCCCAAGACCTACATAACTCCTGTGCTTCACACTGATAGAGTCCCAATCTTAGCAGGTAGATAGTGCCACAAAAGATCTTGTTCTGGATAAAGGAAAAATGTAATAGCACGGTTGTAAAGGCCAAACACTGTGCTTACTAATGGAAACAACTCACTGCTCCTGATGAGTCACCGGCAGGATAGAAACTTGTGTACTGTAGAAACAATCATCTGCTCCTGCCCCATCACCAATGGGGGGGAAATCACTTGAACTCTGCAGTGGCAATCTACAACTAGCCAACTCACACCAGCACCACTGGCCATCATAATAATAATTTAGCATTTATATAGCGCTACGAACCGTCGGGCATCTTAGCACTGCTTATTACCCACAGTGTGTAGTGCTCATTTATCGACCTTGGAAGGATGAAAGGCTGAGTTTGGCCCTGCCGGGATTCAAACCTGTCACCAGGCTCTGCACAGATGTCAAAGCGAGCGCTCTTCTCGCTGTGCTATCGGACCGCTACTTGGAAGCATGGTACCAGAGCAATGTCTTCCACCTGAACTCAAAATGGCAGCACAATCTCGTATTCTTTTAGGCCTTGAGTCACCACCACAAAGCAGATCAGTAGGTACAACTATGAACAGGGCATTAGAATAAGCCACCAGGAAACCCACTTACAAAAATAAGTGAAAACGGTCAGTGAGAAAGTGCAATCAATCACTGTTAGGGATTTAGTAAAGATAGGGGAATAGCTCATTGTAGACTAGATTGGTCAATGATCATAATGAACCATCCTATAAAAGGGAACAGTGCCCTTGGAGTATCACTGATCGGGCTACCGCTGTGAAGGCAGAGAGGCGAGAAGGATTGCCAGCTGAGAGCCAGGCCCAGGGGAGACCAGAATAGAAGCTGAGGGGGAAAAAGAGGGGAACAAAGAGGTAGAAACCTGACCAACAGGAGATGAGAATTACAAGATCCTGTTGAGGGCTATATCTCAGATATTGGTAGAGATCAAATCCGGAGGGGAAGAGAAGATTGAAACCCTACTGGGGGCTATATGTCAGACATCGACTGACCCAAGACTCTTGAGTCAGAGAATGCTGCACGCCTGCTGATGTCTATGTCTCGGACCCTGACAGAGATCAAACACAGAGCTGGAGAGAAAGTCGCTGGGGCTGATAAAAAAAAAAAAACTGTAAGCAAGAGAGAAGTACTTACTGGATGAAGTATGTCAAAAGGTATTAACATTGTCCTTCCTGCAAATAGAAGGTGATCATATGTGAGCCTGACCTATATCCTAAAGTTGGGGGAGAAGTACTTGCTGTTATGCAAGTTCAAGAAGCAAACTGGGGGCTATAACCCACAGAATGTGTTTCAAGATGCATGTTTGGTGGTATACCCTTAAGAATGTACACTAATACCAAAATGTTCTTTGGGTGCTATATCCCGCAGACTGTGTGTTAGAAAATATTACGGAAGACCAGATATTCCCATAGATAGGTCCCTGATTCACATTTCCATTCTGGCAGCGTTAGTTCTAGTGTGCTTTATTAATTCTAGATTAGATTCACTACACCTGGTAGGAGATAACCTGACCCATCATGTTACAGTAGATACAAGTGTTAGACCTCTCTAATGACTTGTGTTTTCTGCTGATCCTTCATCGCAGCACCGTTTTTTGCTATTGTTGTGAAGCAACGAAAGCACAGCATGAGTTTTCTACAAAACAGCAATAAAATGAATTCATCTTTTTTTTTTCTTTTCCCTCTTTTCTCCCTTTCTTTTTTTCTTTTTCACTTGTGTTAGTATTTAACATAATGTTTTGGTACATTATGTCTGAAGTCTGATAGAAGTTTTCCTTTCATGAAACTTATATTAACATCATAATTAGGCCTATTGTGTGCATTCTGAGGAATTTCTTTCAAGTTACTTTTTTAAATAAATTGTAAGCTCACATAACCTCCTCTGCACAAACATCTTCAATAAAGTGGTTTAGTGTATTTGCCAGTTGTATTCTGCTGTGAAATATTCTGTGATCGGAATACATGAATTTCTGAGGCGAGTGACTATTGCTTGCCAGGCCATTGTTATTTAAGTGAGCAGTTTATCTATACAGATCACAGCAGTATTCACAAACCGATTAAAGTCTGGTCTCTATCACTCCATTCCTGATTGGACCGGCGTAAAACCTCTTCATTTCATATTGTAATAACCACTGCAAGTTTCAGATTTTTGTTGGCCCTCGTAGCCGTAGTAAGGGGCCAATAGTTTGCACTTTGTTAGGTATTTCAGTAAATAACGGCCTGTGGTTATGTTAATTGAAAGAGTTTTATTTTATTTTTCAGATGTTCAGGAGTGATGATGAAGATGAGGATGAAGATGATGATCTGCCATGGAGTGGAGCTCTCTCTATACCTCACTCCTATGTTACTCATAAAACAGGTATAGATTATAAAAAGAATGTTTATGCTTACTGTGTATTCTGAAGCCCTTTGCCTACACCACATTTGTATCCTGATCCCATTTTTGTGACAATTAACAATGAGCTAATTACACCATTAGCCTGACTGCTAATTCTTAGAATGTATACCTCTAATAAAAAACGATTTCTATAATCTAGCTTTTGTATCAAGGTGATGAAATACACGTGAGGTGCATTTTCCTTAGGAAGATTAGCAGCTGGTGCTAACCACTGAATATTGAGAGCTGATAATATTAAGGGTTATAGTCTTCATTCTTTGCATAGAGCCCCTGGTAATCCTCTTTGCCATCTAAATCCATCAATATGCGAACAATACACAACTCTAGAAACTCATCGACCATTGGCATTCACCAATTCAAGGGCTGCTTTGCCCTGATACAGAACTGAATGTCCAGCGCCTACCTCAAACAGAACATTGCTAAGACTATATTCCTGCCCCTCACCACAACACAGAACACTCCCACATTCAGATCTAGCAGGCCACCATGAACCTTGGGGGGGGGGGCAGGGGCTGCCTTCGGGTTCAAACAGGGTTCAAACCGCAATCTGCGCTAAGTCAGTGGTTTTGAAGCCACCATGCCTTCAAAACACATAAAGCAAAGAAAACCTAGGTAGCACACTACCAACTATCCACCCTACAGAAAACACTCTTTCTACTTGACCCCCAGGTTCAGGGCCACTGTACAGACCCTGATCCTTTCTGACCTTACAGTCTAGATTGCGCTGGAAAGCATCTGTATGCGTTCCCCTCTTCCCTCTGTTCCGTCAAACTCTGCTCACTTCTAGTTCAGCAAGTGGAAGCAGTGCTTCACCCTTGCTTCCCATTGCTGAAATTTAGCGTCTTGTTCCTTAGAAACTAGCTTATGCTAACTTGGGGCTCTCTGAAGTGAACATCTATTAATTGCACAGCAAAGAACGATTCTACAGGTAGGAAATATAAGAGCAAGTGGCACAGATTTTGCCATTGGACCTTGTTGAATACTGATCCTCTTAGGCATCCATAGATAATGGTTTATCTTAGCTGTCGGAAGCATTCAGGTGCAGTTATTCAAATAATACCTTTTGGACTTTGCTGGGCACCCTAACGCCCCTGAGATAACATTCTCATTTAAGAATTAAGTAGTCAAAGAACTTCAATGGTCTCTCTCCTTCATCTCTCTCCACCGTTCAAAGGACCAGTTACTCGGTGGGACCTGAATATGGTTTAGGCATCTGTTTTACATAAGCCATTCAAACCCTTGGTGTCTTGAGACTTCTCCAGCACGCGGTCTGGCATGGATTCACATGCTCATGAATATTCCCTGTCGTCAGGCTGGGAACACTTGGTAAAAGAAAAAACGGTTTCACTTACAAACTGTATTTCTCCTCTAAACCAATCACTGTACTGTGTCATACTGCCCCCAGCCAATGAAAGTCCTCTCCCTAAACCCCATCTCTGCCAGCCATCTTCAGAGTTTTACTGCACGTTCAACTGTTGGGAGTCCTCGAGTTTTGCTCCGTAAACTACTTCTATAGTTTTTCAACCGAAAAAGTTTCTATTTTTGTCAAAAAAGAGCCTGTGTGCTCTTCTTTCCATCTGCTGACAGCAGGGATTTGTTTGTCGGTGAATTTCAACACCCCTCAAGGAGTGTTGAAATTCATCAGGCATCTTTGAAGTTTCATCAGGCCTACTCCGCCCCTCCGGCTATGACGGAGCAGGAAGGAAGATCCCTTTTCAAGCTTTGCACTAGATGCGGACTGCAGAACATGTTTGTGGAGGACAAACACCTTCTTCATCCGGACCACAAAGGAGAGTGCGAGATCTGCCTCGGCTTCTCCAAGAAAACGATGAAGGCTCGACACAGTAGATTGGCGACGTGGCTTAACACCAAGGCCTCTGCCCCAAGCAGGATCTTGCCTCACCCAGGACCGGCCTGTCCGAGGAGCGGGCTTCTAAGTCCTTTGAGGGTGCCCCATCCGTGGGGGACCAAGACAAGTCCAAGCACAGCGAGTCCGGTTCCATCAGGGTTGCCACTGAAGCGGGTCCCGCGATGGGCAGGGTGCGATCAACGTTACCATACGCCTCCGTCGCTAGCCAGTGATCAAGCTCCTCCTGAAAAAGGAAATCGTCCACCTCAGCTAAGCTGTGGGAGAAAAGGCGGCCGACCTGCCCAAGAAGGCCCAGGTGGCGCAGAAGACATCTTTGTCGACGATTGAGCTGGTAGCGGCTGCTCTCTCGAAGGCCAAAGGGGCTGACCCTGTGATGGGAGGCCTCCGGGGGGGCGGTGGCAAAGCCTGCTGGCACGCCGGAGAAGAGGATGCCGTCCCTGAGCCCGGTCTGACCCCTCAGGTTGCCAAAAGGGTGGTAATGAAGTCCCAGGCCAGCCACAGGCCGTGCCCCAGGGCATGGAAGTTTCGTCCACGGACGAAGAGGACTTGGAGTCCCAGCACACGGTCCACAAGGACATGGAGGAGGAGGACTGCAATGGCGGCGTGGGCCTAGTATTCCAACCACGCTAGCTCAGCCGAGAGATGTATCCCTGGACATCCTATCGACCCTACACAGGTTGGTGTCAGAAATCCAGAAAAGGATGCCTCAGGCCCCAGTCCCTGTGGCCCCCGATCAGCCGCTGGCTAAAAAGAGGAAGCGTCATCGACGCCCACGTAGCAACCCCACATCCGCGTCGGGTGCCCTCCCACCGGTAGACATGGGGACGGACTCAGGCAGATCTCTGCAACCGAGGGCATCCCCACCGGATGAGGTAGGGTTGTTTCATTGCACAGCTTCTGAGCTTTTCCAGTTTATGCCTGAAGAAACCAAGAAGGAGGGTTTCCTGTACCAGAGGCGCAAAGCCAAGAGGAAGACCATCATGGCAGTATCCCCTCCTGGACGACGTGTGGGAGGAGGGCCTGACCCTCGTGAAGAATCCTTGCATGGCCCGGCCAAGCAGGATAGACTGGAGAAAAAGTACTGGGTGCTGGAGTCTGCACCCAAGTGTCTATGGTCACAACCATTGCCAGACTAAGTGGAACCGCAAGGAAGAGGTCGTCAAACCCTTCCTCGTCCTCAGTCCCTCCAGACAACGAGGGGAAGAAGTTGTACACCATGGGGAAAAGGTTATTTACACCGCTGCGGTTACCATCAAGGCAGCCAACGCACTGGTGATCCCGGCCAGGTATGACGGAGAACTGTGGTACAAGCTGGGCCCGATTCTGGAGTTCCTTCCCAATGTAAAAAGGATGGAGGTGATCGCTCTCTTCTAGGAGGCATAGGTGGCTTCAGACATGCCATCACAGTGGCACTGTACACCGCCGACACGGGGTTCCGGCAGATGTGGAACGGTGTCTGCCTCTGTCGCCAGGGCTGTCTGAAGGCTACAATTTTCCGCCAGGGGGTCCAGGCGAGGGTACTGGACATGCCCTTCGACAGTGATGACCTCTTTTGGAAGGGGACGAGTCCTTGCAGGCTATCAAGGCGAATACGGAGACAACCCGTGCCCTGGGCACTCCAACAATACTGCTCTTTTTGCACCTCCAGAGGAAAGTCGGGCAGGTCGACGAAAGGTTTCTCCTTGTCGTACCGCCAGCCCTCCAGGTCCATGACCCACGAGGCCTACAGAGGCCGTTCCAAAGCCTACGGTGGAGGTGGTCAGTGCTGTTGTCAGCCTCTAGGTGGGGCGCTGACCCCAATGCAGGACTGAACCGCCAAGATGTCTGGCCCCACCCCATGCACTCCGGTGGGATGCCGGCTGACGGGATTCGTCAGCAAATGGGAGAAGATCTCCACCAACAGCTGGGTGCTGGATGCTCTCGCCCACGGACATACCCTGGAGTTTCAGCACAGGTGTCCGCGGATCGCTCTGGTGGTCAGGCAGGAGCAGCACATCCCTCTACTCTTGGAGTAGTTGTGGGCCATGATACGAAAAGGGGCGATAGAGCTGGTTCCAAAACAACTGCGGGGCTCCGGAGTCTATTCCAGATACTTTTTAGTCAAAAAGAAAACCAAGGGCTGGCGGCCCATTGTAGACCTGCTGCATACCTCAAGTCTCAAACATTCAGGATGCTCACGTTGCAGCATGTGCTCTGCCAACTGGAGGAAGGAGACTTCTCCAGCATGGGGTCTGGCATGGATTCACATGCTCATGAATATTCCCCGTCGTCAGGCTGGGAATCCTCGGTAAAGAAAAAAACAGTATCAGTTTCGTTTCTGATCTGTCTTTCGTAGTAATAACCAATCACTGGTCTCTGCGTCATACTGACCACAGCCAATGACTGCCCTCTACCTAAGCACCGCCTCTGGCAGCCATCTTCAGATTTTTACAGCACGTTCATGTGTTGGGATCCTCGTGCTATTGCTCTCGAGCGTTAGTGCTATTTTTTCACGTTTTTTTCTCAAAACTTCGTTTTTTCCGGTCAAAAGAGCCTCAAACTCCACCGACTCTCCATCCGATCAACGGGGACCCGTGTCGGATTCGTCTGCGCCCCTCAAGGGTGAAGATTTCGTCGAGCTACGTTTGGAGGACTCCAGAAGCTTCTCAGGCCCGGACATGGCCCAGGAGAAGGGAAGCTCGACGCCTGGAAAGCTGTTCAGGGTCTGCCCTGGATGCCAGCTGCAGAACGTCTTTAAGGAGGACGAACACTCCTTTTGTCTCTACTGCTTACATGAGGACAAGACGCATGTGGAGAAGGACTGTGCGTTTTGCGACAATATGTCGGAGCGGACCATGAAGGACCGCCACCAACGCCTCGCCAACTGGCTGGAAGGGAAGAGCCCGTCAGGTGAGAAGAAGAGGAAGAAATCCGAGCGGTCTTCTAAGATCTTTGAGGACGCCCCGGCGACGGGGGTCCAACACAAGGCCAAGCACCGCGAGTCCGCTGGCACCGGGAGCGCCGAACGGTCGGACTCTACGGGCGCCAGGCAGGGCGCACCCTCCCCGGCACCTTCAGCCACGAGCCAACGCTCTGGGTCGGGTAAGAGGAAGGGCGAGCACCCGGCGAAGCTCCTGGAGAGGCCCCGGTCGAGCTCGAAGGCCCCATCGGAGGGGGAGCGAGGCAGTGTCCCCCCCCTCAAGGATAAGGCGGTGAGCGCACCTAAGGTGGTGAAGGCCTTAATCCATCCGGCCAAGCCCTCTATCGATACTGTCGCGGCGGCCCTGGCTCAGCCTGTGGAGGCTACACCAGTGGTGGCGACCTCGGGGCTCAGAGTCTCCCTGCCACCTCGGAGGGAGTCCTCTTTTGTGCCCATCGATAGGACCCCCGTGAAATCCCCGGCGGGGAAGAAAAAGGGGGGGCAGGGCGTCATCGTAGATTCGGCTTCAGAGGAAGAGCTGATCGAGGTCTTAAGCCACGGCCTTGGCGTGGATGAAGACCGGCCCGTCGGGATGGATCCCGACGCAGGTGACGACGACAGCGTCGAGGGTGCCGACGGGGCCCCTGATCGCCCGTCGGATTCCCCTCTGCCAGTGCCGCAAGACAACTCGGCGGCCATTTTGTTGGCTATACAGTCCTTATGCTCAGAGATAAGGACGAGACTACCGTTGCCGACGGAGGAGCCTCTCCCGTCGGGGGATCCTGAACCGGGACCTTCGGGTGTTCCCCCTCCCAAGAAAAGAAGGATTCACCCTCCACCTCCTTTTCAGCCGTCGCGACCCGTCCAGCCCTCCTCCCCGTCCACCCGAGGGGATGATACGGGGACTGACACGGCAGCGACGGGTACGGACGACGAGGTATACGACGAGGACCTCCCGTCGTCACCTCCCACCAGGGCCTCTCCGCCCGACGAGATTGGATCGTTCCACTCCATGATCGCCAGGGCATCCGAGCTTTTCCAACTCTGCCCTGAGGAGAAGAAAAAGGAAGGATTCCTTTATCAACGGCGCGAGGCCAAGAGGAAGACGGTCCTCGCGGTGCCTCTACTGGACGACATTTGGGATGAGGGCCTCGCCCTCCTCAAGAACCCTTCCACGACGCCAGCTAGAAGAGACTGGTACGAAAAGAAGTACCGGGTCCCGGACGCGGCCCCCCTGTGCCTCCGGGCGCAGCCTACCCCGGACTCTGTCGTCTCCGCGGCGGCCAGGAAGAAAGCGGGGGGGGGTGCGGCCTCCACATCGACTTCCCCACCGGACGGCGAGGGAAAGAAATTGGACGCTATGGGACGCAGGGTCATCTCGTCTGCAGCGACGACGATTAAAGCGGCCAACGCCTTGGCTATCGTGGCCCGCTACGACAGGGAGCTATGGTACAAACTGGCTCCCCTGCTGGACTTCCTACCGGACGACAAGAGGGCGGATGCCCTAGAGATCCTACAGGAAGGTGAGGTGGCGTCGGACCACGCCATCACTATTGCGACGGACATCGCCGACACTGGATTTCGCCAGTTGGGCAACGGCGTGTGCCTTAGGCGGCGTGGATGGCTCAAGGCTACGGACTTCCGTCAAGACGTACAGACCCGAGTCCTGGACATGCCGTTCGATGGGAACAACCTGTTTGGGAAAACAGTGGACGATTCCCTTCAGGCCATTAAAGCGGACACGGAGACGGCCCGGGCCCTTGGGGTTCTACAGCAACGACGGACGCCCTTTCGGAGCAGCGGAGGCAAGGGCGCCTCCAAAGGTTCCGGCGGCGGTTTCTCTACCTACCGTCAAGCGGCCCGCTCGTCGTCTCAAGAGGCCTACAGAGGACGAGGCAAGTCTGGAGGACCCTGCCGTCGTCGCCAAGGAGGTCAAGGCGGCAAAGCCTCGTCGAAACAGGATTGAACCGGCCGTGGGGTCGGGCCCCCACCGAAGCACCCCGGTGGGAGGCCGGCTGGCGAGCTTCGTCAGCGTGTGGGAGTCCATCTCCACCGACCGTTGGGTGCTGGACGCCTTGGCCCGGGGCCACGCGCTCGAGTTTCAAAGCTTCTCCTGGAGGTAAAGGCGTTGCTCAGGAAGGGCGCCATCGAACTCGTCCCAAAGAGGCTTCGGGGCTCCGGAGTTTACTCGAGATACTTCCTCGTGAAGAAGACGGGAGGATGGCGCCCCATCCTAGACCTGCGACGTCTGAACAAGTTCATCAAGGCGCAGAAGTTCCGGATGGTCACCCTCCAGCACGTCCTGGGTCAGCTGGAGGAAGGAGACTTCCTGTCGTCGTTGGATTTGGAAGATGCCTACTTCCATATTCCCATCCTAAAGGGGCACCGAAAATTCCTCAGGTTTGTGGTCCAAGGGCATCACTACCAGTTCAAAGCCCTCCCCTTCGGACTACGGTCGGCACCCAGGGTATTTACCAAGTGCCTTGCACCGGTGGCGGTGCAGCTGCGCCGCGAGGGGATCCACGTCTACCCCTACCTGGACGACTGGCTCATCCGAGCCAAGACGAGGGAGCTCGCCGTGGACCACACGGCAAGGACCGTCCAACTTCTCACGGACCTGGGATTCTCTGTGAACTATGCCAAGTCCCACCTGCTACCCGCGCAAAACGCACTGTTTCTGGGAGCGAACCTCGACAGTGTCCCTTCTGGCCTCCCCGTCGGAGGAAAGGACCAGGTCCATCCTGGGCAAGGTACAGCGGATGTTGGTTTCCGACGCGGCCACGGTGAGGTCCATCAAGTCCCTCCTCGGAATGATGTCCTCTTGCATCTACCTCATTCCCATGTGCAGGCTCCGGATGCGCCCGTTGCAGGAGTTCCTGGACGCGCGCTGGATCCAAACGACGGGCGGCTTCGAGGAGAGGATCACACTCGACGAGAGTTTCCGCCGAGCGGTCCGGTGGTGGGGCACCCGCGCGCATCTGACGGCGGGCATGGACTTCCAGACCCCAGACCACCAGGAGACAGTGACCACGGATGCCTCCCTGGAAGGGTGGGGAGCGCACACCGAAAATCTGCACGCGAGAGGCCTCTGGCTCCCGACGGAGAAGTCCCTCCATATCAACGTCCTGGAGCTCCGTGCAGTGTTCTGGGCCCTCAGGTCCTTCCTTCCGTCCCTCAAGGGCAAGGTGGTGAGGATCTTCACCGACAACACCACCACCATGTTTTACATCAGGAAACAGGGCGGAACCAGGTCCCCAGCACTGTCCAAGGAGGCGCAGGACCTGTGGCATTGGGCAGTCGCCCAAAGGATGTTTCTGGTGCCGTTTCATCTGGCAGGGATAAAAAACACCATCGCCGACTCACTCAGCAGGGAGCTGCGCTCGTGCCACGAGTGGGAACTACGGCAGGATCTAGTGGATCGCCTCTTCCGACGGTGGGGCACAACCCAGATCGACCTGTTCGCGACGGCGACGAACTCCAAGTGCCGGAGGTTCGCCAGCAGGTTTCCCCAGGCGAGGAGCATGGGCGATGCTTTCTCGTTCCCCTGGGAGGGCCTGTTCCTCTACGCGTTCCCTCCTTTGCCACTGCTAATCCGGCTCGTCAACCAGCTCAAGAGGTCACGGTGCAGGATGATCCTCGTCGCACCTGCGTGGCCGAGGCAGATATGGTTCCCGGACCTTCTGGACTTGTCAGCGTCCCCGCCAATCAAGCTGCCGGTGGACGCGGATCTACTCTCCAGGGAAGGAGGCGCCATCCTCCACCACGACGCGAAATCGCTGAACTTGCAGGCCTGGCTCCTGCAGCGCTAGAGTTTGGAGGATACGACATACCGGCCGACTGCAGAGAGGTTCTTGCAAAGGCCAGGGCGTCCTCGACTCTTAAATGCTACGGACTCAAATGGAAGAGGTTCTCTGTCTGGTGCCACGCACAGAAGATTAACCCTCTACGGATTACGGCTCCCCAGGTACTGCCGTACCTGCTGACGCTGGCCAAAGCTGGACTGGCACACGCGTCCATCAAGATTCATCTTGCTGCGATCTCCCGATACACCAGAACCACGGGCCGGACGTCCCTGTGGTCTCATCGTCTGGTGAAAGAGTTCATGAAGGGACTGTTCAGATCGTTCCCGCCGGTGAAGGCCCCGGCGTGGGAGCTCAACGTGGTGCTGACCAAGCTCATGGGACCTCAGTTCGAGCCTCTGCACTCGGCCCCGTTGAAGTTTCTGTCGTGGAAAACAGCGTTTCTTGTGGCCATCACCTCCGCACGACGGGTGGGAGAGATCCAGGCCCTTTCCTGCAAGGCCCTGTACTTGACTTTTCACGACACGAGGGTAGTGCTCAGGACGCACCCCTCCTTCATGCCCAAGGTACCGTCGGACTTCCATCTCAACGAACCCTTGGTGTTGCCTGTGTTCTTCCCGTCGCCTTCGTCGCCGGCTGAGAGGACTTTGCACTCGCTGGATGTGGCTAGAGCGCTGAAGTTCTACGTGGACCGCACGAAGTGTTTTCGGAAGACGTCACAACTCTTTGTGAACTTTGGACCTGTCAATCAGGGGAAGGCTCTCTCGAAGGCTTCCATTTCCAGATGGCTCTCCGGCTGTATCATGTACTGTCATCGGTTGGCAAACCGACCGCTGCCTGGCCGTCCGAGAGCCCATTCCACCAGAGCGATCGCAGCTACCACGGCGTTCCTTTCTGGTGTGCCCTTGCTGGACATATGCAGGGCTGCTACGTGGAGGTCGACGCACACCTTCACGAAATTCTACTGCGTCGATCGGGATTCCAGGGAGGAGTCCAGGGTCGGCCAAGCAGTGCTGCGCAACCTGTTCGCCTGAGGTGAGCCTGGTGAGGAGGTAAGATGCTTAATGTTGAGTTTGATGTAATGCTTAATGTTGAGCCTTTGCCACCTCCCGTGGTTGTGCATGTGTGTACTGCTATGTATTCTTTATTCATGAGCATGTGAATCAATGCCAGACCCCATGCTGGAGAAGGAACAAGTTACTTACCTGTAACTGTTGTTCTCCAGCATGGGTCTGGCATGGATTCACATGCGAACCCTCCCGCCTACCCCTCTGCGGCTCTTCACTTGGTCATACTGCCACTTCACGTGCTTCCAAATCTGAAGATGGCTGCCAGAGGCGGTGCTTAGGTAGAGGGCAGTCATTGGCTGTGGTCAGTATGACGCAGAGACCAGTGATTGGTTATTACTACGAAAGACAGATCAGAAACAAAACTGATACTGGTTTTTTCTTTACCGAGGATTCCCAGCCTGACGACGGGGAATATTCATGAGCATGTGAATCCATGCCAGACCCATGCTGGAGAACAACAGTTACAGGTAAGTAACTTGTTCCTTCTTGACATTGCTGGGCCTGGAGGACACCTTCCTCCACAATCCTATTCAGAACAAGCACCAAAAGTTCCTACGCTTCGGAGTGCAGGGCTGGCACTACCAGTTCAAGGCCCTCCCTTTCGGCCTGAAATCGGCCCCCAGGATGTTCACAAAGTGCCTAGCACCGGTGGTGGCCCATCTGCGTCTACGGGGAATACATGTGTACCCGTACCTGGGCGACTGACTAATTTGGGCCAATTCTCGGGAGTTAGCCGTCGGACATACAGAGACGACCGTCTGGCTGCTGACGGATCTGGGATTCTCCATCAATTATCCAAAGTCCGGCTTGACACCATCGCAGAACGCGATGTTCCTAGGAGCCAGACTTAATACAGTCTCCTGCCTAGCGTCGCCCTCGGAGGAGAGGGTAGCGGCCATTCTGGGGAAAGTGCAATGACTGTCACTGAAGACCGCCTTGTTGCGGACCATCAAGTCGCTTCTCGGCATGATGCCGTCTTGCATCTATCTTATCTGGCTCTGCAGGTTACGGATGTCACCCCTTTAGGAGTTCCTGGACGCCCGCTGGGTTCGGGTGTCTGGATGCTACGCGGACAAGATCCGACTCAACGAGGAGTTCCGTTTGGCGATACAGTGGTGGGGGCATTCACTCCAACATCGCCCGGGGCACAGGGTTGAAAAGGTCCCCGTATCTGGAGAAGGTCACCACAGATACTTCCCTGGAAGGCTGAGGAGCCCACACCGGACGTCTGTACACCAGAGACCTGTGGCAGGCAGAGAAGAAGGATCTCCACATCAATATCCTGGAGCTGCGGGCAGTGTTCCGGGCCTTCAAGGCGTAACTTCCGTCTCTGAAGGGCAAAGTGGTGAGGATCTTCATGGACAACATGACCACAATGTTCTACATCAGGAGGAAGGGGGGGCACTCAGTCCCCAACGCTCTCCTAAGAGGCGCAGGACTTGTAACACTGGGCCGTCGGAGAAGAGAAGTTCCTTGTCCCCTTTCACCTGCCTAGAGTCAAGAACACCATTGCCGACTCCCTCAGCAGGGAATTGCGCTCCTGCCATGAGTGGGAACTTCAGCAGGACCAGGTGGACTGCATCTTCATTAAGTGGGGCAGGCCCCAGATCGATCTGTTTGCAATAGCGGCCAACTCCAAATGCCAGAGGTTTGCCAGCAGATTACACCAACCGGGGAGCATGCGGGACGCGTTCTCCTTCCCGTGAGAAAGCCTGTTTCTGTACGCGTTGCCTCTTCTGCTGCGAGTCATCAACTTAAACAGTGCCGATGCAGGATTATACTCATCGCCTCTGCGTGGCCGAGGCAGATTTGGAACCCTGAACCTACTCAGCCTGTCTGCGTCGCCTCCGGTCTAGCTGCCAGTGGTCGTGAATCTGCTCACCAGAGAAGGAGGCGCAATCCTGCATCGTGCCCCAGGATTGGTGGACCTGGGGGCTTGGCTCCTGCAGCCCTAGAGTTTGGAAGATACGATTTGCCAGCAGACGGCAAGGAGCTCCTTGCCAAGGCCAAGGCCAGAGCATTGTGGACTCTTAAATGCTACGGTCACAAGTGGAATTGTTTCTCTACGTGGTGCAGGTCGCAGAAGATTACCCCTCTGAGGGTTACGGCCTGCAGATTCTTCCATACTTGTCCTTGGCCAATGCGGGACTGGTGCATGCCTCTATGAAGGTGCATCTGGCGGCTATCTCCCGCTACACCAGGTCTCCGGGAAGATCTTCTCTTTGGTCCCACCGTTTCATCAGCGTTCCTGTCCCAGCGTGGGAACTCAACATGGTGCTGAGGAGGCTCATGGGGGGGCCCCCTTCGAACCTATACATCAGGCCCCTCTCAAGTTCCTCTCGTGGCAAACGACTTTCCTTGTAGCTATCACCTCTGCCAGGAGGGTGGGTGAGATCCAGGCCCTATCCTGCAAACAGCCATACTTGACTTTCCACGAATCGAGGGTGGTGCTGCGTACACACCACTCCTTCATGCCAAAGGTTCTGTCGGAATTCCACCTATGTTTTTTCCGAAGCCTTCATCACCGGCTGAAAGGGCCTTGCACTCGCTGGACGTTGCTCGTGCTTTAAACTTCTACGTGGCACGCACAAAAGAGTTTTCGAAGCACTTCTCAATTGTTTGTGAACTTTGGTCCTGTGAGCCATGGGAAGGCTTTGTCCAAGGCTTCCATCTCGAGGTTGCTCTCCGGCTGCATCACACACTGTCATTGGTTGGCGAACCGACCGATGCCCAGCCGTCTGAGAGCCCATTCCACCAGAGCGATCGCTGCGACGACAGTGTTCCTGTCTGGTGTGCCCCTGCTGGACATCTGCAGGGCTGCTACGTGGTGGTCCACGCACACCTTCGCCAGATTGTACTGCGTCAACAGGGATTCCTGGGAAGAGTCCAGAGTCGGCCAAGCAGTGCTGCGTAACCTGTTCGCTTGAGGTGAGTCTTCCAGAAGTAAGGGTTGATTGCTTCTGTTAAGCCTTGCCACCTCCTGTGGTTGTGTAATGTTGTACTACTATGTATTTGTTATTCATGAGCATGTGAATCCATGCCAGACCCCATGCTGGCGAAGGAACAAGTTACTTACCTGTAACTATTGCTTACCAAATCTGAAGATGGCTGCCAGAGGAGGGGCTTAGAGAGAGGACTGTCATTGGCTGAGGGCAGTATGACCCAGAGTACAGTGATTGTTTTAGAGGAGAAAGACAGTTTGTAAGTGAAAGTGAAACTGCTTTTTCTTTTAGAGGATTGCTGGCCTGGCCTGGTGACAGGGAATATTCATGAGCATTTGAATCCATGCCAGACCCATGCTGGAGAACAATAGTTACAGGTAAGTAACTTGTTCCGTAGACTTTCTTGCATAGAAGGCGTCCTTCTTAGTTGCCATTACTTCAGCAAGAAGGATACACAGATTTCAGGCTTTCCAGTTTCCATAGGGGCAAGGTGGTCCTGCGAACAGTTCCATTAGTCATCCCCAAGGTTCTTTCTAATTTTCAGTTAAATCAAGAAATTATTCTTCTGGTCTTCAATCCGAGACCTCACACTTTGTCGGCAGAGGAGACTTTGCACAATCTCAACATGGCAAGAACACCCACATTCTTTCTGAACAGAACTAAACCATTCAAGAGACCTTGACCATCGTGTCAAAGCCTATAGCGGCCGTTCACCAAGAAAGGACGTGGCTAAAGTTACCATTGCTAGATGGATAGTCTCTTGCATTTATAAAGCGTATGAATTATCTCATGCTCATTCCACCACAGCTAAGGCAGTATCAATGACCTTCCAGACATGTCCCCATCATGGACATCTAGAGGGCATCCACCTGAGCCACTCGTTATGCTTTTGTTAAGCACTATTCTTTGGGTGCATATTCTAAGAAAGATGCTTCTTTTGGCCAGCCAGTTCTATGCAACCTCTTTGCTTCTAGATTAGCTGGGCATATGCTGTTTCTATCACTACTATTTGGGTCTATACAGTCTGGTGTCCCAAACAGTTGTGAAGGAAGGAGAGCAAGACGCTAGAGTATGAAAATACTTACTTTCATGGTGATTCTGCTCGCCAAAACTCTTAGTGACAGCATCCTCTTCCGCAGAAGTTTGTTTCCCATCCAGCCTGTTGTGTAGACATGCCCAACCAGTTATGTTTTTTAGTTTTATTGCTCACCTCACCACTGTAGTGATCTTCGAGCGCCACAACCTTATCTGTGTTGTTGAATTGTGATCCCACCCTGGGTGCAAAGCAGGCCATAGTCTTTCAGGATGAGAAAGAAGTCAAGATCAAGGTAAAAGGGAATTGGCAACAGCCAGGGAAAAAAGTGGGTGAGAGATCAGAGGACAACGGTGACAAGGAGAGGGGAAGATAACATGGGGATTGCGTGGTTGAGTAAGCTGGGATGCATGTACAGTAGTATACGGTCATGGAAAGCATCAGGAACTGTCCTTAAATGAGAAAATCCATTATCATGTCAGTTAAGGAGAGCAATGTGTTGCCCTTTTTATTTTAAGTAGGTTCTGGATGTGTGATGGCCTTGAGATGCACTCAAGTGTTCTAGGTGTTGTGGAATATTATAGCCCAGATATTCTTATCGTATCCCTTATGAGGAGTCTTAAAAATAACCGGTGCTACTGAGCCAGCAGGCAGAGGCGTCTGCGCCAAGCGTTGGCTGTGTGCTGAAATGACAAGTTGGCGGACACAAAAGGCCAAAATAACACATCTCCCCCACATGGAGCCATACTCTGTTAGCATCCTGTGGCGGGGAGGGAATAGGAGTGCACATCATATCCTAAGTCCCATCCCCTGTCCTCCATAGTGCATGGGCGTACCTCGCTAGGTATGGGAACAGAACCTTTTTCACACAAAAAAAGCCTTTCCCTTTTAAATTTAGCTGCGCGCTGAGGCGTGGCCCCAGCAGCATATGCGTTGCCCTCCGGCGCCACACATCAGTCCTCTTTTCCACATCAATGGGAGCAGACCTGCTTCACCTGCACTGATGGTTGAAGTCTTTTCCCTTATAACTCTGTGCGCTTTCCCTTTCCCTGGGAGCTTCAGTCCCCATATTTATTTCTAGGTTTTTCTTCATATCATAAGCTTACAACGGCCTCCGGTGCCTCGCCTTGCCCGACGCATGTCAGCCCCGACGGGCTTCAGTAGGTGCCCTTCCTGCGACGGATCCTTTCCGGCGTTGGCCTGCACGCGCTCTGTCTGCACTGTCTGAGAGGATCACAGCTGAGACGGCTGCTCCACGTGCAACACTCTTACTCCATGGTCACTCAAGAACATGTTCGCAAGGTGGAGGGAGCACTTCTCCAGGTCTCTGTCGAAACACATCAAGGAGTATGTGCGCAGGAAAGCAAAGGCTAAGGTAAGTATTCTCTTCTCAAAAGAACCCAGCAGGGGTGATTCCTTCCCTGGTTCAGGTCCTACTACCAGCCAGGCTACCAAGGCTCCTAGAAGTACTGGCCTACAGGCCGAGGGATCCACAGATCCTCCAGGGTTCAGGACTGAGGGCCCCACGAGCTCTAGCACCTGGAAAACTTGCACTGTTCACAGGCAGAGGCCCGAGGGGGCGCCTACATGCGATAGCACTCCAAGGCCCATGCCCAAGGGCAGTAAGCCTGCCAGGTCTAGACCTGAGGTGCAGAAGCCACCCGAACCTACGCAAACGGTTAGAGGCACGTACTAGTACCTCGACAGACATGTAGTTCCCGCGCTTGTTGGTACAGGACAAAATGGCGGCTCCGACAGACCAGATGGTGCTACGGAGAGAGGCACGTCCTTCTCAGGTGGAAGGAGCCCAGGGCGTAGTGCCTCCAGCACCCCGGCACTAGTTTGTGTCAAGAGTGGAATGGTCTTCTGTGCATACACCACAGATGCCATGGTGTACTGCCTATCCTATGCCCTCATTGTCGTTGCGTTACACTGAGGCGAGTTGCACACAGGCCAGACATGGCACAGGAAGAGCTCCGCCTCCTGCACCTGCTACCGCGACTGCACCCACAGGCCAGGAGCACGCATCACCTGCATGTGAGAAATGCTTTTTTGACAAGTTCTTGACTCTGATGAAGTCTCCACAAATGGCATCTTGAAGGGTATATTAAAGGAGATGATTCCTCCTAAGCCTTTGCAGCCTCAGGCACCAGTACTGCAGCAATACGCTGCTAGCTCCGGTGCTGCTCTCCGCCCCGGTTCTATCTGCTCCCCCAATGGGCTCGGCATAACCGCCGGGCGCAGGTGCCGCTCATACTGGCTCCCATGCAGCCTATTGTCACGGCAGTCTCCTCCAGCTCCGCAGGCCACGGAGATCCCACAGACTACCCCCTACCCCAAACCACCCCCACGCGATACCACAGATCAGGGTGCTGCGAACCCCATGGACCAGGGGGCCACGGACCTGGGGGGATACAGATGAGAATGCAGACACCCTGTCATCCGTGAGGGCCTTTCATGACCGCTTAGGAGGGCTTGCAGAATATCAGGGCAGCCCACAACTGCAGAAGGAACAGCCAGAGGCTGGGGTCCTTGCTGAAGTGCTTACAATCCAAGCATCGACCAGATTCTGCATTCCTCGGCAGAAGGATGTAGAGACTCTTGCCAAAAAAGGCTGGGCTAATTGGCGTAGCCGATGCCAAACTGGTGGGGCAGGACATAATGGAGTCCTCTGTGTCCCACATTGACACGGCAGGCAGGGCCATTTGCATTGCCACAGATATGTGTACGACTGCTTGGCTCAAGGCTACCAAGTTCAACCCAGATGTCCGGATCTCCCTTTGGAGGGTTGGAACTTGTTCTATTCATCGACAGACGATTAATTAAACAAGAACAGCTCTCCAGCTGCCAATCCTTACGGACGGGGTCAGGTGTGTTCGGACAGGGGAAGAAAGTTTGGGAGCTTCAGTGGCTTCCAGGAGTACAGTGAGCACAAGCGAGACAGGTCCCCCAGCCTCCACAGGCACAAGCAACAAAGGACCTCACACAAGGGTTTCTGTCAGTCTCCCTCCCAGGCAACAGTCTCCGATGGAAAGACCATGAAGGTGGCATCAAGGTGCACAGTTCTCCAGTGGAGGGCATGCTTGTTCTCCACATTCAATCCTGGCGGGCATACTTCACAGATCCATAGATCTTATCTGTGTTCTCCAATGGGTTGGCCACTTCCCTCTCCCTCCAGTCTCACCTTTCCCTCGCTCAGATCAAGACACTGACTCTCCTTGCGGAAATCTGCACACTTGTACAGAGTAGGGTGGTGTAGGAAGTCCCCCTCTACCAGAGATGCTCAGGATTTTGCCTGCTCATTTTCGCAATTCAGAAGAACCATGCAGGCCTGCAAGTGGTTCTCAATCTATCCTTCCTAAATCTTTCCCTACCTCTCCAGAAGTTCAGGATGATGACGCCAGTTCGGATTGCAAAGTCGCTGTGTGGAGGAGACTGGACGTGCTCCCTGGTCCTCAAAGATGCTTATCTATGTGTCCCAATTTGGCAACACCACCGATCCTACCTACAGTTCACGGTGATGGGCTGCTATTTTCAGTACAAGGTCCTACCATTTGGCTTGAACTCGGCCCCACAAGTATTTACAAGGCTAATTAACTCAGTTGCAGTAGTGCTCAGCTTGGAGGGCTACCATGTTTACCCGTACCTGGACAACTGGTTGGTGTGGGCGTGGTCTCCAGGGACGGTTAAATTTACAGCCGCCAGACTTACGGACATCCTCTGAGCTTTGATTTTTCATCAACCAGAGCAAGTTTCTACTATAGCCCACCCACGCTCTTGTCTTTCTTGGCCTGCTGTGGGATACCAAAGAGCAGAGGTTTTCCCCATGGCAGAAAGGCTGGGGGCGCTGCGGATAGCTACTTAGCATTTTCTCAGCTGATTGGCAAACTACAGCCCGGTGGTTCCAGCACCTATTGGGCATTATGGCGGTGTGCCTGCTGACCATACTGTAAATAAGCCTCAGAATGAGGAGGATCCAGCTACTCCTAGCAGCATTCTGGGACCATGAAACAGACTCACAACCGATGACAGACTACATTCTGGAGGAACTCCACCAGGTTTTATTGTGGTAGAGGCAGGACAATCTCACGGTTGGTATGCTGTTCGGGTAGCGCGTTCCGACTTGGACTATCACGACAGACTCCTCCTTGTAGGGGTGGGGGCATCACCATGTGCAAGGTCTGTAGTCGATGGAGTGCAAGGAGCGTCACATCAACTGGCTCTAGCTGACAGCCATACAGCTGTGTTCACAGCCTACCGGTGGTCATAAACAATTCAGTTTGCATTCAGACAGACAGCTTCACTTGTGTGCACAACATCAACAAGCTAGGGGGCACCAGATCCCCTCCCTTGTGCAGGCTAACTATCAGGATCTGGGAATGGGCGATTGCGCACAATATACAGCTGTCTGCAATTCACCTTCTGGGGAAGTCAAATCCAGAGGCGGACCGGCTCAGCAGGCTGGGTGTGGACCACAAGTGGCAGTTAGACACACAGGTTCTGCAGAAGATTTTCCAGATGTGGGGCCATCCGGGGATGGACTTATTCGCTACAGACCAGAACAGCCGATGCCATCAATTCACATCCTGGATGGGCAGGGGCAAGGGATCGCACTGCACATGCAATGGGACCTGATGTGGGCGAACACCTTCCCGCCGATACCCCTAATTCACAAGGTAGGCCCAGGGGCTGCAGCTGATTCTGATAGCGCCCAAGTGGCCGGGCAGGCCATGGTTTTCAGAGCTGACGAGGCTGGCGGTTCAGGGCCCTGTTCCACTTCCACTTACGACATCTCCCCTCCTCCCCCTTCTGGGGGGCGGTGGTTCACCCGGCTCTGGAGAAATTAGCCCGAGCAGCTTGATTTGTGATAACCGTCCCTGCAACACATGAGGATGTCACAGGACAGCCATAGGATCATACAGTTGGCAAATAGTGAATTTACCAGGAATCAATACAAGAGCAAATGGACCAGGTCCTGCTACCTGGCAAAGGAAGGAGTATAGACCCCTTGGCTTACACCCTCGATCAGGTGCTTTCCTTCTCGACACACCTTGCAGAGTCAAGAGTGCAGGTCGACACGTGCCATACTGACCTGGCAGCGATAGGGGCATACAGAAACTCAAACAATGGGCCTCATTCCGAGATTGGAGGTAGTCATGGCGCTATTTATGCCATGACTGCCTCCAATAACGGTACCGGTCTCGTTCAGTGGGGACTTACCGGTGTAGTCCGACCTTTGCAGGACCGGTAAGTCCCCATTGAAAAAACCATTCCCCTTTGAGCTCCCATAGGGCTCAATGGGAATGGGGAAGTAGCTAATAACGGTACTGCAATTTGCGGTACCATTATTAGCTCTAAAGTCCCTTAACGGGTCCCGTCTTTAACACCTAGTCAGACCAGCCGTTAAGGAAGGGACCCGCTAAGGTACCTCGTAGTAGGGCGGTAAGGGATTACCGGCACCGGTCTCCTTACCAGTGCCCGGTATCCCTTACCGCCCTACTCGGAATGAGGCCCAATGTGTCACTCTTCACTTCCAACCCGGTGCTCAAGAGGCATTTTACAGGATTAACATGGTTGTTCCCCTGCTGTCAAGCGTTCGCACTCCGTCTGGGACCTCAGTGTGGTGCTGCGTGCCCTGGCGCATAAACCATTTGAGCCCCTGGCGACAGCCGACGTCCGGCTGGTCACCATTAAAGCTGCACTTCTAATGGGGCTTACATCGGCACACAGTCAGCGAGATTCAAGCTGTTGTCGCCTCAGAACTCTACACTACGTTCCATCGGGACAAGGTTGTGCTGCGCACTAACCCTTCGTTCTTGCTGAAGGTGGTGTCTTTGTTTCACCTTAACAAGCAATATTTTCCTGATCCTAAGTCTGAGGCAGAAAAGGTCTTGCATTGTTTAGATGTCAAAATGACCCTGAAGTTCTATTTGGACAGGGCGAAAGACTTTTGTAAATCAGAAGCACTATTCATCCCTCTTGGTGGTTCAAAACCAGGATTTGGGGCTTCAAAGGCCTTGATAGCTAGGTTGATGGTGGCAGCCATTCAGGAGGCCTACAAGGGACAACACAGGGATTCACTGGCAAATCTTCACGCTCATATGGTTAGGGCCAAGGCCACGGCAGTGGCTTTCCAGAGGCATGTGACCTGGCAGACTATCAGTAGGGCAGCTACTTGGGCTCCCCCCTCTGGATCCTGCAAGCATTATTGTCTAGACAGCAGTGCACGCTCAGACGCGGCCTTCGGGCAAGCAGTTCTAATTAACTTCTTCTCTTAAAGTTATCAACATCTCACCTCCCTAAGGGCTAATATCAGTGGTAATTGCAATGCAGTATGGAGGAAAGGGAATGGGACGTAGGAGTAATTAAGTTACTCGCTGTAGTGACCGACTTGCTCCTAGTCCATAGTCCCCTTTCTATGGGTCGAAACATGTGTCGGCTATAAGAATAAATATAGGCTGCTCGAACTCAACCAGACTGTCTTGTCAATACCTCAATACCATAGAGATCTTACTCTGAAACAAACAAATACCTAGCACATGTGACATGTGTTCCTACTTGTAGAAGCATATTATGACTAGAGGGGTGAAACTGAGGTAGGTTAGGGTCCCTAAAGTAGAGAACAAACCTGAGGAGGGCCTATGGTGGGAAAGCCACCCTAATATATCAAGTAGACTTGAGGGGGGGGGTTACCCAAGGGTCAAAACCTAACTCAGAAAGGCTGTTGCACACTTCCGGCAGAGAAATTGGAATGAAAAGGCTTATCCTCAGTATACAGAAGTTGCTATGTTCATTCTTCGCCCGATTTTCTTTTTGCAGCACGTTTTGCTGAAACATTTTTCCTGAAAGAAATCATCAATTTTTTTTTTTTTGGGGGGTTAGGGGGATTCCCTCCTCTATTTTAATTTTCCCTATACACCACCCCACCGTACCTCTTTTATGCCCTCTCCACCACCCCTGATATTTTTCAATGATTTTTTACAAAAGGTTTTCGGAAAAAAGTGGTAAAAAAAACAGGGTTGAATGAACGTCGCACCATACAGAACACCAAACTGACAGATCCAGACTGTCGGCAAGATGAAGAGCAAGGATGGAAAACGTACCTCTGTGCAGTAGCAAAGCGAAGAATGGGTCCCCAAGCACCAACCCAATAATATAGTCCAACCCGTGATTCCCAAGCATTCGCCGAAATAAAAGCCTCAGGTCGCGGAGGACATGTCTTTTCTAAGTAGAAAGCTGCTTTAAGTGTGTGTCCTCCTTGGAATTGAATAATCCTTCAGAGGAAAGCGCAAGAGGGTGTCAAATGTCATATATAGTATTAAAAATGTGTAAAACGGTTTATTAAGCAAGAATACACAAAGTGCAACTTAGGGTCAAGCAGTAAACTTTAGTTGAAAGGTGGAAGTACGGTACTTAAGCAATGTAACCCTTGCAGGGGGGAATAAGTTAGAGTTAGCCCCTCAGCATTACCTGACCGCCAATGCCCCCCACCTGCAAGGGTTATATTGTTATTAGTACCCTGGCACGTTGTATCGGGGTACTAATAGTGTTTTTTTCTCCAGTTTAGAAACATTGTGTTTGCCGTTTCTCGACTTGAGAAAAACTACAAAACAAGGTGGCTGCCATGGATCAGGGATAAGGGAAGTACACATAGTCTCTTCCCCCTTTCCATGTCGACCATTGCCGTGTTGGGAACACTAATGTTCCTGGTGCTAGTGAGGGTCTTGGGAGCACCCGGTAAGTGTGCGGGAGGGGTAAGGGGGTCTATATATGTGGAGTGGGGGGGGGGGACGCGCAGGAGTGCGGTTAACCCAGCAATGGAAGAGGGCAGCCTTTAGATCCAAGGAGGCTCGGAGCAGGGGTTTTACCATGTGGTAAAGCCCACATTCTGAGCCTTCCAATTGTCTGGGAGGCCGCCACAACTCCATCACTGGGTACTAATTATAAATACGATTACGTGCTGGGAAAACATACATTCAGGTACAGCAAGATGGGATATAAACAAATATCAGTGGATATTAGTGGTGATCAAAGAGTGGTGAAGCGACAACCAGAAAACTCACCAACAGTTCTGTGTAGCAAGAGTATTCCTACTTCTGTAACCTGCTAGACATCTGCCATTATGCTACCACCACTCCAAGGCCATGGTCTACGTACGACCTCTCCACCTAGAGAGCCTAGTGCTCAAATGGTTTACAGGTACTAGCATCACTACAGTCGCTAGTGAATCAGCTGGACGAGAGGCTACCAAAACCACAGGTTAAGGCCATGGAAGTGCCAGGCCTGTGGGGAAGCACCAGACTGGTAGAGACAACACCCCTTGGAACAAGGGGCGAATTCAACCTCTCAAGAGGACTCCCCAGGTGGAAGGTCATGCTTTCCACGCAAACACGATAAACCCTCAAGTGTAACATCCTGGTACCCAGTGGACTATCCAGGACGAAAAATCAAGGTCGCCCAGAAGGAAGGGCTCGCCTGCTCTGGGGTCATCCAGGGGGTGGCATCCACTGACAAGAGACCCAATAGCACACCTTCACACATCGCCACAGCAGTCTCCGGTCACACAACCTGACTCCCCAGTTAGTGAGCAGGAAGGAGAACTACATACTACTGATACAGATGGGGATGTTGACACAATCTCCACCACAACTCATTCACTGCCACGGGACTGGGATGCACCAGATGCAGATGATCCAGGTCTATGTGAGCCATTCAAGCAATCCCCACCGGATGAGGTGGGCTTGTTCCATACGATCTTAAAAGCCTGTGAGGAGTTTAGCCTAGTTCCATCTCAAGAAAAGAAAGATTGCTTATTATCTGACTTAATGCAGAAATTGCGCAAGTCTACACCCATCCAAGACCACATTTGGGAAGAAGGGGTCTTTCTCAGAGCCAGCTCTAAAAGGAAGGTTAGAAAAGAACTATAGTGCACCCGACAATTCGCCTCCAAATGCCTTACATCACAGCCTACACCTTAGTCGGTACTGTCCGCTGCGGCTGGGAGACAATCCAGCTCACAGGGTAACAAGTGCTCTCTCCCTCCAGACAACGACAACAGAAAAAGGGCACCTTTGGAAGAAATAGCAACATGGGATACCACAGCAAAAGCCGCTAACTCTGTCGATCATGACCAGGTACGATCGTGAGATGTGGCACAGAATAGCGCCAATACTAGATCTTCCACAGGACAAGCACAAAGACACTCTTGCAATTCACCATGAGGGCGGCGAGGAGGCGTCTAACCACGCCATCAATACTGCTGTTATTTATTTTATTTATTTTGTCATTTATATAGCGCACATAACCCAAAGGCATCTAGGCGCTTATTGCTTAAGAAACTGGTTACAGTGGTTACTTGCAACGATGGAAGGTTACAAGCGTTCCATGAATACTTTTTGTTTGAAGGAGTGGTTACAGCGGTTACTTACAGACAAGAGTTTGGTGCACAGTTTGAAGGCTGCGCCTTATGGTACAAGGTGCTACAACAAACCATGCAGTTACAAATAGGTAGTGAGCGTCCTAAGTTTGGGTACACATTTTGAGAGCCATGCCTCATGGTGCTTGGTGCTACAACAAAGCATGCAGTTACAGGTAAGTAGTGAGCATCATAGGTTTGGGTACGCAATTTGAGAGCCACGCCTCATGGTGCGTGGTGCTACAACTAAGCCTGAATATGTTTGGGTACACATTTTGAGAGCCTCATGGTGCGGGGTGCTACAGCAAAGCATGCAGTTACAAGTAGGTAGTAAGCATCATAAGTTTGGGTACACAGATTGAGAGCCACTCCTCTTGGTACGGGGTGCAACAACAAAGCATGCGGTTACAAGTAGGTAGTGAATGTTTGGGTACACAATTTGAGAGCTACGCCTCATGTTGCGTGGTGCTACAACAAAGTATGCAGTTACAGTTAAGTAAAGGGACTTCATGAGTTTGTGTACGCAGTTTGGCCAAGATGACCACCGTAGCACAGTTTTTTAGGGTGGTGGATCGGAAGTGCTAAAAATAAGGTTCTAGACCCACAGTGCTTAGGGGTACATAGGTTGCAGCAGGGCAGTATGGTGGATGGCGTGAGAATCGCGGCGGGTAGATTCAAGCAGTCACAGAAATGCAGAGGCCAGTCCAGTGTTGTCTACTTGATATGATTTGGAAGACGCGATCCGGGGGCTAGAGACGCCACTGATCTCACCTGATGGTGCAGCTAGTCGAGCAGCAGAGCGTTGTAAGTCTGAAAAATAAGCTGCAGCGGGATGTGAACTGTGAGGCCAGGATGTGGACGCACAGACAGGGGCCTTAGGTTCCGGGCCTTCGGTGAGGGGGCCGGCCTGCCGACGTGATTGGCTGGATAAGACGGGGAGGCCAGGGGTAGAAGCCAATCCCAGCCGGAGAAGGAGGCCGGGCTTAGTTTGTCATGGGGCGCAAATGGCCGACTGTCTTTTTGAAGAGCGTTTGTAGAAGCGGATATCAGTAAAAGCAGAATGATAAAAAGGCTAATATGCCACATGAAATCTCAGATCATAGCCGGAAGTACACAAGGCAAATGTAGATAGCATGATTGCATTGTGAGATTTTTTCGCAACAATGCCGCATTTGACTGCGACAATCCATACCAGCCTATTGGGCCAACCTTATGGAATGCTGCAAGGGCTCGCTGCTCCGGCTCGACATTGCCAAGACCGGCTTTAAACAGATTGGAAATGGCACGGTCTCAAAACCCAGGCCTGGCTATAATGTACTGATTTTAGACTGGAAGTAAACAAGGTAGTGGACATGCCGTTCGAAGGCGACAAACTCTTCAGGGCCTAAGAGTGATGAGGCCTTAAATGCAATTAAAGTGAATACGGGCATGGCGAAATCACTCACCTCGTTGTAAATAAATCGTCCCTTTCGTAATCCGGCAGGGTGTCCATCCTCCACGATCAGAGGAAGACAATACCAGCGAGGGTCGTACTATACGCAAGGGTATATGAAATTCCATCAATTCAAGGCTAAAGACTACAAACTACAGGCAAGACTGCGCACTGGCACCTCTTCACAAAGGGGCAGGCAACAAAAACAGGCCTGACTCCACAACCAGGTTGTCCTCCCTGCATCCACAACAGCAAGTAGGAGGCAACCTAAAACACTGCCGTCATCAGTGGAACTCAATAACCTCAGACAAATGGGTTTTAGACATCAAACAAAAAGGACATACACTAGACTTCAAGAACATTCCATCTCGTTTCCCTTCAGGGGAACTTATGCAGGCACATCTCAGTGTTCTCAGGCAGGAAGCCATTGAAATGCTCAAAAAGCAAGCAGTGCAAAGGGTACCACCAAAAGAAAAGGGAAAGTGAACTTAATCCCGGTTCTTTGTGATAAAGTAACCCGACAAAACATGGCGACCCATTTTAAACCTTCAGGGCCTCAACAAATCAATGAAGAAACAAAAATCAAAATAACACAGGCAGACGTCATCAAAGCGGTGAAAAAAGGCGACTTCCTTGCTTCTCTAGTCATCAAAGATGCTTGCTTCCACATGGCAATCCACAAAGCGCACAGGAGGTTTCTCAGGTTCAAAGTGGGACAGGAGCACTGTCATTTCAAAGTTCTTCCCTTTGGACTAAGATCAGTACCAAGGACGTTCACAAAGTGCCTGGCCCCAGTGGCGCCGTTCCTACGGTGGAAAGGATTGCATATGTATGCATACGTTGACAATTGGCTGCTTAGAGCAAAGACCGATCAAGAAGCGTTATGGGCAATTCAACAGGCCACAGCTGCGATGAGGTGCCTGGGCTTCTCCATCGCGCCAAGAAACACTTGCAGGCGCAGTTATAAATGACTTATCATATTGTATCATAAACTACAAGATTTCATGCTTAAAGGCCTCCAACAGCTTTGTTTTCCTGGCAGCATAGTTCAACACCAACAAAGGTTGGTTCCGTCCGCTACAGGACACAGCAGAGTCGATCCTGCATCTCTTTACTTCATTCAAACCAGGAAGGTTTGTCCGTCAGACAATACATGAAGCTACTCGGCACATTGTCATTGTGCATTCCCCTCATCCCTTATTGCCGCCCCACATGAGGCCACTGCAACCATTTCTCGTGGCCTAGTGGGCGCAAACAACCGGTACGTGAAACGACAAACTAGAGGTCACGGGACAGCTAGTGACCCAGTTACAATGGTGGAACGATCGACAGCATATATGTTGAAAGGAATGTCGTTACAAGACAAGTTGTTCCAGCAAACCTTGGTGACGGACGCATCACTGAAAGGATGCAGAGCTCAAGAGGGTAACGTGTCAGTCAAGCGCCAGTGGAGCAAGGAGGAAGGACAAATGAATGTAAATGTGCTGGATCTCAGGGTGGTATTCCAAGCATTCATTACTCTTTCCGGCCGTTCCTCAAAGTAAAGGTAGTAAAGGTGTTGACGGTCACACCACTACCATACATTATATACGGAAGAAAAGAGGACCTCATTCTCGTACACACTTGAAAGAAGCAAGTGCTGTGGTATTGGGTGATCCAGAATCAATTTTAAATGGTCCGTGGAAATGTGGATTTTGGGCCCAACGGGTCCATGTACCTTGATCCTGTGTGGAGAGGGTCAGGAGGGCACTCTTGTGCCACGTTCCAAATGTTTCAAGACATTTTAAAAACGCTTTTGTTTTTATTTTACCCCTCTTCCTCTTCTCTACTCCCCCCCACCCCGTCTTGATGCACCTTGAAACACGTTTTGCTGTATAGTGCGCATTACAAATAAACAATAAATAAAATATTGGACATTTGAGAGGATCTGAGATGTTTAAGACCTTCATCTACTTTATTGGAAGTTTCAGCAAAATCACTCGGCAGAATATAATAAATATATAGTAATTGTCATCTTCCATTTACTATGATCTAGTGGAACTCAGGCTGGACATGGGAACTTATACTTGCATTGACAAAGAACACACAATTTCCTGTTGTGATACATTTGTGTAAGAGGACACATTTATTTTCTCACTCTTATTGATTACCTTTCTCTGTCTAGTCTGACACCCCAGTGCCACAATCATGAATTGTCCTCCTGTTTATAGAATTGGGACTCTAGATCTCCTGGCACTATTTGATCCCTTGATCATTATTGTGTGTTAATGGGGCTTCCATATTATTACCAATTGGGCCTGTAGTTATTTTGTGGAAAACCCTAGAATATGTGTCTTTTGTTGGTGTAGCTAGTTTGTTCCATACATCAATAGCAGCCGTTTCTTAGACTAGTTGCTTTGGCACCCCTTCAAAGCTAGACCAATTTCCCCTCTATTTGATATATTTTAGTACTGTAAACATTTAATTTTGATTAGCCAGCACTCTACAGCACATTTTCCTCTTTTTAAGCTATCTGATTTTATTCCTGACAATAGATTCTTGTGCAACTTCCTTCTAAACAAAAATCAAAGACTGCTGTACTCTCTTGATCTCTGCTCTCTGTCTAAACTGGTCACAATGGACTTTATAGCCACAAATACTATTATCTCATGTACATCAGTAAGATTCCAATACCTCCACCTAAAGGTTCTTATTGTTGCTAGTAACAGCCTGCCTATAGTGTAACATGCCAGGGTGTTGTTCTACTCCCAATGTCAAACTCCCAGATCACCAGTAGAGGCTTATAGTCAATATTGTGTCGCTTTAATACGTCTATTGAAGCTATTGCATGCCAAGCTGGTCATATAATCAACAATTATGGCATGTACAGACCCTTGAGTGAATTTAGCCAGATGATCGGGGAGCACTCAACCATTAATATGATGGATTCCAGTCTCTGCTAAGAAATGAAGGGAAGCCAGTCCTCTTGAGTCAGATTTGTGTCAGTGGCTAATGAGGAAGAACGCTATATGTTAAGCCCTCTTTTTCAATTGTAATACCTTGTCCTATATTCAGAGCTCTTTAAGTTACCTAGGGTTGGATCTTTGCCTAATAAGCCAGTTAAAAGATATTTTAATTATAGGGAATGCAAGCTATTACCGTTCCCATAATAAGGATAGTAAACTGTATAAGAAGTAGCGTATGTTTTTTTACTCCGTACGAGTTTTAAATGAAGAATAGTATTTGAATCAGTGTCAATTTGTGTCGCACTAACAAGTAAATGAAGAACACATATTGACAAATGGTAAGTGCCTTCATTTTCTTTGTAGCCGGAGGAAAATAAGATCAATACCTATGAAGTACCACTGAATCCAATGCCAAGGTTTCTCAAAACCGCAGAATCTCACTGTTGAAGACAAACGCTTTTGAACCACGGCTAGAGATTTTTGCACAACAGCTGTTGAGTTGGTAATGGGAAATAAATCTCATAATCCTCCAGTGAAATCATCCACAAATAGCCCTTCCTATTCATCGTCCACTTGCAATTGCAACCTACTTGGGATCATCTACTAGGTTAGTATATGTGGTACAGTCTTGCCTTTTTCTTATCTGCAACAATGTGGGATTTTAGGATCTGCTAAGTGGTTCACAAGAATATCTACTTGCATGATTCACCCAGATAATGATTCAGTCATTTATTTCCTTGGGTGAAAGAAGTTCAAAACGATTAAAACATAGTAATTAATAAGAGTATGCTGTTGCACCTTATTGTCATGTGCAGGTTAAGGTTTAAATGTGTGGGTATGTTTTCTCCAGCATTGGATCTTTCATGGATTCACATGCTTAGACTATTCCCCGTCGTCAGGCTGGGAACACTCAGTATATTTATAAAGACGTTTTCCATAGGAAAGATTTCGACACTTCTGTGTCCTATCTATGTCGTTTTGGGCCGCTTATGCCTGACCCAATAAGACGTAGGGTATAAATAGCCCTGCGGCTCCCTTCAGATTTCAACCGTCTCCAAAGTAGTGGGATCACCTGATGTTATCTTCTATTTTACAAGGTTGATAGGTTGATTTTGTTTCTTTCCCAATGTCTGGGAAGGCGTTGTTTGGTCCGTGTGCTACATGCGGAATGAAAAGTTTACGAAGGAGATGGGCACATGGATTGCTTGTATTGTCTTCATCCTCATCACTCTGCGGACAGTTGTGAGATTTGTAAAGGCTTCTCACAGAAGACCCTGAAAGACCGTAATAGACGTCTGGTGACGTGGCTAAATGACGGGGCGGGAGCATACCCTTCCCCAGAGGTAGGCTCTACACAGTTTGGCTTCGAGATCTAAATTTCCGGTAGCTCCTCGCCGCTCTTTATCTGCAGAGCCACCGGCGAAGAAGCCACGTTCGACGGAGAAACATCCCTCTGAAAAACATTCTACGAAGGAATCCTCTTCATCAAAAGGGAAAGCTTCCTCTTCCTCCTTGTCAAAAAAGGACAGAAAAGATCCGTTAAAGACCTCCTCAGGAGACCATCACAGGTCACCCTCGAGATTCGTCGAAGCATAAATCAAGCTCAAAAAAGGCAAACGCCTCATGAGCCTGTGCTACAACCACCACTGTCGTCGACGGAAGTTCGGTCGTCGACGGATTCATTACCATCAGCGCAGATTATTCCTACAGTCCCTTCGTCGAGTCAGATGACGACGATTGAAAAGTTGGCATCGTCGACGGTGGACCCTCCAGAGGGCTGGCATCCGGCTGTCTACGATCCGATCTTGCCAGAGACCTATTACAACAGGAAGCGGCCTTCTCAATATCATCTATGGAAGACGACCGTGAACAGGTGGCTGGTGCAACTGATCTTGCATTGCAGGGTGTTAATTCGTTGACAGTCTCGAGTGGGCGAAGTATTCCAGTTACATCGTCTTTACTGAATCCCCAGTCGGTGTTGTCCTTGGAAGTGGTGTCCACGTTACAGACGACTCTACTGAGCTGGTTGGATGCGAAGTTGGTACACCTGAAGTGGTACTGACTACGCCGGCCGATGATGAACCAGGTCCGGCCCGCGGTCTTCGACCAGAGTGCCAGCCTCCCGTCCAGTTAGTGAGGATCCTCCACGCTCACACCCGGAGGAAGGATAGTTACCAGATTCCGAGTCAGACCATGGACATAGTCTTTTTCGGACATATCATCGTCCCCTTCACGAGATCCGACATGGGAATCGGAGGCAGAGGTGCCCCCCCCTCCCCGAAAAGGATGCCAGGAGGCAGGATGCTTTTAGAAAGAAAGTTTTGTCGGTAGGAGCGACGACGGTAAAGGCAGCTAACTCACTGGCTATTACGGCGAGATACGATCGGGAGATGTGGCACCGTTTAGCCCCCATCCTGGAACATCTACCGGATGAGCACAGAAAATCTGCTATGTTGCTGGTGCTTGAGGGGGAAGAGGCGTCAAACCACTCGATTAATACGCCGTAGACCTGGCAGAATCAGGTTTCAAACAAATATACAACGGAGTGGTGTTGAGAAGACAAGCATGGCTTAAGTGTACAAACTTTAGGCCAGAGGTGCAGTACAAAGTAATCGATATGCCGTGTGAAGGAGAACAATTGTTTGGGGAGAAGGTCGACAAGGCCTTAAAAGGCATGAAGGAAGACTCTGACACAGCACGCTCTCTTAGAGCGGCAGAACATTTCGATCTTTTCGCCCCTTCCGAGGAGCATCAGGGAATTCCCGATTTGTGGCATCCAGGGACCGGGGTTTCGGCAGGCCATCATATTCCTCTAAAGGCTATAGGTAAGCTGCCCAAGCGACTCGAAGAGGCCGAGACTATCAGGCTTCGAGAAGAAGAGGAGGTTATTCATCGTCCACAAAAGACAAGCAGTCAAAGTCCCAACAATGACGAGCTTCAGGACGTCCTGGGAGGCAGAGTGTCTCTGCGTCGACGAGTGGGAGAAAATAACATCGGACCGTTGGGTGTTAGACACGGTGAAACTAGGCCACTCTTTGCAGTTCAAAAACGTGCCATCGCACATTCCACCTGTGTTTTCGGCGCAACCCCATCTTCAAATATTACAACAAGAAGTGGTGCTTCTGCTGCAGAAAGGGGCTATAGAATTGGTCCCGGTAGCCGAGTGAGGTCAGGGAGTTTACTCCCGCTACTTCGTAGTAAAAAAAAAACGACAGCAAGTGGCGACCCATTCTAGACCTCCGAGATCTCAACAAGACACTGAAAAGTCTGAAGTTCAAAATGCTTACGCTTCAGATGGTTATCCGATCTATACAACCGGGGGATTTTCTGGTGTCGTTAGACCTGCAAGACGCCACAGAAGATTTCTAAGGTTCGTAGTTGGTCAAACCCACTTCCAGTTCAAAGTACTCCCATTCGGACTAAAGTCATCTCCCAGGACGTTCAAAAAGTGCTTGGCTCCAGTAGCAGCATGGCTACGAAGAAAAGATCATGTTTACCCTTATCTGGATGATTAGTTGGTAAGGGGGTCGTCACTGATAATAGCACAAACCAAACAAGTCTAAAAGCCACCATGCAAATTCTGCAGCGGTTAGGCTTTGCAATCAACTTCGAGAAGTCCTCCTTAACTCCCTCAAGGAACTTGGTGTTTTTGGGTGCGGAGTTCCAGACGCAGTCAGGACTGGTAAAACTGTCCTTGGAGAGAGTTCACAAACTCAGACACAAGGCAAAGGAGTGGAAAACCAACACCAGAGTGTCTGTAAGAAAATACATGTCACTACTGGGGGCCATGGCATCGTGTATCCCATTAGTAAACTGTCGTCTCTTCATGAGACCAATACAGGAATTTTTGGCAGACCGATGGTCCCAAAGTCGGGGATTATGGTCAGACAAATTGACTATCAACAACGAGCTTGTACAAGCACTTCATTGGTGGCAACTCTCAGACAATCTAACGAGAGGGATGCCCCTGCAGGAACCGGAGTTTCAGATGACAGTGGTGACGGATGCATCTCTGACCAGATGGGGAGCCCATCTGGAGTCCCTGCAGGTGCAAGGTCAGTGGTCCCCAGGAGAGTCGACCCTTCATATTAATTTGCTGGAGTTGAGGGCGGTACGTTGGGCCCTAAAATCATTTTTACCATGCATAAAGGGATCTCTCATAAGAATATTGACGGACAATACAACGACAATGTTCTACCTAAGGAAACAAGGAGGTACTTGTTCCAGAACTCTCTCGGCCGAAGCTCAAGAAATATGGCATTGGGCTCTCGAACAGAAAATAAGTATATTAGCTTACCACCTGCTGCCAGGAGTAAAAAATGTACAGGCGGACTCTCTCAGCAGAGAGATGAATCAACTGTACGAGTGGGAGTTGAACGACCAACAGCTGACGAACATCTTCAGAAAATGGGGCCATCCTTCCCTGGACCTCTTTGCAACGAGAGAGAACAAGAAGTGCACACAGTACGCGAGCAGATGGCCACAACTCGACTCGCTGGGGGAAGCATTCTCCTTCCCATGGACAGGCAAGTTCGCGTATGCGTTCCCTCAGTTTCCACTCATCCGACGTACTCTACAATGGGTTCACAAATACCCATGTAGTGTGATCCTAACTGGGCGAGACAGTCGTGGTTCTCAGACCTACTTCAGCTGTCGATAACGCAACCAGTGAGGTTCCAGAAGACTCTGTGACCACAAAAGTGATGGGTGGAAGGTTTGGATTGAATCTGAACCACTGGCAATTGTTCTGGGCAACCTTCCACACCACCGTTTTTTAGCCCATCTGCGCCATTGCAAAAGGGGTCCAGCCATGTGCAAATCAGTCAGCTGCCGCCACCAATGGTAGCAGCCCAGCCCGAACTGCTAGGCCAGGTCCCCTCTGCACAGAAAACCAAGCAACCCCAGACATGTTTGGGCCTTGTTGGACCTCCTCAGTGAGGTGCAGCCTGCAACCTTCTATCTCAGGACAAGGGAGCAGTTTGGCATCACGACCCGGACGGCCTCAGCTTGACAGTCTGGCTCCTGACTTCTCCAAGTTCGGGGCTCTGACCATTTCATCGGACTGTCGCCGAATTTTACAAGCAGCACGGGCTCCTTCCACAAATACTTTGTGTGCATGGAAGTGGAAGAGATTCTGTATGTGGTGCAAAGATCAACCAGGATTAGAACCCCTGAACATTGCGGCAGAGCAGTTTCTTCCATACTTGTTGCACTTAGCAGAAAGAGGTTTATCTTTCTCTTCAATAAAGGTTCATCTGGCAGCCATTTCGAGATTCACTTGTAAAAGACATTCAACACCACTGTTTAGTGATCGACTGGTTAAACATTTCCTGAAGGGCTTATTCTGAACTTTTCCTCCAACCAAAAAGTTTCCTCCGAACTGAAGTCTCAACCTGGTACTCGCAGGACTAATGAAGGCTCCTTTCGAACCTATGTCGTCGTCATCTTTAAAATTCTTATCGTGGAAATTGGCCTTCTTGGTGGCTATTACTTCAGCAAGACGACTTTCGGAACTACAAGCATTGGTTATTGACCCTCCATACTTGAGGTTTTTCAAAAACAAAGTGGTATTGGCAACCAACCCTCATTTCATACCAAAGGTTCCAACTATATTCCACAAGCATTCTTCATTTGTACTGCCGACATTCTTCGCAACACCCTCATCTTTTGCTGAAAAAGCTCTCCATACGTTGAATGTAAAAATAGCCCTAAAAGTTTTATCTCAATCGTACTCAAGATTTTAGAGGTACAAGACAACTATTTGTGGCTTATGGCCCTTCGGCAAAGGAAAAATCAATCTCGAAGCAAGGACTTGCCCGCTCGGTATCGTCGACGATTGCTTTTTGCCACTCGAAAGCAGGGAAGCCTTTGGAAAAGCATCCAAAGGCCCATTCAACGAGATCCACCTCGTCATCGGCGGCATTGTGGTCCGGAATCCCGCTGGTGGATATCTGTCAAGCGGCATCCTGGTTGGTTCCGCATACATTCACTCAGCATTATTGCCTCGAGCAGCAGCATGCAGAGGATATGCAGATGGGACGAGCAGTCCTACGACACCTGTTTCAGTAAGGTAAGCCCCACAGAGAGGTGTATCCTCTTGTCAATGTATCATAATTGTTTTTTTACTGTTAATGTACCATGATTGAAAGTTTTTTACATTGCTAACTGCATGTGTGGCTATGATGATATTGGTTTGCATTACACACCTCCAGTTTAGGGGTGCTGCTATACAATCTATTCTAAGCATGTGAATCCATGAAAGATCCAATGCTGGAGAAGGGAGTAGTTTCTTACCTGTAACTCCATTTCTCCAGTATTGGTATCTTTCATGGATTCACATGCGCCGGCCGGCCTCCCCTGCATGCAAACCTTATATGCCCCATTCTACTTTGGGGGATAAAATCTGAAGGGAGCCGTGGGGGCGGGGCTATTTATACCCTATGTCTTATTGGGTCGGGTGTAAGCGGCCAAAAACGACGTAGATAGGACACAGAAGTGTCAAAAATGTTCTTATGGAAAACGTCTATAAATATACTGAGGGTTCCCAGCCTGACGGGGAATATCCTAAGCATGTGAATCCATGAAAGATACCAATGCTGGAGAAATGGAGTTACAGGTAAGAAACTACTCCCTTATCTTTCTAGTATGTCAATAACCAGCAAGTCAAGAGGATGCATATATGATTAATTCTCCATATGTCATACCATATTAGATGTGATTAGTAATAAATAAGAACCCATATCCAAAGTAGAAAAACCTGAAATACCCTATTTCTTTCCCATATAATCATTTTCATTCTTCAAAGGAATGTAATAATAACCTAGCGGCAGCAGATGTATTTCAGAATTTCACAAATTGGGGTGAAGCTGAACATTGTGAAGATGGCATACTAATCCAGGTTGTCACAAATTAAGAACCACTGTCCCTGACTATATCTCTTGTTCTGACACCTACCCACTTAAATCTTTGAACATTAAAAAGATGAAAATATAGATTGGAGTGTGAACTTTCAAATTCAGAAAATTCATGGCCTTTTAATTCAGAGAAAATGTGTCTTCCTAGACACGCTGTCAGTATGGGGCTGTCGGCATATGGCATGGCCTACGGGGTTAATTCAATATAGGGCAGTAAGTTCCCTACACTTGCTCAGTTACTTCCCCTCCCCATTTAACTTCTCTCTTGTTGCCTGACATTGTTTCAGATCTTATCTCTACTTCCGGCTACTGGCTAAATGCACTTCCTCTGTTCAGTTGTATTTTCAATTTTTATAAACCAGCGACAAATACAGATTAATAAAAGCAGTAAGGAAATCAAAAAAGTGATGGATGAAAATGAATGTTAGTGCGTTTTAAAGGCAGTAGCATCAGAAATTCACTTCTTGAATTGATGATTTGAATCCCAACTCTCTTTGCACTTTCTGCAGTGGTTGAAGAATTTGCTACATTAATATAACCAGCAGCACGAGTAGCACTGGTGAAACTGTTGGAGTACCATATGTTTGCTCCTTTTCCTGGGTTGCCATACAAGGCCTCTAACACCACTAACAACAACTTACTGATTTATAAATGTGGAAACCAAGGATCCCAACAGAGATCCACCAGATACAGAAAAAGAAGATAACCGCTTCATTCAAGGTTAAGCAGAGGATAACCTAGGGTCCTCAGCCAGGGCCTTCTATGTGCAAAAGATGGGGATGAGGAGTGCCTGGGTATTTCAGCACAAGAAACCCTATCTGCTGAAGGGGGTGACCTGTCATCGGTATTGAAACACAAGAAATGGCAAGTCATTCACATACAAATGTATAGGGTGTTTGAAAAGTGAAGGAGTTGTCACCCTCATGCTCTTTTGAACAAGTGTATGCATGGACATTAAAAACGTGTTCTTTCAGGGAAAGGTTGTTTCTCTTCCTAGTCTCGGGCCCAATCCTCCGTGCTTGTGCTGCAATGATTTGGGACAAAGGTTACTCTACCTCATCTGCAACGCCCCTTCTCCAGGTCAGAATTCTGTTGAGTCATTTTGTTGAAGAATAAACTAAAATCAGTAGTAATTGTCAATGGAATTTCTCACTCCCTGGTAACATCATGTAATCGGAGGCTGTGAAAGGAGTTGTAAGCGTTGGGAAAATATCTTCCAATTAGCAAACCTTTCTTTTGCATTGTGGGCTAAATGAAGTCAAACTGGTCACAGCTGACGTAACAGATAAACAGGAAAACATTATTCATATCCCATTTAATGGGGAGGATTGGTTTGACCTCTCCACTGATTAGGGTTTCCTCTGAGGAAAAGGTTGACTGAGACTGCTGAAGCTCTTATCATATTGATATACATCCCACCAGATCTTTTCGACCCTCATCGAATCAGAGACAAGAAAGAGCGTGTTCTTTCAATGGGTTTCAAGGGCTTCGGGACTGATGGAGCCAACTGCAGAACAGGTCTCCTAGTACCCAATTGGGGCACACTGCTGCAAAGTCTTCCCTTGTTCATCCTAGAACTTCTGGTGCAAAACCCAAAATGACTCTCCACTCCGGACTCGATTGTCTTAAGTCAGAGGGTGGTTTGAGCACCAGATATCAGCTGAGTCTGGATTCTTCAAAGAAACTTGGGTACTCGTAATGGCTTGTAAAGCCTACTACCTTCCCTTCCCCCATTTTCCTCTTCTCATCGCCCACTCCCGCAGCTGCGTTCTGAGATTTTCTCCAGAGAGTTGGACTTGCTCATGCAGATTTGTACAATCGAGGATGTCCCAATTGCTGAAATGAAGTTACTTATGGTTCTTTGTAGAACACAAGAATATCCAGATTATGCGCACTATCTTCCACCGTGTCTTCCACCTTATCTTCCACCTTATCTTCCACTGGAGAAACGCAAAGTGATCCTCCAGCACAGAACCCATCTGCTCTGGTTTCAGGGGGCTCGATCTGCCGGGTTGATCTGAAGAATGGATGCATTCCTGTTTCAATGTGGCCACCTCGTTGTCAGCATTTGCTTTTTCCAATGGGCATAACAGTACAAGGCGTTTCCATTTGGGACATCTTGAACACTTGGATCTTTATAAAGCTGATGGCAGCAGAGACCTCTCTCCATCTTTTCAGAGATTCGTGTATAGGACGAATGGCTGATTTTGCCCTCAACTTCTCTGGAAGTTCACTCTGTTCTTTGGACTCAAATGATCTTTTGTGTGAAAAGCAGTTACCTTTATTTGCAAGTTTGGGACACAAGAGTAGCTTGTATCTTTTCTACCCCCCAGCAAAGATCCAGGGCTGCTAAGATGCTACAACCCATTTTTGTACGAGGCATCGGTGTTCCACTGCCTGATCAACCTGATGGCTTTGGGTGTCTTAGCCATGTCAGTTGCAAGCCCATAAAATGTGAGGAGTTCAACATCTACCAAACGCATCTCAGTATCAACCTCAATATAACCTTCTAACATGATAAAAGTTTGTGTCGAGTGATCCCACTCTCTCATGGCCACCATGGACTTTTCCAACGTTGCTCCTTCGCAGGATAGCACTTCATTTAACGTTTCCTTTGTGTGGGCCTCATTAAGAAATTGAATTGCATATTCGCCACTAGGTGATTAGTTGGGTGCGTAGAGCAGTGCTAATACAAAGAATGTCTTTAATCAAGCAGTGCTTTTGTGGATGTTTTAATTGGAAAATCTTTAGTAGGCATAGTAAAACCTGCAAATTAAAAAAACTAACTTTTGAGCATTAACCATAAAACTGCCTCAGTCTGTTTGTAGTTAAATGCTTGGCATGACTAGAACGGGGCGGTACAGCTTATCACAGTGGTTTACAAGGAAATGGAGAGGGTGATATAATTGCGTGCTGTTTTGCAGTTACCATCTGTTTAAGAAAGGCGATTGTAATAGTTTATTTGTGGAGTGCTTGTACATGGGTGAAGTGCTTCAAAGCACTTAAAGGCAGGGCGGGAACAGGGGAATACAGTAATTCTTATGCCTTGAAACTTCCAAATGATCAAGCAAAAATGACTAGCAAACTTGGCCTGAAGGCCATACTACAAGTGCAGGTGTAAGACAAAAGGAAGGAGCGCAGGGGGATTAGAGGGAGAAAAGCATGGTGGGCCTGATTCAGAGAACGTTTTCCTGTGGGATTGCGCCATTATAAAGCGCTTCTGGGAATCTTGCCCACAATCCTTAGGCTACCCTACTCTGCCAACACCGGTTCAAATAGTGCACGTGCGTGACAGATGGCAAGGCGCTAAGGTGGCGGAGAAGGACAAATAGAAACAAAAAACGGCTTACTAAGCGCCTGGCGGACCAAGCCTAAAAGTATTGTTATAAAAATATGTAAACGATTTACATTTCTGTAGCTAAATATTTCTGGTAGTAATGTCACAATTTCATGGTGCCATTCCATTTATAACTTTACACTGATGTTTATAAAACGTGTGTTGTGTTTGTGTCTTTTCAGGAACACGCCAGTGCTTGTGTACATTAAAGGATGATTAATTCTTGGTATAGAACACGTTCATTGACGTTTTAAACGGTGCATTGGGTCGTAGTTAGTGTTTTGCAAGCCTAATGTAGATACTTTAAACTAAGTGTGCTCACCTAAAGTACAATGGTTTTCATCAGCTGTTATGTGTTCACAATCACGGCACGCATCCTACTTTTGAGGATAGCAAACGCTAGCATCGCCATTGTTTGCCTACTTAAAATAACGGCGCGGCCAGCTCGTTAATAGCCATCAGCTTAACGTTCCCATTCAAAAGTTGAGTGAGCACATCTCATTTGACAGCCAGCCTGCCTGCCTCTTCCCATCTGCGACCTAAGCCGACTGACCTTTCTCTTTCCCTTTCACAGTCAAAGAAGAGGAGAAGAGAAAGTTATTAAAGCGAGGCAGCGAGCTGAAAAGCGAGCACAGACAGCTGCAAGACAAAGACCGGCTCCTCACTAATGCAATGAAGGTGAGCATTCCTATCCAGAGCTGTAAAGTGCACTCCCTACACGTCACGCCGCGCGCTGTAATGATGCTGGGGGAGGGTGGGGTCTTGCCGCATGCCCCCGTGCCAGTTATTTAATCACACCTGCCTTTGCCATTAGGAATATGACAAAGCTAGTTTTAGCATGTTTCCCACGCTGTAAGGAAATACTGACTCTTGACAGGTTTTGGAGTCAAATAGATCCACTCTACCCCGAGTTGCCGTAAAGGCTGTTTCCAGGCCAATGGACAGAATGTTTTCCGTATGGCTTGCAATATACTCTTGGATTTATCAAATGCCAAGAGGACAAGTACACTCGTAGGTCAGAGGCAGACAGTTTTAAAGCTCAGCCATTTCAAGTGTCGGTTCCAAACTGGACCGATGAGATAAAATGGAGTTATTCAGGGAGGATATAGGCCACGGCCTCTATGCGCGCGGCTGTCACGCTGTTGTCACCCCCACTCTTTAACCCATTAAATGACAATTTTTGCATACACTTTTACAAACACACCTGTTAATGGAAACACCTGGCATAGATTTCAAATGTCGCATAATAGTGTGTGTTTTTATTTGCATAACGGCAGTGTGGCTGCAAGGCGCCCCGCCTTCATATGTCCTCCTACGGCTTTGGGACTAAACGTCATGAATTGAGTTTTAAAAATGTGTGATGCATATTTTTCAGTATCTCCTTATCTGCACCACCTAGTAGTACCTTTGTTATTTGCATTGAAGTTATTTTCATATCTAGAGTATAAATAAATTGTTAATGTAAGGTGTACATTTTTGTGTTCGCATCTTTCAAAAAAATCTTTCCATAAAGCGTTACCATGGTGGGCACGTCACCCCGACTTTAACTTGTAAGCCATCCCAAACAAAATGCAGTCTGTTTTTATTGTTAAAGACATGTAACATCTAACCAGTGCAGTGTGTTATTTACAAGCACCAACGGCCGAAAGTATACAAATGGCACAAAACGTGTTGTTTTGAGAACATCAATATTAAATGATGAAGACGTCCACTAGGAGGAAAAGCATAATATTTCACCCACAATAAATTGTTTCCAGAGAATCGTCTACACGGTTGTTAATGCTTTTTTTTGTCTTGTTCCCTTCCCCGTGGTAGAAATGCTTGGAGAAAAAAAGCAGCTTGTTGGCCATGCAAAAAGGAACTCAGTCATCATTGGAACGTCTAAAAAACCTCATTAGACTAATACAAAACGAGCAGATGATTCAGTTCACCATGACAACCACAACCACCTCCTCCCTGCTGACAGTTCCCTGGATCAAACCATCATCTGCGTCCGCGGCCATGCACAAAGCCTTGCAGCAGTCTCAGAGTAACAACTGACACAGCCGCCGCCCAAAAGATGGACTTTTACACACGAAAGGTGAGCACAAAAGGGAATGGCGAGCCTGGTCTGTTCTGTGCACATTTGTGTACTACGGAACTTAGCAACAGACCTGCGCTGTGTGTAGCTTGCTTTTGTGGCAACTTACCGCAGAACAGTGTGTACATTTTTTAATAGCCGCCACCTTCAGTGCTTAGGAGACTTTTATATTGGCCTTAATGTATTGACGGATCTGAAAAACGCCTGGAAGATGAAATCATGGCATCTTTTTGGGAGTGGATGAATGGACAGACTATGGCGAGGTTGTTTTTCACATAGTGAAGAATTTGGGAAAGGAGACTTGGAATCCGGTTAGGGAAGCTCCTCTCGCCACTTTTGCAGAAGTGCTATAGGTGCAGTTTGTCGTCATTCTCCCTAATAAGGTCTGCTGCCACATTTATTCAGGTGAAGCTGGAAAAGGGCTGTTGGAAATTGCTAATGTCCCGGACACTCACAGAGCCTTCAAACAAAAAGAGCATTTTTTTCAGTATTAATCTAGCCGAGAATTGAAGATATTTAAATGAAAAACTGTATGAAGTTAGCGTTTCTAGTGGAATATTGAAGTATTTTCATGCTGATGCTTGTCTATATGCGTTCTGAAGTATTTAAAGAGGCAAGACACTGAATCTCCTTACTTTTTGCAAGTCCTTTTTTTTACTTATTTTGCTATTAATGTATTTTCTCATGGAGATTTTCTTGCAGGGCTTACCAGAAAACCATACAATGGGTATCTTTGACAGGTCTTTGTTTTGGTTTTGGTTAGGAACATGATTTTTTTAAAGCAATTAAATATTTTACTTTTTTTTTCTTTCCTTGCCAGTACAGACAATATGCCAAAAAATACCTTTACATTTTTGTACTGCATTTTTATTGTAAAATATGTAATGTGAAAAACATGCTGACTTTTTTTGCTTGCAGAAAGATCTGCAAAATGGTACAGGAAAAAAACTGCCTCAAGCGGAGTTTCTCATATCAAATGTTTGTAGAATTTTTTTGGAAGGAGGGGCTGTGAGTTGTTTGCCTTTTTGCTGGTTTTGGCAACTGTTGTTTGGCTTTCTGTTTGTTTTATTTTGTTCATTTTACATGGATAGTATTACGCCCAAGAAGGTCCTAGAACACCTGCTTGTTTCACTAGCTAGTCTTCCTGATGCTATGATTCTGGCACCTTTGCAGGCCTTAGGGCTTCACTGTGATCCTGAGGCTTATCTCAGAATTTGGTGAGGTCGGTGCAGGGTTCTTGTGTGCCTGGCCAATTCTTTACATTTATTGCCATTTTTAAAAATTTAGCACAGAAGTGTATTTACTAGGGGAGCGAGACTAGGTACAATAACGTGACGTAAAGCAGACTCACAGCATATCACATAGGTGCAGATTGTGGCTTTTGCAGTTGCTCATTACTCTAGAAAGAACATGGTCCCTTCAAACCATTTTCACAACTCCGGGAGAAACTGTGCCGTACAATACAAATCTATTTTAATACACTTAACACTGGGTTGAACAAGATTTTTATATTCTTTTATTAATGATCAAAGCAGACGAACACACAATTGTTCTACATTGGTTATTATATGCCAATTATGCATTCGTATGTGGCTTGCAATGTAAATGTTTTCAGGTCCAATGATACATATTTTTTTTATTCTCAAAAGAATAGAAAAGGAAAGAGATGAAAAAATGTGCAGCTAAAATAATGTGACCAATTTCAGATGAAATGTCTTGGACTGTTAAAAGTAGTTTTTAAGAAGGGTCTATCCAGTGGATAGAGCTCATAGGTAAACAAAGTGTTTGTCTAAATTATGTCAATGTAGTTTTACTTCTTTATGATGCATTAAACTTGATTGACAATTGAATGTCGTTTTGGTTACCAGATGTTGTTTTGTCACAGGGCTATTTTTCTCATTTCAGCAGAAACGGTTCGAATTACAGATGTAAAAAAATGCATTGAAAATGTGGTTTCCTGGGACTTGAAATATTGCAATGGAAACAGCAGTGTTAGATATTAGCAACTTTAAACGTATCAATATTATTTACATTTCCAAATATATAAACTGACTACATGCCCCCATTAGTCTCGATCAATGGATCCTCCGTAGACGCAAAGTGTTGAATGTTTCCCACTGCTAAGCCAGACTAAGGAACACATTTACTTTTAATTATAATAAAACATAAATCCCAGACAAAACAAAGAGCAGATTGCATTCAGGAATCGGCTTACTGAAAATGAATTTTCTAGGCTACTCTGTGCTGAAAAAGTCATCAACTGTTTCGTTTGTCTGACCAGGATTATGGGACAGTGTGTCGTTTTTCAAACACATGTTTGGGTATAGAGTGAAAATCATGTTTTATTTTTACAAAAACAAAAATAACAATTTAGAGGGACCGCTCTGAGACTGCTTACAGCATTCTTTCTAAATCGAACTGTCATGCCCCTACACCTGATGAGTGCACACGGGTGCTGACAGGCAGGGCCAGACCCGAAGACACGGTCGAATAGGGTGTGTGTGTGTGTTCGTGTGTCTGCGGGCGAATGTAGCGTGACAGGGTCTGGGGATACGTTGTGTGAGGTTGTTTAAGTGGGGTTCCAGGAGGAGTGTTTGTGTCATGGAAGGGAGGGGGCAGGTGTGTGTGTGAGATTAGGGGGTAGGGTGATGTATTTTGTCGGGAATGGGGAAGGAAAGGGAGGTTTGGGGTGAACCCCCTGTTTTAAGGTGAGGGGGATTGGATGAAGTGGGGTTTTGGGGGGTGAAACCTCCAAAATGTGATCTCTGACGAATATTGAGGGCTGCACCAAATCAGCAGAAATAAATCCGTCTTTTTGGTGTGCTGAATTCAGTATCACAAAGAACCCATTTTTGTGCTTCAGAAGGCAATTCAATTGCACAACTTTGCTGTTTTTTCACTTAATCTATTACACGTTAATGACAAAACATTGTCTTTCCTATCAGAATGGTTTTTTGTGTGAAGAAAGGTTTGATCTTTCTCCCACTTTTTCTCTTAGGTAAGTCAGACTTGGCTGGGGCCCCTTTGACCCAAAGTACAACTGTACATCTGGTTTGACACTAAGGGCCTTATTTATAAAAAAAAAAATCAATGAGACTTTCTCATGTTAAATAATTTTTTGTAAATCAGGCCATACATGTCAGACTTTAAGAACTGTAAATGCCTTTTCATATCTGCCATTGCAACATGTCACAGAGACATGAAGGTACTGCTCCATGATGATTAGGCACCTGTAGTGACCGGCAGCTAAAGCTGTCTGAGAAACAGCCTTGGGAGAAGGTCTCCCAGAACAAAAGTTCCAATGCTGAAAACTTCAATTTCCAGAAGTAATGAGACAGCAGACCTTTACTACCACATCTGACATCGGTATATCCCTCAAGCTCGAAGGCCTCCTGGTATGTAACCACATATGCTAATTCTCTTGATATGCAGTCAGTGCTGAGCTGACCATGGGCACCAAGTGTTAGTTTAGCACTTTCTTCAGCATTGGATCTTTCATAGTTTCATATGATGTATGAATATTTCCAGTCGTCAAGCTGGGAATTCTCGGTAACGTAGAGCAATTTATTTTAACATTGAAACTTCGGTTATTTAGTGCTGTAGTATAGTCAATTTGTATGTCCTACTGCCCGCAGCCAATAGAAAGGGCTCCCTTAGCTCCACCCCAGGAGGCCATCTTCAGATTTTTTTTTACTGCATGTTGAGTTGGGAGTCCTCAGGAATCTCAGAATAATTTGATATTTTCTTCTACTTTTTGTACAAGTTTTCACATTTTAACGATGTTTGTTGAATCCTTGACTCTGGCGACATCTGGGGATGTTCCTCTTCCGGAGGTGGGCGCTCCATTGGAGCAGATTCTCGTCTTCGACCGTGAGGACTTCATCCAGCCATGGCAGAGACCAAGAAGAAGACCTTCCCCAAGAGCTGTGCAGGTGCAGCCTCAAGAATGTGTAAGTGCACCATCAACCATAACCCCGTCGATGACCATGCACAGGCCTTGAACCACAACCTTGTCAACCAAGGCTGAGCCTGCTACTTGGTTGTAGTCGTCGTCAGCTCAACCATCAGCCCCGGCTGCATTATCCAGGCCTCCACAACCTTTTCCACTGACCATGGGAGTCACTCAGGCTATGCCAGGGTCAGTGCCTACTCCACCTGAAGAAATGCTTCAACCCACCCTTGAATCTGACATTGAGGGCCCTGTGGGACATCTTCTACGACAATGAGATGGAAGTTGTGCAGTCTAGCCCCAAGTCTGCCAGGCCCCCCATGGGCAGTTCCTGTGCCAGTGATGGGTCCTCCTACCTTTCCAGCCACCCTACCTCCGAAGGTGGAGACTTCTAGAGACGTCATCTCTCCACCTTGCTGTTCTTGGTGTCAGAACTGCAACACAGGCTGCCTGGCCTATCCACACCACAAGGCCCAGGTGGGTCATTTGCTGATCCTCGTCTGCCAAGGGATCACCTACCGCCTGTCCTGCGGCCCAACATTACAGACACGGAATACAACTATAACATGTCACTAGGGGATGCCTCGAAGCACACCACCGGCATAGATGAGTTTGATGATCTGTTGTATGTGGATGGCGAACCATCTCCTCTGGATGAAATCTCATCCTTACATATTTTAATGTCAAGGGCCAAAAAGCTGTTTGTCTTGGTTCCAGAGGAACAGAAAAAAGGTGTCCTCTACCTGCATCTTGTGCAACAGAAAATGGATTGTTGTGATTCCTATTTTTGAGGACATACGTAAGGACGGTCTGTTGACCATGACAAGGGGCAACGTATTTGTCTTGGAAGCAAGACAATGCATAGCAAAACAGGTTCGAAACCCAGTCTCACGCTTAGAAACTAGTCTCCAGTATTAAGCATGTTTATAAAAGAACAATTATAATTATAATGCTCTGCACACCCCAAAAAGGAGAGGTTTGATAAAAAAAATATAGGGTGCCAGACTCTAATTGTCTCAATTTGTAGCCCAACCCTGACTCTGTAGTGTCAGCAACATCCCGGAAACATTCGCCCAACCCCTCCTAACCATGCTCTGCTCCCCCCCGACAGAAGGTAAGCGTCTGGAAATGCATAATTTCAACAGCCGCTACAACCATCAAGGTGGCTAATGCAATGGCCAGTCTGTCCAGGTGCGTCAGAGAGCTTTGGTTCAAGATGGGCCTGATTCTTGAATTCCTTCCGGATGGCAGGAAGGAGGAGGCATTTGCCCTTCTTCACGAGCGACTGGCAGCTTCTGGCCATGCGATTTCTGTCTCAGTGGACATCATGCACACTGGCTTCAGATAACTTGGCATGGGTGCTGCCTTATTCAGACAGGGTTGGCTCAAGGACACTAACTTCAGGCCGGAAGTCCAAGCAAAGGTTGTGGACCTGCCCTTTAATGGCATAAACCTCTTTGGCAAGAAAGTGGACAACACTTGACAGACCAAGGCAGACACGGACGGCCAATTCTTGGCACACTGCAGCAACGAAACCAGTCCTTTTGGATGCGGCTAATCCGACTTCTCTAGAACATCAAGGGACTGCCAGCCCTTGTACCACTCCGCATCATACCGGTCTCCATCATACTCGGATCCAGACAAGTATAAATCAAAGCCCCAATCTTCTAGAGAAAACGAACACCACCACTGCTCGTCGCACACCATGAGCCTAGCAACCAAACAAACCTGACACATCTCGGGTGCAGCCTCCCCACTTTCACACCCAGTGGAAGTGAGGTTTTTCCATCTCATCGAACAGTGGCAATCCAATACCACAGACGGATGGGTGTTATCCCTCATCCAGCAGGGCCCACACGCAGGAGTTTGTCAAAAGACCACACATGATTCCTCCCTTGCAAAAGGTAGAGGTGCAGGTACCTCTACTACAAGAAATTCAATAGCTCCTGTTAAAGGGAGCCATCACACGAGTCCCATCGAGTAAGCAGTGAGAGGGAGTGTACTCCAGGAACTTATTAGTGAAAAAGAAATTGGGAGGTTGGAGGCCCGTCCTGGGCCCTTAACAAATTCCTCAAGGCCCAAACTTTCAGATTGGTGACTCTGCTGCAAGTCTTACCTCCACTTCAAAAAGGGGATTTACTGGCATCCTTGGATCTAGAGTATGCATATTTCAACATCCCTATTCTTCGGAAACACTGATGCTACCTGTGCTTCACAGGGCAGGTTGCAATTTCCAGTTCAAGGTGCTGCCCTTAGGGATTTGGTCAGCCCGATAGTATTCACCAAGTGTCTATCCCCAGTGGTTGCACACCTTTGTCGCTCAGGTGTCCACGTCTACCCATACCTCAATGACTGGCTGGTACGGGCAGAGTCCTTTCCCATGGCAACCTGCCATAGCGCAAAGACTATCCAATTCTTACAGTCTCTAGGATTCTCTGTAAACATTCTGAAATCCTGTCTCACCCCGCCTTATCGAACGTTACATTTGGGGGCTCAGCTGTACAGACGTTCTTGCATGGCCACTCCCTCAGAGGAGAGGGTGTGAGCCATTCTTGTCAAAGTCCTGTTACTCTCCCGGATGAAGATGGCCTCAGTCCATCTCCTGAAGTTTCTGTTAGGGAATGATACCCACATCATTCCTCTACTTCGACATTGCCGGTTTCCCATGTAGGCTCTCCAGGAGTTTCTTGATGCACGCTGGTGACAGGCCTCTGGTTCCTGGTAGGACAAGATCCCTCTAACAAGGCACTTCAATAATGCTCTGCTCTGGTGGTCATTCCGGGCTCTTCTCATCCAAGGCTCTCAATTTCACACACCCCCATATGAAGTCACCATCACAATAGACACTTCCCTGGAGGGCGTGGCGCGCATACTGGAGATCTACATGGCAGGGGTCTCTGGACACACAAAGGGTAGACTCTTCATATCAATCTGTGCAGTGTTTTAGGCCCTCAAGTCTTTCCTTCATTTAGTCAGCTGTCAGGTGGTCTGGTTTTTCACGGACAGAACCACAACAATATTGTGTGTCCTGAACCGGGGGGGGGGCAACCAGCAAAGAACTCAACTCCTGTCACAAATGGGCACTCCACTCTGCTAGATCTTCCATCAATGGGGCACCCCAGAAGTCAACCTCTTCTCCGCCCACGTCAACAAGATGTGCAGAGTTTTTGCTAGAAGGTTCCTTCATTGGAAGAGCCTGGGAGAACCTTCATGTTCCCCTGGGAGGTGAGGTTCCTATATGCTTTCCCCAATCCCCATGGTGGCTCGCCTGTTAAATGTTTTCAGACAATGAAGCTGCCTCCTCTGTGCGATCTTTACAGGAGGGCCAAGGCAGTGTTACACCACAACCTTTCCTCCCTGAATCAGACGACTTGGCTCCTACACTCCTACAATGCGGCGATATCCCACTGCCGCAAGACTGCAAGGACATTCTAGCTAGAGCACACGCTTCTTCCACGCTTGCCTGTTTCAGGAATAAATGGGCGCATTTTCCCACTGGTGTTCCTCACTGGCCTTGACCCTTTCAGCATTCAACCTAAGGACGTCTTGCCATATCTGCTATCCTTGACTAAGTCAGGCCTGGCATATTCCCCCATCAGGGTGCAACCTGTGGCTATCTCGCACAATACTCTTTCCTCTTTAACACCTCCTCTGTGGTCTCACTGCTTGGTCAAAGAATTAATCTGGGGACTTTCCGCTCCTTCCCATCTATCCGGCTGTTGAACCCTGCCCTGGGGGCTAAATGTAGTCCTCTCCAGGCTCATGAGACCTCCAACTCTTCGTCGGAAAAAGGTAAGCCCCCAGCTTGACCAACCACTTGAGAAGATTGGGAAGTTTTCAAAAGCGAAATGCTGGCTATGTCTAAGATGCAGGCAGGTGTGAACAGCAAGTCTCAGTGGCAAAAGCGCTCCGCAATCCCGACCCCCACGCATGCCCATTTGTCCACGCCATCAGCGTCGAAGTCTTCGGGCTCAATGATGAAACAGTCACAGAAGCCATTGATGCTCAGCCTTTTTCAAGACTCCCCAAGCCCGGTCGATGACGGCAGCCATACCGTCGACGTCGAAAGGGAAATCTTCCTTTGCCCCCACCTCCGTCTCCAGGTCTGGATTCTTCGAGTCCATGGCCTCTACTTTCGGAACCGACCACAGGGATGGCCAAGGGGACATCGATTGCCATAGTTACAGGGTCATGAGCCGTCCGATCTTATCTGACGAGCAAGTATGCATTTTGGCAGTGTCCGAAGGGCTCCAGGATGCAAGCGGTCTGGACACATCTCCGAATGTAGAATTTCAGCAGGGTCAGCCCTAAACTCACACCCATGCTAAGTTCAGGGCCCTAGTGGAAAGAGTGGTAGACCCCCAAGTCTGAAATCTGCATTGATGCTGACTCAGGACTATGAGCTGACAGACCTATTGGATGAGCGTCCTTTTAATCCCCTAGCCTCCTTGTGGCAGCATCTCTGCTCCATTCCTGCAGTCATCTCTATCTTTACGGGGAAGTACGGGCTGGTGAGAGGAGACCCATCATTTCTGGCTTCTCACCCATCTGCAGAAGGGCTTGTTGTGCAGGCAGCCCCAATCTCAACCAGACCTGCGGCCTCCACTTCTAATCTGCCCCCAGACAGAGAAGGTAAAAGGCTGGACGCTATTGCCAAGGTTTTTATCTCAGGCAGCATGGTCTTGAAAGCCACCAATGTAGCCTGTTGTTTCGCGAAATACATATTTGGCTTGTGGAGCAGGCAGCTCAGTGCATTCCCGAAGGAGAAATGCGGGATGGATTTTCACGGCTGGTAGAAGATGTGAAGGAGGTGGCCAAGTAGTTTTTGCAAACGGACCTGGACGTGGCCGACTGCATTGGCTGTTTGATGGGGTCGGCAGTAGTCTTGAGGAGACAAGCCTATATCTGCTCTTCTGGCTTCTCTCCGAACGTCCACAATTGGCAACTGGTAGAGGTTTTTTTTTTGGCTAGAAGGCTAATAGCTCCTTGGAAATGTTTAGGGAGTCAAAATTAGCTGCAATATTGCTGGGCATAGCTGCGCATCCGGCCAAAACTGCCTTCAGCTTTGCCTCTAGAGGCAGAAGCTACAGGCGTTATGTGCCTTACAGCAGGAAGGCGCCGCTCCCGCAGGTCAGGGAGGGGCAGAAGTGTTTCTCGCATCCCAGAAGGGGCATAGGGGCTTCTAGAGGCCAGAAAATAGCAGCAGGGGCGGCTCTGCCCTCTAAGCCGCTTTGATTTCCCCCTCCCACGACTTACCGGTTGGTGGATGGTTGGCAGAGTATTGGCACCAATGGCAGGAGATTACCTCCAACACCTGGCCCTGGAGCTCGTTTGGTGGGGTTCTTGTCTGCCTTTCTTGAGAAAACTGGACAGACCCCCACCGCCTACAATCCAAACGGGACAGGAGCTCCAGGAAGAACTGTGAGCCCTGTTGTTGAAGGGTGCTGTGGAAGAGGTACCTCCCAAGCAGAGAGGATCGTGTTGGTATTCCTGGTATTTCCTGGTGCCAAAGAAAGGAGGTGGTCTCAGTCCCATTCTGGACCTCAGGGCTTTGAACAAGTTCCCGAGAAAATACCCATTCAGGATGGTGACGCTGAGAGGAATTCTCCATGCGGTTGGACTTAACGACTGGCTGTTGTCAATAGATCTGCATGACGTTTATTTCCCTGTGCCGATACATCAAAAGCACAGGAAGTCCCTGAGGTTCCTCATAAGGGACAATCACTATCAGTTCAGGGTGCTTCCCTTTGGGTTGACCACCACTCCAATGGTCTTCACCAAGCTCATGGCAGTAGTTGTGACTCACCTCAGGAGATCCGGAGTCCATGTATTTCCATACCTGGACGACTGGCTGATCTGAGGGAAGTTGGCAGTGCAGGTCCTGTCTCATCTAGAGGACACCTGTCTGTTACTGCACAAGCTAGGCTTCTCCCTGAACTCCCATGTTAAGCCAGTCCAGAGGCTCCAGTTCATCGCAGCAGTCCTAGACACCCGGGTAAGGAAGGCTTTCCCTCCCGAGGAGAGAGTCCACAGCATTGCACAAATGGAGGACTTTGTCCAGAACCACGCCACCTTCCCAGCGGCTTCCTTCCTCTGCCTCTTAGGCCTCATGTATTTTTCTGGTGCCAGAGACCAGGTTGCGCATGAGATCCCTGCAGTGGCTCCTAAGAAGTCGGTGGTCCCTGTACCTCGTAGCACTCCCAGATTCTCTCAGGATATCCAGGTCAGTGATGGACGACCTTAGCTGGTGGACCGACAGCAGCAATCTTGTGGCGGGGGAACCCTTCTGGCTTCAGGCCTGAGTGTTCATGGATGCATATCTGAAGGCTTGGGGTGCTCACTGTGAGGACTTGCAGCTTTTGGTCAGCGATGGAAGCCAGGTGGCACATCAACAGGCTGGATTTATGAGCCATCATCTTAGCCCTGGGGGCTTCCATCCCGAGTCAAGGGGACGCATGTCCTGAATCTGACAGACAACATGGTGGCCAAGCACTACCTGAACAACAAGGGTGGTGTGCGCTCCCTCCCCCTCCGCAGAGAGGTGATGCAGCTGTGGTTCTGGCTGCTGGAGAGCCAAATCTTGGTCTCGGCATTTCATCTGGTGGGGACAGAGAATAGCTTGGCAGATGCTCTGAGAAGACAGAGCATGGTCTCACATGAGTGGGAAGTTTCTGGGGTACTCTAGCAGTGGAACGGTTTGCGACAGGGTCCAACAGGAAGGGCAGAAAGTTTTGCTTGTGGGAATTCCCAGCAAACTGCACACTAAGAGACACGTTTCTGATGGATTGGACCTTCCCTCTCCACTACACTTTCCTTCTGATTCCCCTCATCCCATGGGTTATCAGGAGACTGAAGAGGTTTTGTGCGATCTTGATCGCCCCAGACTGGGTGAGGAGAACTTGGTACTCCGACATCTTGGGTCTGACCATCTGTCCTCACTGCCTTGGCACCCAGATCTCCTGACCCAGTCGGAAGGTCGGGTACTTCATCTGAACCCAGAGTCCCTCAACCTACATGCGTGGCTCTTGAGAGGATGAGGTATGATGACTGGGACCTCTATGAGCGGGTACTTGAATGGTTGCTAGCTGCACGCAGACTGTCTATCAGATTCTTGTATGCGTGCAGGTGGAGAAGATTTGAGGCGTGATTTAGGGAGTGCAAGATTGATCCCATCTCTTGGCCCACCACTACAGTGATGTATTTCCTTCTGCCACTTGCCTCAGTAGGCCTTCAGGTTACCACAGTCAAAGGATAATTGGCATCCTAGTCTGTGTTCAAAAGGTCCGCAGATCAAGGTTCTTTCTTTACGATCCAAGTTATGGCCCAATTCCTGAAGGGCTTGTGAATAAGTTTCCACCAACTCCTTTTGTTGTCCCAGACTGGGATTTCAACCTGGTTTTGACATTTCTGATGGCGGCTCACTTTGAGCCCATGCATTCCTGTTCTTTAAGGCTGCTATCATTGAAGACAGCCTTTTTGGTTGTGATTACATCAGCCAGGAAAGTTAGCGAGCAGCAGGCTCTGTGTTGCAAGCCCCCGTTCCTACAGTTCTTTCGGGAAAAGGTTTCACTTAAAGTAAGGACTGTCTTTCTTCCAAAAGTGAGTTCCACCTTTCTCAGTCCATAGACATGCCGGTCTTCTATCCTCCACTACTCCCCTCTAAGGAGGTGGAATGGTTCCATCCTCAGACCCCAAAAGATCTTTCAGCTACTACGTCGCTACGATGTCTGAATTCAGGAAATCTGAACAGCTGTTTGTGGCCCATTCATTGTCCCGCAAAGGACTAGCTGTAATGAGGCAGACTCTATTTTGATGAACTATCCTTTGCATCTCGGAATTCTACCAGTTTACAGGCAGGGAGCATCCTCCTGGCATCAGGGCACACTCAACAAGAGGGGTCTCGGCTTCTACGGCTTTGCAGAGGGGAGTTCCCATTAAAGATATTTGCTGTGCGGGCCACATGGTCGTCCTTGCACACGTTCAACAGGCACTATTGTGTGGAATCTGCCTGCGGGTGCTGATGCATGTTTTGGCAGTTCTGCAAAATCTACTACTGTAACACTTTCTGCCTGCCTCTGTGGTCCTAATTAATTGGGGAGTCCATCAGATGAGGAATCTGCAGGAGAAAAGCAATCCATTGAAGGAGAAATGACATACCATATTCTTTCTATGGGTTCTTCACCTGCAGATTCCTCATTGCCCCTCCCATTTATCCCCGCTCAGAAAGTATTTACGGCTTGGCGCATCTGTCTAAGCGAAGGGGTACTTGGTGATCACCTTGAGGTGACCGCTCCTATCTGACGAGGTGCTTACCTTTCGAGGAAAAAAGTTAATTTCTTTCCAATTCTTGGGAGCAAATTCTAAGCTGTTTCCCAACCCTTTGGGATATTTCCCATTGTCAAGTTTTTTACAGGCTGGTTGGCCTTGTCTCCAATCATTTTCCTCTGCAGCGTTCAAGCTCGGGGGAGGGGGAAAGGGGGACCTGTGGTACAGGACGTAGTGACGTGGAATATATACAACGCTGATGTTGCGTGCGGAGCTAACGATGGAGTAAGACGGATCCACGGCTGAGTCGAGGTCCACTACGCCCAGGGTCGAAAAAGTTTCCAAGCAGCAGAGCTGTATGAGGATATCTTATCAGATGATTAATCTGCGGGAGAAGAATCCATAGAAACAACAGTACGGTAAGTAATTTCTCCATCTCCCACACAAAGTTGTTTCTAAAGACCTCTCAGCTCTTTGTGACTTTTAGTCCCTCTGGAATGGGAAACGCGCTTTCCAAATCGTCAATTACCAGGTGGATTTCCTTCTGCATCTTTCTGTCATCAGCAGGCTAACAGGCCACTCCCAGGCAAGCCCAGGGCTCATTCTACAAGGGCTGTTGCCACTACAGCAGCTTTCCTATCTTGTGTCCCCTGTTGGGCATTTGCTGGTCTGCAATCTGGAGATCTGTACACACCTTCACAAGGTTTTACTGTTTCAACAGGGATTCCACGGCAGAGTCAATGTTCGGGCCAGGCGGTTCTGCGTAACCTGTTTGCGCAAGGTCAGTGACTCCTGTAGTAAGTGTTTCTACCAGGCGCTTGCCTCCACCTGTTATGGTTCTGTGGTACTGCTTTGTAATCTATTCATACAGCATGTGACCCAGTGAAAATTGCAGTGCTGGAGAAGGAATAAGTTACTTACCTGTAACTCCTGTTCGCTCGCTTTGGTGTTTATCATAGATTCACATCTGACCCTCCCGCTTGGCTCTTTTTTGGCTCCCATTGACACTTTTCCTGAACTATGCCAAATCTGAAGATGGCCTCCAGGGGTAGAGTTAAGGGAGCCCTTTCTATTAGCTGTGGGCAATATTACCCAAAATGACTATACTAGAGCACTAAAGTGACTGAAGTTTCATTTTTTAAATAAAATGCTCTGTTACGGAGGAGTCCCAGTCTAACAACGGGGAATTTTCATAAAGCATGTAAATCTATGAAAGATACCAATGCTGGAGAACAGAAATTACAGGTAAGAAACGTATTCCATATGTCGATCACTAAATTGAGAGAAGCTTTATCGTTTGATTTGGGAATGTCTCTCAAGCTCCTGAACGTCCCTTGCCATAGAACTACCTGTGCTCATTCTCTTGATCTGCAGTCAATGCCGAGCTGACCATGGGCTCCAAGTGTTAGTTTAGTGCTTTATATGGCATTGGTGACACAGCTTCCAAGGGATGGTCATGGGAAGCCTGCATCTCATGTTGATCACTACATTGAGCTTTATGAGTGCCAAGGTTTTCCCCAAAGAGTTGCATGTTATGTCGGTCACAGCATTTAGATTAGCTTTGTGAGCGCAAAGACTTGTCTCCAAGGGGCTTGGTAGTGAGAGATTACTCTGAAGAGTACTTTCTCTCATGGGGACCTACATGTCCATTAACCAGTTGGAGGAAGTGCCACAGCCACATTTCAGAAACCTAACCTTGTTTATGACATCCACACTTCCCCCACCCCTTATGTGTTCCTAATAATTATGTCAAGTATTTAGATGGTGACTGATGCATCATCAATTTCCCGTTTAAGCAAAGTGCTACAGGGAATTAAAAATGTCCATCAACCAATGCAGACTAGATTCTTGGAAAGGCTCGTAGCTACTGTATAGGGAATTTTGGATGTGGTGATGCAGATGTTCTTTATATCAATAGCCATGTCCATCTGTGTTGTTCCTTACTGTCATGTTCACCTTTAACACATGGTTTAAGCAATTTATTTTGTAATATTTATTTTCAACACAGTTCAGTTAGGCAATACAAGGTACACGTTATGGATAAAACAAGAAGTTATATTACAGCCATGCTTAATTCGGGTGAATGTAGAAACTGGAAAAGGGATGAAAGATGAGAAAAGGAAGTTGGAACAAGGATATGGCGCATGTCTTCTCAAGAGGTGCACACCTGATTTACTATTCTGACATTGCTCTGTGGAGAGTGTAATGATAATCCCGAGTCAAAAAGCCAGCTTAGTTTAACTGGGACATTTCTCAAGCCCATCACCCAACCAAGCAGTAGATGTTATTATCTAGCAATCGATTTTTGAACTTGCCTCACATTGTATGTAGAATTTCAAACTTGTTTAGAGTGTACCGTCTTCTTCAATCCAGACTTCGAGGGGATTGGTTCCTCCGAAGTATTCCACATCTGTGACAGGTAATCACCACAGCTGTGCTGCTTCAGAAATTTTTTCTGCGTCCGGCATCGATGACATCGATACGCTGTCCTCGAAGGCCTCTGTCGAGCCGACGTCACCGGATGTTATAAGTAGGATGCACGACACCCGTAGCCTCAGTTCCGTTTTTTCCACGAAAGTGTTCGCTTCAGAGATCTCGGCGCGCCTCGGTTCTTCTGTTTCTATCGGTTCTTCGAACTTGGTGTTTGTGAAGATATCATGTCTTCTTCTACCCCGCGGTCGGGTTTCAAGAAGTGTCGGGACTGCGGTTCCAAGATGTCGCTTACGGTCCCGCACGACATCTGCCTCTGGTGCCTCGGCGAGGACCACGCTACGGATGACTGTGATGATTGCCAGTCTTTGACGTCGAAGGCCTTGCGGAAGCGGAAGAAGCTATCTGTAGGTAGGGTTTCCAAACTCCGAAATTCAAAATCCGCTGGGCTTTCGACTGACGATTCGAGGGGCGACTCTCTGCGTCGGCGTAAGCCCAGGGGGTCTCGGCCCCGGAGTGGTTCCCGCCATTCCTCTGCCTCTTCTAGGCACTCGCGGTAGCGCCGTCACCGGTCGCCTTCCTCGTCCGAGGACTCCACCAGACGGCAGATAGCTTGTCCCAACAAGCATTAATCTCCGGCGGAATGGGACGCATTTCGCAAGGAGATGATGGCGAATTTTGAATCGCAGGGCTCCGTTCCGTCCACGCCTTCGAAAGAAGCCGGCAAGGAACATGCTAGGGCCGCCGCTCGCACGCCTTCGGGCTCGGGCGGTTGGCGCGATTAGCGAGAGCCATCGAGGTCCCGATCAGACAAGGTCGATCGCTCTAGACATGCCCGTTCCAGGTCCCGGTCCTCGATGCCATCAAGACCATCGGAGCCTGTGAGGTCCTCTAAGAAGACGTTGACGTCATCGGCGCAATGTCCGTCGAGGTACTCTCTCGAGGCTCTGCCTCGGAAGTCATCGGCGCCGAGGCCGTCTAAGGACATGCTCGGGGCTCCGGCCTCGAGGCCTGTGTCGAAGCCGTCGGCGCAACGCTCGACGCCGATTCCCTCGACGCCTTTTTAGGAGGTTTTACCGGAGGCACCCCATGCATCGGTGGAAACTCCGAGGAAGGCCCTGAAGAAGTCGGTGAGGCCTGTATTTGAACCTTTTTCTGTGCCCTCATCCAGGGATTTATTCCAGCCTCTGGATTACATCTCTCAGGTGGATGAAGGGGCTGATGGTGGTTTGGTTTTGGAGGAGGTTCCTGACGAATTGTCTGGTCATAGCCAGGTGGAAGACCTGTGTCAGTCTTTACACGACACCAGTGGTGGCGAGTCGAGTCTTCATACCGGCGTCTCATGTCGAGGGTGACGCAGTACCTGGGATGGTCTGCGCCTCCAGTAGATTTCTGCAGGATGGCCTGACAGATATCTTGGACCAAGGTCCACCAACTGACCCGGTACTGCCATTTCATATGGCCTTGCAAAGAAGGGTGGTGGCGGCTTGGACTGCTCCGGAGAATCTCCCAGCGGTGAATACATCATTGCTGAAAAAAATACCGTCCAGCCAGCGGCAACCCCGGCTACTTGACTTTGCACCCCACTCCGGAGAGTTTGGTGGTGCAGGCGGCTACGACCCCAGCAAAGCAGGCGTCGTACCCTACCATCCCTCCTGATAGGGACGACAAATGTTTTTACGGTTGGGCGAAGAAAGTATTTTCTTCAGGGGGTATGGCTTTGAAGGCAGCCAACTCCGTGTGTGCCTTAGCACGTTTCACTCACACCTGTGGAATTGTGTTTCTTTGTGTATCTTTTGGCGGCTGAACATATTTCCGAAGGGGAGGAACGGGATGGCTTTCTTGCCCTTGTGCCGTATGTGAATCCGTTCAATCGGGTCTGGACGTGGCAGACTGTGTCAGCCGGTCCATGGCGGCGAGCACCGTGATGCGCAGATTTGCATGGTTGCGGAAGTTGGGGTTTGCTCCTGATGTACAAGCCCGGCTTCTCAACATGCCCTTTGATGGTAACCATCTTTTTGGCAGCGGCTGACGAGAGCCTTGAGAGGTTGCAGACCCCCAAAGCTGCCGCAAAGTCGTTGAGCCAACCTCTGCCTTTTTGTCCTAGGGGACAGCAATGGAGGGGAGGTTCCTTTCGATACTACTCGTCCTTTGGTAGATCGAGGGGAGCTGCCAGTCAAAGGGGCCAATGTAGGAGTGCCAGAGGTGGAAAACAAGGTACTCAAGGTTCCAAAGCCGCTCGGGCAGTTGTCTCTTTGCCCTCAGGCACTGCCACAGCCGCTTCAGCTCAGTCATGAGGGCATGTCCCATGATTCTCCGGTTGGGGGAAGGCTGGCGCAGCATCTTGTAGAATGGCGTGCCATTACTTCAGATGTGTGAGTTCTGGAGATCATAGCCCACGGCTACGGTCTTCCTTTCCGGCAGAGGCCTCACGACAATCCACCAGGGAATCTCATCATGGACTTGCATGGTTTGAACAAGTTCCTCAAGAAGGACAAGTTCAAGATGGTTACTCTTTCTCAAGTCCTCCAGGCCCTTCAACTTCAGGAGTGGTTGGTGTCTCTCGACCTCAAGGATGCTTACTTTCATGTGCCGATTCAGCCCAAGCACAAGAAGTACCTGAGGTTCGCGGTTGGCGACTCGCACTTTCAGTTTCGGTTCCTGCCGTTCGGATTGACCTCCGCCCCGAGGGTCTTCACCAAGCTCATGGTGGTGGCAGCGTATCTCAGGAAAGGGGGGATTCACGTCTACCCCTACCTGTACGATTGGTTGATCAGGGCGTGCTCTCCCGAGTAAGTCCTGGATTATCTGTCAGTCAACTGCCACTCCCTTCACAGGCTGGGCTTCTTCCGCAACTTACAGAAGTCCCACTTGACACCTACCCAGCGGCTCCAGTACATCGGAGCAGTGCTCTACACATCTCTGGGGCAGTGTTCGCCTCTCAAGGTGAGGGCTCATCACATTCTGCAGATGGTGAACAAGTTTCAACGTGCCCAGAGTCTCCCGACGTTCGAGTTCTTGAGGTTGCTCGGCCTCATGGCCTTCTGCATTCTCCTGGTATTAGAGGCCAGTCTGCGGGTGAGATCTCTGAAGTGGGCTCTCAAGATGCAGTGGTCACAGTCCTCTGGCGGGATGTCGGATCCCGTTCAGGTGCCACCCTCGGTCGCCCAGGATCTTCTGTGGTGAGTCGTCGAAGGCAATCTGATGAAGGGGCCCCATTTTGGCTACCCTGGCCAGAGGTGACGATCGTATCCCTCACGGAATGGGGAGCTCATGCCAACGAGTTGACAGTCAGCGGTCGTTGGTCTCAGTCGGAGTCCAGACTCCATATCAATCTGTTGGAGCTGAGGGCCGTCAGGCTAACCCTAAATGCTTTTCTGCCGTCTGTGCGGAGGAAGAATGTCCTGATTCTGACGGACAATACAGTGGCCATGCACTACCTCAACAAAAAGGGGGAGCAGGGTCTCTCCCTCTGTGCAGAAAGGCGATGCAGCTCTGGTTCTGGGCCATCCAGCAGGAAATTTCAATCTCAGCAGTTTATCTGGCCGGAGACTAAAACGAGGCGGTGGACGCTCTGAGCAGGCAGTGCACAGTCTCTCACGTGGGAGCTGGCTCAGGAGATTCTCCTGGAGATCTTCACCCTTTGGGGGACCCCACAAGTGGATCTCTTCGCCACCAGTGTCAACCGGAAGTGCAAGAGATTCTGCTCGCGGGAATTTCCTCCAAGAGGAGCCTTAGGGGACACGTTCGTAGTGGAGTGGTCCTTCCCACTGCTGTATGCGTTTCCTCCAGTCCCCGTCATTCCGCAAGTGCTTCAGAGGTTACGGAGGTTCGGTTCCCGAATGATCCTCATTGCTCCGGCACGGGCCAGGAGAACGTGGTACCCGGACCTTCTCGACATGTCCATCTGCCCTCCATGCCATCTTCCCTACCGAGATGATATGCTCTCACGGGAGGGGGTCAGGTTCTCCAGAGAGGTCAAGTCTCTCAACCTTCATGCTTCGCTTCTGAAAGGTTGAGGTATAAGGATTGGGACCTCCCTGAAGACGTGATAGAGGTGTTGCTTTCGGCCAGAAGGCCCGCAACAAAGTCCCTGGACCGTTGCCGTTGGAGAAAGTTCTGCGACTGGTGCAAGGTTAATAATGTGGATCCTTTTTCATGTGCCATTCCTGTGGTTCTGTCTTTTTTGCTTTCGTTAGCCCACAAGGGCCTGCAAGTGGGTACCATTAAAGGTTACCTGGCTGCGCTGTCCATATTTAAGCGCTCGTCTGAGGAGTGTTCTTATTTTAAGATTCCTTTGATTTCTCAGGTTCTGAAGGGGCTCACTAATGTGTTCCCACCGTCACCTTTCCAGGTGCCCCGTTGGGATTTCAACCTGGTTCTAAAATTCCTAATGGGTGGTCCGTTTGAGCCTTTACATTCTTGTCCTTTGAGACTGACCTTTAAAACTGTATTTTTAGTTGCGGTTACTTCCGCTCGTAGAGTGAGTGAGTTGCAGGCACTATCCGCTAAGCCACCTTTCACAGTGTTCCATAAGGAAAGGGTTGTCCTTAGGGTTCGTCCTTCTTTTCTTCCGAAGGTTGTGTCGGAATTTCATTTGAGCCAGAAGGTCATTCTTCCGGCATTCTATCCTCCTCCGCATCCTGGTAAGCAAGAAGAGGCTCCATTGGTTGGATCCTATGAGAGCTTTAAGTTTCTACATCTCACTCATGTCCCGGGTCAGAGTGGACGATCAGCTCTTTGTTGGATACGCTGGAAGGCGTTTGGGACAAGCTGTTACTAAGCAGACTTTGTCTAGATGGATTATCTTGACAATCTCTGAATGTTACCGTTTAGCGGGTAAGGACCCTCCGGTAGGCTTACGGGCCCATTCTACTAGGGGTGTGGCTGCCTCTACTGCTCTGCAAAGGGGTGTTCCCATTCGTAACATTTGTGAAGCAGCCACATGGGCCTCTGTCCATACTTTTGTCAAACACTACTCCCTGGATTCTATCCATGGGCAGGATTTGGCCTTTGGTAAGGCAGTCCTCTATTCTGCAATTTGATTGGGCATTCTAAAATTCTAAATTCTTTTCCCACCTCCATACGTTGATACTGCTTTGGGAGTCTGTCATAGATGTGGAATACGACGGAGGAACCAATCCCCTCGAAGAACAAGTTACTTTCTTACCTGGTAACGTTCTTGCGATGGGGATGTTCCGACGACATATTCCACATTGAACCCTCCCAGCCTGACCCTCTACAGAATTTCTTATGCGATTGCAGTTTACGTTTCCGCAAGGCTTTCTGTAGTCATTCTGGGGAAAAAACTACAACTGGGGCTACGGGTGTTGTGCGTCCTACTTATAACATCTGGTGACGTCGGCTCGACGGAGGCCCTCGAGGACAGCGTATGAACGTCATCGACGCAGACGCCGAAACATTTTCCGAAGCAGCGCAGCTGTGGTGATTACCTGTCATAGATGTGGTATACGTCGTCGGAACATCCCATCGAAAACGTTACCAGGTAAGAAAGTAACTTGTTCTTCTGGTCCAACTCCACAGATTCACATGCAGTCAAGCATTCAATCAATCAAACTTTATTCAGTAATAGAAAAGCCATCAAAGTTCATCATACAGTCATAAATATTAAAGTAAATACAGATACAGTGATGCAAGTCCGGGACATGGTCATAAAAAATCATAAAACAATCTGATATTCAAAAAGAACAACATAAGACCAGTTGGGGAGAGTATGCTCGCAGCCTAATGCCATTCTATGGTTTTTAGCCATTGTGGCATAGATACGCTATTTTGGTCAGTAACACTGACTCACGTTTTCACTCAACAAAGCCAGAACTAATGGACATAATGTAAATTCAATAACAATACAAAACAGTTCATATAAAATGGAATATTAAAAGAAACCTAGGTAGAGTATACTCACAGCCCTTTATACCATTCTTTGTGCTTTGTCCGGCTTCTAAGTATAGCTACGACACATATCAATTGGTCTAGTACACAATTTTCTTCAGCAAGCCCAGGCCCTGTGAACATATTGCGCTACACAAAACTTGACTGATGAGCAGTGCTTTTACGAAGATCAAATGCAGTTTGTAAAGTGAGTGCCAACCTCCGTCAGGTGTGGTCTCAAATACCGTAGTCTCAGTGGTTTCAACACGTTGCATAACGATAAAAAATGCACAGGTGTCTCCTCACTCGTGCCACAGAGAGGGCACACACTAGACCCCTCCACCGTACAGCAATGTAACACTTGGGACATGTAAGGTACCCCATTTAAAGCTAACAGACGGAAGTGCCTGAAGTGTTGTGCTGTTGTGCCTGGAGACGCTGCATGACTGCTGCTTTGTCTGGACTCTGACTTTCATTCAAAGACCAGGCTGCATTCACAAGAAGAAGTACAGATTTCATCAGGTGGGTCGAAACGCCACGAGGAACTACTCCTACCAGGAATTATCATTGAACTATTTAACAATTCAAGTCACGCTTTAGGGACTTGCTGGTTCCTACTTATACTACGGACTCACGTCAGTCACGTATTGATTTTGCGTTTCTTCTCTTCGTTCAGGTAATGCTGTGCGTGTCTGGCCCGCCCCCCCCCTCCCTCCCAGGAACACCTCATAGGGCATAGTGCCTCCTGAACTGTTGTGCTGTTAGGCTGGGTGGCTGGTGCGCGTGCAGTTTTAGTTGTATAATGTACCTTTCAATTCATGCAAAGTTCACAATTGCAGCTGTCTGATCTGTTACTCTTATCTAGGTTAATCCTGATTTCAAATCTTGATTATCCCAAGTGTTCCAAGTGTGGTGTTGGTCAGGTGGTTGGGTGTACGGGCGAGCGGAAAGGTGTGGCGAGTAAACACTTGGTGTGTGGAAATTTCAGCCTAATCATTGTAAAGTTGGGTGACTAGTTTGAAGTATCGCCTTAGTGAATCACGAGTGGATTGAGGAGTGGTAAGGGGTTAGGATTTGCCCTTGTCCTGCCTGCCTCCTTTAACTACTCATAACGGTAAGGAGGTACAAGAACCTCACGTGGTTAATAAATTAACGAATGGTGAAACCAAAAACACGGTCATGGAGGAAAAAATAGGAGATGTAAATGTGGATGAAGTTAAGGAGCATAATTGCCCCAAAAGTACTTAGAGCAATTTCACCAGTGATATCAACTCTGATGAATTCCAATTAGGAAATATCTGTAATAAAGGGGAGAACATAGATTTCCATGCTAACTCCCTTATGGAAAGTCCAATGTCCCGATGTACTAACTCCCTGAGTAAAGAAACACAACAGAATACAAATAATGTATCTCTAAACTCATCAGGTGAGTTTGGGATAACATATGACGGAACTAGATAACAAGATCCGTCTTTCAATTGGAATGTTAACCCTGTTAATCCAAAGGGAGAAATTCTATCAAGACTCAATTGATGAAAAAAGTGGTTCTAAGTACCCTGCGACATGCTATAAAGCCTGGGAAGGGATGGAAAAGCCTGTAATACGAAAAATAGGGGTGGAATAGAGCACACCCTATGGAAAACGTGCCAGTGGGCTCCATGACCAGCAAACAGAGTGCAGAGAGAGAAGCAGCACTTTGCAAGTGATACCCCAAAATGTGCCTACAAATGACACTTCCTTTGTTGCTAAAAACTCCCAAAATGCCAATAACACAACACTTCTCAACATTCAAAATCTTGCCTGGTGCTAAAATTCATGTGTCGAATGAAGCATTGGGAAGATACAAAGTCCTAATGTGAAGAGCAAAACATTCATCAGACAAACTGGATTGTCTGTAAACTGACAGCCTCTGTCAAAATCTGGGTGCAGTACCCTGGGCCACCTGAATGACCGCTGTAAGATGAGTTACTGATGAAACTTTAAAGTGAGCTAAAACTAAAGGTCTGCTGGATTAGCAAACATAAAAAGGATTGTTGCCAGAAAGGAATACAGATGTTAGTTGTGTTTTTGATCCCAAAGATTTTAAGGCTAAGAAAGTAATGTATTTATGTTTGATGCAACAAATTTGGTTTTTGCTGGATTTAAGAAGTTAATTAGCCTGGCTGAGCTGCACGAACTGGAAAAGCAGGTTTTTCTCCAAGGAGGAGGGCCTTCCTCTCAGCAGAAACTCACTGGGAGATTCTAATTGCGGGTTAGAACAGACTCTTTTCTGCAGAAAGAGAAGGAACAATGACAAGCCTTTCAGCCCAGGAAGCGGAGGTGTGAAGGTGGTCGTAAATTGCTCCTGGGAGGAACAAACAAGGAGGGGGATGCTCCTGCACTGCAGGGAGACAAAAAGGGGCGGACCATCTGTTGCTAAACATGAACAAAACAAATCTCAAAGACTCATGACTTGTTACCCAAAAGGATGAAAAATATACCAAGGACAGAGTTGTGAATCTAATTTTTGGCTGCACATTTTAAGAGGCGGCAAAACCGTGTAACTTGTTCTGGACAGGAATGGCAATATATGTGGTTTAATGCAAAATCCATTAATGTTAGAATTGTGAAAATGTACACACATCCCTTTGTTAAACACACATTTGTGGAAATTTGCATAAAATTTGGAAATTGTGTTCATAGCCAAAAGGACAACATTCTGTAGGAAGTTGAGACAAGATCTCACCGCTGCGTGGTTTGGAGGAACAGATGCTACATAAAATATGGCATCTTTGTGTGATTTGTATGAAGGTGACTAATGTAGAAGTGTGCATTTAGTAGAAAATCTGATTTTGAGACCAGTGGCTAAAGGGAGGTCTCTGAGGACTGTAAAGCGAACCATAAAATGTGACATCATCTGGCCTTGATCCAATCACTCAAATTGCAAGGCAGAGATGAATGTTTAATCCTATCCCAGCTCACAGGGGTAAGCTTAGCTAAGCCGGCCCATACACCCACTTTGTGATGTCATTTTAAAGCATAAATAGAGACAGGTGACAACACATAGGGACTCACAGATCCACTCACTTTCCTGATTCCGGCAAAGCACTCTGATCCAGCATTCTACATCCAGCTTTAATATTCTTCCAGAGGCCAAGACTCTTGCCAGCAATAGAGAACTATTGATTTCAGCAAGGCTCAAATGTATTCCTTCCACCCAGTGAAGCGCTTTGTGGTGTGAGAAGGCCTTTTGAACCAGTATCCTGAAATTCTCTGGCTTGCCACTACTAGGCTTGCCTGAGGAACTTGCTATCCAGCTGATTTTAAATACCCACAGACTAGTAGGGCAGATCCTGTGCAAACCCGGCGACCGGGATAGCTGATCCAGTACCGTGCCTGATGTGCTGTCTTTCCTAGACCAGAGCCAATCCAATGACCAGAGCTGACGGTCCAATTTAATAACTTATCCTGTGAGTATTAATAGGAAGAACTTTGGCCCATAGTATATTTGCATTGTCTTATCCCTATCTCAAACCCATCCTATCTTTCATTCAGAACCAGTATTGTTAGAACTATCTTTGTGCTGACCCTTTTCTCATCTGAAGAAGTAGAGTTTCCATAGTAGGCGGGTTACACTGATCACGTGACTGTAAGATCCCTCTGTGGTGTTCTCTTTTTCATAGTCATCCTCTAGTGTAAGCAAACCCATTTGTCATTTTCAAAAGTGCATTTCTGTTTCCATTTTCGCGCCTATCTCGCAAAAATGACTCTTACAAAAAACCTCTACCTCCCGCAGTTTTTGTGATGGAAACAAAATTTCGACTCCTACTTGTACTTAACATCCGTAGCTATCCATAGAACCCAAAATTGCAAAACAGTGCGATTCTCCGAATATCGTGCAAGGAAAAGTTTGCAGTGAATTACAATTCTGAAAGGTTTTTACACGTGCGAAATAGCTTTAAACTGGTCCCAACTTGTACTTTAAGATTTCAAATGTTTTCTTTGGACTAAATCATTGCTTGTGATTGGGTGCAACTGTTCAAAGCGGCTCCCGTAGGAATTTACAACAATTTAAGTATTTTTGACCATATTTGGTGCTTTTGCCCAATCAATTCTAAAAACAATTTTAAAGCCATCTTGACAGCTGAAAAGACAATTCTGTTTTTCTCTTTTGTTTGATGGGGAAAGGTGGGACTGCGATTCTGTTTTGTGCTATTCCTGAATACCTGCTCTCTCCTCCCTTCTCTTTACATTGCCTATTGGGGGTTGAGGGGTGTTGCAGGGGGAACCTCTACCCATAGTGCTATCTGATCTGAACCAACACAAAAGCATTATTTTCTGTGCTGAATTTGTTTTTCTCATTACTCATTCCTAGTGTATTAAAGACATTATTCAGTGTTCTGTAACCCCATTGGTGATTGTTGTTTACCTATTAAATATATTGTGATTAAATCGTAGTACATAAATAAATATTTACCTTTGCAAACTAGCCTGATTCCTGGTTCAGTGTGACTGGGGGTTGTGTGGGGTTCTCAGGAGTAGGGTGTGATATGAGTGGTATATTGTTCAAAGTATTGAACTTATAGACAAAAATAAATAAGGGTTTCAGTTGTGCAATACACGCTGGGCTTGACTTGGGTGTGTGCCGGATTGAAATCACTTACAGTCTCAATTGAATTGAAGAAAACAAAAATAACACATGAGCAAGGTACACAGTGGGATGGTGTGCCATCCCATGAGAAAGAGTTACTACCAAAAGGACAGGATATCCTAAAAATCTTAGATACTGTTCATATTGCTTTAAACACAACTAATGCTCACATAGCGGATATAAAAAAGGAGGTTAGTATAATTCAATCTAAAGACTTGAGGCAACAGGAGTCAAAAAACTATAAGCTTCTCGATAGTCCCACTGCATTGACCAACCTAATAGAACTACAAAACAGTGTAGAACTGTCTGTTGAAACCTCTCCAGCAAATCGTGGTTTTTTATCGCAACGCCATTGTGAATTGCAGAAACGGGCTGTCAAACGTGCTGAAAAAAAGAGACGATCCGCCAATGAGTAATTAAAAAAAAAAAATCATAACAATTAAAAGGGTACTAAGATGACTGGGAATCAAACAAACCTTGAATCCTCCTTAAAGGGAGAAGAAGATGCCATAGATGTCGATCAACTCTCTAAGGAAAGCCAACTCCATCTTAGTAAAATGGGCATCAAGAAGGATGATTTGGAGGAAATGAAGTCAGCATTGTTAAAGGTTCCCAAAGTGCTGACTGGGTGGAAGGAAGCTTCTAAAAAATAAAAAAATGTAGATCTGAAGATGGCTCCAAAAAATAAAATGGTACTAGTGGAAGGGGAAGATTATATAAAAACACAGAAATTACTATCAACTTATTTTCCGTCTGAAGGTAGGAAATGTACAACGATCATTATTAATAATGATCAAAAGGAAAACAACTCAAATAACAAATTTGATAAAGATATTGTTAGCAATCCCCATGTGCCCTTATACTTAGAAATTTGTAAAATGCCTTTGAATGTGGCAATTAGTAAACCTGTGCTAAAAAGTTCTACTATAATTAAGATTGGGATGGGGAAATGTAAGGAACTCGTTTTATCGGAGGAAACTCACAAACACAATTCCACTAATGTTCCTGCTCAAGAACTAGAAAGCAGAAATTCTGCTCCCACTTCTGCAACATCAAGGTTGTACAGAGCCTCTAATTCAGCACTAAGCACAGATACTATATTTAACCACCCAAATAAGGAAGGATGCACGCAAATTGGAACTCTAAAATACACTAACTGTGACTCTAATGCGGCAGGTAACCCTAGTATTAGCAACTGTGGTAATAAAGGGATGGCCATTTATTTAACTTGTTCCAGCACTAAAGAGAAAATAACTGAATCTGAACCTTAAAAGGGAATAAACATGATTGGTCTGGTGGGTCGATTATGAAATACGAGGACCTGCTAGAATCAATAGAAGATATTTATTAGATCTAATATATAGGATTCCTTCTCTACCATTGCTAACTTCTAATGACTTAGAAAAGATTGCTTTGACTTCTCACAATAAGTATCAAATGACGTGTCATCTTTATTCTGAGCCGGTATTGAAACTCATCTGGTCATTTAGAAACAAGCTTGCAGAATTGGGGTTTGATCTTCACACATTTGACAAAGAATAAGTGGCTGAAGAATTTCTATATTATAAATCAACAAATCATATAGAGCATGAAAATAAGGAGAATGGGAACCCCCAAGGAGAAAAGATTTGCATTTCCCAAATGTTGGATATTGCTCGAAACAATAGTGATCTGGCATGGTTGGAACCACTACTAAAAACAATCTATGCAGCAAAGACTGGGCCCAACAATGCATAGAGCAAGGTTGATTTAATTCTTAATGTGGTGTCGTGGAATTCGTGTGGATTTCAGAACTTCGTAAAATGGTCTCAAGCACTTCCTTGGGTTGATTCCCCCTCGATCATTCTTTTACATGAAACTATTAAAGTAGATGAATTGACGATTCCTGAGTACTGTACTTATTATTCCTACGCATGTAAAGGTTTGGAAGGGTGTCTGTCAGGTGGGCTTGCAATATGTATAAATAACTCCATAGATTGTTACTCTAGGCTGATATACTCATTAGCTCATATCTTGGCTGTTTCTGTAGATCTGAAGAGTATTGAGTGTAATCACTTGTATTGATCAGTTTGTATTAGAATCCGATGAATTATTCGATTGGAGAAATTTTTGATGACATTGATAGATGTCTCAAATATGCACTAATTATTGATCTTGATTTTGAAGTAATAATAGGTGGTGATTTTAACTCTCTATGTAGGCCATCCATTGAATCCCCGAATACATTTCTTCTCCCTAAACTGAACCAGACATGACAAAGAGGGGATAAATGGAGATCTTATTTCGAGGATTGGGAAATTTAATTGGTCCAATATACCAAATTAGCTTCTACCTATACATGGAAAAGAGGGGTATACAGCTCTATGATTGATTATTTCTGCATATCTGATACTTATATCGAAGATTGTAAATGGAGAAATAAACGACTTTACTTAAAGCGATCATGCTCCGATACAACTGTCACTCTTAATTAAATGTAATCTTCTATCAGTAATCAACACATTGAAGCTAATTGAACCAAAGTGCACTGAAATTTCAATTAGATGGAATCCCATAGTTTGTAGAAATAGTCTCTACTGAATTATTCTACGGGGACGATTTTACTTTCCCCGAAGCTAAGGATTCCCAATACTGGGATACAATTGCGATAGCGACTATTAAGAATGCTCTATCATATCTGTTAAGCATTCAAAAGCCTTGCAGAATTGATACCCTGCATTCTTTTGATTGTGATATTAAATATCTAAAACGAAAGAAAAATAGGGATATTAGAAATTTAAAAAGACTTAATACAAGTGGATCTCAATACATGTATTTGAAAAATAAAATCATATAAAAATACAAGAACAAGACTAGAGAAATTCATATACTTAAATATAATAAACAAAATTGTGATATGATTAGTGCTATTTGTAACCACAGCAGATATATATGGTCCACAATCAAGAGCAACTCGCATAATGGCGGTAATGCCTCTAAAAATATAATTCAAACAGATACATGGAGGGCCTATTTTGGCTCCAAATTCGAATGACCTGGAATTTTGCTATTCCACCAAATTGTACATCTTCAGTGTTCGAGTGGACGGTAGAAGATATCGGATGGGGAATTAGGAAATTATCAAATTCAAGAGCCGCTGGGCCGGATCACATTCCTGCGTCTGCATACAAGGCGGATGTACATTTCTGGGCTAGGATACGAAAAAAAAATCAAATTTGATAAGATCTTGATTTCAGGAATTTTACCCGAATCATGGGTGACTGCAATTCTCATTCCCATCCCCATCTATAAAAAGGGGGCCCATTAAATCCTGTGAATTATAGGCCCATTTCACTGACGGACGCAACAGCCAACATTTTTTCTATCCTTGTTCTATTTGAAATAGACAAGCAATTGAGAACTCTCAATGCATATTCTAAAGTGCAAATTGGATTTAGAAAATGCATGAGTCCTCCTTTGAATGCAACTATAATGGCACACCTTTTAGTAGGAATCAAATCAAGAGAGCTAACTACCTTGTGCATTGCATCAATTGACATGACGGCTGCGTTTGATATGGTGGTTCATGATTTGTATGGTTAAAAATGTATAGAATTGGCATTCCAGTATATTTAATCAACTGGATTGCTAAATTTCACCATAACACATCATTCAGGATTTGTACGACTAAGGAGGGAGCACAAACTGAGCCTGTTAATTCCTATATTGGAGTGAAACAAGGCTGCAATTATGCTGCAACACTATTTAGCTTATATTTGAGTGACTTAGATGCGATATGGAATAATAATGATACTTTCCCGGCTCGTCAGTGTTCCCTTAAAATGAGTTGGATAGCATTTGCAGACGATATAATTTTGTTCGATTTGACTCCCACTGGCCTACAAAGAAAACTGCAAATGTTCTTTGATTATGCCCATTAGTTCAATTTGAAACCAAATCCATCAAAAACCAATTTCATGATATTTAATGCTGGTAAAAAATTGCAAACATTTTCCTGGAATATTGATGGCTGGCCGATTGATCAACCGGAGGAAGTAATTTACCTGGGATATCGCTTGAGTAATTTATCAACATTAAAGGTGTGGAATGAATACTTGCATTCAAAAGCCAGGCCGCTGTCATGTCAGATGAGGGTAATATTGCACATTTTCTTTGAATCCTCTACTTGCATTTTTAACCTTGAAAGTGGAACCAGTGTTATTGTATTCTTTGGATATTTGTTTACATAATCTGAAAAGTCAACTGAACTCCATACAGGGTACATGTCAAGCTTATAAGGGAATAGGGGTCTCAATCCCCTCTTCCGAACCACAGAAGCCAAATAGATTGACCCCTCCCACCGTGGTTGGTACAGGCGCCTGAAGACTGATATCACAGGAAGCCACGTGGCAGCCAATGGGGGGAAGATGGAGTTGGGGAAAAGGGGATGGAGTGACAAAGGAAAGGAAGGGAACATACACAAGCAAATACATACAATACAGCGATATTCCTGAACCTCTATTTCCTGAACGCCTAACCTAACCTCCTATACCTGTAATGAACTTGTTACATACGAATCATAAGAGCTCTTTAAACTCCACTTTACACCTCACAGAAAACAAGCGGATAACCTAGAACATAGACTTTGAACATAACATATGGATTGAACATAACGTAGGACTTGGACAGTCATTTCCTGAACACACATAGATTTGCTTACAAGCTAAATGGCACAAACAAAAAGGGTGTCCCTTTTTATGAAGACACGAGACTCATGGCCCGTCGGGCACAATGAAGCCACAAACAATGATTTAGGAAAAAAGACACACACGAACATGCCCTTGTACGGTGTGGACCCATGCGTGTTCTTTACATAGTCTCTATATCCATCCCAGTGCCCAGTTTTATCCGTTCAGAGTTTTAGAGCATGTATCTCCACACGGCGTGTCTAATGCATGGCATGTATCTTAGGGCGTGTTACCTCACACACCCACTACAGTAAGCATATAGCAACTCCAGAATATGAAAACACTTAACTGATGGTCCGGATGCCTCACAAGGACATCCGGACCCTGAAGAGCGATGCCCGAAGCTTATGGGAGCCCACTTCACCGCCGCGGTCTGTGGTTATTCAGCTGTTCGTCACCGTCGCGGCCCGGGGAAGCTCCAAGAGTCCTTTGGCGTCTGAGAATTTCTGCATGCCTGCTCCTAAGCTGCCGTCGCCCGTGCTGGAAATCATTAATTACCTGCACCGAGGCACGGGCGGCGGCGAGTTTTAACCGTTTGTGCTAATGAGCAGCTGTTGTAGCGCGCGATAGGAGAACTACATCTCTCCCCACGCCTCATGGGAAATGTAGTTTATCGCCTCTTGCAAAGCAAGAAGCGCCGACCTGAAGCTTTCCTCAGATTCCTGACAGTACAATGTTAAAATCAGCACTCCTATTATCTCCATCCATTCCAAATAGTATTCTAAGGCACAAATGTGGTTTGATTTCTTTGGGATGCAGATGGCAATGGTGCTCTTTGGCTAATTACAGTAAAATTACCAACCACCCATTGAATTCACTTTAACAAGATCTAAATACTATGATTAGGGTGGTAGCTCAAGTTCCCTTAGGGCATTTGGTGTAAAAATGAAAGTAATTCCAGATTCCTTAGGAGTCGACCTAATGGATCTACATAGGAGACCTGGTTATTTAAAACAAAAATGTTTTGAACAGGATTGGATAACCACTATTGAAGAACTCTCAAAATTGAAAACCTATAAAGAATTTGCAAAATAGCCACGTAAAAAGGATGGCTGTTGCCTATACCTTTCAATTTTTACATGTAAAATTGTAAGGAGGCACTATATGAGATTCAAATTGAATCATATTCATACCTTGGAAAGAATTAAGCATTAGCCCCTCTTAAAGACAGTAATTTGAAAATTAATTGTCGATTATTAAACTGCAATGAAAATGTTGAAACTTTGAAACATTTAATATTGGAATGCCTGTTTTTCAAACATGGCCAAACAATGCACCTAAGGAGATTTTTTAATACAGATTATGTTGACTGTATGGAAAGTCTATGGGACCATATGATGCTGGGGCAAGGGAAATCACTAATTTATGCCCTTGTAGCTTTTATAAAGGTAATTGAAGAAGAAATGCTTTTGTTACAACCATGAGTTAATGATTAGATACGTTTTAGTATCTCTATATTCTGCATACATGTCTGGAAGATCAATCTGGATTGTCCAGATTGATTTGACTGTTTCAAAATCGTAATTCAAAATAGTCTGTATAGAATGTTTTTGTATTGTTTTCAATTTCCTTTTTTTTAAATGTGATTTATAGATTGAATAATTCTGTTTGAAGAATTGGAATTTAAATTTTGTAAACGTTTATATTTTTTGAACCATAATCAAACAAATAAAAAGAAAAAAAACCTAACAGACATGGTTTTTGCATACGATGAGCTGATGTAATGGAAGTTCTCCTTAGGCCTGAAGTTTGGTTTAAATGCCAGGTAACCAGGACCTGATTTCAACATAATTTCCACTTCTATCATTCTTCTCCTAGAAGCTACAATAGATTTACTCTTTATTGGATGCTGTCGTATCAATATTTTCAGGGTCCTCCCATAGATCTACTTCACCCATATTGTACAGTATTCCTTTCAAAAGGCAAACCAAAGTACACTTTTCCCTCCCAGCAAACTCAAAAGATGTACTCCTGCGTCCCGTCCCCTTTCCTCCATACTTTTGGGACATTCCGTCATATGGGACGGGACCGGAGCACTTTTTGTAAAAAAGCATCAAATTGAAAATGTGTCCTTCTCTTTTACGCGGGGTACCGGACGCAGCCATAACCCTGCCCTCCTTAGCTCCGCCCTTCAGTCCTTTTCTCATCGCGGTCGGGGCTGGATGAACTAGCTTCGCTGGGAAGACCTTTTTATTCCCATTGTCCTTCTCTCCTGCTCCAGTTCTGCAGTCATGTAGTCCTCCGTCTATGCTGGATCATTTGAGATTTGTCACTTGTTCCTCTTGCGAATGTCACTTCGCTAGGGCGGATCCCCATTCTCTCTGCTTGGAGTGTCTGGGACCAGATCACCGCTGGGACTTGTGTTTCTTCTGCGACTCCCTTTCGATCCGGGTACTTCAGTGTCGTCTTCATCGGTGGTAGGCGATCTTCCAGAAGGTTCCTCCATCGCATTTCCAACTCTTCATCGACAGAAAGAAGAGACGCCCGGTAAGTTCCTTACCTTTCAGGGCACCCCGGCCAGGTCACTCCTTCCCGGGGTCCTCCAGGTCCGGTAGGGGCTTTAAAAGCTCTGCTACCAGGGTTTCCCTGAGGTGCCTCGCAGGCCATGGTGAGGCGTTGGGTACCTCAGTTTGCTCCGAGGTCTCCTTGTCAGGAGCTTCCCACATAGACAACGAGGTGCACCCTGAGGCTTCTGTTGAGGCTTTCTGTACCGAACCACGGTTTGAGGCGCCTCTTTGGGGAGCTATTAAGACCGCATTCTGTTAGAGGTTCCTCTTAACGAGGCTAAGGTCTGTACCAACAGAACTGAGAGGCCTGTTAAGGTCTTTTCTGTGAGGTGGATTGCTCAACTTTCCCTCGGTTCTGTTGATGGGGCACAGGGAGAGGTTGTTGACCGTAACTCCTCTGCTACCGGCATTGCTAAGGTTCCTCCTTTGGAGGCTAATTCAAGGAGCAGGATGTCCAGTAAACATCCAAGGCCCCATAGTACCGGCTCTGCCGAGGATCATTGTGTCAAGGCTTAAATTTCAGTCAAGTCCCCTGACCAATCTGTGGAGTTAACTGCCTCATCTTCACATATGACGCAGTTCTCCTCAGATGTTCACAAAATGGCGGGTGTTCCTGCGTGGTCTACGGTGGCCATTTTGGATTCTTCCCTCACACCCACGCTATCGACGGCGGGTGCTGGGAATCTTTGTTTTCAGTGGATAACCTTTTCCACGCGACAGTGTGAATCCATTCTGCCCCTTCCTATGACTGGCGTGCTGGGATGCCACTACCACATTCGGTCTCGCTTCCTGGCAGCCTCTTCATCAGAGGATGCCTTTTTCGGGAAGTTTCAGAGACTTATGTACTCTGACACCTTAAGGGAGTACTTTAAGGGCCTTTCTTGTAGCTCTGTCACCAGGGTTTCCCCTGAGGTGCCCCAAGGGCCTAACAGGCGTACCAGAGATTCCTCTCAGGTTTCTGACGGACGTGCCAGTACCGGACATTGTTCCGAGGTTCACCATCACAGTGCTAAAGTTAAGCCCTGTTCGGCTGGATTCTGGGATACCAGGGTTCACCCTGAGGTCTCCGTTTCTGGAGCTCTCCCTGCTGGAACCAGGTTGAAATCTGAGGTTCCTCTTGTGGAGGCTAAAGTCTGAACCAAGTCCAAACTCGAGGCCCTTTTTAAGGGAGCTTTACGTACCAGATTGAAACCTGAGGTTCCTCTTGTGGAGGCTAAAGTCTATATCGACAGATCTGAGAGGCTTTCTCTGAGGGTCTTGTCGGTGAGGTATTGTCCTCAACCGCCCCACACTCAGGGTCATGGTGGTACCAGTTTTGTCGAGGAGGGGGGGTCACGGACCACATTCCCTCTGGTACTTGCTTATCTGTGGTTCCTCCGTTGGAGGCTAGTTTTTAAACTGGTTCGAAGATGTCGACTAAACATCCGAAACACCCGAGACAACCCAGATCTCTGCCGAGTATCCTTGTAATGCTAAAGTGTTAATTAAGTCCCCTGACTCTCCTGAGGAGGCAATTGCCTCAGCTACGCATGTGACGCAGTTCTCTTCAGGTGGCGACAAAATGGCGGCCCAACCTGCGTGGACTACGGCAGCCATTTTGGGGTTCCATGTCATTTCATCGCAGGATGTTTTTTCCGTGGGGTTTTTACCACGATTTTTTTTTACAAAAAAACCCATCGCATTTTTTAAAATTATTTTCAGGGGATTTCCCCCCTAACCACCCCATTTTCTTTAATTTTTATTTATTCCCAAACCCCATTTATATCATTTACAAACCCCCTAAAAAAAAATTCTACGGGTTTTTACAAAAAATAATTGTGGCAAAAAACCCCACGAAAGAACATCCCGTAATGAAAGGACGTCGTACCAATTTTGGATACCTCCCTTACACCTACGTTCACAACGTCTGGTCCTGGGAGCATTCCTTTCGGCAATAGTAACACGTTCCACCCTTCTGTGACCGGCGTGCGTAGGCTCCTCTGCCTCCTACTGCCTCCTGGCAACCATCCTCCTTGTGTTCAGGGGTTAGGTCCCTTGCGAGTGGTTTCTTCCTCTTCGACACCTAAGCCCTCGGATGAGGATGAGTTTTTTGGGAAGTTTCAGATGCTCATGCACTCTAACCCTATGAGGATGTATTTTAAGCGTCTTTTCACTCCTGTTCCACCCCAGCCCCTCCGATTCAGTTTTTTTTCTTTTAAAACCTGAGGCAGTAGGCGTGGAGGACCAGTCTTCTGTTCCCGCCTCGTTGGGATGAGCCTTAAGCGGATGAGGAGGGCGATGAGCAGCCCCGCTCGGTGCGAGCATTCCATGACCGGGAGGGGTTTGTGTAGCGCTGTTACCAGGGATTCCCCTGAGGTGCCTCAAGGGCCTAATAGGCATACCACAGTGTTCTCTGATGATCCCTCAGAGGACCTGCCAAAACCGGACGTAGTTCCGAGGCTCACCAATTGGGTGCTAAGGTTCAGCTCAGTTTGTCTGTGGCTCTGAATACTGTGGTTTGTCATGAGGACTTTCTGGCGCTTTCCACACTGATACGGGTCTCCGTTTCTGGTGCTTGTCACACCCAGCCACAGATCGAGGACCTTCTTGAGGGAGCTATATGTCCCGGGTTAAAACTCAAGGTTCCTCTAAATATAGTACCAACGGAGTCGAGGGATCCTCTAAGGGTCCTGTTGGTAGGGTATATTCCTCAACCGTCCCACGAGTTGTGGTTGTACCGATTCTGTCGAGGGAGCCAAGAAGGTGATCAGCAACAGGCCTTCCAGTACCGGCTCTACCGAAGTTCCTCCATTGGAGGCTAATTCTGGGTCAGTTCCTAGAATGTCCACTAAACATCCTAGTTCTGCCAGCACCGGCTTGGCCGAGAATCCTTGTTTCAAGGCTAATTGTTTCTTAAGTCCCCTGACTCCCCTAAGGGGACAGTTGCCTCATTTTCTCCTATGACGCATTTCTCTTCAGATGTTGACTAAATGGCGGCCCAACCTCCTTGGTCCACGGCAACCATTTTGGATACCTCCCTTACACCAACTTTCATGACGACTCATACTGGGAGCGTTCCTTTTAGGGCTGAGCAGTTTTCCACGTTGTGTCGACAACAAAGACCTCTTTGTCGGTCATGGCGACAGCTTCAGCTAAGGCCACTCGTACACAGAGGTCAGGGTCCCAGAACCGGTCCTTCTCTGGGGTCAGGGGGTTTTCAGGGTCTCTGTGCATGCTGATTTGAAACCCCTGTTGGTAGCCCTGCCTTAAGCAGCAGCAGCAAGGTAGTGAGATTTTCTCTCGGCCATCAGCCTCTTCAACAGGGAAAGGTAATCTCCCTGCGGACAAATCACCAAATGACATTTTTTGTCGGTCACACTACACTTATGTGGGGGGATGAATCTTGTCTCATCTGGAGGCGTGGCAAACCATCACCCAAAACTGGTGGAGTTTGTCCATTGTTTAGGCGGGTTTTACTTGCCCTTTCCTCCTACCCCACCCTTCAATCCTCTCTTCCGACAGACAGCAGAGGTACAGAAACTTCTATACCTCGGAGCGTGGGAACCTGTTCCCCTCATGGAGCAAGGGAGGAGCTAGTACTGCTGTCCTTTCACAGTGCTCAACCAGGCTGGCCTGGGCACTATCTTCGATCTTTCCAAGAGAAATTCAAGTTGATCACGCCCTGCCAAATAAAGTCCTTCCTTCGGAAGGGCGATTGGCTCAGTGTGGTGGTCTTCCAGGATGCCTAAATACATTCTGACTGGAGCCCGCATATGAAATGTCTGCGGTTCTCTGGAGCCCGCATATCAAATATCTGCGGTTCACCGTGGGAGAGGAACACTTCAGTTGTGGGTACTCCTTTTGGTCTCTGCCCACCGAGACACACCGGAAACACCTCTGAGGGGGCCCGCAGCGGTCTCCCAATACCAGATCTTCTTCCAAGGTTACCCATTTGGGGCTAAGGCTGACCCCAGTTCTGCTGTGGCTTTGATACCAGGATTCGCCTGAGGCTTCTCCATCTGGAGCTAGCTGTACCAAGTCCTGGCTCGCGGCCCCTCTCGAGGTGGCTATAAGACCAGGGTTAAACCTGAGGTTCCCCTGCTTGGAGCTAAATTGGTCACCAACAGAATGGAGAGTCCCTCATCGAGGGTCCTGGCTGTAAGGTATATCCCTAAGCATTTGCGCGGGCGCAGCGGTGGTAATATAAGTTCTGTTGAGGGGGCGAAAGAAGGTGGTAACGTATCACAGATCTTCCAATACCGGCTCTGCCGAGGATCCTCCCCTAGAGGCTAATTCTGCGGAAGCCCCTGACGTATCGAGTAAACACCCTTGATCTGCCAGTACCGGCTCTGCCAAGGTTCCTTATTTCAAGACTAGGATTGCACGCTAGGCCCCCGACTTCCTTTGGGAGACTATTGCTTCACTTGCTCCTGTGACACAGTTCACCCCTGGTGTGTGATAATGGCGGCCCAACCTCCGCGGGCCATGGTGGCCCTTTTGAATACCTCGCTTGGAGCGACGTGGACTCTCCTCTCCTTGTGGATTTTGTCATACAAATTTGGGCTGGGCCATCCAATATATTGTTTGGCTCCAGGCTCCACACATCCTGGGTCACCTCAATGTGACTACAGATTAATTCAGTTGCCAGTCGGCATAGGTTACGAGTGAGATGAACAGTAATATCATCTCCAACAATTCCAGCAATGGGTCATGCTAGAGGTGGTCCTCTTTGCAACTTGTGGGTCAACATGAAAGCTTATGCTTTCCCCTCATTGCCTCCTATCTATTGGTCGCTCTGTAAGCACATCTAACCGTTCCCAAAGCAGCTACGTGGGCTTTCCCACCAGCTTTGGGTAAGCATTACTGCTTACATTTGGGCTCCAGAGCCGATGCTCAATTCGGCCAGGATGTTCTTTAAACCCTTTTCAGTAAGGAGGTTCCATCCACCCCGTATTTCCTGTGAGGAGTGCTTGGTATTCTCCCAAAAGTATGGAGGAAAGGGGACGGGACGTAGGAGTATAACTAAGTTACTCACCCTAGTGGCTACCTTACTCCTAGTCCATAGTCCCCTTACCTCCATACGCCCACCTGCCGTCCCCTCTATTAAGTATCCTCTATTATTGCTTAAATGGTTTCAGACCTGGCGATAGAAAAGAACTGAAGGGTGATGCGCGGGGCGGAGCTAAGTAGGGCAGGGTTATGACCGCGTGTGGTACCCCGCTTAAAAGAGAAGGACATATTTTCAATTTGATGCTTTTTTACAAAAAGTGCTCCGGTCCCGTCCCACAGGACGGAATGTCCCAAAAGTATGGAGGAAAGGGGACTATGGATTTAGGAGTAAGGTAGTCACTATAGGGAGTAATTTTGTTATTTTAAAGCATCCCAAGCATTCAAAAACATGACTTTTCCCTTCCGCATCGCCCCTTCCCTCAGTGATACTTTTCTCTTTCACTGGCTATCCCATCCTCGTATTGTCTCCTGCCTCATAATCATTTGCAGGCTAAAGTCTTGAGATCCCGGGGCAGGGAGGTGGGGGGGGCACAATACAGCCACAAGCAAGGTGCTCTGAGATGGCTACAGTGGTGATTTGGTGTATTTTAAAAGCCTCGTAACATAAAGAAACATAAGATCACTGAGATAAATGATCAAGTATAAGCACAATATATATTGTGACATTTTTCTATGTTTCTAGTGAGGGTAGATTTCCAAGATCCTTAAGTCATGTGTCCACTTGGACGGTTGGGCCCTCTTCCATTTCCACTGGTCCTCAACCTAAGTTAAAGGCCACAAGAGCCACAGAACTGTACTTGCACTAAAGATGTCCTACATGTTGCCCCCCAAGAGAACTGTTAGGAGATACAGTTTTGGTGACAACCTGACAAAGAGCTTTTGGTTGTTGCGCCGTCCTAGAACAACTTCATCATGGTTCATGAATGAAACACCTGCCAAAGACCGCAGGGCTTGCAAATTCTATGAAGGTCAAGTACCATTTGCGTGGTCCTCAACTTTGCTGGCGAGTGTAGGCATGTTTGAAACTTTATTTGGCATTTACTGCAAACAGCAAATAAAGGATTCACTGTTCATGTCTGGCCTTTGTGTGGCAGCATTGCCCCAATATGAAGTGCGCTTATGGTGGCATGCAGCATTTTACAGAAAGAAATGGTCAATATTTTGCCTCCTGTCACCATGGTGTGAGTGCATTTCTTTTAGGTTGGATATGTAAATTAAAGAACACGCCCTGCAAGTCGTGTGGGATATTTTAGAATTTGCAAGGCCTGGATGCCCAATCCCAAGTGAACACATTCTGCATTGGTTTGAGTCTGGGAGGCCTACCATGGGGGGTTTTTGACGAGCTAAAGGCAAAGCTGAGGACTTTGTTGCAGTCATCCGGTTTGTAAATCTGGGAAACACCTGATATTTCACAGAATATTTTCCCACTGAGACAGGAACAAAGTGGCTCCAAGGTCTGTGTGTGTGCGATCACTCCATGTGTATTTCCGCAAACATGATTTATTACGCTGTACTTGAGACATGCTTTGGGCCTGGATGGGTTTGTGTTAGCCATTTCTCAGCACATTTGCTTATAATGATGCAATGATTACCAAGCAGGGAAGCTGACTCACTGCTCCATGGATCAAGATTCAGAGACTTGTTCATAGAGATCCAGTTTCTCCTTGCATGAGCAATTGTTGAGGAACATGTCAGCCTCCCTAGGGATCTATGTTGTTTTTTTCAATGAGTTTTTTGCCAAAACCTTTTTTCTCGGAAACACTCATCAAACTGTTTTTGATATTTTGCATGGTTCCCCATCCCGAACCCCACTCCATTAATATGTACTCCGTATTGCCAACCCCTCAACACTTATGTACCCTTACCCCCCCTATATTTTATGATTTATTTTTGATTGAAACACATTGAAAAAATAAATGGGGATGAAACAACATCGTTCCCTCCCTAGTATTAACGTCCTATTTGGCATTAGATGTTCTCCAGCATTGACCATTACATTACCTTCTAAGATGACCGAGCTTGGTGCATCCTCATCTTCTCTGACCCAAATGATGCATATTTCATCGCTCTTAGACCATTGGAGCTTTGATTTTTTTTTTTTATTGCATCCATTTTCTTCCAGTATAGGACGAAAAGGGAGATGGGTAGGGCGAGTACTTAATAAAGATTGCAAGGCTATATATATATTTTTATACAACTCACTTTGCCCCAGGCAATCGAGTTCAGAATTTTCCATCTTACCAGGAAAGGTGACGGAATTGTCCATCTTTCCAAGAAAGGTGACCGTCCCCAACAGTATCAAACTTTGCTCTGATGAGCCTCGACAGGTTTTGCATGAAGAGGATCCCCAGGTACGTAAAGTTATCCTGAGACGGCTTCCTGAGCTAGTTGTCCACATGATTTCTGAAGCAGGCCCCAGAAAGAGGCAGAACTTCAGATTTAGCATGGATCACCTGATAATCAGAAGCAACGCTTAATTACTTAGAGTCTCGAACAAAGCCGGTATTGTGGTTTAAGCAATTACCTCTGCACTTGGTTCCGTGCAAAAACATTACATACATTCATAAATAATCAGATTGCCCATTGTGCCAATCTATTCCTTTGTAAAGCATCCAGCAGTAGGAATGATTCTACCACGAATAGGTCCTTGCAGTGCTTCTAATCAAAGTACTATTCATTTCTGTTAATGAAAGAAATGTAATATCTGCTTTGACCAAAGCTATTCCAAAACATCAGAAGAAAGGTAAGGCAAACTGGCCACGAGTCTCTTTCGTTGATGATAGCTGCTGTCATGGGAATAACATCAACTATGGCCAATTATCAGAATGCTTTATGGGGAGAGAGAGGAAGAAGTGTCTTCTATGTGAATTGGTTTGCACATCTGCTATAGTTAATCTGTGTGTGGTGAATTATATTGCAGTTCTGAGCTAACTTGATCAATTATCTTAAGACAAGCTTCAGAAATGAATACCATTCCTTTTAGACATGCAAATACATAAGGAACTGGCTCTAATGTTTGATTGGCCCCCCATTTCTAATGTTTTCATTAGGGTTTCTATTGATGGGCCAGATTCAGCAACAAGTGAAATAGCCCAAGCCTTTTGCACAAAGCAGTGTGATGGTGGGCCTGAGACCAGATGTAAAAGTTAGGTTTTGCATTGTTAATAAGGCTGAACCTTTTAATTGTATTTGATGGCTCTCTAGGGGAGGCTACCTCAACATCAACAGCAAAGGGGGGAGCCAGAAGAACACCCAAAGCGTCTTTATATGTTACAGCATTTACTTTGTGGTAGAAAGGAAAGTTAGCAGCAGATTAGACAGATCCCATCTTCAATCTAATTTTAAAATTGTGACAAAATTGTTTTTCAAAAGTGAATTGTGCAGTCTATGATGCCAATGTTTCAGAAAAATTATCATGTGGCCATTGTGGATCTTCCTGATGCGAATTAAATATCTATTTCAGAAACAGTCTTAGATACTTCCTTTGAGACCACTTCCAGATCTGGGCTTTTACTTTTAGCTTGAAATGTGCACCCAGAGTTTATTTTCTAAATACTTCCAGTGTACGCATAACATCTGAAGTAGCAGGATTTCTGCATCAATTCTTACATGTACAATGGACTAGTGAAATGACATTCACTGTAGGAGATGGCCAAAGACCTGCTGCCAGCAATCAGCCAGAATCATGCCCAAGAATGATCCCAGAATGTTCAGAAGTCACGTCTTCTACCTGCACCAAGTTTCTACTGTATGGGACCAACAGTAGACCTTGCAGTCACATACCTGTATGTTCCCATACATAGACAGATGACTGGCACTACACACAATTATTTCAATATTGTAGTTTAGTTCCAGACCACTCCGTGAAGTCCATGTTGCTCTTGATGACCCTTTTCATCCCCCAGCAGCCCACTGCTCCTTTTGTCACCTGACATTGCCTTTAGCCAGCATCATCACAGGGACAAGCAAAAAGGAAATTGGCCCAGCAACTCCACAGTGATAGTGGCATCCAGCAGTCATTTCTTCAAAACCTTAAGTCATTCAGACAAGGAGCCAGTACAGACCCGAGTATGTGCTACCATTGCCCACTCCCCGGACAAAACTGCATCCCCAAAACATTTCCACAGCTCCCTTCCCCGCGCTACCTTTGCTTAAACCATCATTGTTGGGCCAGGCACAAAGGCTACTTGCCCAGTAGCCCCCGCATGGCAATGTCCTACAGCCTCCCTTTCTTCAACACCCCAAATCTTTGGCCAGCGAGCTACAGCAGATCTGAAGCTGTGCCCTCTCAAAAGCAAGGGCTCCTTGAAATCTGGATGCAAGCAGAAGGGCCACTGGCACATCAACTCCCATAGGGCCCATTTAGCACATGACACCAGCCATTCCAATGCCTGAAGTGCACAACCAGGGGCTGTGATGAATACTGCAGAGTCACCACTGAACCCCAGCCTAAGATCTACTTGCGTGTGGCCAGGGGAAGGCAGCCACTACCTGATCCTAACCCTGGGGATGGTATCCTGAGGGAGTATCACATGTGAGGAGATGGCTGTCAGGGGCAAGTGGTGTCTGCTTTGGGAGGGATAAAGTATTCATCTTCTTGTGAGGATGAGAGTTCTGTAATTCCCAAATATTTGACGGCATGCTATCATTGCAAATGTCCCTCTCATGAGGAAACCCAAAGAACCTTCTGTGAAAAGTTACCTAGACAGAATACGTAGTATACATTTGGGTGTTCTCGAATCAGATTTGACATCCTCTAATGGCCATGATTCTGTCTTGGGTAGCAATTTTAGCCCTAATGTTAAGTCACACACCACTCCTATAACATCTTCTGACTCTGATAACATCCATTTCAACCATCAAATAGACATGAAGGACTTAAATCTATTATGGACTTAAAGATCCATAATGCTGTCATAGCCACTGGTCAAGGGCCATTCCCTGTATACTCCAAAGGGTCCAAATGGACCCAGCTCATACAAAAGTGGGCTCTGCACACTTTAGGTCTAGGGCAGGTGCATCCAGGCTGGGCGTGGCCATTGGGAAGCATTGGAAGGCACGTGCAGAAGTCTGTGGGAGTGGCAAGGTGGAGCCACAAGGCGGGGCTAAAGGGGAGTGGCTAGGGCCAGGCTATTTAAGCCAACCTCACCCGCATGCAGGCGCTTCGCGATAGTCTGCTGTGTGCAGCGTAACCATTACCGCCGTCTGAAGCTCTCTAACCTGTTTCCAGCTCAGCATGCTCCTCATCAGGTTCTAGAATATATTCAGCGCGCACCTACCTGACTCCAGCTACACCATAACTCGAAGCACAGCTTACCTGATTCCAACCTTGCATCTTCAGCGCGCATCTTACCTGATTCCAGCAACACCATTGCTCGAAGTGCAGCTTACCTGATTCCAACTCTGCATCTTCAATGCGCATCTTACCTGACTCCAGCCCTACCATCGCTCGAAGTGCAGTTTACCTGATACCAACTCTGCATCTTCAGCGTGCACCTTCCCTGTCTCTGCAAACCCATCGCCTGTAGTGTGTAGCATCTTACCCGATTACCGGAGCCATCGAAGTCAGGCCGCATCCTCACCTGTTCCAGCATCCTCACGGATCCATCCATCTGGCACCCACCGACAGATCCTCGGATCGCCGCTCTCCATCAGACGCCGCCAGACCATCCCTGCAAGAGAAAAGGAACGCTCAAGTTAGAAACTGCATAAACATCTTAAGCTTGGCCGCACAACACATAAGCCTTGCGTACAACCTTAAAACCCTACTTACCTTGGAGTGGGGACTGCTCAATTCCCCTCTGCACCGTTTGGACCCCCTTCCAACACCGCGACACAGCGTGGCCATCTTTACACCTATTGGGGAGAGAAAAGACATTACAAGAATTACGGACAATAATCATTGGGAAAAGACATTGCAAAGAATACGGACAATAATCATATTTACGAACACTTACCTACCAAGTGGATTGGTCACAGCCGGTCTGGGCCGCCATGCACACGGACCAGTGAAGCAACTAGGTCCATCAACGGAGCTCCTGCTGATGAGAAACAGGACGGAGAGCTCATCCTTACAAAACAGGTGAGACCATATGGGAAAAAGCATGCTCATCTCATTCTGGAATGAAGGGTTCGAGGGGGATCGCAATTCAACCGCAGCATTCTCACTGCCTCTTACATTCTCCCAAGGGCATTGCCAGCAACCAGAGCAGTCCACACTACAGCAGCTGGGGGTAAAGGCTGATCCAGGGCAGCCAAGTCCAGGGAGGGCTCCAACCGTGCCCCAGCGTCCCCGCAGAGACCAGGTGAGCGTGACAAATGCCTTTGGTACTGGGATGCGAAAGAAGGTCCAAGAGTCCATAAGGATCAAAGGTGCCACTGAATGGAATATGCACTCTAGTTGTTTGAAGGCAAGGCACCTGAGCGGGACATTTAAACCTAAAAATGGACCACAGCTGTGTAGAAGGGAAGGAGCAGTAAAGGCAGAAGCAGTCATGAAAGATACCGAAGCAGTTGGAGCTGTAGAAGTGCGAGCGCCAGTAGAAAGCGACACAGGAAGAGAAGTTGTGCGGTTTTGCAGAGTACACGCAGCAGGAAGCAGAGTTGTGATTAGCAGCAGGGAGAGAAGCCCAGCTGTGTGGGAGACGTGGTCCCGGCGCATGTTCCCTGGAGGTACTGGAGGGTGAGGGGGGGGTCGAGAGAAGGGCTGTACACGTGGTGGCAGCTATGGAAGAGGTATCAATCGGAGCACCGATCCACCGAGGGTCCATTGCAGCAGCAGGGAACAACACGCAGATGTCAAACAAAGCCGGTGATTTGGACTGCAAGAGAAGGTAACCCCGGGGTGCTCATAGTGGAACGTTTGCTAAAATAAAACTATTCTGAATACTAAGCAAGTAGAATAACAAGGCAAAAGGGGCGTGATTCTCCATTTATGAAACAGCAACTTGGGGAAACCTGTAACCCACATTGCCAACAGTGCCGGGACTATAACGAAGGGATACAAGGGCGCAATTCTCCTTTTCTGAGACACCAGTTTGGGGACATCTGTAAGCCATATTGCCACTAACAGAAGAGACCAACTGTAGTAGTAGGAGTTTTTCTTCCTGGCAGGAGAGTGAACCAGGAAAAGGGACCACTTGTAGTTAGTCCTGGCAGGTAAGTATACCAGCAAAAAAACAGTTGCTTTGAAGAAACGTAGTTGTGGTAAAACCGCGTTGTGGAAAGACATTGGTAACTTTATCATTCTGACAAACTTTTGCATCACCAAAGGTAATTGCTGTGCTATCCTGACAAAAGCATTCCATTGGAAGAATAATTGTGATATGTTAATATTTGCTTTACATCCTGAAAAAACATTGGGCCTCATCAAGCGTTGGGCGGTGCAGTAAAAAGCAGTGGTAACACTATTACTGCCGCATTACCGCTCCGCCCAATCCCGAGTTTAGCCAGAAAGTGGGAGGTTTAGCTTAAGCTTTTTGCTGGAGGTAAAAACCTCCTCTTTCTGCCCATGTTTCCGACGCCATTACCGCTGGCACTATAGCTTGCGGTAATAGTGCCGAAAAGCCCCAAAAAGTCCTATGGACTCAGAATAAATAGGGATTAACAGATCCATCGCAACTCGCCATCTGTCCCTCACACTCAACAAAGGTGTACAAGGAATAAATGGGGATTAACAGTGCTATCCTAAGCACCTTATAATCAACAAAAGAATGAACTACTTTTCTTTGTCTTTTTTCATATTTTTTTGATGTATTGTATGTGACAGTACTGTTTTTTGTTTAAACACATACCAACATTTGTCTACATGAAAAGATGCCTAATGTGAGAAAATCGTTTGTGGCATATGCTTTTTATGCATTTTATGTGCTATATGTGTTTTAATACAAAAAGAAAAAACAGACTCAAGATGAGTCAATAAAATATGATGCTCTGTTCATAAAATAAAAGTATGGTTTGGTGTATAAGAAGTTGATATGTGTTATGACTTCAGGGCGTGCACACGGTTCTGATTATTGATAGTCAGCCCAAATGCAGGAATAGGAGGACGTTTGTGGTTCTTTTCTGTTCTTCAATGAAACAGTACCCTAATATACCACAAACCCCTTGAAAAATAAAAATATAGGGTACAACCTGTTGTATAGACATTACTGTTTGATGCTCAGTTCTGGCAAGCTGTTCTCAAAAACCTGTTTCAGTAAAAGAGTTCCATCCACCGGTTATCCTGTAAAGAGTGCTTGGTAATCTCCCAAAAGTATGGAGGAAAGGGGACGGGATGTAGGAGTATAACAAAGTTACTCACTGTAGTGACTACCTTACTCCTACTCCATAGTCCCCTTTCCTCCATACACCCACCCGCTGTCCTCTCTAATAAGTATCCTCTATTATTGCTTAAATTGTCTCAGACCTGGTGATAGAAAAGGACTGAAGGGTGATGCGCGGGGCGGAGCTAAGGAGGGTGGGGTTATGGCCGCGTAAAAAGAGAAGGACACATTTTTCAATTCAATACTTTTTTTTACAAAAAGTGCTCCGGTCCCGTCCCACAGGACGGAATGTCCCAAAAGTATGGAGGAAAGGGGACTGTGGACTAGGAGTAAGGTAGTCACTACGGTGAGTAGCTTTGTTATTCTCCAGCATGGGTCTGGCATGGATTCACATGCGAACCTTCCATCCACCCCTCTGCAGCTCTTCTTGGTCATACTGCCACTTTACATGCTAACCAAATCTGGAGATGGCTGCCAGAGGAGAGGCTTAGGGAGAGGGCTGTCAATGGATGGATGTAGTATGACTCAGAGGACAGTGATTTGTTTAAAGGAGAAATACAGTTTGTAAGTGAAAGTGAAAACCTTTTTTCTTTTACCGAGGTTTCCCAGCCTGACGACGGTGAATATTCATGAGCATGTGAATCCATGCCAGACCCATGCTGGAGAACAATAGTGACAGGTAAGTAACTTGCTCCATTTTTATTATCAGTGAGCAGTTTCCCCCAGATGCAAATGTCCTACCAGCACATGACGCTATTGCATGAATCCATCCTTGGTAGCTAGGAGCTATTGATTGTAAATGGCATCGTTACACTTGAATAGGTTGAATTTTCATGAGTGATAGCCCACAGGATGTAATGAGCCTAGCACTGCTCCCAAAGCGCTGCTAGTGGTATCTGCTTCAAGCGCTAACGGTTGTGAGCGTCATGTTGGACCAAGGCATGAGCCGAAGAGAAGGCTTCCTTGAGATTGGTAAACATTTCTTGGGTGGTCAGACTGAGTTTGTTGATTAAGGGGTTGCTTCAACTGGTAGAACACTTTCACAAATTGTAAGTAATTGCTAGCCAAACCAAAAATCACTGCAATCCTGTGAGATTTGTAAGCATTGGCCCTTCCAGGACAGCATGCACTTGCTTCTGATCCATTTTTACCCTGTTTGGGGTGAGAAGATAGCCCAAGAATTCCACCTCCTTTGTGTGAAACTACTATTTCGATAATTAAACATATTGACTGTGCTTTCCTAATTTACATAGCACCTCCTCTATGAGTAGATTTGCACATCATCCAGATACAGGCTGGCTAACCACATAAATCATGGAATATTTCAATGACAAGGTGCTGTAAGATGGCAGGTGCGTTGCAGAGGTGGAAAGGAATGACAATGTTCTCAAAATGCCTCTACTTGCTTTGGAAATAGCCCTTCACTCGTTTCCTTCTTTCCCGAACCATACCACATTGTATTCTCCACATAAATCTACCTTGCTTAACCATGGGGCATCTTGAATGTGCTTGATGAGATCAGGAACAATTCGAAGAAGATACCTATTCTTCATCATGATCTGGTTCAGCTCATGGTAGTCTGTGCTTGTCTAGAGCTCCCTAAATTCAATTTTTATGAAAAGGATTGGTGCCCCAGCAGTCGGGGTAGGTTGAATAAATCCCTTCTGCAGGGATAAGTTCACCTAAGCCTTCTGCCTGATGGTGTGTGAGATCTATTGGATAGTCAATCTCTGTGTTGAGGTAGTTTGTCAGCTTTGGTCGGCAAGAAAACATCAGCAAACACTTGATCTATAGATACAATATCACTCACAGTGGCAACTACGGCAGGGCATGATATAGCAATCACAGGAATTGCACTGGTTAAGGTAAGAGTCCAATAGATTTGCTGACAGTGCAGATGCAAAAATTATTTTGGGGGCGCATACTCCAGTCAATGATGGAATTGTGCTGAGCCAACCAAGCAATTTGCAGAGCATCTTGGGTACATCAATGAGTTCAAAGTGATTGTACACCTGATGATCTTGAATGTGCATTTGTAAAGCAATAAGACAATGAACATGAGGGTGATGTTCATGGAGGTCAATGTGGCTCCAGCCATGAAATTGATGTACACGCATTGAGGCTTTTAAAACATTAGTGTTGCATGTTTTTGGGCAATTTTTACATGTGTGGAATCAATGGAAAGGTCAACTTCCACCATTGCTGTAGCTTCTAGACAATCAGTGGGTACATAGATAGATGAGCAGGGATCCCACATTGAATGAGGAAGAACATGGGGTACACAATTATCAGATATGCTCGAAGAAGAGTTCCCCTTCATCTCTGAGTTTTGGTGTTTCGAGAACTGGATAGACCTCTGTCCCATACAAAGTGTTTTATGTTTCCAATACATTTATAAACCTTCAAAGCTTCTCTTATTCCTTTCTTCTTGAGCAGATGGATCACAGCATCTTGCAAACTTATTTCGCAAGGGTGTTTCGATGACATTGATCTTGTCGGAACTCGGCGAGCTGGCAGGGAAACACAAGAGCTTCCAATCTTTTACTTCTTGTTCTTGGACGGTGGACATGTACTTGAATTGACACATCGATAGGATCTTTAGTGATGCTGGGGCGGGGTGCATGCGCACTAGGGTGTCCTGGATGTTATTCTTGAGAATGCGTTGAGCCTTTTTCAAACCAGTGGAGCCCCGTATCAGTTTTTGAAAATGTGCAATGTAGGCAACCAAATCCATACCACTGGCGCCAGTTGAATGCATGAGCAGTTCAACTCCCTTTGCCTGTGATGAGCACCTAAAAAACATTTTCTTAAAGGACTGGACCCTGCATAATCTCTGAGAATGTGTTCATCTGAATTCAGTATTGGGGTGGCACACGTAAAGTCATCATCCTCCCAAGTGGGAAAGAATGAATATGACTTTAGCTTGGTCATCCGGAAACTGAGAGGGTTTCCTTTAAAAATGTAGGGCACGCTGGGTTTAGAAGAGGTCATATTTAGTTTGTTCCCCAGAGAAGCATTCTGATATATGGGTGAATAAGTAGCATCTCAATTATCCGGGTTGAGTCCTGGCACAGGTCAAGATAAGGAACTGGCTTTTACCCCTCCTACGTTTGCTAACTACCTTTTCTTGCAAGGCCTTGGCTGAGTTGTTTGGCAGCGAATTGTGTGCACAGCTGCTATCTCTACTACTTGTATTTGGCCCAGCTAGGTTGTTAATTGTTTAATGGAGTCAACAGAGCCATCTGCTTGGGTGCAGAAAAGGAGGACCATGCGAAGAATGGCCGAAAAACCTGACAGTGGCTGAGGACTGTGAGGAGCTCTTTATTAACATGCTGCCAGCCACGTCCAGACCCAAGGACATTTGGGCCAAATTCAGGCTATACCTAGCTTTATTGTAATGCTATATATACGTATATACTGCCAGGGTTAATTTCCATGGGCCCGTACTGTACACGTTCTTCCTATAGCATGTCAGCTGAGTTGTAGCTTGCTCTCTGTACCCACTGTCAGGTCTCATGTGCTGAATTATGTGTTTGTTGTGCCTGCTTGCCAAGCTAAAATAAAGGTTTAAATAAAAAAGAAAACGAGGACCACATTTGCAAACTCTCATGCTTTGGCTCACTGATACCTGCACACAGGAACAGATGTGAGGTAGCACCCACCTGCCACATGGAATTTCCAAGAGTTATCCTTGGAGAACCCCAAGTTCCCCTGCATCAGAAAGCCCTTTTAAAATTACACCACATAGGCCTGAGAAAGTGGGAACCTTCCTGACGCCAGTCCTGCTTTTTCGACATGAGAAAGAGACATGAGCGCTTTGAGAAAACTGAAAGAAAACTCATTAGCAACATGGACTTACTACTTTGTTTCATTTGATAATGCTGCTTATGAAAACCAGCAACCTTTGTGTGACTTGCAGAATAAATCTACACCCCTCACTTTGTTGGTTTCCCCAGAAAGAACAAATGTGCATCTCCAACACATTGCAACAATGCAGCAGGCATTGTCCTACCACTCCAGCAAGTGTTACCAGAAATACAAAGTTGCAATTCTTATGCTACAAATACCCTGCACTCAGAGTAAATACATTTGTTTCTTACCAAGACTTACCTGAGAATTTCTGTTCTTTTAAAATACACACTGAACATTCAGAGGAACACCATGGAAATCAGGCAGCCTGACGTGAGGGGGGGGGGGGGTAGAAAAACCACCACATCCAAGCCATTTTAATTTCCAAAATGGCAGCTTGCCATTATATAGGTTTAGGCCAGCACGCTGAGAGAACACCTGAGCAGGAACACATGGTCCAATCGGGGAACAGCACCAACCCCGTCACACAGGTTCAAGCTGTTCCCATGGAGCCCCATCTAATAGAGCAGAAGTCATCAGACAAAAGGCACCCAGCCCAAGCAGCCAGTGTTGGTCATGGAAAGAGCGCGGAGGAAGGAATATCCTCGATGATCACAAGTATTTAGACTTTGCAGCAGTTAAGAACAGCAGAGAAGAGCTGGCTGAAGGAGAGTAGCAGGTCCTGGGAGTACTACACCAATAAGGGTTCCTTAGAAGAGAGGATTACAAATTGGGCCACTTTCTCAAGTGGCCCTGTCTCATCACAAATTGATTATATTTTCGTCAATGATGGGCTATGTAAGTTCGTGAAACAATTGACTCACAATAATAAGATGCTGAGGCTTTGCACTATATGGAGAGATAAAACCGTTTCATCGTCGGAAGGTCACACATTTACAAACGAATGCTGGAGGAAATAGAATCTTATGGTCTGACGTAAATCTGCATATATTGGAGATTGTGTTTGCCAAGTTGTCCTTAGATTCGTGTGATTTAGCATCCAAGAGTGTCATGGATATTTGTAATATGCTTAACTTGATGTTAAAGAGTTTGCCAAACTGGTGGGCTTCGCAAGAACTGGGGAAAAAGCATGTGAATAACCATAAAAGCACCATTTGGCTGAGGAAAAAGATGCTGGTTATGAGTATTCGTAAGATTAAACAAGCATCCACCTTAAGTGGGATAGAGAAGACGGGAAAGGTGACTACCATTCGCACACAGTATAACAAATGGTTACAATTCTATAAAAGGGATGTCCATAATGCTAATTCCAGAATGATTTTTAAAATCTTGAAAACTATTGACTTCAGGAGGTTTGGGTATTTATATAGGCAGTACCAAGCTGATGATCATTTTATAGAAGTTAATGGTATCATGGCAGAGGAATGGGTAGAGTAGGTATGCCACCTTTATTTTGTAGCAAAAGCTGATTGTTGTCCTTGACCTGCTTTTCATTTGCGGCAGCTATGTTTTTTTCCTTTCGTACTTGATGACATTACAGGGATGATTACTAGGTTCAAATCTTCCAGAGCCCCTGGACCAGATGGGTTCTCCAACGCAGTAATTAAACCTAACCCGGGGGCGCTGTTACGCACGAGAGAAAATGGCGGCTCTCGTGTGAGCTCTGACTAGACCCAGGGCTGCAAAGCCAGAAAAGATAATTTGCAGGCCTCGGTTATCCGCGATTTTTGCAGAGAACGGGTAACAATATCTTCAGACTGCCCACATGAAATTTCAGGCTGATCGGTGCGGGGATTCCAGAGATAGAGGCCCGGATGGTCCGCAGGCGACCCAGGAGTTGGTGACTGGTGGGAGGAGAGAGGAGCCCCGCCCCGTGGCGGCGGGTTCCGTGGCATCGGGCCGCTCCTGCCATCCATCCAGCGGGAGAGAGCCGCGGCTGCCCCGGACATTGTGGACCACCTGCTGGCCCACTTCTTCGCCTCGGAGGCCCAGACGGTTGGCGGTCTGCTCTAAGATCGGACCACATTTGAAGAGGCAGGCCCTTCCTGCTCCCAGCGTGTAAATCCGTTCACACCGCACAACCAGCGAGCCACCCAGCTATCCCCCAGGTGGTAAAAAACTCAGCTTATTAAGAGCTTTGAGATTCACTTATCGGCAGGCCGCGGGAGGGCCTGCCTGTACCGCCTGCACAGGCCTCGTTCCCTGGTGCTGTTGACCCTCTGCGCGCCGAAACTAGCGCTCCACTCGTCCATATATGACAGATCTGGAAGAAATGTCAGACCCTTCTAATAAAGCTGCGGCGAGGCACTGATTCCACAGCCGCGGGCCCCGGCGAGAAGATATAGTGCAGAACGAATTGTGGTGGAACTAGCACAGCCTTCCCATTGAGCGCCCGGATAACCCACATCTCCCATTCCGGAGACGATGCCCAAAAACTTTGGCTCGAAGAAAGGCAGAGGAACCATCGATAAATACACGACCGCGATGCAGAGGGAAACGGAGCCCGAGAAGGACCCCGAAACGCTGGTGCATGAGAAGCAGGCACCTCCGGCTACAATGATGGACCCCTAAGCTGTTTTTCAGGCGATGCAACAGGGCTTCGCTACACTCACGGACAAGTTGGATGGGATCACGGCAAGTGTCGCCAATATTAAAACACAACTTGACAAGACAACCACTCGCGTGACAGATATCTGGCACTGAGGATGCTTTAGAGGCCCTGAAAAGCACGGTATCCACAATGGCTATTGAACTTGGAACAGTGAAGTAAAAATGTGAAGATTTGGGGGCAAGATCCCGGAGAAACAACATCCGCATTATTGGCATTCTGGAAGGGGCCGTAAAAAGATCAATGGAGAAGGCAGTAGAAGACTTCCTCCGCACACTATTGGGTGATCCTGGATGGTCACCGATGTTCATAGTCGAGAGGGCGCACAGATCACTGGCCCCGAAACCAAAACCAGGGGCATACCCCAGGCCCATCATAGCGCGCATGATAAACAACAGGGATAGAGACCTGATCCTCAAAACCGCCAGAGAAAAACAGGAGCTCAAATGGGAAGCAAATGTTATCTGCATCTTTCCAGAATTTACCCTGCCGGTCCAACAGGAAAGGAAGCTATTTACAGGAGTCAAGAAAATACTACGCGAACGGCAAGTGCAATACGCAATGCTCTACCCCGCCAGGCTCAAAATCCAACACCAAAACAAGTCATATTTTTTCACATTTTCCGAAGAAGCAGCAAACTTTATAGAAACGCATATTCCTCCAAACATGGGACAGACCAAAAGAGTGGGCGATTTGAACAAGAGTGAGGCCTAAATACTATCACCCCGTTCTTGAAGTGAAAATGAACAGCAACGCCAGAGGCTTCCACCCTGGAGGCCCGCATCTGGGATGCTAAAGTAGAATGTACATGTTTGATCTGCAATGGAAACACCGTCCCAAAAGTCGTTAGGATGTGCGAGAGCAACGTGCGTAAACCGGACACGATACCTATAAGTGAAGCTGGCTTGGGCTCTGGAGATGCCACAGCCCCCCCTGTAGCAGGTGCTCGAGATGTTGTTGGGTGGGGAGGGATGGATATCTAAGGGCACAGTTGAAGTTTGGGGAACTGTGAGGGTGGGGGGAGGGCCTTACACAGGAGTTACGGGGTTTTATCATTAAAAAAAAGCACACAGATATCAGACATGCCGACATTCCAACTCACAATGGCAGATTATAAGGGGCCACATGGCTGTGAACACCCCATTGACAATGGCTAGCTCAGACAAAGGCAACATTAATATGCTTAGCTGGAATGTAAGGGGTCTGGGATCTAGGATTAAGAGGAGGAAGATCCTGGCCTACCTCAATAGGCATGCTGCCAGGGTAGTCTTCTTACAGGAAACGTACTCTGGACCGCGACAAGGAGGACAACTGATGCCAAATTGGGTCTCACATCAGTATTTCACGACATACTCCACCCGGGCGAGAGGGGTAGCAATTCTGATTCATAAAACGCTGTCCTTGAATGTATTGATGTTGAGTGTGACCCAGGGGGGGAGATATGTCATGCTTCATGGCAATCTATATGATAAAGAATTTGTCTTTCTGAACTTGTATGGTCCGAATATTGACCAACCAGACTTCTATGCCTCAGTGTTTGAAAAATTGGCAAGATTCCCAACAGCCCGGGTGATATGTGGCGGGGACTTTAACACAATATTAAATGTACATCTTGATCGCACATCTACGCAAATTAGAACACTGACTAAAGCAGCGCAAGCAATACACCTAGATATGGCTGATCTACAACTAAAATACGCCTGGAGAACATTGAATCCTATCAGTAGGGAATACACCTACTACTCCACAGTCCATGACATGCACTCCAGGATAGATTTATGGCTAATAGATGGAGACAGCATGGCATGGGTCACAGACTCCCATATACACCCAAGAACGTACTCGGACCACTCACTGATACAACTGACATTAAGAATCCCTGGTCGGGTCATCTCCAGGCCACCTTGGAGATTCAAGCATGCGGCCTTGAAAGACCTGGTCTATAACAACTCGATGAAACAATATATACAGGACTACTTCGATAACAATGAACACTCTGTCTCTACACAGTCTATACTATGGCAGGCGTTCAAAGTCTGCATCAGAGGTCACTCAATATCCGTGGAAGGCGGAATCCTCAAAGACATTGGGAATAGGTTAATTAGACTAGAAACTCAAATATCGTCCCTGCAATCACAGTACGCATCCTCCCCGTCACCCCAGCTCTGCTCTGAATTAAAGACCAAATTAGACGAATACACCGAGACCGCAGAACAAGAGGTCAGATACTTTGATCAACCAGCTGCAGCCCGTAGATATGGGGAAGGGGAATGCCCGGGGAAATTATTAGCAAGAACAGTACGTGTGGAGAATGGCCCCACAACCATACCCTGCATACAGATGCCTGATGGCACGGTATCCACTGACCAGGACAAACTGAAGGAGACCTTCTATGCTTATTATAAAGACCTATACTACCCGCTAAGCGCTGTAACAGATGCGGAGATAGAGAGCTACCTAGCCAAGATACCCACAACCCTTTTAGCGGATACCACTAGGGAATCACTGGAGGCACCCATCACCGAATCTGAAATACTTGAAGCAATAAAAGCTCTCCCCAACGGGAAAGCGCCGGGCTCAGACGGGCTAGGTGCTGAGTTCTATAAAGAGTTCAGTAGTGAACTAGTTCACAGGCTCCACGCTGTATGGATGGAGGCACTGGACACAGGAGAACTCCCCAAAACCACCAGGGAAGCTATAATTACACTCCTGCTGAAATCAGGGAATCCCCCTGGGGACTGTGGGTCATACCGACCTCTATCCCTAATAAACACGGATGCCAAGATCCTGGCCAAAATAATAGCAACAAGGCTCACACCACTGATGCCATATATGATACACGAAGATCAGGCTGGGTTTATATTGGGCTGATCTACGGCAACGAATATAAGGTGATGCCACCAAATCATTGCCGCAATACCCCCAGAAACCCAAGGAATAGCGGTCTCCCTAGACATGCGGGAAGTATTCACCACTGTCTCATGGCCATTCCTGTTCGGGGTGTTACGAAACTATGGATTTGGCCCAAACTTCATAAAGTGGATCCAAATTCTTTACACGTGGCCATACGCTAAGATCAGAAGTAATGGGTCCTTCACTGACATACTTGAACTACTGGGGGGCACCAGGCAAGGGTGCCCACTCTCCCCGCTACTCTTCGCCCTAGTTATTGAACCCCTTGCGGACATACTCAGATCCTGTTATAGCACATTCGGGATATGGCTTGAAGGTAAACCACATGTTATAACGCTTTATGCGGATGATATTTTGTTATACCTGAAAAACCCAGAACGCACATTGGGCAAGGTGCTGGCTGCAGTGAAAGAGTTCGGTGAATATTCAGGTCTTTGCCTAAATCCCAATAAGTCAGAGATATTCCCGCTCACAGATGCCACCACGCAGCCCCAAAACCTCCACGGCCTCATATGGAGCACAGTACACATTGTTTACCTAGGCGCTGTTGTTGCCAGATCCGCTCAACTGTCCCGAACACTGAACTACAGCTCACTGGCAGATGCACTTTGCACCAAAATAAAGCGCTGGAATGCCCTTCCTATATCATTGATGGGGAGGATAGCATTAATTAAAATGATCATTTTACCTAAGCTTTTCTATCTGTTCAGTACAGTACCGGTGTGGCCGGGTCGCGCACTATTCTCCAGAATCAATAGTGCATGCATAGCGTTTGTATGGGGAGGCCACTCAAGGGCTGAGCTGGAGGGTGCTAACAGATACGTATCCCAGAGGCGGCTTAATGGCCCCCGACGTGGAATTGTATTACCTGGCAGCGCAGGCGCAATATGCTGCCGACTGGGCTACATGCTTCCTCAACCCTGGCCCCCCACCCTCTCCTGCGAGAGAACAGGAGGCGATACTGGCTCTACAGAAAATCACGAGGCCCACACCTAAACAATATAACACTATACACCCATCCAATGTCACAATCACTGCATGGGCCAAAATAAATGATACGTTTGGAGCCAGCAAGGTATACCACCCGAGCATGCCAATATGGGGCGACCCCCACACACCCTTACCCGTAGATAGTGCAGTGGCAATGCACTGGACTGCCAGAGGCATCACACAATGGGGACAGATATTCCGGGATAAACATTTTTTGAAGTGGGATGAGATTAAAGACACGGTAGGAAACACAAACACACACAGACAACAGTTCGACAAGGTTGCAGCAACCACAAAACGGATTTACCCATCATTCCCGAATGAACCCGAAATAAACATGGGCCTTGGTTACATATTCACGGGGGGACTCAGAAGGTCACGGCCTCCACTCTCTACAAAACTATAATGCAAACACGCCCGAAACCACCCCACGCTGCAAAGGCCGGTTGGGAGCGGGATCTGGATCAGCCGATAGAAGAACAGGATTGGTCCCAGATCTGTGCACTGACTAAGCTGATATCATGCAACTCTAGATTCAAATTGATCCACTATAAAATTATCCACTACACGCCAGTAAAACTCAAGCGTCTATACCCTGCTCTCTCTGGCAATTGCCCAAGATGTAACTCTGAAAATGCTAACATATACCATATGCTGTGGGACTGTGTAGAACTGAGACAATATTGGGCCGGGGTCTGCGGAGCTCTAGATAAGATGGCAGACCAACTGGTCGAATGGACACCACAGTTGTGTATATTAGGTGCGATTGGGAAAATTAATCCAACTTGGCGAAAACTGCTCAATTTAAGTCTGCTGTTAGCAAAAAAGGTCATATTGATGAGATGGAAAAATGCTCGGGCGCCAACAGTAGAGGACTGGAACAGTGACATGCTGTGGGCTAACGACACTGAAGAACTGTACATAGACTCAGTGATGGCCCCCTCTAAACCTAGGAATATATGGGCACGGTACAAGCAATACCTGGCAGATTGATCCGCCCCTGTTCACGTAAATGTAATGTAAAAACCAGCCAATATATGCTATATGTTCACCGAAATTGAATGCCGCAAATGCAACTGCTTAATCTGTGTGCAAAGTTAAATAAAGTTGTTAAAAAAAAAAAAACCTAACCCCATGAAATGGGCCACTCTCTTACTGAAATTATTTCACTCTATTTGGGAGAGTGGTGAAATCCCAAATAGTTGACACAGTTCTTTTTTTCGTCCCTATTTATAAAAAAGGGTACACGTTCATCTCCTGCAAACTATAGGCTTCTTGTGGGACACGTGTTGCAAGATTTTCTGTTCCCTCTTATTGAATATTATTAATATATGGATTACTCCTATCTTACCAGCAAACTGGATTTAGATCAGGTTTCAGTACATCTAATATGTTTGCTCTCAGTTATCTGATATCTGACATCTTTTGATGCACTGAAAGTAGCCTATATTTGTGTATTATAGACTACAGTGGGACTTTTGACTGTGTTAATAGTGGGAAACTACAGATATGGGGAATCTGTTCCTTGGTATTACACTTCATGATGGCAATGTATACTGCTACTACAGCGTCTATCCGCCTAGACAGGGGTGGCTCTCTCACTCCTTTTGTTGGTACTAATAAAGGTTTAAAACAGGGGGTGTGTGCTCGCCCCTGTCTTGTATAACTTATGTGTGACTGATATGAACTCTGCACTGAAGGACATTCACGGTTTCCCACCCAATGTTGGTGGTTTGGATATTAGATGGTTGTTATATGCATACGACACCGTTATTTTTGACAAAACCCCAATTTTCCTGCAGAGGTCATTTGATGCTCTGTGTAATTATGCTGTTAAGAATGACCTTGTTATTAGTACTAAAATGACCAAGGTGATGATTATTAGTTCCCAGAGTCTGAAAAAAAGGAAACCTTTTGTGTGGTGGATAAATAAAGAATGTCTGGAGGTGGTGGATTCTTATCCCGATTTGTGGTTGCCCATTACTAATCGACCTACAATTACATTTTATGAAAATATCCTATCAAGCAAAATGATCAATAAATGGAAGCTCATTAGAAGGTACCTTGCTAAAAGGGGTGGCCATTCCATAGAGGGTATTATTGCCATTTACAGAACTAGTATAACTCCTCGAGTCCTATTTGATGCCTTAGAAATACCTGAAGGGAAATATGTGACATGGTCAGACAGATTGGAAGGAAAGCTATGGAGACCCATACTTATATTCCAATCAGGGCGTAAGAATTCCTTGATGGAAAACGTGCGGCTGGCTATGTGCTTTTTTCTTCAGAACATATATCTTACTATTCCACTGAATGCTGAGGAGTACCCATGTTTCGATACACAATTGAAAAAGAAGGCGATCCAATTGGATATGATTAATGCTTTAGATTACTCAAATACAAAGAAAAGATATGCACTTTACACCATGTAGTGTTTTCAGACAGGAAAACATTGTGATTATTTACGTATGGTATTATGATTTTAAAAGATTTATCACGTTTCTTCGTTTTAATATACCTCCCTGCAATGAGTACACTGGTGCATGAATATCTGTCCTTTATGGATGTAGAACATGTCGATTCTGCCAAGACAGTATAGAAACAGCAAGGCACCTACTTAGTACATGCCCAAGGCTGATGACTTTTCATCCAAGGGGCTATAAGGACTTGCTTTATAATCTTGCCATGATTGTATCTGATCAATTCTAGGCTGCTATGTATGCTGCTGACTCATTGGAAACTACCGGGACTGCATATTTTATATGGAAATTAATTTTAAATGAAGTAAGCGTATGATTATTTGATATGAAATATAGAAACGTAATTATCTTGATTTCGTTTTTTATTCTGTATGATAATATTTCATGAACGTTTTATTGTATTTTAATATTTTTGTATATGGTTTTAATTATCCATCATACGTTAAATGAACAAAAAAGAAAAAAAACATCTTTTAATCAGTCAGGCCATTCCAGAGGAAACTCTTCACACCTTCAAAGAGTTGGGGTCTAACTGAAGTGACAGAAAGAGGCTTTTTACACTGAAGAGACAGGGACCTGTGTCAACAAATGGCCAGGGGCATCCTAATTTCAAAGAGCATCCTGACTCTAGGTGCCATGAGGACCATACCTCATGGCATCGTAAATGGCCCCCATCTGGGCTTCAAAGGAGTCAACCGGAACTAATACCAGATGCTCGGTTATGCCAGTTAATAATTTTGTTAAAATAGAAAAAAAACTGCCGTTTGAATTTAACATATAGAATATATTTCTCATTATAACTTTTGAACGAAATGTCATAGGAACTTATTTTTTAAAAATGTTCAGCCATAAACATCTTTTAACCTGAAATGCTCTATCAGCTGTATGTAAAATGATATATTTTTATGTGTTTAGTTCTGTCAAATTATATATATATATATATATATATTCATTCAGTGAGAAAAAATGTGTTAAAGGGACATTATGGTAATGTTATAGTTGGTGTCCAGTCATTATCTCGAAAACAAAATGTCGAATTACAATAATGTCGAAACAATAATGTCGAAAACAAAAATGTCGAATTGTTTTTTTTTTAATTTACATGTTTCCTTGGGGTTCCGGTGGTAAAAAAAGGGGTAAAACATAAAAAAAAATTAAAAAAGGGGGTTTGGGGGGGAACCCCCCCATTTCGAATAAAAATCAACAAAAAAAAAATTCGACATTTTTGGTTTTGACTTTATTTTTTCGACATTATGACTTTCGACATATTTGTATTCGAGATTATGACTATAAACCGTTATAGTTACTTTGCACTAATAAAAATATATCCATATTATGGTTACAAGTAAAACCGAAAACCCCCAGAAATTCGCCAGTTATGGTAAGCTAAGCAACCATAGCTGGCGCCACCATCGCACACTGCTAAAACTAACACCCATGACATCAAAGATGACATTACAAATGTCATTGATGAAGTAGGTCTATAAACTCTGCACTTATAAAATCAGTAGTGCAATTGCATAGGGTGTGCAGCATAATGGAATGCACAAGGACAAAAATAACCTGTGTTTCCAACAGTATTACCTCAGTGCTGGTTTACATATAAACTAAGAAGCAAATGTCAGCAGGAGAAGTGCAAAGTAGCGACAGCAGAACCATACTAGAAAGTGGTAAGTACAATATATTTTTTCCTATAACTGTGCAGTTTGTTCTGAGTACATGACTAGTTGACTAGTGAAAGTGTTGTTTTTTTTTAACACAGAAATGGCAAGCACCTGGGAGTTGTGTGAGGAGAATTTCTCTCTTGATGAAATTAGTGAATATAGTAACTCCAGTGGTACATAGTGTAGTTTGACATTTTTTAGAATTAATAAACATTGCTTCACATGTAACTTAAACATGTTTTTTAGTTTAAAAGTACATACAGCAAATGAAGGGAATGGCCCAGACGCGCCAGCTACTACACAAGTGCATGAGCACATAGAAACCCAAACTGACAATGGGGCCAATGAACTAGTGAGCCTCGGGGCAAAAATGGACGAATTGATGAACAGTTGGCAATTTAAAAGAATTTGTACAAAGACATATAATGGGAAATATAAAGTACCACTGCACCACGTGCACCCCTTGCCCCTGTCCCAACCTAGCGTCCCCACAAATCCGCTGTAAGCAAAGACGTTACGATGAGACCTCAATACCTTCCTCACCTGATGACCAGCCTATACAAAACCTCAATTCCCCTGTTTGTTTCCATTTCGGCTACCCCTTCCCTTTCCTAACTGTATGTATTTGTATGTGTAAATAAAGTTATATGTGTATACTGTTGCTTGTGTGTGTGTTTAAAAAAAAAAGCCCTGTTTGGAGTCTGCAGAGCGCACGACTGTCCGGCCCGTCCGTAATCAAAATGGAGGTGTCCGTAGGACTACGCGCCGGTCTGGTATGTCCACAAAACCGTGACATACCTTTAATAAGTTCGGAGACCCCACCCGTGTCCTGCAGACACCTGGGTGCATGCGCATCACATTCCCTGTGTCCTACAGACAGCGTGCCTGTTCGGCATGTCTGCAAAGTTGTGGCGTACTTTTAATTAGTTCGGGGAGCCGAGCACTGTCCGTCGGACACTTGGGGACATGCACATCTTGTTCCCCCTGGGTCCTACGAACAATGGGCCTGTCCAGCATGTCCACAAAGCATTGACGTACTTCAATTAGTTCAGGGAGCCCACCCATGTCCGCGGGATACCTGGCACATGCGCATCTCATATCCTGGGTCCTATAAACAACGGGTCTGTCCGGCATGTCCGCAAAGCGGTGCTGTACCGTAATTAGTTTGCGGAGCCCACCCATGTCCGGTGGACACCTGGGCACATGCGTATCGCACGCCCTGAGTCTTATGAAACTGCACCTGTTCGGAACTGTCTGCCGCATGTGTGTTGCACTTTTAATTAGTTCGGGGACCCCAACCCTGTCCGTAGGACATCTAGGCGCATGCGTGAAATGGATCCCGGGCAATAGGTGTCCTATGGGCAGCTGTTCCATTCGCGAACATTTGCGATGTCACCATATGACCGCACCCACACTGAGCATCGGCCCTTATCCGCGAACAGGGTCCGGGCCCCCGAACAGCAAAAAAGTGCTTTTTTTTACCACCAATCCAAGGTGTTTTACTGTGGAACTCCACCCTTGCAGAGGTCCCATACCATGCCCCTGGTGATCCAGAGATTTTTTGGAACTTTTTGAACTAAGCTTGGGGTTCGAAGTGTCCACACAGCATGCAACCTTTCGCGGAGCGCTCCCCAGCACCCCTATAAAAGGCCACACCCTGTGCTGCTCTTCATTCTGTTTTGGGATTTCCTGATCAGAGCACTCTGCCATATTGCTGGATTCCTTCCTTTCTATTCCACATTGATGATTGCTGCAGTACTGCTCCAAATTGCTGGATTGCTGGGCTGCTAAGTTGCTGAATTACTTGAATAATGGCATCCACTGCTGTTGCATCTGCTGCCTCTGTACCACCCCCATCCCCACCAACATCACCACCAACTTCTCAAGGGCCTGGAGAGGGGAACAGGCTTGATGATGCAGAGGAGGAACAAGAGGAAGAAGATGATGAGGTAAGGGAAGTCCCCACTACCAGCTGCCGATATGTGTCTTGGGGGTGGAGGCTTTTTACCACTGTTGGGAGGTAGCCAAAGCTCAAGCAGGCAAGGTTTGCTGCAATGGGTACTCAGTTGCGGCAAACCTGGGCTGTACAATTATGGCACCACCTGAGATCCAACCACAAAGCACCAGTTCGGAGGGTTGTCCCCTTCGAACAGGGTAGTAGGTTGAGTTCCACAGCAGCATCCTCGACATTTGCTTCTGTCACCACAAGGGACACTCCTGTAGGCCAGCAGATCCCTCAAACAGCCTTGCAGGTCATACGCACCGCAGTAGATCCTTACCTTTCAAAGGTCACTGTTTTGTGTGTGTACTGCGATGCAGTACTCTGCAGGGGTGCACACTTCGAGTGGTTTTGAGGCTGCGGTCCGGGACCACGAAGGAAAGTGCCACCTACCTCAATAAGGCGCACCCAACATCTTCCTCTCTCCATCTGCCCTTTCTTATCCCTGTGGTTGGTGCCCCTTCCCTACCCTCTCTATCCCTCCCTCCCTTGTGTGTCGTGTTTAAAAAATCCCCAAAAAATCACAAACACAAAAATAAAAAAGGCTCTTTTCAGAGCCACCTTTGACTGTTTAAAAATAGAAGTGCCAATGAAATGGTGCAGGCCTCTGCGCAACCTGCGAAGTCTGCGGACAGTCCGCAGACTTTTGAGAAATGTATGGGGTGGTGCCATCAAAAACATTGCATTTTTTTCTGGGAGAAAGTGGTGGCCTTTTTGATGTTTTTTTTTTCTTCTTGGAACTTTTGAAGTGGCCAACACCTACTGCACACATGCTTGCTTTGCTTGCAAGAACGGCTGCAAAGCATTTTGGATACTGCGAAAAAAAAGGTGATTGCCGGGATCAGTAAGATGGACACCATCTCTGTGGAAAATGTTAGTACTACGAAATGTTATGTTTTCATTGTGAAGACATACCAACATCACACAAAAATGTGCAAACAGCCTTGTTGACATTGCGCCTGGCTTTCTCCATTTGCGGACCAAATGATGAAGAGCGCAGTCACATCTGTCTTTGGGCAATGCGCGAAGAAATTACGCAAGCGTTTGGAAACATGTCCATTACTTTCCCAAGTGCCTCCTCCATCGCAAACTGCAGAGAGATTCCAGTAACGTGGCCTAAACTGTTCCCCACACAATGAACAATAATAATGGCTGGATGATGCTGCGTCACCAAAGTGGCACAAAGGGGAAGCAAATCCAGCCACTTCATAACATGCACTTCATACCATTGCACATCCACACAAGGGAATCCAAGATGTGCAGTCACTTCACAGTTTATTTTATTTTTATTTTACTTTGGATTTATAAAGCGCACAGCAGCCCTTAGGCATCGAGGTGCTATAAGGTAACTTAAGAAGACTTGCATGAGGGTTACAGGAAGCAGCCCGCTTATGGATACTTGAATACATAATGCTTGGTTACAGTAAAATTGGTTACAGTGCAAGGATACAGTAGCATAGGCAGGAATCGAGATAACATACAAAAAGCCTAAAGGAAAGTCCATTCATGAAATTATAGTTAGGCTAAGGAAGAAGTTACATGCAGGGTAACTCATACGATGTGGGATGGGATTTTAGACAAACAGCCTAGTTGTCATGGCTTTGCGGAAGGCTGCATGTGAGTCAATGGTCCTGATGTGGGCTGGGAGAGTGTTCCAGTAGGTTGCGGCCAGTGCTCTGCATACACCTGCAACCAATTTATCGAAGAGTCCCCAAAATCCAAACACTCTGCCTCCTGAAACACACAGCCATAGCCACATTTATCTGCACTCCTCTCAGCAAACAGAGCCTCTCCCACACTCTATCTTGCACAATACACCAAGGGAACCTTATTGACTAATCCCCTGGCCTCCACAGTCCCCTTTCCATGCCTGTCACCCTTAAAAGTCCTGCATGTGGCACGTGCAATCCGCAAACTACTGCAGAGTTTGTGGCCTTTTTTTAAATTTATTTTTAGGTGCTACTGAACAAACACCTTTTGTTTTCTATTTTTTGGGGGATTTCTTTCTCTTCTTTTCCTCCTTACTGCCTTTCATCAACCCCTGTAAAGCATCCCTTAGATTGTGAAAAAAACGAGCATTTCCAAGAATGGACAACGAAACGCTGTCTGCGGTAAAATAGTGCACACTAAGGGAGTCAATGTTGTCATTGGAAAAAACAGATATCTCAGCACGTTGCAAAACTATACCCATGCCTCTATTAACAAGGTACCTTCCAACATTTTGCTGGGGATTAAATACATTGGGGTTGTTCCATTGTGCTCTTGGTAGTATGTCAGAAAAAACACCTTTGCAGTAGGGAAAACCAGCATTAGTTCTTCCACCAATAACTTCAATACAGGAACCAAACTTGGAGCACAGATGTAGCCCAAATGCTCTCCTCCACAGTGCAACACCAAAACATCAGGACTACCAAAAGTAGCCATGGTTCTGCAAAGAGCAAGCAGTGCCTGCAAATTGCGGCCAGGAACACTGCACCATAAAACCTACAGGCCTGGAAAACTAAGATCAGCAGAAACACCTCTTGCCTTTGCATACCTCTCCAGATCACATACAACGGAATCTCCCACTATCCATACAATAGCTCCAGCCATCTTCGCTACACAACCAACACAGCAATGAAAAAAAGTATTACCCTCCCTTCCTGTAAAACACACCCTTAACACCTGATTGGCTAATCCCCACAGTCCCATTTCCATGCCAGGCATGCAGACAAGTCACAGATGTAACACGTATGATCCGCAAACTACCGCGTTGTACACGGATCCCGTAACACAGGGGCAGCCCTTCTTCCCTTTCCACTTCACACTTTGCTGCACTCTCTCATTGGCTAATGGAAAGCCGTGCCACAACCATCCACCAATCACATCCAAGATCTCTACATCTAACTTTATCAACTCAGTACAACACTGCAGATGTACTGTTCAACACTAAGAGCACAGGTCTGCTATAATTCCCAAGCACGTGCACCCAAAAGTACTGTAAAGCTGTCCAGGATTTCTACTTCCAGATTCATACACATCTACATCCATCAACACAAACTACAGGTATGCATATGTTTTGTAATGCACACAGAACATAACTGCATGTATGTTACCAAAGCATAGCAAGTACATAGATTGCCTGCATATGAACAGGGTGCCTGCCACTTGCCCTGCACAACCTTCTCAATAATCATACTCTCATTTGTACCATCCCCTCACATAAACTGACAGTTACTTCCAATGCTGTTTGCTTTCACAGTTTTCTTGTACTGCCCACTAGCATAACAGCTGCAAACCACATATTTCAATTTCAACACCACTGCCTGTGATTGTTTTAATAAAAAAACCACATTGGGAACATTTCTACAGCACCTTCAAATGCCAGATCCTATGTGAAATGCCCAGAATGCACACACAAAAGGGAAACTGCATGTATGTTACGAAAGCATGGCAAGCACATAAATTGCACAATTGACAAAATGCACCATTGGGAGGAAAGCAAAGAAATCCATGTGTACTTTGGAAGCAGTGTTATCTGTTAATTTGGATAAATAAATGAAACAATAGAAAAGGATTTCTGTACTTATGTAGCAAGCATCTATGTGTGACAAAGATAACAAAATTCCACACACAGTAACATTCTCCTTTCAAAATCAGTACATCTTTCTGCCATTATCACTGCAGCACTGGCCCCCATACCAACAATGCGAATACTCCCAAGTCCCCGCTCGTATGCAGTGCTGTAGAATTTCACACACACACTAACTCTTCCTGCCAACAAATCCTCCTACATTCTAAAATAATGTGTTCTCCTACTGCTATTACTGTACCATTAACACACATACCCACTAACCTCCTTCTTTTGCAATTACAGTGAAGAACCGCCTCCTTAAATCCAGTGACGTCTCTGCTGGAAGAAACCTACACTTCACATCCAACAATGTAAGTGCAGTACTGTTGTAGTGTTCTGCCTGTTACTCAGACAGCACAGTGTTGTTGTATTGTGGCCGAGGCAATTGTATCCCACCCCACAGCACTCACTTCATCCTAACTCATTGCACCTTGTCAGGTCCACTGTTTCTATTGTCATCAGAACACCAATATGTTAATACCCACTAGTTTTATAAAAACATTGTAATGTCCTTACTTCTTCAAGCACATTACACTGTCATACACACTGAAGCAACCTTTCCCAGAGGAACACATACACATACCAGTACAACCTTCCCAACCAAAAGTAACAACCCTTTGCACAATCACACTCCTCTATGTATGCCTACCCTCATATTCAGACACTCATGAACAGTACACACAAATACCTTGCACAACTTCCAAACCCACACTTTCCTTTTTTCTCCAACAGACACAAGACAATTCCTACTGTACTGGAGATCCCTGGCCGCCCCATAGTGTCGGGGTTTGCTCTGAAGTACTTTAAGACGAGATAGCTGCACTTAGAGATGGATGGGGGTGCAGGTTTTCTTACTCCAACACCAATCGATAAGGACAACTTATTGGTTTGGCAAAGGGGAGTCCGTTTAATGACAAGTACAAAAAACAGGGAAACATGGAAATCAACAGTGATGCAATAGCCCGTCTCCTTCAACTCCCAAAAACGTCATACAAACAGTAATATTTATACCCAAAACTTGTCATCATTGACGTGTAATACTCAAAAGTTAACATGCAATTCTATTGGTTGGGAAAAGGTAACTTTAATATAGGTGCTATATCTGTATATGGTAACGGAGTGCGGGGATTGGATAAACACGATCAGGTGGGCGTCTAAGCCCTTCCATCAAAAATGACTATGGTTGATGTCACTAAAAGTACGACGTCCCATTGGTTCTACTATCTATAGGACCCTAGATTATTTGGTCATTTGTGATTGGGTTGGCATCAACCCCATGCATAAATCTCCACTTTACTTAGCAGCATGCAGAATGGTCAACCAGGTGCAGGATGCACCAAGATTCACCCGGCCTACCTTCCATCAATCATTACTTTAGTGGCTATGTGTCAATTAGTTGCCTGTGGTCGGCCTCGAAGCTGTATATTCATGTCAAGAAAAGTTATGATATCTCTGTCTGGGCGACAGCCAGGCGTAGGTGTGAAACTGTGCCTCTTCTTACTCGGCTGGTCACGTGCTAGCACACTGTGAATCTGCCTAGTTTTCCTTCTATTTGCACATTTAATTCTTATTGAGCTTGCCACCTGCCTGGGCCTCCTTATCTCGGCCTTCCTGAGATAGGCTGTTCTGTTCTTAAGTTTTGATTCCATGAAGCTAGTGTTCGCTCCTTCTCTTAGTCTGACCTTGGCTTCCCAGGCACGAGTTGCTCTTTCTGAGTTTTGATTCAGTCATCTCGTCTCATTTTAGCTGGAATACGAATCCTGTCCTGTTTGACCTCTAGTAACCTGAGTTAATTCTGCTTTTGTGTAAAGTGGACTCACACTTATATAATGTGCTTCGTTGAGGTAGATATGTATAAGTGGCGCTTGCCACGGTCTATCTTCGACTAAGCATAGCAAGCTGCAATGTTTTGTTAGCTTCTTGCAGTTTAAAGCATATGTACAGGCGTTAGCTGGTTGAATATCTTCATCCTGCTTACGGCTTAAGTTTCTTTATATGTCAACATCGTCTCTCCTTCTAAGTTCATGATATCCTTATTCGTGGCGTTTCGTCTCTATATGCCTTCTTTGGGTCGTCTTATCTTTTTTATCTGCAAGTCTGTCCAGGTCTTCATGACATCACCATTCGTCTTCAATTAAGGCCCTTTGAGTTTCCTCCGGGACAGTGTTTAAGCAATCTTCATTTCGTGTCATTTGCTGGTAGGGCTTTCTCAATGGATACCATACTGTCCAGGGTTGTCTGGTTATCGGTGCTTCAATAGGTATTATTCTTTTGATAGGCACTGGTCAGAGCCCTACTGCAGCTCTCTGCTGGTTTATTTGTTCATCATATGTCACATATCTCGGTGTGAACTTCCTGATACTTCAAAATGGGCAACTGGAGTGCAGGCCTCGCTTGGGACCTCCTCTGCACTCCCCCCTCTGGTTGATTCATCGACCACTTTCACTTCCTCTTTTGGATTCATCTTACTTGGTTCTTCTGTATTCATTTCTTCTTCATCTTCTGGGTTTGTTCATGATGGTTTAAAGAGGTGTCTCTTTGGAGTCCATATTTTTATCACTCCTTTGAGTCTTCCTGCTGTCCTTACATGTTCGTCTTTGTTCCATGTCATCAGCTGACATTGTCCATTTGGGGTGCAATAAATCAATTTTCCTTCATAATTTCTGCGTTTCCTGGGGTAAAAAAAACTTTGTACCTTCTGGCGCATGCTCGCTGGCCTTCACAAAGTCTCTTATTTCTTCATCAGTCAGATCTCTGGGCTTCCATCCGGGTTTGACATCAATCATGATCTTCATCCCTATGGCTTTCTTCACAGTTTTCTGGCATTGCGAGATTATTATCTTGGTAACGCTAAATCCTAGTAATATCATCACTAGCAAGGCTCCTAGGAACTTGAATGCATCCGCCATCCATTGTGGAACACATGAAAACAGTGATCCAAACCAGCTGTCATCATCAACTTCGTCAGTTTCATTCATCATCTGGTTCTGCAGGTTTGTCAGCATACCTATGGCTTCTATTAAAGTTCAATTTTCTTCATCGTAAGAAGGTATAAATGTGCAACATGATTCTCCAATTTTTGCACAAACTCCACCATCCATAGCTGTGATCATATCAAGTACATATCTGTTCTGGAGAGTCATCAGTCAGATGGCTCTTAACTCCTCCTTGATCGCATTGAATCTTTTTAATGTCGTGTTGATGGTTTGCAGTAACTCCCATCTGGTTATCTGCAACCATTTAGTATTTGCTCCAACTTGAAATCTTGGCATCAGAATTGTCGTGAACACTGATGAGGTGAGGCTGAACAGCCTGTGTTCATATTGGATTGCATGAAATGCTTCTTCTGACTTGGCAGAGAAGTAATTCTCTCTCTTCATTCGGGTTATCAGTTCCACAGATCTCTTCTTCTTATTCAGATGAGCATCTGCTTTTGGGAAACTATCAATATTCAGGTCACTTTTTGGGATCACTAATGCTGGAATGTAGACATTCACTATAGTGCATATGCCTCCCCAGTTTTTCGGCAGTCTGATGTATGCTTTGGGTCCACATGCCCAATAATGATCCATGATCACTGCAGTCCCATGAGTCATTCCTGGGGCTTCAAAAATGTTTCCGCAGTTCTGATCCTCTCCCATTTTCCTTGTGCCATTGTTCCTGAAGCACAATTTCAGACTTTCTAGTGGCACTATGTGCAGGGGTCCTCCTCTGTCTTCAACCCATGTCAGTCATTTTGTAAGTTTAGGCCATAGTAGTTTGCACAGTCTTTGTGAGTTTTCAATTGCTTGCATCCAGGCTCGGAAGACCATCCATGCTCTGCAGATCACTACTCCTTGCTCCCATCCGTCTGGTGAGAGCACTGTTCCCCAAATCTGCATTTGGCCTCTGTTTTTCCAAATTTGAGCCTCTGCTGGAGTTTTCCCTTGGACATTTAATTTTGGGTTCACTTCCCATCTTATTCCTGCTCCTTTAACTCCAGGCTTCTCGTACCTGATCACATGATTCCTAGTATGGGCTCTGTTTCTCGTTTTAATGTCCTGAACATAATCATCTTGATCGGGATAAGCTGTTTCAGTTGCCCATATCAACGAGGCATCCCTTCCATTGAACTGGCCTCTGGTGTTGCACATTGCTATGTGTGAGAGACAGTGTGCTGTCGGGACATCAATTTCTGCAGCCACGAAGATCTTGGATTTCCCCATGCTGTACGGTGGAAGTGCATAAACAAAGCATTCACCTTCTGAATTTCGTCTTCCAACTTCTTTCATGTGCTGATACCAAATGTTGTTACTTAAGTGTGCTGTGCTATCCAGGTAATCGTTTAGGTCATTGTTATCTTCATGCATTCTTCTCTTTATTCTTAAGGTTTTTCTGTAGTTTGCTATAACTACATCTCTGAACGCCTCTGTATGGATTTTTCTTGCTGGAGGATCCTCAGGTATCCTGGCCCATGGTGCAGGCTTCTCCATCTGCACCATTTGAGTAGACAGGAGTCTGGCAGCTCTTTCCCGGTCCTCATGCATCTTTTCTCTGCTGCGTGCAAATGCACATGTCAACCAGCCTGACACTGGTCGGTATATGGCTGTATTGTAGGTCTGGTACTTGTCCCTTGTGTTAGAACATGTATGCTGGGTAATACAGTCTCTGTTGTTTTATTCTTCAGTTCGTCTTGTCGTTTCCTCTCTCTGGCTATGTATGGGAATAGTAAGTTTACTAACATTTGTGTCCTTGCGGAGAGTTTTACTAAGGCCGCTTCTGTTTTATTAAGGGTTTCTGATATGACTGCTTCTGTTGGTCTTTCTCTTAATTCTTCTTGTTTTCTCCCAGTATCTTCTGTGAAGGTTTTTGTGGTAGGCAGTCTCATTTCCTCTGCTGCTTTCGTTTGTGGTTCTGTGGTCATTGACACTAGGCCTGTTTCGTGTGCATTCAGTGTGTGTGTGTGCGTGTAGTTGTCAGTGTTTTTTCTTCATTCATTTCATGCCGACCCTGTCTCTGGCTTTCCTGCTCATTCATTACCATAAATGTGTGTAGGTCACTATTAATCACGTTCATTTCAAGTTCATTTACTATAACATCAGATTTTCCAGCGACTGAAATTACTATATAAGGTCTAGGTGCTTTTGTGGGTTTCATGCGTATATCATCAGGTGGGTGCACTGAAATTGAACTGCTTCGTGCACCAATAAAGAATGCAGTTCTGATCATTAATGACAGAAAGATAATGACAAAAATAATACATAAGTACATTATGCCCTTATACGTCAGGCGACAGCATTTTCTTCCAGAGAAGCAAGGGTGCCTCTCTGCTTGTGGGAGACCAGGTTGCTGCTCTGGGCCCCCATCTTGATCATTCGCCTAATGTCAATTTTATTGTTCCCCCACCCAATATTGTTCTTCGAGTTCTGTGTCAAAAGTGTCAGGTGCTTCACAAGTTTCCCCCCTCTTGCGAGCGACAATTGTCTTTTACTTCAGGATACAGTTCCTTTGCTAGACTATGGGAAAAATAGATTAAAATAATACTTCGGTGAGTCACATTTACTGTGCATGTTCAAAGTACGTGAGCTCCCATTCCACTCCTCGAATCTGCTTCAGTCCGGAGGACATATTGGACATTGGTCAGTATGACGAAATAGGGAGAAAAAAAACAACAAACATAACAAATGGAGTTCTCGACTCTGCTCCCTTGATCTGTCCCTCGGAGGAAAGTTTTACGGTCTTCTCCAAAGGTCTTCTCCTAAGGACTCGATGGAGATTGGAAGTTTTGATTTGAGCTATAATAGCATGCAAGAGCATGTTTAACTGAGTACATTTTACTGGATCTCCGAGAAAAGTACATCAACATTGGTTGGTCTTCCCACTAGCTCTGGAAAGTTCTCAATGAGGTGAAAGAAGACATTGTATGCAAATCTGCTGTCTTCTGGTGACAAGGACATCTGTCCAGTGTTCGTTGAGATTCAGGATCATATGTTTTTTCCTTGATGTAAACAATGTTTGCACTGTCCAGTCGCGTGGAGTGCAACCAAAATGGTTTAGGTCGATTTTATCACGAACAAATGGTTGTAATGACCAAAAGTTCTAAAAATGCTACCATCAAAGGTTCGAACACCAAAAGTTTGTACCTTTTGGTGGTAGCATTGCAGGAAAGTATAATTAAATAAAAAGACTACGAGGGCTGTGGGGTTGTCCTGCAACACCCCACTCACTACACTGTGTGGGGGACACCCCTGCAGCGCACACGTAAAAAAAAATTGAAAAAAACGTGGCCTGCGGGGGTGTCCCCCGCAACACACCGCTCACTATACTTCACAGCATAGTGAGAGGGGGTTTGCGGGGAACACCCCCTGCAGCCCCCGTATTACGTGTGTTCGCATGAGAAAGGTGCAAACTTTTGGTAGTTCGCACCTTTCTCATACAAATGTTCCGACCGCGGCCAAATCAGCCAAGGTCGGATCACTCGGATTCACCAAAATGATGACCTTATTTAATAGATGGCTTAAATGTTCAGTGTTTGCTGGATATCGAAGGAATGTCAGAGTGTCTGTTGTTCTCCCGACAATAGTTGGACAGTCTTCGATTATGCGAAAGAACAGTGTGCTGATGAGCTCATCTATTTCTGCCTGTGTTGGGAGCATTTGATTCCGTCTCACTGTACTCAGAAAATAGGATGAATTGTTCGGCAATGACAGTGAGCAGTTGTCTGATTATTTTTTCGTTCTCAGGATCTTGTAGAAAGTCTGTGACACTGGTGAGCCTCCCTACCAGTGACGGGTACAATCTTAGCACTAGGTTGAAATAGCTGACCATGTCCTTTGGGATGTCTCTACTGTGGGACACCATAAGTGTTTCCAAACAGCGTCTCGGTTTTGGATGAATCGGGATACTGTATCTGTTTCCAATGTAAATATCCTCGGTCAAAAATTGTCATAGTCTTTTTTCTCATCACGGCTTAAGTGTGCCTCAGTTCAAAGTTCAACTCAACAAAACATGTTGTGGCCTATACCTGCAATTTCCTCTTCACCCTGCAACTAGGATGCACAGAGTGTCCGTTTTTATGTCCTTATCCCCTTTTTTGCTTAGAGGAAGTGTCCAAGTTAAGCCACAACTTGCAAAAAGTTATTTGTCTTTACTTTGCTGGTCATGCGTACTTCATCTTCTTCATTCTTCCCCATTGTCTGTAGTCTCTTCGCGGTGGGGTGCAGGCAGGGGGATTCCTCCGATGTATGGCTTGATATCACCCAGGAAGATCCAAGCTCTTCTTCCTTGCAGCTTGACTGCGGACAGAGTGCAGTCCTCCACTGTGAAAGGACAGTTGAACCATGGCCCATCCCACCTTTTCCTTGTGTGATTCCTCATCAAGACGGTGTCTCCAGGGAAGATGAGTGGAACACGTAGACCTTGAAGTGAGTCTGGTGTAGTGTCTCCTTCTGTGTTCTGTGCTGCGCTGCACCCTTTTTGTCGTTGCTACAGCTGGTCTGCAATTACAGTACGGCAAGATGTCATGCAGTTCAGATAGTTTTGCATTTCAGACACTAAAACCTCTCCTGTAGACTGGGCATCACATCTATCTCGGGGTCTGAGGGGAGGTCTCATTCTTCTTGCTGTGGCTATCTTGTGTGGCATAAGATGGTCGGAGCCAGGTTGGTTCAGAAGAGCATACAGTGCCAGTGGAAGGCAGTGCAACCATCCCCTCTTTAGAGTAAGCTTCAATTTGGCTATTTTCTCTTTCAACAAGCCGTTGAGCTTCTCACAGACCCCATTACCTTGGGAATGATACACCAATGAGAACTTGTGCTTTATACCAAGCAGCAAGTGAATCTGCTGGAACACTGTATTAACAAAATGAGCCCCGTTACCTGATCTCATGACTTCACACACCCCCGACCTGGGGAACACTTCCCTCACTAAAAATGTGGCCGAACAGGTAGAGTTTGGGTGTGTACATTGTCCTGCTTCTATCCATCTAGAGAATGGACACACCACAACAATTAAGTATCTGTACCCGTTGCATACTTGAATCATGTCAACATAATCAACATGCAGTGTTGAAAAGGTCCATTTGGCCTGGGGATAACTCCTCTCATTACCTTTAATGTGTGCCCAGCAGTGAATTGTTGGCAGATTATGCAGTTCACCATAAAAAATGCAACATGGTCAGCTAAATTCGGTATGAACTAGTCTTCCGCGAGCGTTGCTGCTAGATTCTCCTTTGTCATATGCGCCGGGTAATGTAACTGCTCCAGCGCTATTTTTAATAGGGCTACAGGCATTACTGGTTTACCAGTGCTGTCTTGTCACCACACGCTGTCAGAGGGGTTTAAAGAACACCTGCAACGTTTCCACAGGTTTTTCTCGTCCTGCAGCGCCTCCCTTTGGAGTTCCATTAGCTGCATTTGCCCAAGATCGTTATAGGCTTCAAACGTTCGTGCAACCACCATTCTTTCATGGGTGCACACGACTTCCACTTCCATAATCGTCTCACCTTTGAATGCCATACGCTTGGCTACCGTGTCTGCTGCTTGATTTCCGCGTGAGAGAAAATCTGTCCATTTCATGTGGGCGGCGCATTTCATGACCGCTATGCCCACTGGGAGCTGTAGTGCCTTAATCAGCCTGTCCAATAATGCTGCGTGCTGCACTGGCGTGCCGTCCACTCAGAGGTAGCCTCTCTTTTTCCAGCGCGCTAAGCCTGCGTGCACTGTTGACATCACATAGGCGGAGTCACTATACACTGTTACTTCCTGGTCTGCGTGATTCTCAATGGCGCGTATCAACGCCAATAATTCTGCAGCCATTCTGCAGCCTTTTCTGAATAATGAGATGGTATTTGTACACTAAGAATCACTTGAAACTCTCCATTCGCTGTGTGCTTTATCAGAGCGGCGCCTGTATATTTTTGCCCATCACTTTGCTCGATTCTCGAAGACCCATCAATAAAGACGATCTCTCCTCTTGCCAAGGCATTTTATTTTACCCTGGGAATTTCCTCATAGAATTCTTCATGATTTGTGCAGTCATGTATTTGCTCTCCTTCTGTGACTGGCTCTACTATAAACATAGCTGGGTTCACTATCTTACATCGGACTACTTTAATCGATGGGTTTGATATGATCACTTCATAAGCAGAAGCTCTCTGAGATGTCAATGTACCCTTTGGTTTCTCTAGAATGTCAAATAATGAGTGCTCGACGTACAACGTCATGAAGCATCCCATTACAATGGTTGTTGTCTTCTCTATGGCGAACGCTGCGGCAGCTAAACTTTGTTCGCATGGGAAGTGGCCTCTCATTACTGGGTCCAGATTCCCACTGTAGTATGCTAGGGGCTTGTACCCCAAGGAGGTTCTTTGAGCAAGCACTGCTGCCATGACGCTGCCATTTGTGTGTGAAAACAGGTAAAATTCCTCTGCATAATTGGGAATTCCAAGAACTGGAGCTGTACAAATCGCTCTCTTGAGTTTAGCAAAACCTTTCTCCATGGCTTCAGACCATTCAATCTTTTCTTTTGTCACTTGGGCCTTCTTTAGGGCCTGAAGTAAAGGCTTAATATAAGATCTGTAAACGAAAACCCATGCCCTAACATAGTTGCACAGGCCTAGAAATCTCTGCATTTGTTTTATTGTGTATGGTTTAGCTGTGTTCAATGTGGCTTCAGCCCTTTCTGGGGTCACTTTCTTGCCTTCATGTGAGATCAGCTGGCCTATGTACAGCACTTCCTGTTGACAATAGTGTAACCTTTCCTTGTCAACCTTATAACCTTTCTCAGCCAATATAGTCAGTAGCTGAACAGAATCATGCCTGCATTGCTCTTCTGTGGTGCTGCAGATTAGGATGTCATCCACATACTGCAGGATGACACTTTTTAACGCAATATTGCTTAAGCCCATCTGCAGAACTCTGGTGAAAATAGACGGAGACTCAGTATCCCTGTGGCAGCCTTGTGCTGTTCAGACGCATTTGTCGGAACGTGAATCACCTCAGACCTTATGAGTCACTGTGCAATGGGATTGAGAAAAATGAATTTTTAAGTCAATCACCGTGAAATAATTTGCATCGACGGGTATATTGCATAATAGTGTAGCCAGGTTCAGGACTAAAGGGAACTCGGCCTCAACAATATCGTTTATCGGTCTAAGATCTTGAATTAGCCTCCAAGACCCCCCCTTTGATTTCTTGACAGGATAAACTGCCGTATTACTTGGTGACTCTGACATCACTAAGATGCCCTGGTCCATCATGGCAGAAATTGTCTTATAAATTCCTTCATCTGCCTCTCTGAACATGGGATATTGTCGGGCTCTTGGTAAAATTGCTCCTGGTTTCAGTTTAATTTTTACTTCTCCCACCCCCTTCAAGAGGCCTACATCATAAGGTCCGGTAGTCCACACTGAGACAGGCACTTTAGCTATATCATCATCAAAATATTCAGGACGTTTTAGTGCCAACATCATTCTGTGAGGCACTTCTCTTTTAATCATATTTACCCAACAGGTGAGACTTACTTCCACCATTGTCTCCCCTGTTTCTGTTTGTTCTTCAAACAGATCGTCATCGGTGACGTCAGTCACTGTCATGACCACTTTGAGGGGGCATAAGTTGTGCCACAAGCAGACTCCCACCAGAACCCCGAGGGCCTTAAAACCACTTCAAAAGGGCTCCTGGAGCCAGTCCTGGCGCCTTTGGCAACTGACTCACATATAGGAAGGAAGGGCTGTTCAAACTAGGTCCCATTTATGTACATGGGCCTTTAAATCCAACATGGAAGCACCCACACAGTCTAGTTCTAAGAACCAAGCCAAGCAGTCTAGAGTTTTGGGTGTGGCAGGCCTGGAACTACCTTCCCTGGTACTACTTTACCTGGGCTATATAGACCACACCCTGACTGCAGAACACGCTTTGTGTTATTCTGCAACCCGCAGCGTGACGCTCACCATGTCCAGCTCCTGGTCTTCAGCATCTTCCTGTAATCCTACAAGAACAAGATCATTCTGTTTTATCTGAGAAAACACCATCCAGCACTCAGCATCTCAACTGGGCTACAATCTGTGAAAACCGAGAGAAGAAGAAACATCACTCACCTGTGAGTACTAGCTTAAGGACTTCCGGTGAACCGCTACCACAGCTACTGTTCGAACATTGCGACCTGCAATAATGAGAAAGGGAAAAAAAATATTAGAACACGCACTTCCAAAACATCGAATTCCATCAGTCTTACCTGAATTCTATCGTGCTACGCCACGCTTCCATCCAGAGCACTGCAGCAACATCTGCAAAGGAAAAGAGACATATTCAGGTTCACTTTCAATATTAAACAACCGCACAGCGCTGTACTTACCTTAACGGATTCCGGGGGCCTGTTTTTCATCGCGCTCTCATCCACTCGCAGCACCACAATGGCCTGTGAGGAGAAGAAGAAGAAAACACAGGTTAGCTTTAAAAGACAATAAAGGTGCTGCGCTTCGCGCTTTCTCTTATCTAGAAAACGTGCCCCTCCATCCGGCACGCCAGCATCAAGACCTTTGCACCTGAAATGAAGGAGATAAAGACATTAACGAATTCCCACCATAAACAGAACAAGGACTTACAATTAACAAACCTACCTGCCTACCTGCAGATTTGGGGTCACAGCAGGCCTGGGCCCAAGGAAGGCTACTGCACCAGTGAAGCAACTCGGGCAACTCGCCAACAAACGTCAAGCGCCCCTGCACAAGAAACGCAGGACGGATAGCTCACCCTACAAATAACTAAGATTCATTATTCAGCACTGGGCAACTACGCATCCAGTTTTCCAGATCTCAGAGCCTTCCAGCCGCCAGGGATATCAGGTGAGCGTAACAGAATGCAAAGCCTTTAAACCTTAGCCACTAGGGCGTCATGGAGACATCTGAAACTGATCTTAGCCCAGCTTTTTGGAAAATTACGCGCCGAGGTGCACGCAGCCCGGCAGGAAACCAATTCCTTAAAACAAGAGTTAATAGTCACAAAAGACTGCACTGATGAACTAAGCAAACAGCTACTAAAAACACAGGTGGGGCAGGCTCCATTGCCGGGATTCTCCCCATCCGTTGCTACACCATCATCAGTCAATCCAGTACAGATAACGTTGCAGGGAGCAGTACCCCTGGCGCCACCAGAACGGTTCAATGGAGACCCCAGAAGGTATGCAACATTCATGAACCAGTGCCGCTTCCATTTTTTTTGTAGGCCTGGGGCTTTCCCAAACGACCAGACGAGAGTGGCCTTCGTGTTATCATATTTGAGTGGAAGTGCCGCAGACTGGTCGGTACCTTTAGTGAGCCGGGATGACCCATTACTGCAGAACTTCAGGGGTTTTCAACAGGAGATGGAAAAGTTATTTGCTCGACACTTGCATGGTCAAGCTTTTGATAACAAATTCCTGTCCCTCCACCCAGGGAATAAAGATTGGCTGACTTATATTGCCACCTTTAATAGACCGGTTGTAGAAGCGGGGTGGCCAGAAGATAAAAGAACCATGTTGTTTCATCGGGGCCTACGAGGAGACCTGGAGGATGTCCTTACTCAAGTGGTAGACCCACCTAAAGACTGTGCAGAGTTTATCAATCTGGTAGTTCAGTTGGACCATAGATTACAGGATCGAAGAACAGACCGAAGTAGACTTGAAAATCGTGCCAAGTACGTACGTTCAAAAGATAATGTTCAACATCCATCAGAAAATACCACAGAACCCATGCAGATTGGAGGAGTACGACCCCCTTTAACCAAGGGTGAAAGAGACAAGAGGAGACAGCTACAGTTATGCCTGTACTGCGGTAAATCAGGTCACTACCTCAAAGAATTCCTAGTGAAACCTCCAAGGAAGGTGCTAGGCGCTACAGAGAAAGAAGCTGATGGAAAGGAATTGGAAAGCTACCAGGCCCGACAAGCGTAGAGGTCCGCTTGTCGAGCGAAAAGGATGAGTTACAGACCTCACATTTTACCCTAGCAGTAACCTTGATCAATCACCAACGACCGTCACAAATACATGCCATAGAGACATATATAGACAGCGGAGCAGTTGGTAATTACAAAGATCGAGATCTGGCAACAGAAATGGGACTTCCCTTATGCACAAAACCAACACCTGAAAAGGTAACTACTGTTGACGGTACAGAAATTGCTTCCGGAACAGTAACCCAATGCACAACAGAATTAACCCTTATGTGTCAGGATGGACATGAAGAAGCCATCATGTTTGACCTCATCAAAGCTCCTCAGTTCCGGTTGATCTTAGGGATGCCATGGTTAGTAACTCACAATCACCACATAGACTGGCGTGCAAAGAGATTGACCTTTTTAGACGAATGCGCCCACGCTTGCTACCCGAAATCTATACCACAGCCAAACCTGAAATCTGTTCAAGGAATAGCATCGGGGATCGCGGAACCAATGGACACCTTACCAAAAGAATATCAGGATTATCAAGATGTTTTTCAGAAGGAACAGGCTAAAACATTATTGCCACATAGGCCCTATGACTGTCAGATCGACCTGATACCTGGTGCACAGATTCCTTGTGGTCGAATTTATGCACTTATGGAAACCGAAAATCTCCACTTGCAGTCGTGTCTGGATCAATACCTGGCTAATGGGTTTATCTGCCCATCAAAGTCACTGGTGCCTCTCCCTTATTCTTCGTACCCAAGAAGGAAGGAGATTTGAGGACTTGCATCGATTACCGCGTACTTAATCAAATCACAGTAACAAAACGCTACCCTTTGCCCCTTATCCTGGAACTGTTGGACCAATTCAAGGATGCCCTAATCTACACCAAACTAGACCTCAGCGGACCATACCACCTTGTACGTGTTAAGAAAGGGGATGAATGGAAAACCGCGTTTCGCACCAAGTATGGCCTGTACGGATATCAGGTAATGCCTTTCGGGCTGTGCAATGCTCCCGCAGCGTTCCAATACTTCATGAATGATGTATTACGGGAATGAATCGATGTCTGTGCCCTGGTCTATATTGACGACATCCTGGTGTATTCCCCCTCTGAAAGAGATCATGTGGAACATGTTCGCTCAGTCCTTGCAAAAGTTTGCCAGCACAAACTGTACGTTAAACTCGAGAAATGCTCCTTCCATATCACCGAAGTTGAGTTCCTCGGTTTTGTTCTCTCGCCAAAGGGAGTCAAGATGGATTTACACAAAGTAGATGCCATCCTTAATTGGCTGTCACCTTCTTCACTTAAAGGAACCCAAAGCATGCTCGGCTTTGAGAATTTATATCGCTGATTTATTCCAGATTTCTCACGGATAGTCCACCCAATCACATCGTTACTGAGAAAAAACAACAAAAAATTCCAATGGACTGAAGAGGCAGAACAGGCCTTTCAAGAACTCAAGAAAAGGTTCACCTCTGCAACAATTTTACAATATCCTCGCCCTGATCTCCCCTATGTAGTGGAAACTAATGCCTCCAGCGTAGCTATGGGAGCAGTTCTCTCTCAAAGAGATCCAGAGACAGGCCAATTACACCCGTGGCCTTTTGGTCACGTAAATCCTCACCACCAGAACTTAACTATGCAATTACAGACAAAGAATTGTTGGCAATAAAATCAGCCTTCAAAGCCTGGCGGCAGTATCTATTAGGTACAAGACATACCATCACAGTAATCACAGATCACCAAAACGTTCAAAATCTAAAGTCAGCAAAAGCCCAATTTCACGACAGTTGCGATGGGCTCTAATCTTCGCAGAATACGATTACGTAATAACATACCGACCGGGAGTTCGGAATGGGAAGGCCGATGCCTTGTCTCGTATGGGTGTTGAAGAGAAAACGAACAGTACCCTGGACCCTGTTGCCATCATCCCAAGTGATAAACTACTGAGATTCGAACCTTAAAGGAATGGTTCGGGCAGAAATATTATTGTCCCTATGGTTCGGCCATTTGGTTTTAACCATAATTCGATCGATCGTACAAACATTTCATATGCACCTTACCCGAGTTTTCGTCTCATGAACACAAGCAAATCAAGCAGCAGGGCGCGGCCATCTTGTGATAATCTTATCACTTGCCGCATCGCCCTGGGTGACCTGCGTTTGCGGCACTAAATCATATCCCCCGCCCCTGAGCCTGACATCACCAAATCATTTATATTCTCTGCCTCTCTCCGTGACGTTGCTGGGTAGCGTGGCAAAACGCAGCCAGTTGTCACCTAGGCGACTAGACGCGGAACCTGGAAAACAACACACATCATCTCACAGCGCGGCACGTCACAATTAGGAATATGAAACTGTACTTTAAAAGGAAACAACAAGACTGTACAACGGTAAAGTACATTTATTTCACATTAAATGTTTCGATAATCAGCGTGTGACCTAATCAATTAAAATGTATTTTTTTTTCTTTGCTCTCGTTTCATAATTCCGCAAATGTTTATCGTAAGTCACGCGCTGTTCCTTTTGGGTACACAGGGTGTTCGTTTGGGGTAATTGAAGCACTTTGGTTGCACGGTGAATTGCTAGGCTGGTGCTTCAACTTGGAACTAGACCACCATAACGGTTGTTATGTTGCTCCTAATAGCCGGTACCGCATACGGATAGATTGGACCTGGTCTGTCGTCCCAAAATACGGTCAAGTAGATCCAGTGATTGACATGTAGCTGCAGCTGGCGGTTGTAGAAGCCATCGGTGGGGGTCTGGAATAGATGACAATCGCAGAACAGCACGATGTACCTGTTTGCAAAAGAAAAAAATCGAAATGTCTCAGTAGCCGATCTTTATTACAATTATTAATTTCCTTTATTAGCGCAGAGGTGACACAATGTGAACCGAGAGAATACAATGTGGAATATTAAAGTACTCTGCGATTTGCTTCCGCGTATAGTGCAAATGAGAATGGTGAGCTCTAAACGTAATGCGGAAACTTGGGCAAGAATGCGAGGTGCAAAAACAGTGTAATGATTTATTAGCGTAGAGCCAGGGAGAAACGAGTGGTGGTCCACATGCGTCTCGATGCTGGCCTGCCCCTGTTGCCCGGTAGATAGAAGTACTAGCACTTCATTGCAATATGCCAAACAGAACAAACAAGTACAATGTCACCCATCAGCTATCAGTATTTCGATTAGTTCGGGTATGAAATCATCTAAAGAGAAACTTACATTATATTCGCAATTTCCATTCTCTAGGCGTAAGGCAGACAGTGATGTAGAATCCTCTGTTCGTGTCAACGTTTTCTCATAAACTGAACATATATGTAACTAGGTGCAGTTTCGGAATGGGCAACCTTATCATATCATACGTTATTACACCTTCCTTCAATTCAATCCCTTTCAGAATGGTCCCTGCCTCTCAAGGTCAAAAAACAATAGGACCTTATACTGTGCGAGGGACACGAGGGGCCTCACAGCTCCCAAGCTGAAATTCAAAGATGGTGACCTTCACTCAAAATGAATGTACATTCTTACTTTGCAACATCCGGTGTCAACGCATCCATGAGAAAATGAATTTTGAAACACGGGCTCAGGAAATAAGGGGCCGCTCGTTGTTCGTGGCGCCGCTCAGCTGTAGGTGAAATTTGCCAATAGGGCCAACTCTGCTTATCTCATGGCCTCCTACCCCACGGCATGTTTTCACAGTCAGTACTTCTTGCGTGCCTAGAATGTTTTGTGGCCTAGGTCTAATCCCTTTTGTAGGTCCTGCAGTTATTTAGCTTTTTTGCAGAACTTTATTGCAAGTCAACTGCCAAAACCCAAATATTCTTACAGACTGTTACCCATTCTTCATTAACACGAAAAATTAAGGTGCCACAGTATCTCAACTAAACTGTGAAATGTGAAAGCAATCATAATAATTGCAATATATTTTTAAGAAAAGGACTGAGAGGATAGATTTCAAAAGACAAAATGCATACTTTATTTATACAGATTATGGAAATATTTTTTGCAAAAATAAAAACAGACGGTCATCATTTCAACCGGGATTTGAACAATTTTACAAGCTATGCATCTCAACGACATTAACAATGAGATCTTTCACAAAATCGAATTCCATTTTATCATATATTGGTTTGACCACCCATTTTTTGCTTCTTCTTGTAAAGGCCATATCGTAGTGAAGCATCCCTAAGTTTCCTGCGGTCCTAGATTGTTCCCGGCCCACATTCTCGTTATGCGCTAATACCGCTAGTAAAGATCTACATTTCATCCCCTGGATGCCAAAATGCAATCTCTTTGGCCTGTACTTTAGGCACATATTGTGGAACACCTCCAAATCTCCTATGTGACAGAATTCTGTGAGTCCCTTCAGATCTCTTGATAGTTTTATCAAACACAATCTTCTCAAGGGCTTTGTGTGTAGGTGATGATGGTATCAACCACTTCTTCTTCCGTGCCTGCTCTGGGGACAAAGGGCCATGTTCACATTGGTGGAAATGTTGGTTTTCTGTCCAGTGGTGAACGTTGGAAAAGTGGTGCATCAGTGAGCGCCATTTTTCCAGTAGAATTTCCAAAGACCCATCACATATTTTGGAGTTCCACCAAAGATGGTTGCTGAAAGACTGGGACCATTGCGAAATACTTTCAAAACCTTTTTTTTTTTCCCTGCAGCTGAGATTTTGATTTTGATATTTGGATACTGCTCTGTCATTGTCTTGGCTATAGAAACGTGTCTGTCCGTGGCTATGAGTTCGATTTGCATTCCCCTCGATTGTAAATCTTCCAGTGATTTTATAAAACCAAGTTTCTCCATGGCCACCGAGGATTTACATTGGGACACCTGCACGACCACCGAACTCACAATTTTCTTACTTTCCATGTCCTGAAGATGGTAGGTGCAGTACTTAGCAGAAAATCCGGGGCTGTCACACTGTCCATCGCTGGCTAGCCTGAACCTTTTGGGGGTAATTCATAGAATTTAGCGCACAAGTGGTGCACGCGGCTGGCGCACAGTGTGCGCGTGCGAATCTCTGCGCCAACCGCTTGCGCTAAAATCCATATCCGCGCACAGCGTATTCATGGATTTTAGCTTCCAAAACCAGCCGTAGCGCACAGTGACGCAGCGACCCTGCAGCAGTGCCAGTTACGTCCCGAAGAATGCCCCTCGCGCAGGGAAAAGCCATCAAAATCCCCAATCCAGCGCAAAGGGCTGCGCTAACCCTGTACCAGCAGGGCAAGTGGGGTACGTGTATTCCTGGGGTTCGCGGGAAGTTTCACATGCGATTGGCCCTGTGCGAGCCGGGTACGTGTATTACTGGGGTTTGCATGAAGTTTCACACACAATTTCAGCAGGGTACGTGTATTTGTGGGGTGCGCGGGAAGTTTCACACGCGATTTCAGCAGGGTACGTGTATTTCAGTGGTGCGTGGCAAGTTTTACATGCGATTTCAGCAGGGTATGTGTATTTCAGGGGTGCGCGGGAAGTTTTACACGCGATTGGCCTGGGTACGTATATTTCAGGGCAGCGCGGGAAGTTTTACACGCGATTGGCCTGGGTACGTGTATTTCAGGGGTGCGCGGGAAGTTTCACACACAATTTCAGCAGGGTATGTGTATTTCATGGGTGCGCGGCAAGTTTTACACGCGATTTCAGCAGGGTACGTGTATTTCAGGGGTGCGCAGGAAGTTTTACACGCAATTTCAGCAGGGTACGTGTATTTCAGGGGTGCGTGGGAAGTTTTACATGCGATTGGCCTGGGTACGTGTATTTCAGGGGTGCGCGGGAAGTTTTACACACGATTTTGCTGTCAAAGCGGGGAACGCATATTTCGGGGGTGCGCTGGGAGTCCTACAGTCCTACACGTGAATTGGCAGTGTGGGTCCTCCCAGGTGTCCCCTCTACCCCCTCCACGGCCCCTGCAGGCAGCCCACACCACAGGGGACTACCCTGCACCCCTGGTCATGTGCCCCAGCACCCCCACCCCCCAGCAGTGAGGGGCACCTGCCAGCAGGCCCCGACACATGTCCCCCAGTTCCCCCACCCCCCATCATTGACAGGCACCTGCCAGCAGGCCCCGACACATGTCCCCCAGCACCCCCACCCCCCAGCAGTTAGTGGCACCTGCCAGCAGGCCCCCACTCATGTCCCCCTGCACCCCCACCCCCCAGCATTGACAGGCACCTGCCAGCAGGCCCCCACTCATTTCCCCCTGCACCCCATACCCCCCCAGCATTGACAGGCACCTGCCAGCAGACCCCGACACATGTCCCCCAGCCCCCCCACCCCCCATCATTGACAGGCACCTGCCAGCAGGCCCTGACACATGTCCCTCAGCACCCCCACCCCTCAGCAATCGGGGGCACCTGCCAGCAGGCCCCCACTCATGTCCCCCTGCACCCCCACCTCCCCAGCATTGACAGGCACCTTCCAGCAGGCCCCCACTCATTTCCCCCTGCACCCCCAGCCCCCCCCCAGCATTGACAGGCACCTGCCACCTGGCCCCCACTCATTTCCCCCAGCACCCCCACCCCCCAGCAGTGCGGGGCACCTGCCAGCAGGCACCCACTCATTTCCCCCTGCACCCCCCACCCCCCTAGCATTGACAGGCACCTGCCAGCAGGCCCCGATACATGTCCCCCAGCACCCCCCCATCATTGACAGGCACCTGCCAGCAGGCTCCCACTCATTTCCCCCTGCACCCCCACCCCCACAGCATTGACAGGCACCTGCCAGCAGGCCCCGACATATGTCCCCCAGCACCCCCCCCATCATTGACAGGCACCTGCCAGCAGGCCCCGACACATGTCCCCCAGCCAACAGGTCATCACAATCTAGCTCCCTGGCTCTTATGGCCACCCAAATCCTACCCCACGCCACCCCAGTCCAAACACCCAACCAAGCTTTACATCCATTCCAAATTGAAATCCCCATTACATGATAGATCATAAATAAGCAGTATGCACATGAGTACAAGTCTGTCAGACCCACACAATGGCAACACATGACTGAGAAAACCCACATTGTGACATGCATGAAACCAATGAGAGAAGACCACACATTGAAGTAAGAAACAAAAATGTATTAAAGTCAAAATGAAGGGAATGAAATCAAAACACACCATAATGCCAATAATAATCAAAATGCAGCATGTCCCAAAAAATGATAAATAAATACAATGAGAATCCAAATTAATCCACATGAAAATGTGTCCAAAGTCACCGTCCAACAAAGCAAATCCAAAGGGAAAGAAAAGCGTAATATCCATTGCTCCACGGTGAAGAAAAAGAAAAGATGAAGGAGAAAAATCCACTGTAAAACTATGTACAAATAGTAAATCCAGGGTCCATGAGCCCAACGACATAAATGAAACCTACAATGAAACCTACCTAATTACTAACTATATACAAAAATGTGGGGCATAGTCCATGCGCCCCAAATGAAAGAAAAAAGAAATGAAACTTAACACTAATGAACTATATACAATTGTGGCAGGCAAGTCCAACAGCTCACTTGTTGATGTCATGGGCCAAGGCATCATCAAACTCCTGTTCAATGTCTTGGAGGTGGGCCTGTTCTCTGGCCCCGAGGTCTCGCAGGGATAAACCCATGTCCACCTCCAACTCCCTGCGAATTCTCCCGAGGCACTCAGCCCGCCTCAGCGCCCTGCGCATGGAGTTCTCCGCCCTGACCATTGTGAGCCGTGCCTCCTCCGCCCGCCGCCGCTCCGCACCTATCTGCTGGCCCAACCGCTGCCACACGGAAAACACTCCCATTCCAGGGTCCTCCTGCCCTCCGGCCGATGCCTGTCCCTCTGATGTAGATGGCCCCGAGCCATGATACCTCCCACGGTGAGCCTGCCGCTGCCTCCGACGCAACTGCCTCTGCCAGCACGACGGCATCCAGGCTGATGGAATCCCCCAACGCCGTGGTGCACGTGCCCTGCCCAATGATGCCGGCACATCCTCCATCTGCTGGGGTGCAGTTGCTGTGGTGTCCACCCCTGCTGGACCTCCGACTCCCGACTGTGGCAGGGATGGGATCCCCACCGAGCTCGCTGCGTTGGTCAGGGCAGGTCCACAGGCGGCCCAGTGGCATCTGGGCCGGAAGACGGCATGGAGAATGACTGGCGCATAGTCTCCACAGAGGAGGAGAGGGCCGCCAGAGTGGCCAACAGATGTACAAAACCACCGACCATGGACACTCCCAACTGGGCCACGTTGGCACGCTGCTCTTCGTGATGACGTGCGTGCTCCCCCCGGAAAGCATGCACGTCATCACGAATGTCAAGCGTGCGCAATGTGACACCAATCAGGACCTTCTCCATACGACCAGGGGTCCTCTCAACCGCAGGTAGAGGAGTGTCAGATGACATGGACATCCCCCTACCTGCGGACGGGCCTGGGATGGGGCATCCCTGGTGGTGCAGTCACAGTGTCAGGGACAGTGACATACACATGCCCCTCCATGGCGACCTGTGCTGCCTCCTGCCACTGCCCCTGGACTGCACCACTTGCACCAGTGGTACCACCCCCACCAGGCCCCGTGTGTGGCTCAGTAGCGGCCTCCTCCTCCTCTGTGGAAACCACCAACCTGGATGGCTCCACACCGTCTTCCGCCGTTGCAAGCCCCTGTGGGGGCTCACCCACCCCTTCCGCTGCAGCCGTAGTGGCAGACGCAGCACCAGTCCCCTCACTCCCGGACGATGTTAAATTCTGGGAGGGTGACTGGGCCTTGCGTCGCCGGCCGGTGGGGGCATCCCTGCCGCTTTGCTCCACAGCGCCGTCTCCGCCCCCTTCATCACTTGCCGCTGTGTAGAGGGAGACATAGAACCCAAGCATCAGGGTACTGTACAATGGTCCCCAATAGCAGATGAGTGGCACTGTCAAACATCACTTCCATCATGTTCCTCCACAACACATGGGTCAGTGCAGACAAAACACATGCAGTAACAGGCATGGCGCATGCAATGAACATCAGCATACATGTCCAAGGGACTCTTGAAACCTACAATGCTGGTTTGAAACTCACATGCATCATGGGTCATGCCTATCACATGCACACACTTCACCGTAGTTTCATCCATCTGGCCTCGTACACCCCAGACACAGTAGATACAAGGATGAGTAGGCTGCATCAGTGAATCTGAACATTGTCACAGACATGTGTCATGCATCCATGGCATTTACAAGTCACAGACACACATGTCAGACACACAGACATGGACACCATACATGTCCATGACCGCAGCAACCATCTCTCACACCCCATCCATGTCCAATAACAGAGACAGGCATGCATTAATGTGTGCATTCCGCATGCTGCTCCGCATGTTGCATTGTAACACATGCACCTACCATGTGGTTCACACATTACTGGTCTCACATGCATGACCATGATGTCCCTGCACACACACATATGTACATGGCCTATGTCACACATAGAGGAAAGTATCAGACAACCAGCACCCTGCACCATGCCCTGTCTCACACAGCAATGCTTGGCCACTTACCGCTCAACTCCAGGCGGATCTGCCTCTGAAGGATCTGGGCATGGAGCGCTGGGCCTGCGCGTTCCAGGACCCTCATCTGGATGGTACTCATGCTGCCCCGGCCCCCCTCCACGAGGAGCCGGGCCTTTATGAGGGTCCTGAACCTCAAGTCCTCCCAGCGCTTCTTGACTTGCTTGATGTTGCGGGTTGCCACCCCCGTTGATGGCAAACACAAAGTCGTCCCAGATCCTATCCCGTCCTTCCTTGTTGGCGCGTGATGTTCCGAAGAGGGCATCATAATGCCCCAGGACATGCTCCACCAGGACACCAACTTCCTTCTGACTGAAGCTGGTGGCCCTCTGCCCCTCTGGTTGGGGGTCGCCAGTGGTCTCAGATGGTGTTTGCCCCGACATGGCGACCCCCGAGGTAGGCGTGGGTGGGCAACTGGGTCCTGGGGCTGGGCTGCCGAGCGATGGTATCCCAGTCGGGAGTCTTCTGTTCCAGCAGGGGTGCACACAACAACTGGACCCCTGCAGATGGCTGATGTGCAGGCACCAAATAGCAGGGCACGTGGGCAGCAGGCAGTCAGGCAGCAGCAGATGGCAGGTGGGAGCGTGCTCGAGGCTCTGGGGGGCAGGAAAATGGCCTTCAGGGCAGGAGCGTGGTCTTCCGTGTGTTTTCCCGTGGCCAGCTTGATACAGAGTGATTTGGCACGTGAAAAATTGCACGTCAGCGTGTAATTCGAGGAAAGGTCCTACGCGCGTAAATGACAAGACATGTGCGGGCTTTTCCCTCAGCATGGGTTAAAGGTGAGCGGGGGCAGCAGTTCGCTGTACGTGCCTTTCATGGAGACCGACGTGTGTTGCTGCTTCATGTTTCGCGCGCCATCACAATTTCACAGCTATCAAGGACGTATCTCTTCTTTTGGCGGGGGTATTGGCTATGCGTGTTTTTCTGCATCGCGCTAGTCAGACGGTGAGTCGCGCAAGCTATTTTTCCCACTGCGGGTGCCTCTGTGTATCGCACCGTTTTTGATGTCATAGTAGCCTGCGTGTCCCACGCGTATGTGTTTTTCGTGTTACTGGGTGCCACCGCGTACTGCAGGAGGTTGAATCCACGCACGTAGGCTGCAGGGTTGCGTGCACGGTTTTCCAGCAGTTTTGGGATGCCTGAGCGTTGCGTGACCCGTCACTACATCACCGGGGTCACATACAGCCTTGCAGGAGCAGGGGGCTGTTAACATCTTGCTTCCCACCCCCTTCACCCCAATTGCCCAGGTCAATCGTGCTGTACACTCCCATTGGCACTACTCCATTTGTGCTGGCACTACTACATCTGTGCCATGGTTGGGAGGACACCAAAGGTGAGGGGCGCCTCAGCTGGGCGTCCTCCTCATGGCGGGTGTGGTCAGGGATGTGGCCGGGGTGACTGGGGAGTAGGGGGACTCCAGGGTGTCCAGGGCAGCCGCAGAGGAGGAAGAGGCAGGGGTGCGCCACTTGAGCATGATGTCGTGCCATGTGTCATTGTAGTCATGCCACCACCCCCTGTGGTTTCGGGAGATGCCGCTTCTGCATCTGGCGCTGGCGCCCGTGTGACCCGGAAGTCCGTTCCATCGACTGCCACGGGCCCAAGGGTAGTGGTAGCTGCAGGTGCAGCTGTGGACACTGCCACCCAGGCTCAGGGTCTGCCAGCGCAGCCTGCGTTGGCACTTGAGGAGCCCTTGGAAGATTTCCAACAGGCCAGGAGGGAAACCGTAGGGGCACGCAGGGCTGCCCTGACCAAGACACGTGTCCCTGGGGCAGTTATGTCATCTGCTGCCCCAAACAGCCGGGTGTTGGCTGGGGCAGATGCACCCAACAACACCCCGGTTGTGAGTCTGCCAACCAGGACAGTTGTGGTCAATGACCCTGCCACAGCGGATGTTGCTGCGCAGGGTCCATTAGAGGGCACCCAGCTGCCATTGACAGAAGTCAGGCGTTTGGTCGTCCTTCCACCTGCCACTCCCTTGGCTCAATCCACCGAACCCACTGGCCATACTGGTCAGGGCGGCATTAGCCAGCCAGGGTCTGAGCCACAATCCAAGAGGAGGAAGGTTGCACCTGCAGCACAGGCTGGGACCCCACACACAGCCACGACCTCCTGCACGTCGAGGAAGAAGCCTTTCTGCAACCAGGAACTGGACTTCCTCGTGGGCTACGTGCGGGGCCACAGCCGTGACATGCTAGTGGGTGCCAATAGACAGACTATGGCTCCCCAATGTGATACCCACTGGAAGCATGTTGCGGAACATGTCAGTGCATTCGGCCATGAGGTGCGCACGGCGCAAGAGTGCAAAAAGCGTTGGAATGACATCAAACGCAGCGCTAAGGCTAAGCATGCCTCAAATTACAACTTGACTCTGGTGACTGGCGGTGGGCCTGCACCAGAGGAGGAAGTCCTCACTCCGCATGAGTCACTCGTTGTGGAGTTCATACCATCTGAATCGGTCGAAGGAGTGGGAGAGATGCCGGACTTTGATGCCCAGTCCAGTGAGTGTTGATGCGTGTCTGTTGTGGACGTGTGTGTTTTACTTGTGGGATGTGTTGTGCATGATTGCCACTACATGTGACGTGTACATGGTTCTGATGTGCAAGTAATGCAATGCTTCCATGATGCATGTCTGCTCTGCTGGATGGTGGACATGTGGAGCAGACGGGGACTGTCCGCATCAAAACTATTGCAACCTACTCACATGCTGGTTACCAGTATGCCCTTCCGGTCCATGTTCCAGCTCACTGGCCCTTCTGCATGTAGCATGGGGTGACCTTCCTCTCAGCCCAGGCACGATGTCATAGCATGACTGACGTGCATGTGTCCTCTGCCTGCATGCAGGTACTCCATGTAGGGATGCTCCCTTGCCCCTCCACCTCCCGCTGTGCACCCCAATTCCACCTTTGCACTGGTCTGCTTCAATATTGCCGTTGGGTACTTCCCTGTTAATGCGTCCTGTGTACATGCTAACTTACCGCAACCAATCTGCCAGACATATGCTGTGTGGTACAGCCTTAGTACTTGATGCAGGGTATCTCACTTGTACTGTGCAGAGGTCAGATGCCCCGCAGGGACATGAGTGCCCATTCATGCTCCATGTGCATTGCAGGCATGCCCCTATGTGTCCTTGACTGGATGATCACTGTAATACAAGTCCTGGGTGACATACATTGCATGGCATTTCATCAGCATTCCCATGTCAACTGTGGCTCAGTACTGCGTTGCACACATGTTTAGGGTCTGACAATCTGGGTGGGTCACAGGCCTCAGCCTGTTTAATGGCCAATGACTCTGTCCAACTGGTATAGTGTCTTCTTCACACATGGGTGGCCTCCAGACGTTTCATCATGTGTCCTGCTTACTGTCCCATCATCATTTGCAGTGTTGTCACTTGACTCACATGAAGCTGATGATGCTAGTCAACACTGCCTGTCAATTCCCAGGTCTATGGTCAGCCTTTTGATACCATGCTAGGCATCCATGCTTTTGCACTTGGGTGTAGGGGTGCTTTGCTTGTAGATATGCTACCCATTGAATGAACATTGCACGTGATGCCTGAAGTTGACCTTGCACTGCCTTCACATTTTCTGGCACACACCATGAAGTACTTGTACATGTAGGAAGTGAGTAACATTAACATTGGCTGCACTGCATAGACCCACTTCAATGCAAACTGCCACCTTTCAACAGGTCTGATCACAGAAGCAATTCCAAGTTGACCCAGCATGCATGGCAGGTTCTATTTTGTGTGTCACTTGTCTGCCTGATGTTGTCGGTGTGTGTGTGTGTGTGTGTTGTGTACTTCTGACATGTGTAGTGACCTTTTTTCTCTCTATTTTTCAGATCATGACGCAATGGAGCCGGAGGATGGTGTTGTCATGCCAGGCACAGGGTTGGTATCACTACATCAACCAGGCACAAGTGGGGGTCGTGGGGTGGCAGGCCACGAAAACCCCCAAGTGCTACAGGCCATCTTGTCTCTGGCTGCCTATGAGTCCAGCCCTGATGACAACTCTGACGTCCATGTCGAGTTGGATGAGCATCAGGTCCATGTGTCAGGGGTGAGTTATTCTGATGTGGACACTCCTCTGTCCGCGACACCTGCACTGAGGGGTCAGACAGTCTTGGAACCTCCGCCCGTGGTGGATTGGGATGCAGGGTCACCCTCCACATCAGTCACTGATGTGCCTGGGACATCACGTAGACGGGGGCATGTAGTCGTGCAGCCGTGGGCGGTGCCAACACGACGAAGACACCCGGTCCTTGGGTCCCATAGGGGTCAAGCCCAGCAACGCGGTCGCCATGCGCAACCGCTGTATACTGAGTGGGAGCAAGACATGACTGCCAATTGAGAACGGCAGGGGACAGCAATGGAGAACATCGCTGAGAGCATGGAGTGTGTGGCCCGATCCGTGCTCTCCCCTGCTAGGCAGGTGCTTCTCCAGCAGCAGGCGGCAAGGTCCACGGCCCGCTCGCTCAGGCTGGGCATGGCGGCCTCAGACAGGGCACGCCAGGCTGAAATGTCGTCTCTGCGTCAAGCAATTGCTGCTCACGCAGAGGCACACATGGAGGCCCTGAGGGAGGAGTATGCTTCCCTCAAATCCACTCTGGGTGTCCTTCTGATGTCGCAGAGGGAGCGGTCAGAGGAGAGGTTTGCACAGCTTGAGCATACCATCTCGGCTGAGCTACAGGCTTGCCGGGAGGTGCAGCGGTTGTCCAGCCAGGCCTTGCAGGAGGAACTCTGTGTTACACGTGCTACCTTGCAAGAGGAAGCACGTGTATCACGGGCGGTTCTGCATGCAGACCTACAAGTCATCGCCACACAGAACCAGGCTCACCCGTCCGGCAGAATTGCTGCCGACGAGGGGCAAGCTGCGGCTAGGCATGGCCAGGCTACTCTGCCACGTCCTCCTATCCAGGATGAGCCAGACTCAGACGACAATCTATCTCCCACATAGGTCAGGCTGTGCAGGCGTTGAGCCCATGGAGGTTTTTTTTTTGGCTCAGCATCATCGCATGTGGGTGTTGAGCAGCACCCTGTACCTTCCCCCTCCTGGGTGCCCCCCCCCCCCGGGTCGTATGTGGCCATTTTTGATTTTTCTTTTAGTTTAGTTAGTTAAGTTTCTGTTTGATAGTTAGTTTAATTAGGTAATGTAGGTTTTTCATAGTTAGTGTAATTAGTTAATATAGTTTAAAATTGCTTGTCTATTGTGCTTTCATGCGACAGTGTGGTGCTTTGTGGCTTTTGAAAGCATCCACCGTCTGTTCGAGCTGGGCCCCTCGGGATTGTCTTGTGTATGTGTTTGCTGCTTGGGGTCCTTGACTCACATATGCCACTCCTGCTTCCCTTATCCATGGGCTCGCAAGGATGGTTCGGTGTAACAGCCTATTACACAAGGGCTTTGGACTGTCATATCTGTGGCATGTCTGCTGCTCTGGAACTTGTGTTAACACCCCTAGTGGGAATGATTGGGGTGTTATTGACCACTGTTCTGCTTTTGCTAGATGGGTGTTTCATGATTCATGTGTACATTCATTGCTATGCATTGTGTAGTATGTTTCTTATCTTTACTGTACATGTGCTTGTTGCAATTCATGCCGTAGATAGTGTGTTCCACACTTTGGCTGTGAAAGACGGACTGATGGTGTGATTTCTGATGTACGTCTCTGACATGGTCCAGTGATGTGATGCCTGAAGAGACACACACAGATGAATCTAATGCATTAATCATGTGTTTCATGCCCTTTCTGCAGGGGGATGAGCCTCCAGACAACCTTTGCCAGCAGACATGGGCCATTGGACGTCTGGAATCTGGACACGTTTGGTGTGCCCACATGCACATGTGTGCGCAAGCAGAGGCACAGGGATTGCAATCATACATCCTAAAACTGCTGACGTGTTTCAAGGGACTCCAGGCAAGGTGAGCAGCACAGGGGGGCCACAACACAGCAAACCTTCCACCGGGCCAGTTGCACATGCATGCTTAGTAGCAGCACTGAGGGTGAGCTTGGACGAATATTGGTGTTGAAGCGCACAATACAGCTCAGATGTGTTGGTGGACTCATGGCTAGTTGATTGTAAGGTTGTCTGGGGCACCTGCAGGGGCAGTGGCACATACCCTCCGGTCCACCATGGTCCATTGAGGCACTTGTATCACCCATGTAGCATTCCGAGACATGGAAAGAAGCAGCTCACAGGGACAGACAGCAAGGGACAGACTCGGGTGCAGTGCATTTCATTTCCATGTAGAATTTGAAACATGCACTGCCTACTTTATTTCGGTCATGGTGGAACACGACTTGTTCTGAAGTCATACCTTGCTATATGCGTCTGTCTGCTTACCCAGGGAACATTGCATGTTGTGTGAATTGTGACACATTGGTGTTCCATTTGCCACGCACCCACCGGCGCCTGACTTACTGCATTGACTGTATGAACCATCACAGGGGTAATGTTATGTATGGGTACGAAGCATCCACACCAGATTGTCTGTTTGTAGAGTAGTTTGTTACTTTGGGGCATATTTGGTGGTGTCTTTGTGTGTTATGGGCACGCACAGATTTCTCTTTGCAGCATTGAAGTGCTCCTGTTACCGGACCTGAGAGTGCGCAGGCAGGAGGCCAGCACTCACTCCAGAGATAAGTTTCTCTTTGACTTCCATTTCAGTGAATTGCTGCCATGTGCATGATGAACAAGTTTGGTATGAGTGTGTATGTGTTAATGTGAGAACGGCATTTTTGGTTTTTGATTCACACCTTGCATGTGTGCCTTTTGGTCACACAGGATTGCTTGTGTTTAAGTAGCTAGGGATGCACACAATGTGGCACTTCCATGGCAACAATCTCAGGGTGGTAAGGTTGTGACAGTTGACTGTCTGTTTGTCATCATCGATTGTCACCTGGTATGTGCCAGGCCTGTGTGCACTCCGCAGGGGTGGGAGTTTAGAAGAAAAATATGTCCACAAGCTGGGTCCGGGCTTCCTCGCCACGTGCCCTATCCCCACCCATGGGCAGCGCCTGTGCCTGTGGTTGGGGATGTGGGGGCACCACCATGTCCACCGGTACGCCCTGCCGTGTTGCAACATTGTGCAGGACACATGCTGCCATAATGATCCTGCACACTACTGGGCGTGCATAGAGTACCTGCCCACCAGAGCGGTCAAGGGAGTGGAAGCGTGACTTGAGCACTCCGAATGTGCGCTCCACTATGGCCCTGGTTGCAATATGGGCTGCGTTGTATCTTACCTGGGGTGGTGTGGTGGGGTTCCGGATTGGCGTCATCATGTGGTTGCTCAGAGGGTAGGCACTGTCCCCTGGAGAGGTGATAATGGTTGAGATTATTGGGGTTTGTGTATTTGTGTGTGTGACATGCATGCATGTGCAAGGGCATTTGTACTCACCTAGGAGCCATGTGTCGCCATGCTGCCCAGCTTCCAGGGCCCGGCTCAGGGCGGACATTCTGTATATGAAACTGTCATGGGTGGAGCCAGGGTAGTTTGCATAGACAGAGGTGATGATTCCCTTTGCATTGCATACCACCTGTACATTGATGGAATGCCAGTGCTTGCAGTTTCGGTAGATGTGCTCAGTGGCCCTAGGTGGACGTAGGGCCACATGGGTGCAATCTATGGCACAAGCACTTTGGGGAAGTGTGCCGACCTTTAAAAGCCCAGGACAATGGCCTGCCTTTCTGCGGGTGTCCTGCGCATGTATATGTGCCTGCGGACTGAGGGGCGCGCTGTCATGATTGCCAAGACCTGGTGTAGGCAGCGTGACTGCGTGGCCTGTGAGACCCCCCCCACTATGTCAGTAGTCCGCTGAAATGACCCAGTGGCCAAAAAAAGCAGGACATTGAGCACCTTCTCCAAGGGCTCAATGCTTGGGAGCAAAGGGTGGGGGATCTAAGGTCTAGGATGATACGGGGTGGAAACCTATACCTGCCGTAGACCTGGTCGTCCGGCATCCCAAAAAGGCTTGTCCGTGGTGAAAAAATGCGTGCCCTGGCTATTCTCCTACTCCTGCGGTGTCCCACGATCAGTGCTGCGACAAATGGGGCATTCATCGTAGCTGTATATACGTGTTTGTTGTTTGCGCGCACTTTTATACTGTGCGCGGGGACGCTTCTGCCTGCCTTCGTATGGCGGACGCATTCACGCCTGTGTGCGTCTTTTGCCGTGCGTGGGTTTCCCGTATTCAAATCCATGAATACGGGTTGTTTGCGTGCGTTTGGGCATTCCATGTAGTTTCCTGCACTATTTCCCCAGTTACGCCTTCTTTTTCACGCGTTATTCCCCATTCCGCGTGTTACGCCCACTGTTCCGCCTACTTTTGTTGTGTGCGCTGCGCTATGTGCGCTTTTGCTGTGCGCGTAGCGCACGCCGTTTGATGACGTGTGTGCCCGCGTGCGACATGGACTGACTTGGCGCACAACCAGTGGGAAACAAGCGCAGCACCTTCCTTGAATCGCACGCGTGCGTGTGCGCTTGCTTTCTCATGCTTGCGCCTCCTTGCGCCTGCTTGGGATTTTCGGTGCACGTTTGGTCCATGAATCGGCCCCTTTGTCGGGGAATGTACTTTCAATAGCCAATTGTTCAATTTTCCAAGCATCACTGATGGCAGGGAACAGATAATCACTTTGGTATTTGTAGTATTGCGTTTTGGAAATGAAATGGAGTCCCACAAACTGAAAGAAACTGGATAACTTCGTGAAACTAGAATAACTGAAAAGTAAAGCTGATGCACACATTAGATTGCCAGCTGGCAGTTTCCCCAACATCGGTTGAGCGGACCATGAAAATGCCTTTTATGACTTTTCACAGGTGGCATGTATTTTCAGGTTACTGCCTTGTGTTAGACGAGTCATGCTCACCAATGGCTTTCCACATACTTCCCCTCCCACTGAATGCACACATTTCAGCATCTTTATAATCTCCATCAAGCTGCTGTCGAATACTATCTATTTGGCCTCTTTTATAATACTGTCATCAGGCAACATTGTTTTTTCGGACTGACAAGTGGTGGACATAACCCGGACATACTATAGTCGATATCTTTGTCTGTTTCGTCGGTCAATAGTGTTGATGCTTCAGTTTCTGTCATTTCGACATCTGTTACTTGACGATGGATAGGAGAAAACATCAATGTGGAGTGGTTTTTGGGGGCATTTTTTTGGCGGGTGTTGATTGTGTCAAGTGCTTGTCGATTAATGTAAAACTATCTTCTATAAATTCAATGGCACCTTCCTCTGGCGGAGCGGGCGCATTGTAGCAATGGTCCAAGAACACTTTGCTGGAATCGCCGGTCTTAATAAATTCATTTTCTGGCCATTGGACATAGGCATCTGTAGAGCGAACACGACGTGCCTCGGTGAATAGTTCCTCCATGGTGAAAACAGTTTGGCAAGCAGCATCTGCCATTTGTATCGCTGTCTGTGTCTGCATAGTCCGTACTCGATTGGGCAACTATAGAACAGATAGGAAAAGGGATGTCCAGTGTAAATCCAACATACAGCGTTGTACAATTGACATTATAAAAAGCATATAATGAAGGCCTTAGCACAAAACATTTGTCAACAATAGAAAGTGTTTATAACTAACCTTATTTTTATTTTTTTTCTTTGAAATCTTCTTTACTCTAACATCAGAAAATTGGCGGACCGACTCTGATACACATTCCTCCGGTTCAATATACCGATCTTGTATACATCCCTACAAAAAATAGTATCCATTTAAAATAAGTCATTGGCATTACACATCTAATTAGACCGACTTTCTTTTATTTGATGGTACTGTCAGTGCGCATAACTCTGACTCAGGAGCAACTGTATGGTCTGGCTCCGGAACCAGCACAATGGATAATGTCATTGTAGTGGACGCTGCAGCATCTCCCTGAAACACGGTACCTGCATTAGTAAGGTCGAAAAGATTGGAAACTGGACAAAGACGACAAAGGTACATATCGACAGTAAAGTGGTAAAGAATCATTGTGCAATACATTGATACGTTGCCAAAATATGATCACATTATCGAGAATTCCGTACATAAAACCAGTCTGGAACAGAATAGCTAGGTAAGATTACCTGGTACGTGCTCAAAGTGGTTGATAACTCCAGGCCAGACATGGATGTTGAATCTTGTTCCTTCATATTTGGTGGATAGTCAGTGAAAGTATTATTCGCTTTAGAAATTCCAACATTACAAAATGGCATGTATGGAGATTGAATACGAGAAAATTACACTTATTAAAACGCATAATATAGCATAGTTATCCTTCCCCATAAATCATTTTTCTATGTGGGTTTTACAAAACAAGGAGTGATGTTTAGCAAAAAAGTCATTGGGCCTCATTACAACCTTGGTGCTAAGTGCACCAACTTTACCACCATGGTGTAAACTCTGTTTACACCATGGTGGATGGCGGATTTACCGCCCCATTCCAAGGTGAGTGGGGCGGTAAATCCCCATTTCCCATTTTCCCTTCCCCATTCCCATTTTTGCCCCATAGGGCATAATGGGAGTGGGGAAGGCGCTAATTCCGCCGCCGTAAATTACAGCGGCGTAATTAGCACCATGGCAGGTTAGCGCCATGGATTTTAACGCCTGCTAAAAGCAGGCGTTAAAATCAGAATCAGGCGTTAAGGGTTAACGGTGGCGTTAACCCTTAACGCCTGAGTTGTAATGAGGCTCATTATCTCAACAGCTATTCAATCACATAAATATGGAAAGTACTATAAGTGGCATTTACATGGAAATTACAGGCGTAAAGCTAAATCCGGAAACGTGACTCACCTGTGGCGGCATTATCACAAGTAAAGTCGGAATAGCGTTTAGGAGCAATTTCCGAGTTGTTCTCGATTGATTCCTCTTTGTATACAAGGATGTGTCGTACATATCCGGTGAGAAGTGCAGGCTGCAGATGCGGTATCGATGACCCCTCTTGTCCTCCAAGACTTGGTTGATTCTACTTTCAAGTTCTTCCAGTGGATATCCGCAACGTCTGAACAATTCTCTAATTCGATCAGCAGTCTTAGGGAATAAATGCATTGTAATGCCTTCGGATTTGTCATGGGTCTTCGAAGGGCAACCGAAAATAGAACATGCAGGCATTGTTGTAAATTCGGCAAAACAAAGGTCAACATTATTAGAAAATTATTTTTCATAAGCATGTGAGAAAGAATGAATTGGACCATATAGTGTTCCATGCACGCTTTCTTTTGGGCACCACAGCAAAACCAGTGCAGCGTGTGCGGCTGTATTATAGGAAAAATTTCACAAACGATTCATTGATGTGTTGAAAATCAGAACATGTTACTCGTCCCTTGAATGTTCTATCATGCATGAAAATGTAACAATCTTATACTATAGGCACGGTCCACGAAGGACGCAATACGATGCCAATTGACAATGATAAAAATTGATATACCGATAACATAACAAAAGAAACTCAAGTCAATAGCAATGATACAAATTAACATAGCACTACGGAGTTAGATACTTCGGAATAGATATGAATGTACAAATGAAGGGGATATGATTAGGATACATGTCCTTACCTTGATCAACAAACAGTGGGATTCAGCAAGCAGAGTAATTAGTGGCAGGAGAACAGGGAGATGTTCACAGGTAGCACACTGACGAGTTCACTTGAAGCGTTCACAGAGTAGTATGTTCACGAGTTGACTTGAAGTGCTCAAGGATGTTCTCATAGTAAATATCCAGTGGTTTATAAAGAATAACAAAAAGTGGTGTGTTTGTGAATGAATGACTTGTATATGTTATGGCATTATGTACATTGTAGGGGCGCAGTTTGCTTCAGGGGAGGCCTGCCTGGAGACACGGGGTCTGAGGAGGCCATGTGAGCAATGGCCCCTGGGTGTGGGATACCTTTTGAAGTGTACATGTTGTTTGGCACCTTGGCCGTTTGCGCCCCTGACAGCCCCCCATGGCAGCGCACATCCACTGGTGCGAACTGCCTTTAATAGTGGGGGGTGGGATGGATGGGCTGGGAGGCGTGCAGACAAGGCACCAGAACACTGCTGAATGGAGGCACACTTGATTCACTTAAAAACTGAAACAACCATTGATAAAAAATATGTTGTGTTTTATTTGGTTTCTTATTTTGATGGCAAAAAAATACTACACATTGTAAAGGATGGTTGCTGCTCGGTGAGGGAAAATCCCCTGTACTGACCACTGTTGCTGGGGTAAGTTTGTCTAATGGCGCCAACGACACAGGCGGGTATTACTTGTGGAACGCGGTGTCCAAGCCTCCCATGGAGCCACCATGTGTACGAACGATAGGCCACCAGTCGGTACCACCTATGAAAGAGAAAGATATAATCTGTTTTTAGATGACCAAGATAAATGTATTAAACCTTAGTTGTCAATGACAATTCTTGTATGCAATGGCATTTTTGGCAGGACAAATGCTAACTAGATACTACACAATATTGAACGACTTTTAGGCGACTGTTACTAGAGAATTGCTAGACTAAACGGATATGACAATGCTATCTTGAAGTTACGAGAATATAGGGGACAACCGTGAAATAGTAGTGGCCTAACTGACATCACAACCAGACAATACTTACTCGTTACTTGGATTACGAGGGCGAACTGTAGCGCGAAGTTCGTGCATAAGCACCATCAAAATCCTCAACACGGACCGGGTGAGACAGACTGCCGTGAAGTCTGGCAGCTCGGTAACGCATTGCGACTGTGGATCTCCTTGCGATATGTAGGACAAGCATCCAGAGTTTTCTCTGCAGCAGCAGTTCTCCACCTCGGTTGGCATTAGCGTGCACCGATTGCAGGTACACCAGGTGGAAACACCGTCCATACAACTAGGCCCAGGCTCTTCATCTGTTGAAAAGTCTGCCCAACTGTTGTCGAAATCCACATCATCTACAGTGCTTGCTATTTCCAGTAATTCCTCCTCGGAATACTCGGGCTCGTACAGGTAGGGCATTTATGTTGCCATTGTGTGGTAAAGAAACGAAAATTATTTATAGCGGTCGTACTGCTATCTGTTCACACGGGCTACAAACAACAAAGCTAGCTGACCAGAGCACAGAAAGGAGTCACAGAATACTCAAAGAAATTAAGCGTGAGGAATGGAAAAGAAAATCTGCTGTTGTGTGTTGTGAAATGCTCTGTTTATACTTGTCGAGGAAAGAGGCTTCCTGCTGTTTCCATGGTGACACGTCATTAGCTGAGGCGCAGAGAATGTTGACATGAGACGTGCTTTGGTGTTCTGAAATGGGCAGTTCGCGTCTAGTGATGTCAGGCTCAGGGGCGGGGGATTATGATTTAGTGCCGCAAACGCAGGTCACCCAGGGCGATGCGGCAAATGATAAGATTATCACAAGATGGCTGCGCCCTGCTGCCTGATTTTGCTTGTGTTCATGAGACGAAAACTCGAGCAAGGTGCATAGGAAATGTTTGTACGATCGATCGAATTATAGTTAAAACCACATGGCCGAACCATAGGGACAATAATATTTTCTGCCCGAACCATTCCTTTAATGAACCCCGAGATCTTGCAGAAATGGAATTCCCAAAATGAGCATCACACGGTTCTGGATGGATTACCCTACTTCAGGGAACTATATCTACCAAGTAAAGATCTGCAAGAATTGGTCATGTCTGGTTATCACGATTCCCTGATCGAAAGCCATCCTGGAATTGCTAAGACTCTAGCCAAGGTTAAACGGAATTATTGGTGGCCAACCTGGCGTAAGGACATCGCTCGATTTGTTCTATCCTGTGGGATATGTGCACGGAATAAATCACAGGAACAGAACCAGCTGGCCTCCTACAACCACTGGATATTCCACCGGCTCCCTGGCATACTCTTTCTCTTGATTTTATTACAGACTTACCTCCCTGTCAAGGTGTTAATACCATTCTGGTGGTTGTAAACCTGTTCTCTAAAATGGCACATTTCATTCCATTTAAAGGACTTCCTAATGCTACCGGTCTGGCAAAAGCATTTCTTGAACAGATTACAAAACTGCATGGTTTCCCCTCAGTCCTAATCTCAGATCGTGGAAGCCAATTTGTATCCAACCTCTGGAGGAAATGTTATACCATGGCACAAATCGATGTTCGATTATCCACTAGCCATCACCCCCAAACGGATGGACAAACAGAAAGAACAAACCAGACATTAGAACAGTATCTACGTTGCATGCTGCATCAAGGTGAAGAGAAATGGAAAGACTTGTTATGGATAGCGGAATACGCATACAATAACTCCTTACACACCAGCACGGAAAAAAGCCCGTTCTACACACTATACGGAAGACATCCACGTACCTCTTAACTGGACTCCCCCATGCCCTTGGAAATGCCAGCGGTAAAGACTCTACACATAAGCATAACCCAAAACTTCAAAAGGGCAAATGAACATTTACTGCAAGCCAAACACATACAAAATAAATTCTCGGACCGGCATCGAAAGAAAGCTCCCGATTACCAAGTTGGAGACGAAGTCTGGTTGACATCAAAACATGTGCCCATAAAAGGTACCCAGACCTTTCGTCAAAGACATCTGGGACCCCATACCATTGAATCAGTGATAAATCCAGTGGCCGTCAAGTTAGCCTTACCACCAAGCATGCAAATTCATCCAGTGTTCCATGTGTCACTTGTAAAACATGTACAACCAGGAACCTGAGTCTTAACACCACCAAAACCTGTGCTAGTTGATGGAGAGCCTGAATTTGAAGTTAAAAACATCCTGTATTCGAAACGTACCAGATCTAAGCTATAGTATTTTGTGGACTGGAAAGGGTACGAGACTCAAGACAGAACTTGGGAACCAAGCGAACATATTCACTCACCATGTCTGATTAAGAGGTTTCACCTGGATAACCCCACCAAACCCGGACCAGACAGGAAGAATACCATTAGAGGGGCCTTGGGGGGGAGTGCTGTCATGACCACTGTGAGGGGGCACAAGTTGTGCCACAAGCAGGCTCCCACCAGAACCCTGAGGGCCTTAAAACCACTTCAAAAGGGCTCCTGGAGCCAGCCCTGGCACCTTCGGCACCAGGCTCATATGTAGGAAGGAAGGGCTGTTCAAATTAGGTCCCATTTATGTACATGGGCGTTTAAATCCAACATGGAAGCACCCACACAGTCTAGTTCTAAGAACCAAGCCATGCGGTCTAGTGTTTTGGGTGTGGAAGGCCTGGAACTACTTTCCCTGGTACTACTTTACCTGGGCTATGTAAACCACACCCTGACTGCAGAACACGCTTCATATTATTCTGCAACCCGCAGCGTGACGCTCACCGTGTCCAGCTCCTGGTCTTCAGCATCTTCCTGTAATCCTGCAAGAACAAGATTATTCTGTTTTACCTGAGAAAACACCATCCAGCACTCAGCATCTCAACTGGGCTGCAATCTATGGAAACCGAGAGAAGAAGAAACATTACTCACCTGTGAGTACTAGTTTAAGGACTTCCGGTGAACCACTACCACAGCCGCTGTTCGAACATTGCGACCTGCAATAACGAGAAAGGGAAAAACAATATTAGAACGCGCGCTTCCAAAACATCGAATTCAATCAGTCTTACCTGAATTCCATCGCGCTACGCCATCCTTCTATCCAGAGCACCACAGCAACATCTGCAAAGGAAAAGAGACATATTCAGGTTTGCTTTCAATATTAAACAACCGCACAGCGCTGTACTTACCTTAACGGATTCCGGGGTCCTGTTTTTCATCGCGCTCTCATCCACTCCCAGCACCACAGCGGCCTTTGAGGAGAAGAAGAAGAAAACACAGGTTAGCTTTAAAAGACAATAAAGGCGCTGCGCTTCGCGCTTTCTCTTACCTAGAAAACGTGCCTCTCCATCCGGCACACCAGCATCAAGACCTTAGCACCTGAAAAGAAGGAGAAAAAGACATTAACAAATTCCCATCATAAACAGAACAAGGACTTACAATTAACAAACCTATCTGCCTACCAGCAGATTCAGGGTCACAGCAGGCCTGGGCCCAAGGAAGGCGTACTGCACCAGTGAATCAACTTGGGCAGCTCGCCAACAAACGTCAAGCGCCCAAGCACAAGAAACACAGGACGGATAGCTCACCCTATAAATAACTAAGATTCATTATTCAGCACTGGGCAACTACGCATCCAGGGTTCCAGATCTCAGAGCCTTCCAGACGCCCCCGGGGATATCAGGTGAGCGTAACAGTCACTCGATATCCTTCTTCAATGGCAATTATTGTGCACCATTGTCTGCCTTCATCATCGTAACCATTAACCAATACCACTTTCCCTCGCACTGCAGCTGTGTGTATCATCAAGGGAAATACTTGTCCCTCCTCCTCATGCATAGGTATTCTTGGCCTGAATAAAAACTCATCAGGGGTTCTCATGATCCTGTCTGCAAGGCCTGGCAATCTCGCCATTAGCACTCGCATGCGATATGCAAACATTTCTGGCTCTAATGGTAGGGCCCTCATGGCTATGTGTCCTGAGTATGCTCTAACCATTTGGAATACATTTGAATAGTGCATTCCTGGAGTAGAGCATACTATGCCCCCTCCGGGAACGAAATGGTCATGTTCAACCTTGTCATTAAGTCTCGACCCAAAATGTTTACTGGGGCCTGACGTGAATACAACAAAGGTACATTCATTTTGCACTCTCCTATGGAGACTGGGAGTGCGTCTGTAAAGGGAAATCGACTGTGAGCTCCTGTAAAACTCTGAGTAGCCTCTGAGTGGGCCTCGCTGGACAAGGAAAACTTGCCTTCACGTATACACAAGCGTGTCGCACCCGTGTCCACTAGAAAGAAATATTCTTTACCCCCTATAACGACATCCACCCTAGGTTCCCTATTAGGGTCTGGTGTCACTGATAGGATAGAGCACATCAGGGTTCTCAGTGAGCTGTCCTAGTTCATATACAAGTTTGGCCCACTGTGCACTTGTGGATTTTCCCCATTCCCATTCTTACTTCCCCTTCCAGGGTTCTGGGTCTGCCCTGTGCTCATCGTGTGTGACACTTGCAACGGTGCCTGTTGGTTTTGTCTTTATGGAAAACTGCCCATGCTCTGAGGTTGCGCTGCTTGTTGCGCTTCAGGCGCTTGTTGTTGCACCGTGTGATTCTGTGCAACGCCCTGTTGTAAAATTGCAGGTGGATTCGCTGTGCCTGCTCCCATTCCTTGGCCGTTCTGCATCATGCCTTGACTTCAGCATGTGCGTGCCAAATGCTCTGTCATTCCACACAGCCAACAAACTGGTGGTTGTCGGATTATTTGCCCATTTGACATATCCAGGTTTCCATTTTGCATATTTATATTTTGAAAGCCTTCTTGATTATTTTGGAAACCTCCCTGATTGCTCTGCCATCCTCTTCGCCTAAATCCTCTTCCCCGTGGGTAAAACCCTACATTACCCTGATTATTCTGCTGTGGACTAGTCACCTGCTGCATGCTTTGTTCAGCTGCGTTAGTTATCATGGCTCCCTCAAGAGCATACGTTGATAGTTTCTTCTGCACCAATTTCGCTTCTTCACCCTTTCGAGTTGCCTCCTTTTTGCGATTCTTTTCCTGCAGCAGTCTGCAATAATGTGCGATAGTCACCTGTATTTCAGCCCAAGGTTTAGCCTCAACTCCAACTAATTTCTTGAGTTGTTTCTGCACTGGTTCTGGCAACCCCTGGCACAATATATGGCAAAACACAGGTATTGATTTCGTCCAAGATTCATGCATTTCGAGTACCCACGCGTCTTGGAAATTCTGAATATAAATTAGCGGATCTTCAGAATCCTTCATTTTTCGAGTCATTATAGCTCCCATATCGGAAGTATCTGGGTAAAGCGCTTTCCATACTGCTGCTCTACAATTGTTAAATGGCTCTCCGTCATGAGCGGTATTAATTGTGGTTACACCAGGGAAGCCTGCTCGCCCCCACACATCGTCTGCTCGCTCACCAAGTATGGTGATTAGGAGACCCTTAATATCTTCTATAGCTAACGTGTTTCCTCCTGTCATTTTTTCTAACTCTTGTTTCCACTTTCCGACTCCCGATGTCAGAATTGGAAGCTTGTTTTTCAAGTTTTCTCGATCCATGTGATGTGTGGCCATGGAATATATTGTGGTCTTATTCCCCCCTTCTCTAGTAGCGGGAATTGGAATGCGTAGCCCTCTTTCTCTTCTCTCATTGTTCTCCTGTCTATCACAGGGGTAATATTCCTGCATCACTGTCTACCTGGCAATGTCCTTAGTCTGTCTACATAGGGTGGTGAAGACACCACCCTCTGACCATGAGGTACTCCTTCATGTCGGTCAGACTGCGTGGCTGACTCTGATGCCCTCGGTGCGGACTTGCTAATGTCTGACTATCTTATTTCCTTTTCCCTTGGGAGTCGCCTTTCACTTCGCCTCCCTCCCTCGTTTTCTTTGCGCTCCTCCCTTTCGGAGTCGGACATTGTTTGTCCCCAATTCACGTGACTTCTCGTATCCTTCTTGTTCCTGGTTATTTCTAATCTATCCAGGGATAGCTCTCTGTTCCCACTGCTTCGAGTGAGCTCCTCAGTGTCATACAGCTGAGTGCTTTCCAGGCACTCATCTTTCCCCTCTCATTGGGGTATTTGTTCTAGCCCCATTTCATCATATATTCTATCGATCGCTTCTCCGATGCTTCTGGTGTCAAAGTCATCATCAGTATTTGCCCTAGACATGCCTGGTACTGAATCGTACGCAGGAAAGAATTCTTCAATGTCTTCCCAATCTACTACTGGAGCTGGTTTTTTAATCTCTCTCCCCAGATATTCAAGATCACGTGCTCTCTGTCTTCACTTACGTTCTAAGTCATCATCAAATTCTTTGTGCTTCCTCGCCTCTTCTCTGACCCTATCTTCTTCCTTTCTCTTTTCATTTCTACGTTCATCTGCCCTTCGTATTTTCTCATCTCTTCGTCTCCTTATTCTTTTTTCACGTATCATTTGCTCTTCTTCTAACCTCTGCTGTTTTTGTCTGTCCTGATCATAGGCTGCTCTTGTGTTGCGATCAAGCTGTTTTTCTTGCTCTTCGTGATATAGCTGTTCTCGACTTTGTCTGTCTTTCCTTCTGAACCTTTCGTCTCTTAACTCCTTCACTTTCCCCTTTCTCTGTGTCTCATCTAACCTCTCCTTTTGTCTTGCGTCATCACTGCCTTTCCCATCGAGTTTCAATAATATTTGTCCTCCCATCATTCGTCTTTTGCGAATGCTATCTCATCAGTTCTGTCTTCGCTCCCTTTCCATCTCTTCCCTTCTCTCTCTCCTTGTCGAGAGATGCCTGATCTTTCCTTTCATCATCGCGTCTCCCCTTGTCCCTTGGGACTACGGAGTCAATATTCTTGTCCTTATCTCTCCCTTGATTCTCGTCACTACTATGTGTAGGTGACTCGTATGCAGAGTTGCTGTACCCCGGGGGTGCTTTGAGCTCCCTTAACGGGTATAATCCCTCGTCCTTACTTTCTTCGATTTTTGTTTCGGGCGGGACAGGTGGCGCGGTAGGCGTCTCACCTCCCTCTGTGCATACATGAACTATCCAATCTGCTGGCGGCTCTTCCTCCTTTACCTGTTCGTGCATTTTCCACAACTCGAAAATAGCAAGGCGTTTTTCTAATTTCTTGCCTGTATATGTGGCATGCAAATATGTCGTCATATGCTGTAAAACAGCTTTAGATAAAGACCCACTTTGTGGCCACCGCATAAACATCTTGTGGGCGGTACCTTTAACCCACTCGGTGCTATATTTCTTTAGCTTGGGTGCGTGTTTTGGCAATTGCTTGCATACGTGTGCTAATGGAGTAATGTCTTTCATGCTTAAATGTGTTCCCTTTCCTCTTATATAACACTTGTCAATGCTTTCATGCAAATTCAACACTACAAATAATATGAGCGAGCACCAAATATCGAACGCTCCAATCCAAATTATTTACGAAAAACTTTTTATACTTCCAATTTGTTCAAAAACATCAATTCGTATGCGATTATGTCTCAGCTATCAAATCGCATGGAATTTTAACTCAATTTCCTCAAGAAAATGTTCAATACATATGACGTCACGACAGAAAACATGTAAGACAGACGCTTAACAGACTAGACAGACAACAGCTGGACACAAATATCTCTGCTTCTAATCATTACCCCTTCATGGAGTGTAAACAAACCCCTTTCACAACGTCTTTAAACGTTGTGGTAGCCTATTCATTCCCCATTATGTGGGACTTTGCTTTGGGTACACGTTTCTTCTGGCCGCTATATTAAAGAACAGGAATAAGGTGAATCCTCTCACTTCTCAGGTGTCCGCCCTGGTAACCTCCCTCTTCTCGGGTGTCCTCCCCGGTAACCTCGATTTCTTTTATTATTCTCGAGTCATATATACAGTCTTCTCTACTTCTGACTATTTTGTTTTTCCGCCTCCCTCCGTTACCTTTTCCCTTTACTTGTTCTAAAGCATGCACTGTTTGCCAAAGCACTCAATTTTTTCTTCACTCGCCGTTCTCATAGTTCTTCTCTGGACCCTCGGGATCACCTTTGTTACCGCCTTCTTCAGCTTTTCGCCCGATCGGCTGCCCGTAGGAATGGGAAGGGAAGTGTTGGAAAATGGGTCCCTTCAGGCCCTAACTGCAGTTTCGTGCTTACGCTACCATTGTCTACGGGGAGCTTCACGGTCTACTCAGCCGAATGACAAAGGACTCGCGATATTGCCGAAGACCTAGAGTTACTTTATGTCGACGGTGAATAGGTGTCTTATTTTAATCAATAATCGATAGTCGATAAACCATCAAATCGCTGCTACCAAGTGTACTGGAGAGTCCCCCGGCCGGCCCATAGAGTCGGGATTTGCTCTGCAGTACTTTAAGACGAGATAGTTGTACCTTGAGATGGTTGGGGGGCAGGTTTTCTTACTCCAACACCAATCAATAAGGACAACTCAATGGTTTGGCAAAGGGGAGTCCGTTTAATGACAAGTACAAAAAAATGGGGAAACATGGAAATCAACAGTGATGCAATAGACCGTCTCGCTTCAACTCCCAAAAACTTCATACAAACAGTAACATTTATACCCAAAACTCGTCGTCATTGATGTGTAATACTCAAAAGTTAACATGCAATTCTATTGGTTGGGAAAAGGTAACTTTAATATAGGTGCTATATCTGTATATGGTAACGGAGTGTAGGGATTGGATAAACACTATCAGGTGGGCGTCTAAGCCCTTCCTTCAAAAATGACTATGGTAGACGTCACTAAAAGTACGACGTCCCATTAGTTCTACTATCTACAGGACCCTAGATTATTTGGTCCATTGTGATTGGGTTGGCATAAATCTCCACTTTACTTAGCAGCACGCAGAATGGTCAACCAGTTGCAGGATGCCCCAAGATTCACCCGGCCTCCCTTTCATCAATTATTACTTTAGTGGCTATGTGTCAATTAGTTGGCTGTGGTCGGCCTTGAAGCTGTATCTTCTTGTCAAGAAAGGTTAAGATATCTCTGTCTGAGCGACAGTCAGGCGTAGGTGTGAAACTGTGCCTCTTCTCACTCGGCTGGTCATGTGCTAGCACACCGTGAATCAGCCTTGTTTCCCTTCTATTTGCACATTTAATTCTTATTCAGCTTGCCACCTGCCTGGGCCTCCTTATCTCGGCCTTCCTGAGATAGGCTGTTCTGTTCTTAAGTTTCGATTCCGTGAAGCCACTGTTCGCTCCTTCTCTTGGTCTGCCCTTGGCTTCCCAGGCACGAGTTGCTCTTGCTGAGTTTCGATTCAGCCATCTCTTCTCGTTTTAGCTGGAATACAAATTCTGTCCTGTTTGACCTATAGTAAACTGAGTTAATTCTGCTTTTGTGTAAAGTGGACTCGCACTTATATAATGTGCTTCATTGAGTTAGATATATATAAGTGGCGCTTGCCGCGGTCTATCTTCTACTAAGCATAGCAAGCCGCACTGTTTTCATAGCTTCTTGCGGTTTCAAGCATATGTACAGGCATTAGCTGGTTGAATATCTTCATCCTGCATACGGCATAAGTTTTGTTATATGTCAACATCGTTTCTCCTTCTAAGTTCACGATATCCTTATTCGTGGCGTTTCGTCTCTGTATGTCATCTTTGGGTCGTCTTATCTTCTATCTACAAGTCTGTCCGGGTCTTTGTGACGTCACCATTCGTCTTCAATTAAGGCCCTTTGAGTTTCTTCTGGGGCAGTGTTTAAGCAATCTTCATTTCGTTTCATTTGCTGGTAGGGTTTTCTCAATGGATACCTTACTGTCCAGGATTGTCTGGTTATCAGTGCTTCAATAGGTATTATTCTTTTGATAGGCACTGGGCGGAGCCCTACTGTAGCTCTCTGCTGGTTTATTTGTTCATCATACGTCACATATCTCGGTGTGAACGTTCCTGGTACTTCAAAATGGGCGACTGGAATGCAGGCCTCACTCAGGACCTCCTCTACACTACCAAAAAAGCAACTCCATAGAAAACAACTCAGAAATAGAGCAGATAAAACTCAAACCATGCAAAATGGCCATCCACCTCTAGCAGACTTTGTACGAAAAGTTCAAACAAAACAGCTAATACAGTCACTGAGCAAAACAGAACCAGGTAGCAAGAAAAAAAGTGTGACTTCTATTCCAAAAAGTAAAACTAAAACTAAATGTATTATGAAGAATGCAACTATCAGTAGTGCTAACACTACATCTACCAACGTTAACATAGCCTCAAGTTAGCATTCCAAAAAAATTATTTTACAAAAAATGTTCCACCTTAGAATCCTTCAGAACCTTATAAAAACAGGGGAGAAATCACGCTCAACCCTTAAAACTTACTGAAGAAAACTGATACTGGTAGCTCTCATAGACAGTGCAATGCTTCTCAAATGGACATTATTTATATTAATTTTAAACAGAATGAAACCACTAACAAAATTAATTAGTAAACTACAAATGGTACTTTGCAAACCTTCGCAATATCAACATAGATACCTTTGCAAACGTCTGTGCAGGTGAGTGGGTTCGCACAACCAGCAAAGAGCCACATTTCAATGAAGAGGCATACAAACACGAGCAAACAAACCCAATTGCCATACATAGCAGTGGCTGAGGGTATGAAAAGGTAGACAGTACCATTATGAAAGAAGAAACGCTTATTGCAAGAACATCACCAACAAATTAGGGTTTATATCCTTGTCCATAGCATTGACATTATGTGCGTTACTGAGACCTGGTATTTGGAAGCTCATGGACCTACTATTGAACAGGTCACCCCACCATCTTATACATTCTTTGGGAAAGACCGTAAAGATGGTCCCGGCAGTGGTGTCGCCGTTATCTGCAATGAAGAGCTAAAAATGTATGAAATTAAAACTGATTGTGAGGGAAGTGATATTTTACAGACTAAATTGATGCCAAATCCCAATGGTAGTATACATTTGGTAACTGTATATAGGCCACCAGGAGTTTCACATAATTTTAATGAGGACCTTATAAATGTGTTAAATGCTATGCAGATGACAAATTCCGCCATAATACTAGCAGGGGACTTGAATGCTATGGATAAAAAAGCCAAGAAATTGGAAAAATTGCTTAGTAAAAATAATGGGGCTATTCATGGAATTATTTGTTGTGCTGGAAAACTGGGATTTGTGCGCCATTCTGCCCGCAAATCCCTGTTTAACAAATCCCTGTTTAACAAATGGGGATTTGCAGGCAGAATGGCGCACATATCCCTGTATTTCGGCGCAAATAATTCCATGAATCAGCCCCAAAATCTTTGTGCACAATAATGACCGTCACATATTAAAGGGAATACCCTGGATTGGATGGCTCGCTATAATATAGCATTAACAGGGACTACAACTACACCTTGCATATGGTCAGACTATTCAATTGTCTCAAGTAAATACAGCTTCTCTCTCCCTACAAGCCCAAATATGAACCATTGCGCAAAATCGTACAGAGAAATTACAAGGCGCTTAACGCAGATAAACTATCCGAATGTATGGTTTCCCTAATGGAAAAAACTAGTGAGCTAGATCATCCAGACACACTTGTTGAGGAATATAATAGAGAAATGACAAGTCTGCTGGATAATGTTGCCCCTATGAAGCCTAAAATAACCATGAAAACTATTCATCAGCAAAAATGGTTTACACCTAAATTGACTAAATTAAAAGCCAGTAAGCGACGTGCAGAGCGTATCTGGCTCAAGGATCAAAATATAAATAATAAAGTGGCTTGGAAATCTCCTGAAAAAGCATATAAAGAAAAAATCATGGAATCCAAGCGCACCTACTATAATGACCAGATTGAAATAGCAGGAAATGGAACGAAGGAACCTTTCTGTCTCTTCAGGTCAGGGGAAAAACCAGAAGTATTTTTTTGACAACTTTATTTAAAGATTTATCAAAAGAAATACATATCATTCCAAAACAACAATTATGATAACAAGAAAACGACAAATAAAATGAAAAAAGCATGATACAAGTTGATACAAATAGTACAGAATAAATAAGAAAAACCTATCAATTATCTCTACTAATCGCAACAAACCTAATTTGAAATAACTAGCAAAAAATCAGAGGAAAACAAGAGAGAAAAAAAAACACAAACACACAACCACACAACACAAGACAAACACAATAAAAAGAACACAATAGTAAATTAACCACTCTGAAACAAAAACCATCGCCCATCAGCACTTAATTCACACATAGAGTTCATTAAAAGCCTCCCACTGTTCCTTATAAAATTCTTCTTTATGTAAAGCATAATACTTAATCCTCTCAAATCTTGACAGCAACTGCACCTGCGATAACCATTCATCAATACTTGGCTTCTTTCTCGTCTTCCAGAGGCGTAAAATTTGACGAGTCGCCACCAAAAACACCTTATTAGCCCAACACAGAGTCGCATAGCTAAAGTGACGAGTGCCCACTGGTGATTTCAAAAGAACTGATGATGGTGTCCTTGGAAAAGAGATGTTCCCGACCAAATCAACTCTATCCAAAACCTCACTCCAAAAACCTTTAACCCTCGAACAATTCCATAACATGTGAAGCAAAGTGCCTTCCTCCGTAGAACAACTCCAACACATACTATCCTCCCTTAAGCCAAATCTGTGCATTTTAACTGGAGTCCAAAACAGACGCCCCAAAATCCAAAGTATTAAATCATACTATTACACCCACTCAAGAGGACTGTACTAGAACACAGAAGGCCTTTTCAAATAAATTGTTATGTGCCCAAAATAAAACCAGGAAAGAACTACACAGTCAAAATCTAGACATAGATCCTCCCATTTCCGGGAGTGCTGAAATTAGTCATATGACTAATCATACGCCATCCAGGAACAAAGATCAGGAATCAACCTCTAAAGGATTCAAATTTCCAGAGATATCAGTCTCCAAAATTGCGGGTATTGTGAGAGCTATGGACCTGACTAGCTGTCCTGGGGATCTTATTCCTTCTAAGATAATATTGGACCATTTGGACATCTTTGCACCGTTTTTATGCAGATTTGTCAATGCCTAATATTAAGTATAGTACTGTTCCACAAGCTATTAAAGCAGTGGCAGTCACACCCTTACTAAAAAAGGCAGGATTAGATACCAAGGATGCCGCAAACCTTCGGCCTATAACAAACACCCTGTTCTTCCTCAAGTTGGTTGACAAGGTGGCTACAACCCATCTTCAACTCTACATTGAAAACACCGGTCGGTTACATGAAACACAATCAGGATTCCGCCGCTTTCATGGAACGGAAAGTGCCTTAGTGGAACCTCAGACTTGCATGCTGACATTAGTGTAGAAAAGCAGATCCTTGTTGCTGATATTATTGATCTACTAGACCATGAGATATTATTGAAGTGGCTGCATGATACGGGATGACTTGCCGGTGAGACTATAAATTGGGTCAGATCCTTTTTAGAGGGCAGAAGATCTAGGGTATATTGGGGAGACTCATCCTCCGAGGTGGAGACCATTGTGTGTGGTGTCCCCCAGGGGGCATGCTTATCCACTTTGTTCTTCAACATTTATAGTACTCTTATGTAGAGAACCGGAAACACTGGGCTTCTTCTTCACGAATTATGTCGGCGACTTCCAGTTGTCAATGGAGTTATCAGGAGACTATCAGGAAGATCAGTACAAACTAAATGAGGTTTACTGAGTCATAAAAAAAGGATGAACACAAACTGGTTGTGCCTAAATGCCGGTAAAATGGAACTCATGATATATGGGTCCAAAAGACTAGAGAGACCTTAGCTCCCACCTTGTCTAGTTTCCTGGTGGAGGACAGCCATATAGTAGTGGCTAATAAGGTAAAGACCCTGGGTGCATACTTGGAAGCAACCTTGGATGCAAGGGCTCAAGTAGATGCCATCGAAAAGAACACCCAATACTATCTGAGAGTTTTGAGACAGGTGGCTCCATTAATCTCCAAGAACCGTGCCAAATTAGTGAGGGCCGTTATCCTTCCACATTTGGATTACTGCAATGCCCTGTTTGGGGGTGCCAGCAGGGAAGATATTTTCAGATTGCAAAAAAACCAGAATGTGTCTGTTCGTATTGTTTACGGTATGAAACAGTATGAACCAACTACTCCTGCCAGAAAGGAGTTGCACTGGCTGCCTATATCAGCCAGGATCTCTTTCAAAATGCTGACTCTCTGTCATAAGTGCATCTATGGGGCAGCTCTCAGCTATTTAAAGGAAAGAGTTAACATATACCAGCCCACTAAAAACCTTCAATCAATCTCTGCCCAGCTCCTAAAAGTGGCAAGGACTAAGAGAGCATGTGGAAATGGATGCTCCTTTTCAGTGCTTGTGTCAAAGGCATGGAACAATCTACCTCTGGTGTTCAGAGAAGAAACCAATCATTTGGCTTTTAGAAAGTCCTTGAAAACAATATTGTTTACTTAATCATCAGCCAACCTCACTCTCCTCTTGTGAGTGAGCGCCTAAATGCCTTAGGGCTTTGGCGCTATATAAATATTATAACATAACATAACAATCAACTCTCCATTCCACCGAACCAATCCGTCCTGTCTACAAATGGCTGTGCACCTAAATGTGTAATGTACAAAAACATTCAAATCTTTGCGGCAGTTCCTCAATCAGTATGTGAAAGCCAAAGACAAATTAAAAATTAAAATATTACAAACCATGGACTCCTGTCCAGAGCGCGAATACACAGGACTACGAGGACATTCATTAGCCTGCATTTCCGGGACTGCTTGCAAAAGCACCTTCCACCACATCAAAATGTTAGCAACACACCATTCTACTATACGAAATCTCGTTCAGAGACTGTACTTTGCAAAAAGTCCTTCTTTAGCACTGGAGCATTTAAATCACATTCTCCTACATGGTACAGCCAAAGAACTGCTGGAAGAAATAGACTACATCCAAAGCAAATATTTTGGAAGTGAAGAGCACTTACAAAATCCAGTAACTTTAGAAGAGAGTAGCGACAACCTTGCAGATGGCAAGCTTCTATTACACACGTACAAAAAAGAAATAGCAAAGTTTAAAAGCACATCTGCTGAAGTACCAAACCAAGTATGTGGGTGTTGTCTCAGAACTTCTCATACAAAGAGCATCAAAACTGTAGATATAACGTACAAAATAGAAGACAATGAGGCAGCCCAATGGTTCCAATTAGCTCTATATCTTATTGCAGAAAACAAAAACGAAATTACTAACCCCTCAATACTTTGCACATACTGCACTGGAAAACTTGACAATAACCAAATGCCTGCACGTGCTATCACTAATAACTTGGCAATATTCCCACTTCCAAAACCACTCCAACAGCTAAAATTGTATGAGAGCATTGTAATCCAAACAGTGCCCCCATTTGAAGTGATAATATGCTTTCAACTGAAAACAGCCAAGTTGCCTCCTGAAAGGCATTTGTGGCAAAGTAGTTTATTTGCTATTAGATCTTAAAGAAAATATAGACACTCTGGGAGAGCAACGGCCAATAGATCAATCTTTGATTATCCTAGTGAATGATGTACCTACAAAAGACAAAAACAAAAAAAAATGGCAGCAACTAGTAGACTTAAACAAAGTTAGAGAAGCCCTGCAATATCTTAAAGAGAACAATGAATTCTACAAAGAAATAAACATTGAAGAAAACCTGATAGAAACCACCAAAATAATTCAGGATTCCTCATCAACTGGTCAATTTGAACTTCTAGATCCTACTACAGCCTCCAATATTTTAGACCAGTATACAATTCACCCACTGCACTCCAAAGACACCATAGACAATGTACTAGAAACATATCAAATGCAGTAAGCCAAAGGATCTCCAATCAGCATATGGGAAAAAAGTATAGAAGCACGAGCCTTTCCTCTACTCTTTCCTACTGGAAAATGTGGAAGGTACGATGAAAGATGCACACAAATAACAGCATCAGAATACCACTCTTTACAAATGCATTCTGAAGATCCCAGATTCAGCCAAATTGTTGAATACATATTCCACCTCCTCTTTGAAAGTGAACTAGCCACTTTATGTTACAGAGTTGAATACACTTTGAAAACCGGTTCCAATTTTTTAAACATGCCTGCTACGCAGCTACTTCAAAAGGTGCAAGAGAAAGATGACGTTTTACAGTCAAGTATTACAAATCACCTGCCAAACATGTGTGGTACGAAAGAATACTGGTTCTGACATCACGCAGATGTACGGTGTATGCTACGCACCCTTGGCCCACCTGCATGGTTTGCCACTTTAAGTTGTGCAGAGTGTGCATGGGAAGACTTGCATGATTTCCTATGCATAGCAAACAAAGTCAAAGCAGGGATAGACATGAAAACACCAGGAGAACTCTGCTCTCTTCACCCTGTAAATGTGTCAAGGTACTTCCATCACCGCTTTATTGCCATTGTGTGGGAGTGGCAAGGCCATTTGGGCCCCCCTCACCCGTTCAGTTTAAAGATGAATCACTTGCTCGACCAATAGTGGGGGATGCTTCCCTTTTGCCCCTGCGTGCATAACCAGCCCCGTGCTGACGACAACGCAGGTGGGGCTCTTGTAGAGACACTTGGCATCCATCTTGGGCACCCTCGACTCCATCTTTGGACTAGGCCTCACTGCGATACTACAAGAAGGCTTCTCTCCCCTCTGCAGCGCCGCGTACAGCGTTCTCAAAGGCCCCCACCTTTTCTCCCCACGTCTGAAAGCCCTGCAGCTCCATTCTCATGCCTAAGCCGGAGGAAGTTGCAACAATATAAATTAACGCCTCACCCGTCCTCTGAGATCACTGTCCTGTGCGTGAACCAGCTCGAACCATGCCTCGCAAACTCATCCGTCTCCACAAACCTGCCGTGCCCCCCTGTTACTGGAAAATGAATGCCAATATAACCCCATGGCCCCGCTAGGTATTCTCTAGATTTGCCAGACACGTAACCTCGGTGCGATGCCCACCCCAGTGTGCCCCAACTAACAACAGCCAACCTCTGTCACCATATATTGCACCTCAAAACTAACAAATGTCAGCATGCCCCCTAGTCTCTTTGATGCGCCCAGACCCACCCCATGATCAATGATCCCACCTGGACCGAGCCCCCCGAGTCTTGATAAACCCCCAAGACCCCAATGAATAATGGTTGTTATAGACTTAGAATTTATAGAGGATAATGATTTGCTCAAATGAGCCTCAGTAACTGTTATTTAGTCCATGTTTGAAACAATATGTTATGTTAGATTAGTTAGTGCCTGCCCTGCTTCATCGTGACCTGACCCTCACCCCACCCGGACACAGACAACTGGACCTCATGGCACGCGTCCTCCCGCCAACTGAACAACCAATCCAGCGTGAGAAACGTCACTCAAGATATATGTATCTAACTGTTTTATTCAATCCTGTGTCTTTGTAGTCCCCTATACAATGATGTGACGAGTTATACCTACTTAAGATGCTCCTTTTGTAATGTTTGCCAGAGCGCTCTTGGGCAGAAGAGTTCTCTGGATGCCAAATTTTACATAAACATCTGACTCCTGCAGCATGTCCTCCTGGTCTCAGTCCCCACTGGGGTGTCTCTTATTTCTTTATATTTTGGACGTATAAATCGGGGAGTGGGCCTACATTTTGATGACCCCCGCAATCTGATTGGGACAGGTGCCCTGAGGCCCCGTGCCGTGCGGCGAGATCCGGGACGCCCCCATCAAAACCATCACCTCCACGGTTGACCAGTTTGTGCGCACAAAAAGAGTGGGTCCAAGGGTTCCCACTTGCCAAATACCCAACTAAAAACTGCTCAACAGGGCGGGCCACTGCTTGGTTGGGGTGCGGACCAGATTGTGGATAGGCCGTGAACGTGGCTCTCGGACCACCCAACTGAACACGTGAGTACTGGCTGCAAGACTTTTTAAGGGAAAAAGAAGGGTCGGGGTAAAAGGGAACAAAATAACGGCTTGGGTAAAAATACAAAAAGAGCGGGGACGAAAAAGATATAGGGTCTGTGTGAATGTTACAGAGGCTTTTCTCTTATCTATCCTTTATACGGCCATTAGGTTTTTTGGTAAAGAGAAGTAAAACAAAGTAAGGGAGCCTAGCCCGAACAAGGTAGAAGGCGGCGCTGCATAGCATTGTCTCGTCCAGTGCAGGGAACAAGTGGAGATAAAGAGAAAAAGTAGGAGTCTCGTATATTGAGTAGGCTCGGAGTAGTAATTTAGATTATTCTTTTTCTGTGTGAGCAGAATTCGTGGAAAGGTAGCCTAAGGGGGCTTAGAGGTGGGGAGTGTGTGAGACAGCAAGAGTGAGGGGCGATAACATTAAATAAGCCAAAATAGGGGATAGGAGGCAGTTTATGTTACACGTACTTGTGTTTTTTGTTACATGTTTGTCTGTCAGTAAAGTACCGTTGTGGGCTGACAAAATTGTGATTGATGACCAAAATGTTCCGAATATTGGAGAATCGTTGAAGTGTTTTGGTGAACGGAGTTAACAGGTAAATTGAGAACGTATATTTATCCCAGGGAAAGGAAAAAGAGAAAACAAACCTGAGCCGCAATAATACACAAACCAATATGGTGATTAGTGCGCCATTAGCACATATTTGCCAACATCTCCCGCTATATAGTGAAAAGATACAGAAGTAGCATGACCAGTGGGTGACGGAAATAAAAGGAGATAGCATACAGCCGATATGGCCGGAGGGAGGGTCGTTTGATAAGAGGGTATTGGATCTGGTATTGACGCACCTACTAGCAAAATATAGAGGTAAGCAGTTACAGAACAGAAGGAAGGTACTAGATTTGTGGCGCATGTTCGAGGAGGTAATGCCTAGCGGTGAGGTAAGTAAAGAATCGATAGTAAAAAAGGAAGAAATCCCAGACGGGGGAGATGGGTGCACAGGGGGAGAGTGTTCGACAGCACCCAAGGAGAGCGAGTCCACAAAAATGTACCTGCGGCTGACAAGGCCTGCAGTGGGTTACAGTGAGAGCCTGTATGTTCCAGCGTGCACCACCGCAACCCCAAGAGCAGCAGCATCACCCACAGCCCGCCTCCCTATGAGACAGGAGGATTATATGGACCAACTAGCGTGCCTCCAGTGAATTTGGCACGGCTAACAGGGGATTTAGATTGACAGCTTGCTCATGCACAGATGGAGATCACGAGGTTAAGAGCGTTGTGCGACAGGGGCCAAATGTTGCCAGGGGGAGGGGAAACGCCACCACTGACCACGGGTGACCTCACTCCACCGCTGAGTGTTGCGGGATTGAGCATCGCAGGGGAAAGTGCTACAGGAGGGTCCCCACAATCTCCACCACTACCAGTGCAAATACAGAGGGGACAAGAACAAGAGTGGCAGTCGGGAGAGTTCCTGTTTCATCTAAACAGTAAACTGGTTAGGATCATATGACCCGCCACCCCAGACAGTCAACGAGAAGAGGGACAAGGAGAAAGGGAGTCAGAAGAGGAGGTAGAGGAGGTATGGAGGTATGGAGTGACTTAGACGAATATGAAGAAGGAGCGGCAGCAGCGGGAATACCGTTGCCACTCCACTTTGATCAAGAGGATGCTAGATCACCACCAAGGTGGCAAGGAAAGTTGAGACAAAGGCCCTCATTCCGAGTTTGGAGGTAAGTACCGTCCCTTACCGGCACGGCGCAAATAGCGTGTCCGTGCTGGCACCAGCCCACTAATAAAGGACTATTACGACTTTGCGGGCACGAGCTTTGCGCCATGCCAGTAAGGCACGTAGCACCATGCCGCAAAAGGCCCCCAAAAAGCCTTTAACGACATGAAGCTAGGCGCAGATTACACCTCCAACATAGTCCAATGCAACATTATCGGTGACTGTAAATAGCGGTGACTGTAATTAGTGAAAACCGCCATTTGCGGTCATCGCTAAATAGCGGAACCAGAAATAGCGTCATCGCACAGGAACGGGAAGGAGCACGGCGGCCATCTTTGAAAACACAATCCATTGCCATCCTCAGCACACAGGACCCCTGGGACACTGCTGACCGACCGAAAAGTACATCCTACTACCCAAGAAAGCCTAAAGCACTCAAGAAGGGATCTGCCCACCTCCGAAAGGAGAGATTTAGCCAGGATGAACTGCAGATGCTCGTCGACACCTTGCATGAGCATGCAGGGACAGTGTTCAGCAGCAACCTGAGGAGGGAGGCAGTGTTGCGCAAAAATGAGATCTGGGCACTAGTTGGCCAGAAGGTCAGTGAAGTGGGCAACACACCCCTCACGTTGACGGATTGCTGTAAGCGGCGGGATGATCTGCGCCTGAGGGTGCGCAACATTCTCTCGGTAAACCATACCCAGGCCTTGGAAACCGGAGGAGGACCAAGTTCTCCCGTTAAGCTCACCCATTGGAGGAAACATGTGCAAGCATTATTGGCCCGGAATCAATAGAAGGCGTAGGAGGGATGGAGTGTGGCGCAACGACATCGGCTGATGGAGGTGAGTGCCCAAAGTAAAAACATTGGTTGTGTTGCAATTTGTGAACGTTCGCTGTTCCCACGGGTATTTCCACCCGATATCTATTGTGGTTGTGTGTTTCGTGAGTTGGCACTCTGAGCAGTTCCCACAGGGGGCATGTCCCACCATTCTTGATGTGTTCCAGAGGGTGTTCATCTCTGGAGGTTTAGTTTCTTAATAAGTGTGTGTGAGACTGTCCCTAAGGTTTTTCCTTCTTTTAATTGCAAAAAGAGGGGCTGGTAGGTTATTATCATCATCTACATTTAGTAGGTGCCAGGATTTTTGAATTTCTTTTTTGAGGCGATTGACCACAGGCGAGTGGCCACAGACTGCTGTAATTACATCGGGTCTCCTTTCTTTTTTTCTGTGTTGTGTGAGCGATGGTCCCAGGCTTCGGGGCTCACGAGGGAACCAATCAAAGTATGAGGGGCTCCTCACTGACGCCATTTCAGTTAGCCAATCACCAAGGGTCCCCATGTAACCAATTTATTGTAGCAAGTGTTAGGGACATCCCAAGTGTGCCACCTGACCCGTCCTTATCCACTAATACTCCTCCATATAGGCATCTATACTAACCCTACCACTCGGGGAGCCAACCCGAAGTGGCGATAGGTTTTGTGATGATTTTTCCCAGGTGATGCGAGTAGCGCGTTATACTACGGTAAAAAGGGCCTGCGAGCCCACTAAGAAAGAGAGCGTCTCCCCAGATGCATACGGGCTGAGAACAATCCCTGCCGTTACTATAATAAACAGCAGTAATTACTTTGCTCTTGTGTGTGCCTCAGACTCCTTTTGGGACGCGGGAGGAGTTGGGGCCTCCCCAGCCCCGGAGGTCCGCGGACAGCTCTGCTGGCCCCCGGGAGATCAACCCGACAAGTTGGAGGCACTGCTGAGATATGTTTGAGGTCCACCTAACCTGCCCTAAGAGCATCACTACCAGGCCTCCTGCAGCGAGGCAACCCGGCAGTGCGGCCCCCTCTGCCGTTGCCCCCTTTTGAGGACTACAGGAATATCGCGGAACTACGAGAAGACCGGACAGCGCAATCCGGACATTGGCCCTCGGGAGCCGACTTGAGAAGTATCCCGCCCGCGGTTGGCGAGTGTCCAGACATGGTCCAGACGAGGGGCAGTGGCAAGCCGCTTTGAAGGGGTGCCCGCGGTCGAGCGGCCCCGACTCACGAGGACTTGGTGAGTATGGCACACCCAACCAGCAACGTAACATTGTGCGGGAGGGGGGAGGAGTTGTAAAGAGGGAGGAGGGCAGTTGTCACAGTGTGTGTAAATTGATTTTGACTATTTCGCGTCAATAGAGGTGTGAGGTGTAACGGGACAGGCACGAGGACCGTCCCCTACAGCGTCACAAAGTGGGTTGTGTGTGGGCCTCGGGCACCCACGTGTGATTGTTGGACGCGGATTGGTTTGAGATCCCGGACACCTGTGTAAGAGGGGGGTGTGGCTTTCCTATGAGTTGACGTTATAGATCAATGAGTAGTTGTGGTTCCCTACTAAGTGAGTGTTGAAGCTCGTTAAGTAGATGACGTTTTCCCGCAGGGGGTAGTTAGGTTGTTTACAGAGTGCGGAAGATAATTGGCTGGTTAAGCTCCTCTGGAGAGGGGGCGTATCACATGTGAGGCGACGCAGTGTGCGCAGACCGATTATATTAAGTAAATTGATTGTTGATTACCTTGCTCCAGACGAGGCGAGAAGACAGCTGTGGGGTTAATGGGGGATAAGAGTGTGAGAAATAACGCACATTTATAAGGTTTTGAAATTTGTACGTACTTACAGTGTATTGTAGAAGCTGGTGACGTCACCCATAGGGTTTTGTATAGGAAACAGCGACATGCCCCGCGTCCCATCCCACGTCCATCCAGGGTTGGCCGGGGACAGAGGGTGCGAAAGGGTAGGGGCAAAGGGGGAGAGGAGGCCGCGCACAGAGAACGCCGGCCGCGCTCAGGCCGGTAGGTATCAAGGGAGGAGCGGCGGCCGTGCATGGAAAACGCCGGCCGTGCCCAAAAGGGGAGGTGTAAAGGGGGGTGAGGCGGCCGTGCACGGAGAACGCCGGCAGCGCTTGACAAGGGATTGTGAAACTAGAGGGTGTGGTATGAGGAGAGAGTGGAGAAGGGGAGGAGGAGGAGTTAAGTGGAAGGTGTGACAAGTACGAGAGGCAGAGGAAGATGGGGCAGCCCAGAGGCACAACGCACAGAACACATCGCCGCAGGGAGCTTTGTGTACCACGGCCGAAGGGGGCCGTAGTTACAAGTAATAATTGTGCAATATAAAAGATTACTTTCCTTTTCAGCGGATAGTCGAAGTACCCATGTTACGGGGCCAGGTAAAAGGTTGACGCTGGGAAAAGTAAAATTGTAACATGGCACTGTACTATGGATCGGGGGCAGGAACAGGGTGGAGGCACATGGAAAGCACGTTAACCACTCCACTCCAGCACATCTGTATGACATTGACACCAAACAGGGAGAAAATAATAAAATACAGTATCGAGTGGACACAAGGAATGGACAACAAAGTAAGGTTACCGTGGCCGCCCAATGGCAGCTTTGATACGTACACACAACACAGTCTGTTAACATACATTCACAATACATACAAGGGGAAGAAATTAGCAAGCCACTTAGACATTTTTGACCTCTGGAAGATGTTTCATGGAACTAGACCTGGAGACACAGGTATGTATAGAGTACAGGGGGTAAAAGAGGAGAAGGGAATAAGGGAGTAAAAACAGGTAAAGGAAGACACGAAGAAAGGAGGGGCCGAAGATAAGAAACCAAAAAGCCCGCCCAGCCCTGAAGAAAGTGAGGAGGAGGCCGAGGGATCATTTGCGGTAGCAGAAGCGAAGATTAAGAAAGAAGGGACAGAAGACATGCCGATGGCAAAGGTAATAAAGAAGGAGGAAGGGGGGTTGTATCCAGTAACAGAACTTAGGGAAGCCGCCCAACAGCAACTAATGGCTGCTGCGGGATACTCCAACCCCGCGTACAGCCCACCGCCATACACACCCCCAGACGATTGTAAAAAAAGGACTGGGGAGGTAGGTATGGTAGATTCAACAACTACACCGGTAGGGAAGGGGGATGACAGGAGGCCATTGGAGAGGTTTGCAGACGTAGGGCCAGAGGAGTGGGTAGCAGCGCAAGTGCTTTTGAAGCTCTGAGGAACATTAACTAAGGAAGAGAAGGACGCAGTGAACCAGGTAAATAAGGAAGAGAAGGAAAATAAGTAGATAGAGCTCGAGGTAAGTAGAGAAAGAGAAGGGCGGCTGTCACAAGAGGAGGAAGAGATACTGGAGGAAAGGTTGGCGGAATTGAGGAACGTGCTAAGCGCCTTGATTAGGCAGTTCGAGGAAGAAACACGGAAGAGGCAGAATGAAAAGAAAATACATAAGGAAGAGATGGCGAGAATGAAGGTGCAGGCGGAAGAACGGAAAAAGGAAGGAGAGCGCATTAGGGCAATAGCAGAAAGAATGGCAGGCGCAGAACAAAGGGAGATGAGAAGGAAGGAGGAGGAGAGGGAAGAGAACGATAGGGAAATGGGAATGTGGAAAAAGAAGATTATAGCTGAAAGCGCACGGAATTATGAAGAAGGGAAGGTAATAGAAAGCATACTAAGGAGGGAAGGGGGAATAAAGGGGAAAAAGGAAGATGAGGAAAGGATATTAGCAAAAGTAAGTGCAGAAGTATTGGAAGAACTACACAGAAAACAAGCAGAAATAGGTGGCGAAGTAGTGGAGAAGAAGGAAGAGGAGAGAGGAGATAGAAGGGTGGAACATGGAACAAGGAAATACACACGCCAAGACAAGGAAAAGGCATCAACATCAACACAGGTAGCTGAGGAGAAAGGAGGTGAGTACACAGATGTAGATTTGGTAGATTTAAAGACAGTGACAGTGGGGGGGAAACGCACAGAGTGGGGATTGACATTTGCTGATGGGTTTTGCAGCGAAGAAGAGGAGGGTTCCAGCACCAGTGGAAGAGATGGAAATAGGGAGAGTTTAGACAAAATATACATAATGCACACTAATTGCGAGTCACCATGGGCATGCGAGAGACGGGGAGAATGAAGCGCAGGGGAAACAAAGATCAGGGAGACAATAGGAAAAATGCTGCACCCACTAACACCCACACCAGTACAAACACCACGCCCACTGACACCAACCCCCGTGCACACCCCATATGTTGGCAGACTTAGGGACCTCCCAGGACACAGGCAGGAAGAGAGAGCAAACACGCCAATGATAGGAGCAGAAGGACACAAAAAGGGGAGGAGGGATATAGGAAGTGAAAGGGTAAACACCTGTAACATTGACAGCATTGAAGAGTTACCAGACATGGAGGAAAATGATGAATATAATGACATAACCACACACAAGAGGATGAAGGAAGAGGAGAGGAGGTACAATTTAATGCCACTACTGGAGAGGGGAAGAACGAGACCACAATACATCCCCTGGAAGCATGTGGACAAGGAAAATATAAAATGCAGACTCCCATCCCTGAGTGCAGGAGCTGGGAAGTGGATATATGAGATGGAAAAACAAACTGCGGGGCAAACATTAGCGGTGGGAGATGTGAAGGGCCTCCTAATTTCCATACTGGGGGATGCTGCTGATGACATATGGAAGAGGGCAGGATTCCCCGGGGTGACAATACATGACACAGCACATGATGGAGCACCATTTGCCAATTGCAGACATTCGCTTTGGCAAGCAATGAAAGTACAATTTCCAGACAGTTCAAACATAGGAGCAATAACATCACGCAAGATGCGTGAGAATGAAGATCCTGTTGAATATATCCAGGAGATTCTGGCGCTTGGAAACACGGGAACCGTGGGACAAAACACTAGCAATTTTCTACCATATACTAATACAAGGGCTCCCGGAGCAAGTACAGAGACAGTTAAAGAAGTTAGTGGGGATGGAAGCTAAAGGGTGGCCAGAAATACAACTGACAATAGTACACTATTGCAGGATGTGGCAGGAGAAGATGAAACAAAATGAGGAGGATAGGAAGGCAGAGGAAGCAAAATTGGTGCAGAAGAAGTTATCAAAATATCCCATGGAGGGAGCACTGATAACAGCACCCGCACAACCACAGGCAACAGTGACACAAGACACAACAACAGGTAGCACCATCACAACAAGCACAAGTAGTGACACAGCAAATGCCCCCACCCCCGCCATAGACACAACAAATAGGAGGAGGTTTTATGCAAATGGGAAACGGATACTCAAACAACTACAGAGGGAGAGGCGGACAAATGAGAGGGAGAGGATATGGCCCGCCCACCTAGCAGCAAGGGAGAGGGTTCCGGGGTCATAATCAACAGGTAACGCAGGGGTATCAGAACTACGTGGGGGGACTCCAATGGCAAGCACAGGAACTACCGACATGTTGGATATGCGGGATGGTGGGGCACATGTCACGCACATGTAGGATGAGACCAGCACAGGCAGCCTGGGGGGAGCAGGGACAGCAAGGGCCTATGGGGGAACAACAGGTTTACCAACAACAGGGGATACAGCAACAACTACCACCACAACAAACACAAATATAACAACAACAGACACAGATGCCACAACAGCAACAACAACCACAAATACAAACACATGCACAAACGCAGCAACAGCCAAGTATACAACAGCAACCACAGGTCCAAACTGGTCAAAGGTTCACACAAATACAGGACAATGCAATAACATCTACTGACACACCTGTAGCCCAAACACAGCTTGGAAAGGTGACAATTCTGGGCCACAACCAGTACACAGGAAACCGACAGTCACTGTACCCACAATAGGACAGCTCACAGATGTCTTTGATGTGTCCCATCCTATCAGTAACACCTAACCCTGCGGAGGAACCACGCATACAGGTGATGATGGGTGACAAAAAATGTTCCTTCTTAGTTGACACAGGGGCCACTAGGTCATGCATAAGAGAGGGAAAGTTTCAACTGTCAGGCGAAGCTATGGACACTCAAGGATTCTCTGGGACTCAATGGTTGGTTCCTTTCACAGATAACATCTCCTTATCTGTAGGTGATCATGATATGTCACTACCACTGCTATACTCACAAAAAAGTCATCAGTAAACATACTAGGTAGAGACATAATGAGCAGATTGAATATGACCATCTCCTTTACTGACAAGGGAATAATTTGCTCCACACCAGGCGTTAACATGCTCATAGCATGACAAATATTACAGGCCTATTGCGGCAAAACAGTAGCAAGAGCAGAACCGGTAGATGTAGAAATGTTCCAATATGGGACAGACATGGCAATAGCATGGCTACCAGGAATTGAAGGGAAGGTTTGGAGGAGGCCAGAAGTTTACCTTTTCAGACCAGAAACACCAACCAGTGAGAGGGAAGGGACAAGGGTATCCCTGAGTATTGAGAGCATTGTGGCAACACAAAACTACATTGCAGTACATGCCCTAGACAGGAAAGGGAGAGCATGGAGGGCAGTAATAGCTCTAGCAGAGGGGTGCCAACTAACACAGGTATCTGATGAGGAGCTCTTCTCGTACGATAATGGTGAGGGGGAGATGGTGTTTGAAATGAGCGTCCACATCTGGGTGACAGTGACATACAGAGACGTATCGCAAAGGGTGGCACTGGTGCTAGAGGCACCAGCCGCTACAGTTGTGCCGTTTTAAGAGGAGGGTCTGGCAAAAGTACCTGCATCTCTATGGACCACCAGTCCACATGACGTGGGATGCATCAAAAGCATTGGAGGGGTGAAAATAAAGTTGAAAAAGGGGCCATACTGCAGAGAGTAAAGCAATACCCACTATCAAAAGAGGCAGATGAAGGAATATATGAAACAATAACAGCACTAATGGACAGAGGTATACTAGTGCCATCAGAGTCTCCATGCAACACTGCTGTGTACCCTGTGCGCAAAGCTAAGGGAGGGTCTTGGCGTTTCATGAAGGATCTAAGACCCCTCAACCACATTGTAGAGGCAGAATACCCTATAGCAGCTAACCCAGCCACTATACTATGTGGGATACCAACAGAGGCATCACGATTTACTGTGATTGACCTCAAAAACACATTTTTCTCAATACCTCTACACCCTGACTCACAAGATTTGACAAGTTTCACATACCGCAACACAAAATGGAAACACACAAGAAGGTTACTGCGAGTCACCATCCATCTTTAACAGGGTGATACAAATAGACTTGGGAAACATTGAGATGGAAAGCACAGTGCTACAATATGTAGATGACATAATCATCTGCAGCACCACAGAAGAGAAGTGGAGGAGAGACTCTGTCAAAATGCTCACAGTGTTAGCAGAAAAGGGGTACAAGGTAGACAAGGAAAAGCTACAGTACTGCCAAGAACAAGTGCTCTACATAGGCCAGCTCATTTCACAAAATGGTAAGAACATTGCACCACAAAGGGCGCAGGCCACAGCAAACACACCACAACCACAGTGAGAGAACTACAGCAGTTCTTGGGCCTATGCAATTACTGCAGGGCTTGGGTTTTTGATTACAGCTCATACACAGGACCACTACTTGAGGCACTAAAAGAAGCACAGAGAGGGGAAAAGAAGCTGAAATGGACCACAAAAATGACAGAGGCATTCCAGGAACTGAAACATGCCAAATCCACTGCACCAGTACTAGCCACCCCAAATTATGAAGCACAATGTTTCATCTCTTCACATTGCAGCACAACAGTGATGAGAGCAGTACTGACACAAAAAACTAGCATGGGTCACAAACCAGTAGCTTTCTACAGTGGGCACCTGGACCCTGTAATGTTAGGACACTTCCCGTGCGAACAGAGCTTGGCTGCCGCAGCCTTTGCGGTAGAAAAGTCATCATCAATAACAATGGGCTGCCCGACAACAGTGTACGTGGAGCATGCCCTTTTTGCAATACTGAACAAACCAAAATCAACCATGACCACTCAAAGGGCATCGGGGTACGAAGTTATCATGTCGAGGCCTGAGTTAACAATTGTAAGGTACAGCAACGTAAACCCAGCGAGACTTATAGTAGAGGTAGTAGAAGATGGCAACCATGCTCATGACTGCACACAAGCTATTGCCAAATACTCTAGCAGAAGAAAGGTCCTAGAGGGGGGAGAAATACTGTTCATTGATGGGTCCTCAACAATTGACCAGAGTGATGGGATACGCAGAACAGGAGCAGCAGTGGTAAGATTAACAGAGGATTGGACATATGTCCCAGTGAGGTGTGTTCAGTTACCACAACACTACTCTGCCCAGATATCAGAGTTAGTGGCCCTAATTTTAGCACTAAAAGAAAGCAATGACAAAAGAGTAACTATATATTCTGACAGTGCATACGTCACATCAACTGTACATTCTGGATTAATTAAGTGGCAGCAAAGAGGGTTCAGAAGGGCAGACGGCACCCCAGTGCAACATGCCCTACTACTTGCTGAACTAATTGAAGTGATAGAAGATCCCAAAGAAGTAGCATTGGAGAAGTGTCAGGCCCATACAAACGGGCATGATCTAATTTCCAAAGGTAATGAAACAGCAGACGGACATGCTAAACATGCTGCGTATTACGGGAAGATTTGGATCCCCCCACAAAAAGAAAAAGACAAGGGGAGGGTGGGGGCAAGACAGATGCTGATGAATGATGGGTACACTCATATCCCTGAGAATGAAATAATGGAGTTACATTGCAGCAGCACCCATGGCAGAGAAAGAGCTCTGGGTCAAAAGGGGATGCACAATGTCCCCGACAGATGCATTATGGCGACAAAACAATACAGGCAAAATAGTGATGCACCTGGCCCTATTGAAAACAGCCCTGGCCCAACTACATCATCCCGCACACACAGGAAAAGAGGTGACTGCAGCACGAATAAAAGAGGGATGGTTCTGTCCTGAGCTAAATTCACACGATGCAAACTTCATTAGCAATTGTCTCACTTGCCAACAATTTACAGCCGGTCACACACTGCAAGTGATCAAAGGTATTATACCCCGGCCGGAAGGACCCTTCCTGAACCTCCACATTGACTATGTTGACATGATCAACGTATGTCAAGGATACAGATACATGATTGTGGTAGTATGCCCATTTTCAAGGTGGACCGAAGCCGGACCATGCTCCCATGCAGATGCCTTTAGAGCAGCAAAGTTCCTGGTGAGGGAGGTGTTCCCAAGGTGGGGGGTGTGCGAAGTATTGCGGTCAGACAATGGCCCACACTTTTCCAATGAAATGTTCCAACACATAACTGCTCTCCTTGGTATCAAGCACAAGTTTGCATGTGCGTACCACCCACAGGCGAATGGCGTGTGTGAACGCCTCAATAGCCTCCTAAAAGAAGAGATAGCAAAAATTAAGCAATCTACCAAGAAAAGCTGGCTCTACTTTCGCCCCTTAGCTCTATTTGAGTTAAGAAACAGGCCATGGTCGGATCACCACCTCACACACCACGAGGTGGTGACTGGGTGCCAAATGCACCTCCCACTGACACCACCATCAAGGGCCATGACAGATTGCCACTCAGTTCAAACTGTTTTTGGTGATGAAATGTACGAATATGTATCTTCCTTGATTACTAGTGTCGCCTTTATCTCTCAAAAGCTCGAGAAGATGCGGGCGGGTCGAAGAACACCCAACAAGAAGAAAGAGCAATTGAAGACCAGGAACAAGCAGCGCAGTGGACAGTAAGAGAGTGGGATCACGTTCTCCTCTGGAAGTGGAATAGCCCAAGGTTTACCGGGCCCACCAGATCGAGAAAGTAGCTCCTAGAGCAGTAAAGCTCTGGGATAAACAAGTATGGATTCACCTGCATGGCATCAAGCCCTACAAAGATCAGACTCGCCATTGCGTCGACGACAGGGCCAACGCAGCAACAATAGCAATGGAAGAAAAAGGCAACACAGCCCCTGACCCCTCCCAAGCCCTAAACAACTCCAAGGACACAAATGGACAATCGCCCATAGCCCACCCCATGGTCATGAGATCCCAAAGCAAACAAAACACTACCCCGGCAAGCCCCGCCCCTAACACTACCCTACCTAAATAAAGGACATTGTCTAACAAACTGTCATATTGCACCACACTTGTAGACACGTGCATGCTCTCCTTCTCTTTTTGTCTCGCACATGCAGGTACCGCGTACAACTGTTTATGTATAAAGAAAAGTGAAATGACTAACATTGCGTCTTGCCCAGGGGTAAATGCTGCCCACGGACGACGACACCCCTGTAGCACTGTCACACCAATTTGTATATGTTATAAAAAGACCAAAATATTTAAAGAAGAGAAAAATATGTGTGTACTACAACACGTTCATTTTGGCCATAGAGCAATCATTCCCACATCTCCACGACCACTTACCAGCCCTGAGAGATAGGTCGCTAAGATATGCGTGGGAACAGCTTTTCGCTTGGGCATTAAACGATTACTTGATAGGGAGAGCTTGAATAAACAAAACTAACAAAATTAATGCTTATTTTTAGAAATTTTCAGGCGGGCATCTATATCACCAAAAATAATAAGCTGCAGGACCACAGCAAAGGTAAGAGGAAAATGCCGCTGATATTTGCTATTGTAATAAAAATCGTCTCTCTCTTCGACCCCCACAGGCTCTGACCATGACAGCAACGGGCAGGATGCAACCCCTGCACAGACCACACCCCGGAAGAGGTCCTGGGATGACACCAACCACCCTTCGACCTCGAGGCGACAACCCAGGGGCCACCGTGCACCAACAGGCAAGACTCCCCATGTAGCCATTACACCAGTGCCACCAAGGCCCATAGAGGGCGAAGCACCACCACCACCCATTGGCCACCCTGAGGAATCAGGCGAGGCACCACATTCAGAGGAGTCCAGTTTGGCTGGGCAGGTGGCAGCCACAGCACCCCTGGCTGTGTAGGACCCACTGGATGACATATGGGTGCCCGTTGAGGACGATGTATCGGAAGTGGTCCGTATGCCAAGTCCACTGGCGTCCCACCAAATATCATCCCTCGATACAGAGCAAGCCACCACCCCGGAGGAGTCGGGTCAGGAGCAGATGGAAGGGCATTTCAGTCCCATCTTGAAGAATAGGGAGGCTGAGCAGGCTGAGCAGGACAGCCAGGGACCAACAACCTCCACAGGTGCACCCGCAGGGTCGCAACGGTTTGAACAGCTTACTGCCCTTGTGCGGCAGTTTGTCGAGGACAACAGACTGGCCAGACAGGAGTGGCGTGAGAACTTCGCCTCTCTAGGCAGGCCCATCATGGACAACACTGCATCCATGGCCAAATCCTTTGCAGACAACACCAGCCGCCTCTGTGAGGATGTCTCGGCCCTCCGCCACGTCATAGGCTGCATAGCGGATGCCATGGAGGCAGGGCATCCCGCTACACAATCCCAGCAGGCGGCCACACCGTCTTCATCCAGTTCGACCCAGACGAGCCCGCTCCGCAGGTCGGCACGTACCCTGTGCCGGCAAGACATGCCGCCACCTGGACCAGGGAGTGCCAATAGATCATCAGGGCAGCCTCATGTAGGCATTGGAGACTCGATGGGACATGTGTGGGGGAGTTGTGGGGAGAGGGAGGGGGAGGGAGGTGAGGGTGTGTGGGGGAGTTGTGGGGGGAGGCGGAGGGGGTGAGTTTGTGTGGGGGAATTGTAGGGGGAGGGGGAGGGGGGTGAGGGTGTGTGGGGGAGTTGTTTGGGGAGGGGGAGGGGATTGAGGGTGGTGGAGGGGTTTTGCACTTTTGTTTACATTGTTATATTTAATACACCCGTTGTGTGAAAAGCAAGACCTGAGTGGACATTCATCATTGCGCATGTGTCAATTATTCATTTACAGTGCATAGTGTACATGTACCCCCACACCCAGTGCCCTCTGTCCAACCATCATGTCACCCTCTGCTGCCATGTGTGTCAGAAATATTGTGCAATCACTGACTGGCGCACAGCACGTCCCTCCTGTGCATCGGAGCCGCAATGATGTCCAGCCACATCTTCTTCTTCCACTTCATCATCACCAGGTGGTGGCAGTTCAATGTCAGGGGGCAGGGGCACATTCCGGCGGATACACATATTGTGCAGCATGACACATGCCATGATGATCTTGGTCACCTTCTCATGCCTGTAGAGGAGTGCCCCACCCGACCGGCTGAGGCAGCGAAATCATGCCTTCAACAGCCCAAAGGTCTGCTCGATGACCACACCGGTACGGGTATAGGAACGATTGTAGTCCTCCTCGTGCTTGTTCTGTGGGTTTCGGACAGGGGTGAGGAGCCAAGGCTTCAAGGGATAGTCACTATCACCTGCATGAGAGGCAATAAAAGGTAAATGTAGTCGATTCATGATGGACAGCTATACTAGTCACACATGCCTGCAGTTTATCGTTGCCCACATGCACATGTTCCTAGATGTATTTACGCCATCTTCAGTCCCTCAATGTGTCCTGTGCCATGGACTAATGGTGTGGGTTGCATCTTCAAGATGATACATGGTGTGCACTGACGTCTTGTTGCACATGCATCGTATCGTGTACGCATACAGCTGTGTTCGTGTCAAATTTATGATGTGTTGTGTTCTGTCAGATTTACTTAGAGGGAGCATTGGCAGTAGTCTGTGCAATATTGTGCAATCAGCGCTGTTCATTCCCATGGTGACATATAGCACTCCTGTGGGTGTGGCGGCCCTGTGACAGACTGTGGATTCCCTAGTTGGTTCCGTTTAATGCACTCCCAGGGATGCTTGTCCTGTGTGGTGATATGCTGGAGACAGCAACATAGTGCATATGCACTGCATGGTGCAGGATGGTGTTACGGAGGGTGAGGGCCGTTGATGAGTGGTGCACGTATTGTGGGATGTGGGGTGTTAGTCATGTAGTGATAGGTGTTGACCTTACTTCATTCCTATGGGATTTGGGTGTCATGTACCGTTTGTGATGCTTTGGGGCACAGTGTTCGGTGATGTGCACATCATGCAGTCACATCAACATTGGCAGCATGGTTGTGTGTGCATCTCTCCCCCCATTTCAATGCCATGTGCCAGTCATGCAATTTACCAAGCAGCCTAGCACGTCGTCCAGCATGTCGCTCCATGAAGCGTGGTAGTGTAGAGTTCCGCAGGACCATAGAGTCATGAGTTGATCCGGGATATCGGGCACAACAATGTGTGATGATCTTGCTGGCGTCGCATACCATCTGCACATTGATGGAGTATTATTGCTTGCTGTTGCGGTACACCACCTCCATGGCATGTGGGACCACCAACTCCACGTGGGTGCAGTCGAGGGCACCTACACAATTTGGCATGCCTGCCAGTGCATGGAAGCCAACTTTTGTATCAAATATCTCCTGGGGAGTCCATGGTAGGGATATGTAATCCTTTGTGTGCTTGAGGAGGGCATCCAGCACTTGGTTCAGAATCTGAGAAAATAAGGGTTGTGATATGCCATGCATGTGCCCCACTGTGTGCTGGTAGGTGCCTGTGGCAAGGAAGTGGAGCACAGACACTACCTTCAGTAGAGGGGGGATGGCAGTGCGTATTTCAATGAGGCTGACAATGTCATTGTGTATCAGGTCCACAATGGTGGTGATGGTGTCCCGGTCCAGATGGTACAGGGTGTGGGTCTGCTCAAGGGTTAGGTTGAAAGGACTGGCTCTGATGCGAGGGATTGGGGGCTGCCTGCGTGGTAACGGTGGCTGCACAGGTGGGGCATGCTGGGCCTGTCTCACCCTCCTTCTCCCCCTGCGTCTCCTCTGTGGTGCCGGCTGTTGTTGTTGTTGCTGTTGTGGCAATGCAAGCATGTCCTCCAGCTCCAGTAATGCTACTACTATTGAAATCATCTTGGTGTGGGAGGGGGTGAGGTGTGTGGGTGTGCTCCTTTTGTAGTGGGCCAGACTCCATTGCCTCCACCTGTGCTGATTGTGTGCACCTGTGGCAGTTGGGATCACTGCACATGGCATTTTACGGTTGGTCTACGATGCCGGTATTTACGGCATGCCGGTAACCACTTTTAATGCCTTCATGAAGCTGTTATTTGCATGTCCGCTTAACTTGTGATCTCCTTCAGTTTACGGCATGCCACTAATGCCGGCATTGTTGCCCGCGTGCCCGTGCACATGCCGCTATTAGAGATGCCGTAAATTACGATGCCGCTAATATCGGTCAGGCTGGTCAGAATAGCCCGTAGCAGTAATCGATGCTGGTAATCCTTTACCGGCATCGTTTGTCCCTTAGCACCAACCTCAGAATGACCCCCACAGTCTGGCTAAGCCTTGGTCCTGCTTCATCCAGAAAGAGAGTTCTCAAATTGTACCAAGACATAGGGCCTCATTACGAGTTTGGAGGTAAGTAACAGCCCTTACCGGCATGGAGCAAATGCTGTGTCCGTGTTGCTTCAAGGCTGCTATTAGAGGGCCATTACGAGTACGCGGGCATGAGCTTTGTGCCATGCCGTTAACCACCTTACCGCCCTGCCGTTAAAAGGCGAAAAATCGCCTTTACCGGCATTGCGTGAAGTGCAGATTGCTCCATCGCCATACATGCCACCGGCATTAGCGGTGACCACTATTAGCGGTCACCGCTAATAAGCGGAACCGGAAGTAGCGTCATCGCACAGGAACGGGAAAGAGCACGGCGGCCATCTTTAAAAACACAATGCATTGCCATCCTCTGTAACCAGGACCCACATCACAACCATACCTGTCCCAACATATACCTGCAGCATTTCACAATGCCCAAGGCATTACAAAAAAGTGCTGAGCGCTTGCGCAAAGAGCGCTTCTCACAAGAGGAGCTCAACATGCTGGCAGAGACGCTGGCTGAAAATGCGGATATTGTGTTCTCCAATAACATGCAGCGACCTGCAGTGCAGCGGAAAAAAGAGATATGGGCGGAGGTGGCGCAGAAAGTGAGTGCCGTTGGCACCACCCCGCGCACAGCTAAAGATGTCCAGAAGCGCTGGGACGACCTGCGCTTACCCGTCCGCAACATCATCTTGCGAACCGTAACCTGGGGATGGCAACAGGTGGTGGTGCGGCCTCCCCCATAAAGATGCAACCCTTGGAGGAGATCTGTGCAAGCACCATTGGGATGGAGGCAATCGAGGGAGTGGGGGATATGGAGCAGGAGCCCCGTCATCGGCTGATGCAGGTAGGTGTCTCAAATGAAACACTGTAAAGAACAACACGATGATGTCCCCCTGAACTGACAGTGCAATGATGGAAAGCATGGTCCACCAGACACATTTTTGCAAGGCTGCCTACAGGCAGTGCACAGCACCATCTTGTCCACAAGCATGATGCACCCCATATATGTTTCATCCCAGACGCATCCATGCATAACCCACCCAAAAGACAAGCAACCCGTATGTCACTACCCCAACGCCAATCACCTGCCATTCCATAGAAATGCAGCTACCCCAATGCATGCCTGATGCATGTAGACCCATCACTAATGGACTCCCTCTCTTGGTCCCCCACAGGCACACAATCTGAGAGTGAAGATCAGGACCCCAGGGAGGATGCTGCGACACTAGACAAGAGGTCTAGGGGCATGGCGCCAGCAAACCGTCCCTCAACATCCAGGGGAAGAGGGCAACCTGGACTACTGCGCGGACCCAACACAACGCCGGATCCGACAGCACAAATTTGCATCACTGACACCACCACAGCACCCCCACCAGCCACATCCACAAAGGAGCCAGTGGCTGAAGGCAGGGTATCCGCTGCAAGCAGTACCGTTGGGGAGACAGCTGCCACAGCAGCTATGTCTGATGATGAACTATACACTCCGACACCCGGAACACCTACTGGTACAGGCCCCCAGCAGTCACCCCAACACTCCCTACCCAGCAATCAGTATGCCAGCAGCCATGAGCTGTCCGCGGTTGAGTCCTGGCCAGGGAGCTTCAGCCCCATGGGGAGCATGCATGAGGCCCCAACCATTCCGCATGCACCAATAACGTCCGCCAGTGTCCGGGACAGGCAGGAGGGCATCAGGGCAATACAACAGCGCCAGGAGGTGCTGACAGGGCTGCTGACCCAGCACATAACCGAATGTGGCCAGGCAAGGGAGGAAATCAGGGAATGCACAGCATCCCTCAAATCTGACATTGAGTCCACGGGCAAAGACATATGTAGTGAAATGGCGGCTGTGAGGCAGGTCCTCACCCAAACGGTGTCAGCATTGGAGGCCCTGCGTCCCACACATGTGGTTCAACAACCAGAGTCCTCCTCAAAAAGCAGCTCCAGACAGACCAGCCCCCTGTGTAGGTCTGTCCGGAATGTGCGCAAATCAGACAGGGGTACACCCGATGCTGCCAGTGGAAAAGGGGTGTAGGTGCAGCCTGGCAATCCTGAAGAACAATGATGCATGCAAGTGCACACCATGTGTGGGGAAGTTGAGGTGGGAGGGGGAGGGGGAAGAGGGTGTGTGGGGAAGTTGAGGGGGGAGGGGGAGGGGGGAGAGGGTGTGTGGGGAAGTTGAGCGGGGAGTTGGAGGGGGGAGAGGGTGTGTGGGGAAGTTGAGGTGGGAGGGGGAGGGGGAGGGGGAGAGGGTGTGTGGGGTGGAGGGCTTCTGCACTAAATATGTTACATTTCTTCAATACACCTGTTGTGAAATCAGAATTCAAATGAGCGGACATTGTTTATTGTGTACGTGTGCTTTATTGGTGAACAGTCTACAGTGTCCATGTCCCTGACACAACCAGTGCCCTGAGTCCCACCTCCATGTCATGCTCCCCATCCATGTGTGCTAGAAACATTGGTTTATCAAAGTCTGACGCATGGCACGTCCCTCCTGTGAATCGCTGCCTCCCTGAAGTGCAGCCGCATCTCCACCCTCCTCATCCTCATTGTCAGGTGGTTGCAGTTCAGCGTCAGGGGGCAGAGGCACATTCCATCTGAAGCACATATTGTGTAGCATGACACATGCCATGACGATCTTGCCCACCTTCTCATGCCCGTACAGGAGTGCCCCACCAGACCTGCTGAGGCAGCGAAACTGTGCCTTCAAAAGGCCAAATGTCTGCTCAATCACCACACGGATACGTGTATGCGCACAATTGTAGTCCTCTTCATGCCTGTTCTGCGGGTTCCGGTAAGGAGCCACCTCTTCAAGGGATAGCCTGCATCACCTGCATGTGTGCAAGAATGGTTATGTATAAGTGATCACATCATATGAAACTTGTATCAATGACAGCATAGCATGCATTTATTTCCTGTTGGCACCCACATAATGATTGAGGTGTGAAAGGTACCCTCATTTGCCTCCTTGTCATTCTCTTGTAAAACAAAATGGTGTTCTAAATGTGGCTGATTTCTTGATGTACACAATGCCAGTGATAGGCAATGCACCCATTTTTTACTCAGGGTCACTTTCAATTCAACTACTCTCTCTTTATGCAAGCTGTCGGGTCCTTTCACAGACCTTGTCCGCCGGCTGGTGATATGTCAATGACGATTTGTGCTTTCAGCAACAAGTTTATGTATCCACAGATTTTTTTTTAACACAAAATAAGGGTCATTACCTAGTTTGCAATAATTCTCATATTTCCCATCTTGAAAATACCTTTACTACTAAAATGTTTGCTGCACTGGTAGCGTCTGAGTGTGTACACAGTCCAGTTTTAATCCACCTTAAAAAGGGTCTGTTAAGTCGTGCGTTGTGCTGGAGGCCTAGCACGAGGGGCTGGCTCCGGTCCAAGAAGGCCGCATGGCCTGGGCGCGGCCTTGGCAGGGGAGCGCAAAGAAACACACACACACGCTGGCTCAGCTTCGCCCGGAACTGCCTCCCACTCAGGGGGCGGGGCTTTTATTAACATGCCCTACGTCACCGCGCTGTGGGACGTAGGGCGGATATAACATTCCTCCTTTATTTCAACATGACCTAAACAACATAAACATAAGCCGCATGCTCAACTATAACACTTCTGCCACTGCTGGGGAAATTAGCATACATAGTCATTCAGCCTCGCAGGCGGCCTCGTGGTCTTTCTCAGGCTGTACCGCTTCGCTTGGGGGCTGTCCCCCCTCGGCTCGTCAGTCTGCTCACCTTCATTACATGTGTCCTCACTGCTGGGTAGTCTCGGTTATTGCCAGCTGCAATCCCCCGCAGATCCTTCCTGGGGGTCTTGCGCCGGCACGTCGCTGCTTTGTTGCTCGTTGTCGTCGTGGTGCCCTTCGCCATCCGTCCAGAGGTGCTGGGGCACGGGCTTGAACCAGGAGGCGTTCCTTGTTACTTCCCGACCTCCCCGTGTGACCGTTATCATGGTCCCACGCCGGTTGCTGATAGTCCATGGCAGTTCGTCATACCTGGTGTCCATCTTGGATTTTGTGGGGTTTCGCAACATGATGACTTGGTCGCCCACTCTGTGGTCCGAGGGCCTTGCTCTTCTCTTGGCGCTCATGTGAGCATTGGCACGTGTTCTCCTCGTTTCCACACGTGCATGGTCGATGTCGTCAGGGGTTCTGCTTGGATGATGGGGAATCGACGAGTTGATGACAGTTCCGAACATAAGGTCAGCGGGTGGTATGCCCGTGGTGCTGTGGGGGGTGACACGATAGTTCCTTAGGAAACGGAACAGGTCCATCCTCCATGGGCTGCCGTTTGCCTTAGATACTCGGAGTACCTTGTTGATAGTTCTCATGAAACGCTCGACGTCCCCGTTAGCTTGCGGCCACCTTGGCATGATATGGTGGTATTTGATGCCCAGTTCCTGTAGGTATGACCTGAATTCCTCCCCTGTGAATGGGGGTCCATTGTCACTCTTAATGGTCGTGGGCAGACCATGGGTGGCAAACATCTTTTCTATCACCGGGATGACCACCTCCGCGGCGGTGGACTCCAGTATCTCGACCTCTGGATATCGTGAGTGGTCATCGATTGCCACCAGTAGATGTAGACCCTCTCTGATTTTGCAAAAGTCAATGCTGATCGCTTCCCATCGTGCCCGGCCACGCTCGGCCGATAGGATCGGTTCTGGGTCAGGGGGTCCACTCGTTATTTGGCAGGGTAGACATGTGTTCACTAAGTCCTCCACTCGATCGTCAATGTGAGGGAACCAAACCCTGTGTCGGATCCGTGCCTTTGTCCTTGCAAGCCCTTGGTGTCCTTCATGCGCTAGGGCAACTATCCTGTCTTGCAGCCTTGGGGGTATGATGATGCGGTCACCCCTTAGCAGGAGCCCTCCCTCAGTGATCGAGAGGTCTTGTCGAACCGTGAACATGCCTGCTAGGAACGCCTTGGCCCCCTCGGTTCTATTGCGTGTATGCGACATGAAGTCTTTCCAGTTGCCTGACAAGATGGCATCCTTTACCAGATCGCAACATGGGTCATTCTGGGTTTCTGTCGTAATGTCCTCGATGTTTATCGCTCTGGGCCTCATGGTGTGGACCACTTGACAGATGTGCTCCTCCGTTTCTTCGGCGACTAACACTTCCTGCTGGGTGGCTGGTCGTGGGTGTCTCGACAGGAAGTCCGCGGGGTTGCCGCTGCCCGGTTGGTAGACAAGTTCGAAATCATATTGCTGGAGGTGTAGCAGCCACTTGGTGATTCTGGCTGGTGGGTGTGCCGATGACCCAATGAAGATTGGTAGCAGGGGCTTGTGGTCGGTGATCGCCGTGAACTTTCGCCCATATAGGTACATGTGGAAATGTCGACATCCCCATAGAACGGCAATTGCCTCCTTCTCTATGTGGGAGTACCTTTGTTCCGTTGCAGTGAGCGCCCTGGATGCATAAGCAATCGACCTTTTTGTACCCTCTTTCGTGACCTGCATCAAGATTGCTCCGAGTCCGACTGGGCTGGCATCCACAAATAGTTCTGTCGGGAGGTCCGTGTCGTAGTAGGCCATCCTGGTGTCCGTTGACAGGGAGTCTTTTATGTTCTCAAATGCCTCCTGGCATTCGGGTCCCCAGTCCCACTTGGTGCTGGCCTTTGTTAGCTCCCTCAGTGGTTCGGATAGTGTTGCTAAGTTCCGAATGAATCTGCCACAGTAGGTGGCCATACCCAGGAAACTGCGCACCTCGGTGGGAGTCATGGGGGGGCTGGCAGCTTGTATGTCCGCCACTTTCTGGGGATCAGGCGATATGCCGGTGCGGTCGAACCGGTATCCAAAAAACGTAATTTCTGGTTTTAGGAATTCACACTTTTCTCGATGGATTGTGAGTCCGGCGCTTTCCAACCTGCCCAGTAGTGCTTTCAGTCTCACGATGTGTTCCTTGATGTCCGGTGCATGTATCAGGATGTCATCGCTCACGTTCAGTACCCCTGGTATGCCTCTGATGACCTCCTGGATGGTTTGTTGAAAAACCTCCGCGGCCGACGATATGCCGAAACTCAGGCGCTTGTACCTCCTCAGGCCCAAATGGGTTGAGAACGTGGTGATGTAGCGCGATTCTCTGTGTAGCTTCAGCTGGTGGTACCCCGCCTTTAGGTCTACCTTCGAGAACACACACGATCCCGTGAGGTCAGTGATGATTTCATCGATTGTCGGCGTTATGTGTCGCTCTCTCTTTATGGCTGCATTGGGCAGGCACATGTCAATGCAGATCCGAACTTTCCCTGGCTGTTTGGGCTTCCGGGTGACCACCATCGGGGAAACCCACGGTGTTGGTCCCGTGACTTCTTCGATAATACCAGCGGCTTCGAGTGACCTTAACTCCTTCTCGACTTGTTCCCTCATGTGGAAAGGTGTCCGTCGGTGTCTTACTGCGCGTGGTTGCACTGACTGATCAATATGTAGTTTGATGGTCTTTCCTTTGAGACAGCCTATCTCCCTCTGTAGCATGGGGTGCTGCCTGAGAAAGTTCTCGACCTCGGATGTGTCGTCAACGTGGCATATGAATTTTACCACGCCCAGGTCTTCAGCCGCATCTCCGCTCAACAGGCTTTCAATTCCCGCCTTGACGACGTAGATCTTCGACCACAACTTCTGTTCACCATGCTCAAGCGTGGTGCGGAACCTCCCGATGACTGGTAGAGGTTTTCGACTGCCGTAGGCAAATAGTCGAGTGTCTGTGGATTTTAGCTCGGGTCGTGGAGCGAGGGTTCGGAAAACGGTGGTTGGCATGACGTTTACCGACGCCCCCGTGTCGATGGTCATTTGTATGTCCTGGCCTTGTATGTTGACCATGCATTTTCGTCGCCTGGCGGTTCTTTTCGACTGGGCTGGCCCTTGGTTTAGTGTCGATACTAAGTATACCTTTCGGCCCTTTCCTTCGTTCTTCGTGCCTGCTGTTTGTCGTAGGGCTGAGAGATCATCTCCTTCTTCTTCCGTCGAGGAGTTGACTACCGCTACCCTCCTCGCGCTGGCTTGTTTCTTTTTCTTCGATGACCCTTTCTCCTGGGATCCTTGTGGGGGCTGCAACGGCGTACTCACGGATCTGCACACTTTCGCGTAGTGATCCTTCCGGCCACATGCTCCACACGTGGTGCCTTGCGCCGGGCAATTTCGCCTTCCGTGCCTTTGGCCACCACACCATCCACATTCAGTTGGTCCTGGTGCTCGAGGCTGCCACCTGTTCTGGGTGTACCCGCTGCCATATTCGCTCCTCGTTGATTGTCTGTCCGAGATTTGAGCCACCAATGCTGTGGACAGTGACGGCTGGAGTTTTTGTAGGGTCACTTCCATGTTTGCGGCCCTGGAGTGGGCAAGCTCCCTTTGTCGGCCCAGTTCCAGGATGCGCTGTAGAGGGATACCCTTCTCACTGAGCACGAGACGCCTCAGCTTCTCCGAGTGAATTCCATTTATGATTTGCCTCCTAATCTCCCTTTCATTGTTCGTAAACTCACACGACATGGCCAGCTTCCTCAGCCTCGTGTGGTAGGCGTCGAGAGTCTCGTCGGTGGCCTGGATGGTCGTGCAGAAGATGAAGGTTTCATAGTCTGGATTCAATTGCGGGAGAAAATGTGCTGTCAGAGCGTCCTTCGCACTCTGGTATGCATCTTGGCCGTCGTCCACCTCCAGGGAGTTAAAGATGCGCAGCACCTCGTCGCCCACACTAAGGAGTAGATGAGCCTTCATTTTTCTGGATGACGTGACGTCCTTACATTCCATGGCCATCTCGAACTTCTGTAGCCATAGCTGCCATCTGGGCCCACTGGACGATGGGTCCGTGAATGGGTCGAATGGTTGGATCAACGTCGACGAACTTCCCTGCGTGCGAGGCGGTGGTGACGCCATGGACAGGTTTGCCGCCATTCTGGACGGTGTGGAAGGTCCAGGGGTAGATAGCCCAGTCGCCATGGTGATGCGTGCGCTCAGTCGCCGAGTGTCTACCTTTCAGGTTCGTGCGTGCCCTGTGGTGATGCAGCGTCCTACCGGCACATGTGCTCCGATGGATTGGTGCAGGAGACGACGTGCTGGTGGTGCCTGGGACGACACGTGAAAAAAAACTCTTTTTTTTTTTCTTCACCCCACGAGGATGAGGTGTGGAAAAGGGGGATGAAAAGAGAGAAAATTTTTTTTTTTTGGGGTGGGGGTCACGTGGTCGTGAGGCCCCCACCGGGTGTCCAAAAATTTATACGGAGCGACCGTGTGGTCTCCGGAGCACGTGGATGCTCGCTCACTTCCTCGTCGCCATTGTTAAGTCGTGCGTTGTGCTGGAGGCCTAGCACGAGGGGCTGGCTCCGGTCCAAGAAGGCCGCATGGCCTGGGCGCGGCCTTGGCAGGGGAGCGCAAAGAAACACACACACACGCTGGCTCAGCTTCGCCCGGAACTGCCTCCCACTCAGGGGGCGGGGCTTTTATTAACATGCCCTACGTCACCGCGCTGCGGGACGTAGGGCGGATATAACAGGGACATACTACTATAATCAAATATCTGTATTCATTACAGACTTGCAGCATGTTGATTTTTATCAATATGCAATTGCTAAAAGAGACCCTTACGTCTTGGAAAAGCTCCTCTAATCGTGTGTAAGGTGTGCCCAACAATAAACTTTTAACAGATGTACACTTTACTGTACAAAATGCAACATATTCTACTATTCTATCAAGCGAACCAATCCTCTGCACTCGCTTCGGCGAGGTTCTCTCTAATAACGTGCGTAGGGTAGTGTAGCTGTTCCAACGCCACCCTTAATAAGGCTACAGGCATCACGGGTTTACCAGTGCTGGCTTGTCGCCACAATGCCTCGCCGAGGGTGTTCTTTAAACCCCTCTATGTCCACAAGTCTTTCTTATGTTGGGGCACTTCCCTTTAATCTCTCCTCATTAAGTTCTAAACAAAATGAATGACAACAGTTTAAACACATTCATCATTATTATCATACTTTTATTTATATCAAACATATCAAATAATATACTCTCTTCTATACATACAACACGTTTTTACTTCCTTATCTACTTTTTTAATTTCTACATAAAATAAAATCTGCTCTTTTGGTGTGAGCTGCACATTCTAGTTACCATAATGGCTAATGGGAGTTATAGTACTTCAACGAGCCTGTCCAATAAGACTGCGTATTGCACCAGAGTGTCGTCCACTCAGAGGTAGTCCCTCTTTTCCAACGTGCTAGCCCTGCGTTCACAGTTGATGTTACATAGGCAGAGTCACTGTACATTGTCACTTCCTGGTCTGCATGATTCTCGAGCGTGACAATCACTGCCACTAATTCTGCAACCTGTGCCGAAAAATGAGACGGTAGTCGTGCACTTATCAGTACTTCAAACCCTCCATTGGCTGTGTGATTTACCACAGCGGCACCTGTATATCTTTGTCCATCATTTTGATCGATTCTTGAAGAACCGTCACTAACAAAAATCTCTCCAACTGCCAATGCATCTTCCTTCACCTTTGGGAGCTCATCATAGAACTCCTCATAGTTTGAACAATCATGTGCGTGCTCACCCTCTGCCAGTGGTTCCAATACAAACATGGCAGGATTCACTATTCTGCATCTGACTATTTTAATTGCTGGATTCGATATGACCACCTCATAGGCAAAAAGTCCTTTGAGACGTCAACATTTTAACAGTGACCATGGCAGCTGCCAGAACTGTTCACATGAGCATGACCCCTTACTATTGGGTCCAGAATACATCTATTATATGCAAGAGGTTTGTACCTCATATTAAAAAACCTTTTAATTCTACTGACACTCTTTATGGGACCATCCCTCCTGTAAATGGTATAATAGGTTCACTCTTGTTTAAATACTGCATTCCTGGTGTTTTGAGCATACTAAGCCTTGACCAGTAAACAAAATTGTCACATTCAGTTTAGTCCTTAAATATTGACCCAATATGTATACATATGTCTGCCTTAACCATAACAATAACAGCTCAAACATGTCCCTTCCCTATACATGGGCTTTTAACCGCAAAAGGATGTGCCTCTTATATTATTGTCAACCCTCAGTTTCCACATGAGGATTGTTAGGTGTCACCAATAATATTGATCATATCCAAATCTCTCATTAAGCCATTTTATTGTGGATACATTCTTATCTATAAACAGGATTCTCTCCACCAATAGTGACTCTTCTCATTCTATAAGTCATTATGCTTCTCATATTTGTGCTTTGCTTATGTCTACATAAGCGACTGCTATGTTAAGACGCCTGCTACATTCTCTGCGCTTGTCTCCTACACTGTTTGATTATTGAGCGACCCCATCTCCATTCTGCTGCAACTACGCATTCAGGTTTGAAGTCATCCTTCTCAAAATTGATTATTCTGCACAAATCCTTAACTTCTACACATGCAAACAAAATAACCGGTCACACCACATATCCAACATATAAGCAGAGGTCTCCCCATCTATCCTCCCTGCGTACCTTGATTATTCTATAAGCGCTCCTAATTATTCTGGAAGACCCTATCCTGAAAGTTTCCCTTTCCCCATGGTGCAAATCCACTGCTTTGTTTTAATCGACGTTCCTTTGGCTCTTCACCTGCGGCATATTTGTTATTTGCTATGTACCTGACTCAACTCCACTAGTCAACATTGCCCCCTATATGGCGTACTTGGAGAGTTTTTCTGCACTAACCTTGTCTCTTCTCCTTTCCTAATATCGTCTTTCTTTCGATTCTTTTCTTGCAAAAACCTTCAATAGTACGCAATGGTCAGCTAAATCTCCGACCATGGTTTGGCTTCCATTCCCACCAGCTTCTTAAGATGCTTTTGCACGGGCTCTGGCAGCCCTTGACATCATTATAGCTCCCATATCTGACGTATCTGTATACAGTACTCTAAGTGCTTTCCAGACTGCCGTCCTATAATTGTTAAAGAGCGCTACATCATGAGCAGTGCTCAATGCAGTAATACACAAATATCCTGCCCTTGACCAAATGTCATTAGCTCTTTCCCCAATGATAGCAATCAGGAGACCCTTAATGTCCCTTATAGATAGCATATTATCTCCTGTCATTTTTCTACTTCATGTATTAATTTTCCAGCGCCAGAATTTAAACTCAAAAGTCTGTGCCTTAAATTATCCTTATCCATTTACGGCCAAAGTACATATTATGATATGGCCTCTCCGGTGAATTCCCAAACTCGCATTTGTCACCCCTCATTTGTCTATCAGTGTCAGAGACACTGGCTCCGCACCGCCTTCCACCTGGCAATGACCTAAGCCTGCTCATATATTGTGGCACATCCCCCCTCTGACCATGGGACTGCTTTTTTGGCCGATTTAGCCACGTCACTAATTCTGACGCCTGAAATATAAGGAGGTCTAAATCCAACCGTCTTACTTTCTAAACCCATTAAAATACACCCTTCAGGGCTACATTTGTTACCTTCCTGCTCATGAATAGGTTCTCTATTCTCGTATAACATATCCTTTCCCTAGTTTATGTTATTTCTCTCTTCATCATTTCCATTTAGAGTCTACTTAAAGATAGCTCCTTGAGTTTTAACACTGCATAAAGCTCCCTTTAAGCTGTACAGCTGTGTACTCTTGAGTCGATCCTTTTTACTCTTTGCCTCATGTCCTCGATACTTTTTACCATTGAGTTTGAGCAAAATCTAACCACCCATCCATTCGTGTATGAGTGCTAACTCATCAGCCTTATCCTTTTTTCTCCTTCCCATCCCTTTATGTCCCATCCTATATTTTTGGATATACTTGGTTGTTTGCTTCTCTCCTTGTCCCTTGGGACCTTTAGAGATTACATCTCTCTCTGTATTTTTCTCTGAGTCCTCATTGCTGCTTTGCACAGGCGACTCGTATGCCGGGTTACTATACCCCATTGCTGCCTTGAGTTCTCTTAATGGTTACATCCCGGCATTCTTCTTACTATCGCCGTCTGCTTCAGGCTCGGCGGGTGGAGCCGAAGGCTCCTCACTCCCATCTGCGTATACATCAAGTATTCAATCTACAGGAGGCGGGTCCTCTCTCTCCTCTTGGTACATCTTCCAGAGCTCTAAGTGTGCTAGTCGTTTGCCTAACTTTTTTACCGTATATGCAGCATGCAAATATGTCATCATATGCTGCTTTCAATAATGATCCCCCTTGTGACCATGGCATGAACATTTTGTCTGCGGTTCCTTTAACCCATTCTGCACTGTACTGTCTAACCTCAAGTGCGTATTTACAAAAATGTATAAGCGATGTAATGTCCTCAATTTTGACACGTCACTCTTTGACCATCAATACTCACCATTTACTCTTTGCAAATTTCAAAAATACTTTTGCAAGAAAATAAAACAATATGAGCGTGCACCAATCGTCGCAGCTCCAAACCCTCTATATCACTTTTTTACTTTAATCTGCTAAAAATATCATCAATTCAAATTCATTAAATATGTGCTGCGTTCTTTAACTCTCGCTTTTCTCCTTTTCACATTTATTAATCTCGTCTATTATTTTATCATCATTACACAATCACATAAAACAAATAGACAAACAAACACACTTGGCTAGCAACATATATCTTAGCCTTGCTCCTCAAGACTTCTCTTGCCTCTAAAAATAATCCTACGGAGTTTGAACTGCCCTCTTTAAATCCGTCTTTAACCGGGTTAGTCTCCTACATCTTCCTCTATGGGATTTTAGGTGATGTTCCTTCTTTTAAATTCTTTAAAATGCAGGTATCTAGGCATACTCTTTATCGTGGACTCTCTCACGATACTTCTTAATTGCTTGGCCTCTCCTCAAGTTAATTTTACTCAATATTTAACACTTATCGTTTCTCAAGTTACGGTATTCCCACCTCCCTCCGTTACTTATTTTCCCCTTATCGTTTTCTTCACCCACAGCCCATTCTCACTTTTGCCACCTTACTCAGTTTTACTCACCATTTGTGTTTTTCAACTTCCGACTCTCAGGATCGTACGCCACCTCAGTAGCCTCTCCAACCTTCCGTTCATTCAGCTTCTACAGGGAGTTTCACATCCTTTCAGCGGAATGGCACAAGTTGTGCGATATTTCCGGGACCCCAAAGCTTACTTACCTCGATAGCTATCTAACCATTCTCTCAGCTACCACGTGAACTGGAGTTGCCAGCCATTTAAGATGAGGTAGCAATACCCTTGAGATAGATGTTGGATGCAGAAATTATTGAAACATGAATAATAGGAACGACTCAGGTAGTTGGCAAAAGGATAACTGTTTTAATATCAGTTATCTAAAATGGAGTACAACGGATATCAGCAGACGTCCCTCATCACAATCTCAACGCTTTTCATATAAAAGCTTGTTTATATAACAAAAAATCATCATAGGTGACGTTAACCTGCGTATTACTAACATCATCCTATGTGGCAAACTACAAAAACCTAGTGTTAAGTCTGATAGGGACTAATAGGATCATCTAAGTACACAATCCATACTTATCTAGGGCAGTGGAATAATGTGATAAACTTCCTAATATCAGCTGGGGCAACTAAGCCCTCCCCTCAAACAGGTCACTATGAACATCACTAAATACACTACGTTCTATTGGCTAAATAACTATAGGACCCTTGATCGTGCGGTCCCCTATCATTGGTTGACTTCTAACCTCCGTCAGTACCTTCCCACCTATGTATAGCAGCACGTGGGCTGGGCATCCAGGTGCTGGTGAGCTTGTTTTAACCATAGCTTCCCACCAATTAGCATATCCATCATCGCCTCAGAGATCTGCTGTCAATTAGGACTTTGAACTTGTCATTGGGAGTGTTCTTTGCTCTGGGTAATTCAGGGGAGTGAAGGCATGCTCTGCCCTCGTGCGTAGGTGTGACCATCATGCTCATCCAACTTCTTCTCCCTACGTGACTGAAGACCACGAAATTAAGCTTCTAGTGTATTAAAAATACTATTTTCTAATACACCTCTGACGTCTTCTTGTTTTCATCCATTCCTTCTGAACAGGAGCTTCATTCTTTCACACGATTTGTATCCAATGTCAGTTCACCCCAGCCTGATACGTCCTTGGCTTCTTGCCTCATCCAGCCTCGCCTTTCAGAGATTCGCCTGTAATTCACTTGTTTTTCTAATTGCGACATACTGGAAAAACAGCCTTACTTCTTTTACTTAGCTCTGCTATTTGTACGTAGTGGAAACATCCATTCTTTACTGACTCATATACATGTATATATTGGCGCATGCCGCAGTCGATTCTCTATAAAGCTGGCCTCAGGAATACTTTATCTGCTTGCGTTCCTTTGCATCTGTACACGTCTAAAACAGCTTGACATTTTCATCTATCTCGTTAGCATAAGCTTCTTCATCTTGATCCCGAAATGACACTTATCTCCGATACTCTCTTGATGCCTTATAGAATATCTACATTCTCTTGTCCCTGCATCTCTTCTATGTACGTCAGCTCTGTTCTGTATGACGTCACCATTCATCTTCGCCATTCATTTGTCCTGTTTCTTCTGGAATTACATTCAAATGGCCATCGTACTGTCTCGTATGTAGATATGGCTTTCTCAATGGGAACCTTGCTTCCCAGATTCTCCTAGGTATCAGTATTTTCACTGGTAGTGCACGTGCCTCACACTCTGGCTCCCAACATATAGGCACTATGGGCGAGGTGGTTGAGGTGGGGATACTTGTCTCCTTCTCTACACCTTCATCAACTCATTTGATTGAACTTCTCTTTGAGCCCATCAGTCTGTTGATGATATATAGATGTTTGTAACATATTGGTCTTCTTTAAGTCCTTCATCTCTCTCTTCAGCTTTGACATACAGCTGCTGTCCTGTTCTGGCAGAATATCCATGCAAAATCTCACTCGGGTGAAGAAGGGGAGTAATACTTTCAAGATGGCCTTCGTAGTATTGCTTCTCAAGGGGAATGCTTCAGGGTATATGGTGGTGTCGTCTAGAATAACCAGAATATATTTGTTCCCTGCTCGGTAAGGCTGCAAGGGTCCCATGATATTGATGAATATTTGGTGAAATGGTACCTCAATGACAGGGAGCTGCAGTGGAGCTCGGGGAATATCATCTGGGAAATCTTCTGATATATGGAACAAGTTGCACAGAATTGATAGACTCATACGTAAATAACAGGCCAGTAGAATCGACTCTGTATGTTCTTTTAAGTATTCTCCAACTGCATATGTCCTGCGGTGAGATTTGCATGTCAGGGCTCCAGTACAACTTACTGAAATGGCTTAGGGACTAATAGTTAATAGGATTGTAATTCACCCTATGTTCTTTTTGCGTTTATAATAACTCGGTAAAAGAGTCCTCTTCTTTCAATGAATTGTTGTGACATCAAAGTTTTGCTTTCTCCTTTGCTTACCAAAGTTTTCCAGGCCTGTTCTAGCAGCAGATCAACCCTCTGGGCTTCAGTGAATTCCAAGGATGCTGGGCCCGGCAATCCTTCTATCATTTGGCTCCTTGTTAGGTTTCTGTCATCTCCCCAAATCAAGCCTCGGCCAGCATGGTGTCCTTCAGGTCTTTGAACTCTTCTGTCTCTGAGTCCAAAATGTGTTCACATACCATCTGGTAATTGGTTGACCTTGTTTAATTACATAGTCGCTGTTCCCTAGGTTGAAGAGGACCACCTTACTCTCTTTTTAGCCAGTACTTGTGTGCCACAACAGATTTCAGGGCGATTCTTCCATATGTGCCTTCAAAGACTTCAACCCGAAGACCGATCTTGGCAATTGCCTTTCCTCTTCCTGGGACTACCAACTCCACAGCTCATTATAGATCGCAGCCTGAAGCTCTTGGGGTGGTCCTCATAGGTACTCTAGAAGTTTTCATGACTCAGACTATTGCCAGGTTTTCTCTTGGCAGTGGGTGGCATCTATATTGCATCCTAGACAATCCCACAATGATACCACCAATCACACATGGCCTTTAGAAGCTCACAAATCCGAGATTTATGTTAACAATGTTCCTCTGTTATCTTGAGGTGATTTCGGAGGTCTGTAATGATACTAGTAGGGTGTTCTAGCTGTTCCCTCAACCTCCCCAAGCTCTCTCCACCCTAGTCCAACTTGAATGCTACAGATCAGTAACACCTATTATCTAGTATGGCTTCACAACCATGGGAGGGCGTAAAGGTTGGCACCTTTTTTAACTGACTCCCTCAGGAGTATGGGTACCCTACTCCAGTTCTTCCCAAGAGATAATTCTTTAAATTTGATTGGTTTTCGGTTATCCTCAGACACTCTCCTGGCCACTATTTCCCTCTCACTCTCATTCATTCCTTTCCCTTCTCTCATGTTTCATTATTCTCTACTCGTTTTTCCTCTTCCTACTCATCTTTTGATCTTCTTCCTCCTATTCGCCTGTCATCTCGCCTCACCTCCTACTCCTTCCGGTCTTTCTCCTCCTTTTCTCTGCCTTCTCATATTTACTCTTCCTCTCCCTAGCTTCTCTCCTTCTCTTTCTCTCTCTCTCTCTCTCTCTCTCTCTCTCTCTCTCGCTCTCTCTTCCTTCCCTCCCCTTCTCTCTCCTCCCTCCTCTTTCCTACTCTGTCCTTCAAATTCTTTCACTCGCCTCATACCTGTACCTCTACCCCTTGCATTTTCTCTTACTACCCCCTCTTACTCTCATTTCTTCACTTCTCACTGTAACCTTAAACTCTCCCTTCGATGCCACTCACACTCTTGCATTCCTTTCACTTTCTACACTCTCTCACTACCCCTCTACCACCTTCTTACACCCTCCCTCACTACACAGCCATTCACTTCCACACCCACCCTCACAAACACAGCATCACTCTTTCCACCAGGTACCACCCTCTCACTTTCACCACCTCACCTGCACTCCTATTCAGCTGCGGCACCAACTCCTCAGCACCTTACGTCCTCCTTCTGGTCCCTCGATCCACCTCCACACATCCCAACATCACTGGAATACCACACGCTCTGCTGCTTTGCCAGGCTTTTTCTACCCTTGGTTTCCAGTTTTTTTTGTTCCTCCCCTGATTGGCTATGTGCTACACATGACTCTGCGGACCAATCAGTGGCTGACTTTTCTATTCACTGTCTTGCAAAGTCACAAACAGTACTCTTAGCTCCACCCCTTTTATTCTGCGGTAAATTTAGCAATCCCAGTGATGGCCCCTGCTACATATGGGGTCTAAACACTCCTGGCTTGTGTGAGTGCTGTCTTTTTCACTTGACCGGCAGCATATGTTTGTTGCTGTCAGCCAGTAAGGTGTTGGTGTTCCTTTGCAGCCTGCTGAACTCATCTGATCTGGCAGTGTATTCTGATGCACGTAGTCCTGAAATGAAACAAAAAGAGCTCAGGCTAGAATGGAGAATGCATGGCATTGGGTGATAAAAAACGGCACCGTTCAACTCATTCAAGGGACGTTCAGGGGGAGTTTCATGGACTGTGCCATCCCTCCCCACTCATTCCACCAGGGAGTAGGGCAGGTTTTGGCATTCTCCCTTTTTGCTTTCCTACCTCAGTCTGGGAGGTGTCCCTGTTCTCCCATCATAAGGCCAGCCCCCTGACCCTATTGTTGTATTTTGACATTGATTATAATATGGACCAGTAATGAAACGGGAGGCAAACAAGACGCAGAACCCAATTAATCAGTTCTAACCTTTTACTAATCAAAGCGTGAACTGGCACCAGGGCGGATGCCCCACCCACATCAAACACGTGGGTTGCGGCCCACGAACATAATAATAGAAATGGGACATTGCATCTCATCACAATAGAAATGGGGCATTATATCTCCCCCTTCCTTAACTGAAAACCTGGGGGGCCCATTAGCACATTTCTTCTATCCACCTTGAGGGTCTACGTACCACTCTTCGTGAGGGGCTGCGAGCGGGTGTGGTGCCACTTACATTGCAGTCACTGGCGCTGTCATCAGCGCCTCTGTCTTCTTCTCTGTACTCAGAGTCCAACTCAGAAGAGTCATCTTCTTGACTGAGGTTGGTGCTCTCCTGGTTTCGGTCACCTTTGAAACTTCGCAATAATGATGATTTCCATGTGGCTTGCAGCAGTTATCATGGACCCTTGTATGTGTGTCACCGTCATTGGTTGAGGCGCGAATGCAGGGACATATTTGGCATCATGCGATTGTCTTACCAGCACCTGGTCCCCTATCTGGATGTTGCAGGGTTTTTGACTTTCTTCTTAGATCAGCATATTCCTTCATCTTTGCTTTGTTCTCCTTGTCCTTTGTTCTTGCCATGTCGACATAAGTGTAGGGAAGGGTGACATTTGGATTATGTGGCAGTGTGGCTCTTACCACTCGTCCAAACATTAAGGCAGAGGGACATGTCCCTGTCGAGCTGTGTGGTGCGTTTCTGTAGTCCCTTAATAGAGTGCATATGGCTTGCATGAAGGATCCATTGGTAATTGAGCATACTTGGAGGGTGCGTTTGAGGTTCCCCATGAATCTCTCCACCGTTCCAATGGCCTGTGGCCACAGAGGCGTGATCTTATGATGTTGAAAACCGAGATGTTCTGCAAACAATGGCGAAGTCATGTCCGCTGAAAGGTGGACTGTTGTCTGATTTCACTATGGATGGAATTCCATAGTCCGCAAATCTCTTCTTTAAGGCCGGTATTACAGTTTAGGCACTAGTGAAGTGAATGAGATGCACCTCCGGGATTCTGGACATCTCGTCAATGATTTCCAACACGTACTTGCTGTTGGCCAGCGGGCCGAACATGTCAAAAGCCACTTCGTCCCATACTTGCGCTGGCATTGATGACATCTTGAGAGGCTGTGGGAAAGTGCCCGAGTGACTGCCTAGCACGCAATGCACTTGACTAGTAGCTGTTCTACTTTCTCATCCATCTGAGGGAACCACACCTTGGTTCTAAGTTGTCGTTTTGTCAATACAATTCCCCTGTATCCCGAGTGTGCTAGTGCATGCACTTGCTCTTGCAGGGCTGCACGCATGATGATTCAATTTTCTTTCTGCAAGAGCCCTTCCGCGGACATGGATAGTGTGTGTCTGATTAATTTGAAGGTGTGGAAGTGTCTCCCTTCCGTTGGGGACATGAATTGTCCATGATTGACTTTGATGTGTCACTGACCTGATCTCAAACATTCTTGCATTCTCAGGAGTAGATGGTCCTTCTTAAGGGCTTCTGCCAGTTGGGCACTCGTGATGCATGGTTTATTAGGTAATGTATGCATTGGTTCACTTTAGTGGGCTGGCGCTCATCGTGAGCTGGAAGCGGGTACCTAGGCAAGACGTCTGCTGGGTTGTTGTCCTTCCCCGGTTGGTGTATGATTTTGAAGGAGTATTCTTACAGCCTGAGTCCCCACCTTGTGATGCGCTGTGGCATCTTAGCTGTTGGTTTACCATAGATTGTGGTGAGGGCCTGGTAGTTTGTGATGATGGTAAATGGGTGTCCATATAGAAACAGGTGGTAGTGTTCACACGCCCACACAACCGCTAGGCTTTCCTTCTCTGGTTGTGAGTATGCACATTCGGTTGCTGAGAGACTGCGGCTTGCTTATGCTACAATTCGCCTCGGGGAGTTAAGCGAGGGTCCTGGTTGTGAGTGTGCTAATATTGCTCCTAATCCGATGGGGCTGGCGTCACCTGTCAGTTCTGTGTTGAGATCTGGGTCATAGTATGCCATGCAGGATGCTGACGCAATGCGTTTCTTGATTTCCTGGAGGGCTTCCTCGCATTCGTGGGACCAGTAGAATTCTTGATTTTTCCCAGTGAGTAGTCGATGGGGTGTGCTCACTGACGCGAAGTCTTGACTGTATCGCGTACAGTAACTCGCCATCCCCAGAAATGATCGTACTGCGGACATTGAGGTCGGTGTGGGAGCCTCTACCAGTGCTTGCACTTTTTCGGGGTCAGGTTGTAGGCCATTGCTTGAAAATATGTGTCCAAAGAATTTTAAAGTCGACTTACTGAGTTCGCATTTGTCGGGGTTGAGCATGAGGTGAGCATAATCAAGGGCCATACATACTCTCCTTAAAGTGTTGTCGTGTATTTCTTGCGTTGTGCCAAAGATTGAGATGTCATCACTATAATTCAAACCATTTGGGATAGGCGGAGTCGGTGCAGAGTCTCGTGAGTCTCTGTTACTCTACCTTCCTGTGTCTTTGGAGCTGCTGTTGGAAAGACTGACTTTGGTCCTTCTTCTATCTCTACTGCTTTGGAGGGTGTGGAATCACTTAAAATCCCCTATATTCCGCGGAGTCGGTGCAGAGTCTCGTGAGTCTCTGGAGGCTCACGAGGCTAAACAGGCACTAGGCGTATTGGTGATTCTTTACACGCCTGTGCGGCGGATTTCGGCATGAGTCACGATAAGCAACCGTCCAGAAATCCACATCACCCACTGACGCGGCTGCAACTACGCCGAACCGAGCGAGGGAGCTCTGAACAGTCTGATGACACCATGAGCCGTCCGGAGGCTCCTCAAGTAAGAGACCTCAAGTGCACCTCCTCCCCCACCCCCGTACCATTTTTCTTCCACAAACTTTTGTGCACAAAGAAATAACATATAATACTACAAATGAAGTGGATTGTTCTCAAAATGACGATGAATGCGCAATCACACATCACACAATAAATCATACGCAGTGCCTCCCAAACCCTACCGTTAATTATGAACGTGTAAATCTTGCAGAGCAATTAACCAAGGAGGCGGGGTGTATGGGCAATTTGAGGGAAGTCACTGCTGTCGATTCGTTTGTACTGAGGAACTCAAACCCGAAAAGGGGGGTGGTTTCTGACACTTGTGATTCGAGTGTGTGGGGGAGTTTCAATGATTCAGTTGTGATGCGCGAAGAAACAGCGGGGGCGTTCACATTGCCACCGATGCGAACGCAGGATGTTTGTGCTGCAAAGACGCATAGCCTTGATTTTTGTGCGGAGGTTGGCGTGCCTGCGACTAGGGAAAGTCGTTTAACATCTGAAAGTACTAGCTCTTGGCTAGAGACCGCAGTGGACTCTACAATGAGTCTTGTGATCCATGCTGAAAATCAAGGCATAAACAATCATATCGACACACTCTCCCCAGAATTGCCCAAAGAAGGAGTTGAGTCCACAAAGAAATTGGTAGTAAGGCAAGACTCAGTAGTAAAAATGAACCTACAGACTTCTGAATATATGGAAAAGCACATAGTTGACCTAATCGCTGAAGAGGTGACAGAAGAGGTTAATGAAGTGAATACAGATGAAAAAGCAGACACTCTTCCTCACATGAAGAGTATTACGTCATGCGAAAGCACCTTTTCACCATCTAAAAGGAGAAATTCTCTGGCAATTGTGAATAAATTATTGCTAGATTTGACGGAAATTAATGGGTCACTCATCTCAAAAATTTCTTCAAAAATGGTATCTGCTGGTGAAACACACACTGTAAAGGAACACAATAAGGACTCTGTGTTATTACAGCAACCAGTTAGGTATCCATTTATAGAATCTACACCAATGAACAACAGGCCAGAAGGATCTAGAAAACGAAGACGTGTTGCTTTAAGCACGTCTCCTCCATTCGAATGCTCGCAAAATAGACCTAAGCCACTTGCTAAAACTCCGTCACCAAAATCACCATGTAACAAACAGGACACAAGCTTCACAACAACACCACCTATCCGGCTGTCCTTAAATGAGGATTCAGAATCGTCCTCAAATGATGAAACTACTTCATTTGCAACAGAAAAAAGACGAAATGAGCCAAAATCAAAACGGAGGTACCATAGAGCCAGTCATGAGTGAGCTCCATGTTCAGAAACTAATTAAGGAAGTCCTAAATGAACTAAGACCTTTTGTCATGTCCTCATTGACAATAGCCATGGCACCAATGCTTAAGATGTACGAACAAATCAGTGATAATATAAAAGACCTATCAGCTTTGTCTGCCTTATTAAATTCCAAAATTCATGCTCCAGAGTCGCAACGAGATTCAGCATCTAAAAATATATGGACTAACATTCAGAGGATAGACCAGTCACTAAAGGATCTAACTGATCAAAAGCGTACAAATTGCGAGGACAAAAAGCTACTAGTCGAAGTGACTAAAGAAGCCTTGGGCCTGCTGAAAATAAATCAAAAACTAAGAAGAGATGAGTGTGGTTTAGTGGCTTGCCGCACCTCACAATTGCCACTAAAAATGACTATAAACAAAACCGCACTTGACAATACTTTGTCTCCACATCTTACAAGACCCTTGGTTAATCTTAATACAGTATGTGTAATTCATGATGAGAAAGAAGTATCGAATCTATGTTTAGCGGGAGAGCAAACTCCTGATTCGGCAACGTTGGGAAATCTGGTTGCTATCTTACCTCATAAAGCAGTTGCCAAGGAAATGCGAACAATCCAGCCAGATAACGACATTGGTCAAAGAGCAACAACTAAGCCACAAGGTGTTAATATGTATCAGGAAAAGAAAAATTTGACAGAGAGCTCTACTGTTCCGTGTCCTGTGGAGGTTGTTCCCACAACTTCCGCCAATGCGGCTGGTGTCGTTGGATCAGGTGAGATTCCTATTCAAGCCTCCCATCCTGTGTTGGACAACTATGATCAAGTGGAAAACGACAATAATGAACAGGAAAATGAAAATACAGGTCTCGTGGATGGAAAAAGTGGAGCTGATACTCCCTCTCTAAAAAAACATAATGGGAGTAATGACTCGACACCTACAACTTTGTTAGAACAAAATGTAGTCAGGGAAAAAATCTATGGAATCTTTGAAAAGCAAAACTCATGTAATACAAATCAAACTCAAGGAAAGAAAACTAAAAATCAAAAATGCAAAAGAAAATGAAATAACTTGGGCTCTAGAAAATTTCTAAGAAATCTAAAAGCCGTAAATGTATATGTAAACACAGAACACATGAGTGAAAATCAAATGAAAGACCCCACAAACCAAATGACAAGAGTTCTACTAAAGAACCGATTATAGGTGTAGAAAATGAGGAAATCTTGCAGAGTGAAATACTTAATTTCTCTACACATGAAGAGGAGAACTGTTATGAAGAAATGGAAGACTAAATAGAGGAAACCCGCATCGATCCAACTACAGTACCTAATGCTGTTCCACAGATGGAAAAATCAAGTGAAGCTATGGCAAATTGTGGAAGAATATGTCAATTAATCTTGCCCTTGGAAGTAAGTAAAGCTCAACCTATGACAGTTTCAGAAGCAAAATTTGAGACTATGGATGAAAAAAGAAAACGAAAAGAAATTTCGAAGGTGTTAGACAAATTAGCATTTGACAAAACTCATACAAAATATCCAAGTGACATCTTAAGTGAAACGGAAGATGAAAACATCAATGGACCTAAGAGTTCTTCTAGCCCTCCTGTTGGACAATTCTGCACAAAAGAATGTATGCTTAAATCCACATTCTCAGGAAATGAAGAAAAAAGTAGAGGCCAAAACCAAAAATTTCATCCACGAGCTGTAAAACATAAGAGTCCTGGGAAATATGTTTTGATCCTTGAAAGAATTTTAGACACAAAAGATGGCTTAACGTTAAACCGAAACAATGTTTTACGTTTATTGCATCATGTGCCGGGCCTCCGCTCTATTGAGTCAAACGATATTCAAACGGTTGAATTTGTCAACGAAGAACAGAACGACAAAGTTAGGCTACACATAGACTCAAGACTTATAAGTGATCTTCTATTGAATGCAATTCAATTCTTACTCTCTATGGGGTTTGACATACATGAAGTGACTCCAATCACAACTCCTATTGTCGCACAAGAAGACCGACCAAGAGACCGAGGAGAAGCTGATAGAACTCAGACAAAAAAGAATCAGCGACCTGAGAATTCTCAAGCTTACAGTGAGAAGTCACAGAGAGTGACCAACGCTCCTGAGCCAAGGTTGGAAATGGAAGATGGAACTAAGAACCAATCACCTTTTATTCTTGGCGAACAAATAAAAATTACGATAAATGGAAATACAAACATTTCCAATAATGAAAACAGTGCTGAGATGGACCTACAAAACCCAAATAAAAACTCAAATTGGAATTGGTTAGCTGGTGTCTTGGGCAGCAATAAAAGCTAATGCCAACAAGGACCTATTGCTTCTACCATAAAAATCTTATCCTGGAACACCAGAGGATTTGTGCACTTATTCAACGGATCTAACAGCTGGAGTGACCATCTTACCATAATCTGTTTGCAAGAAACTTGGATGGCTGCTTGTCCAATTTCAGATGAATATCAATTGGCAATAAATCCAGCTATCACAAGAACCAAAGGACGTCCATCACCTGGTCTCCTGACTATGATTAAAAAGAGTTCTGGCTGGTCTTTAGTAAAAACATCAAATCTTTCGCCCTTCATACAGTACACAGTGATATCTGCTAAAAACAATACAAACAAAAATGTCAATCAAATCCATATCCTAAATCTATACTGGCATCACAAAAATGCGGGTAGATTTAAATTCTTAAAACTTATAAACAACTTGATTGATGAAATAAATAGTATCCAACAAAATCCAAACATTATTTGTTGTGGGGATTTAAATCTGGATTGCCTGACAGAGAGCAAAAATGGTTGCGGCTCTAAAAATCCACTTCGAAAATTAGCAAAAAGATGGTGTAACGATTTGGAAGAAAGAAACATAATCATGGTCAATGGGAGCATCAAAGGCGATATTCCTCCTGAGGCAACTTGGAGATGTATGAAACCATCGTCAACCATAGACTACTTCTTCATATCACAAAATCTACATCGTCGAGCTGTATCGTTTCAAATTATACCGGACGTAAATAGTGACCACAGCCAACTTAAGCTTTCGATACAAATGACAAATATTGTAAAGCCTCAACAATGGAACAATCAAGTGATGGTAGAACCAAACAGATCGCGGCTCCGAATAAAACCTCAGGAAGTGAAAAATCTTATAATTGCATATGATAAGTATAAATGCGAAGTACCACACAAGAAAGTCGAATACACCATTCTTTTAGAACAGTTCATGATCCAAGACAAAGGTCTCCAAAAATCAACTTTTCATCCAAAACACCAATTTGATCAGCAAGTTCGTGAAAGAAAACAGCAACTTCGAAAAGAACTAAGACAGCACAAAAATCTTAAAGGCGAACAACAAAAACAAGCAAATAAAATCAGCAAACAAAGATATAAAAACTGGCAAATTTCGCACAAAGCGATCATGTACCAGCAAGACAGGAAATTAATGCTGGCCAGTTTTAAAAATAAAAATTCTTGTGATTTTTGGAACCTGATAAATAACATCGAATGTCGCCAAGAAGCAATCCAAACCAACATGGTGAGAGAGAGTGAGTGGGTCAAACATTATCAAGCTGTATATAAGAAAAAAAATATCTCGGTTGACCCCCCTCTGCCACAACTAGCAAAATGGGACTTGCAATTCGAAAGAGAAGATATCTTAACAAGCATCCAACGAAGTTCCTCATCAAGAGCCCCAGGTCCAGATGGCCTAACCAATTTTGTCATCAAACAAAATCCGGGTGAGTGGTCAAAGTTTTTGGTATCATTGTTCGCCTCAATTGCCAATGAAGGAAAAATCCCTACAAGTTGGAAAACAGCAATTATAATTCCAATATTTAAAAAAGGCGACAGAACTGATCCCAAAAACTATAGGCCATTTGCCCTATTGGATGTCTTGGGAAAAATGTTTGCTATGCAATTGCAGCAACAACTCCTAAAGTGGATCCAAGAGTCCAACCATATAGATTGCCGACAAGCTGGATTTGTCAAAGGAGTGGAATGTGGTCTAAATTTATTCATACTTAATATACTCAAAATGGATGCAATAAAAAGAAACAGAAAAATCTATCTCGCATTTGTGGACCTGTCACAAGCCTTTGACAGTATAGATAGTTACATTGGAAAAAAATGTTCGATTGGAAGTGTCCAATCAGCTTACTATTGGCAATTAAAGCATTGCACACGGACACCGAGATAAAAATAAGGATGGACAAAAGTGGAACTTTATCGGTCCCTATAAAAACTTTTCGCGGTGTAAAGCAAGGCTGTCCCCTCGCTTCGATTGTTTTCAATCTGTTTATATCAGACTTGGGTGACGCATATGAAAATGCAAACATCTACCCTCCAAAAGTAAATGGACAACCAATTATTGGATACTGTATGCAGATGATCTAGTTTTGCTAGACCTCACACCAATAGGTCTTCAACAGAAACTATGCATTCTAGATAAATACATACAACAAAATGGGCTGAATGCGAATACTCAAAAGTCAGAAATTCTGATCTTACAAGATATGCAGAAAAATAAAGATCCTATTGGGAAAAAAAGTTTTCGTGGAAACTTGGTGAAGGGAAGATTGACTTAACAAAACAAACAATGTACTTGGGCATGCTGCTGAGCTCGAGCCTAAATGATGCCCCATGGGTTGATAAAGTCAAAAGCAAATGTAAACAACTGACAGCACAAGCCTGCATCGTAAACATGAAATACGGTAAACATTCTATGTTACCTGTTTTGACCTTTTATAAAACAAAGGTCATACCGGGTTTAATTCATGGCGCCGAGAGTGCCTTCGGTTGCCCTGCTGCGGTGTGGGCTTCGTTGGAGCATTCTTTTTGGTCCAAAGTGCTGCGCCTGCCACTGGGTGTGCCCACAGACTGTATAAGATATGAACTCAGTCTGCTATCTATCAACAGAGGAATAGCTTAGAACACACTCAATGAATTCCGCAAAATAACTGCCAAGAATCTGCAACCACAATATAACATCTTAAAAGACGTGATCAACGGACCATGTGACTCTGTTCTATCGCAGTGGGCAAGACGCTGTGAAAATATTCTAGCAGATATAGGAGCAGACATGTCTCTACTTCAAGAAAATCCTAACAAAGTTAAGTCAATGCTTTGGAATCAAGATTGGATAGACACCGGTGATTCATGCAAAAAGCATAGAATCATGCAACTGATTCCAGTTGAAGAAAAAAAACTTAACGTGGTTCAGCCATACCTGCAAAAGTTTCCAGAAAAAAAAAGAAGAGCAACGTTTATGAAATACTGTTTAAATCAATTCCCTACTCGGGAAAACCAGAGCATTCGAGAAGCAGGAGGTCTAAGTTCTCTGACATGCAGACTCTGTGGAAACGACACAGAAACATTAAAACATCTCACATTATTGTGTCCCAATTTGCATCAAGACCGTGCAAATCATCTGGGAAGATATATAATGGAAAAAGCATCACTGACTAGGGAAGAATGGTGGAGATATTCTTTTCAGGACGCTGATCGTCGATTAACAATTGACCTAACGTTTTTCTTGGAATCAGTAGAAAAAAAACTTAGAAATGCAGAAGTTACTTAATAACCTAGTATTTATGACTCTATACTACTCTGGTCTTTTAAGCAATTTAAGGATCTTTGTCTTCTCATGTTCTAATTTGAATTTTTCCATGGCATTTCGGAAACGTTCTCACAATTAATTCGGAAAAGTGACAGATAGAATGCTGCACCGAAGAAGTTCTTCCATTTTTCAGATGCTTGATGATCTGATGTAAATATGTTTTGATGGAATTGTTCTCATTCATTTTTTAAAGGTTTGTAACAAACCAATAAAAAAAAATAAATAAAAAAAAAAAAAAAGTCGACTTACTGAGTTCGCATTTGTCGGGGTTGAGCGTGAGGTGAGCATAATCAAGGGCCATACATACTCTCCTTAAAGTGTTGTCGTGTATTTCTTGCGTGGTGCCAAAGATTGAGATGTCATCACTATAATTCAAACCATTTGGGATATGCTTGATGACCTGATGGATTTCATTTTGGAATATTTCAGCTGCTGATGATATGCCGAAGCTGAGCCTTTTGTACCTGAAAAGTCCCAGGTGCATAGAGAATGTGGTAATGTATCTGGAGGACGGATGTAGTTTGAGCTGGTGATAGCCTTTGTTTAAGTCTAATTTTGAAAATACTTTCAAAGTAGATGCATCATGTCAGTCATCCTGGGTGCGAGATGACGTTCCCTTTCTATTGCTACATTAGGGGCCCTCATGTCCACGCAGATATGTATGCTAGCATTGTTCTCCTTTTTGGGTACAGGCATGATGGGAGACACCCACGGGTGGGCCCTGATGCAGGTTCAATTACGTCTTGTTCTAACAGGGATTTCATTTTCTACATGTCTTTGATTATTGAGGGGGATGCCCCTGTAATGTTGAGCGATCGGTGGTATCTGCGTATTTATGTGTAGTTTGATCTGTTTGTCCTTTAATTTCCCCAGTCCTTTGAACAGCGATGGAAACATTTTCTCTATCATGTCCTTCAGGTTGGTAGTGTATGCAGACATGATCTGGTATATTATGTGGATGAGACCCATCTGAATGGCTGACCTGAAACTAAGTATGCTTCCTCCTGGTACTTCTCCTTTTATGACGTACATTTTAACTTTTAAACATTTGTTCTTGTATTGACATGTGGCTGTGAACATTCCTCGGCATTTGAGGGGTTTGTTTGTGCAGTATGGGTAGATTTGAGTGTCAGTGTCGCTTAATTCTTTCTTGCTCGATAGGGGCTAGTTTGTGTCCTCTCTGATCATGTTTACCGTGGCTCCGGTGTCTATCAGAAATTTTTGGCTCTGTCCGTTTACCTGTAGTAATAATGTCAGGCTATATTCTGTGGCAATGCTGTTCCCTATGGCATGTACGTATCCTCTCTCTTTCTATCTCCGCTGGATGAGGAGGAGTGCGAGTCTCATCAACATCATGGAGATACTTCCATGTATCTAACTTTTTGTCTCGGGACCGTCGCTTGTAGTCCTGCCTGCTCCTGTACTGACTGGCGTGCTCCCTTTTCGCTTCGCGCCATCTGTCCCTGAGTGATGATTCACGTGGGTCGCAATGGGAGCTGCGCCTCCAATTGGTGGAGGATGGCCGCAGGTTTTGATGTGGGCTTTCCCGCCTTGAGCGATGGTCATTTTGTCTCCTGGAATCTCTGCTGGTTTCCGCGGGTTGGAAGAATTTGATATTGGCAGATGATTATCTGTGCAGCCTGGCAGGTTCCTCTGGGGTGAGCCGGTGTGTTTTTTGCCCCTTCTGACCTGGTGCAGGCATCAGGAAGCTGTGGATGTGAAATTCCTTCAATTTCACTCTGTGTGAGCTCACAAGGGCGTTTGCACGTGAAATCTGAAAATTCAGCTCGGTTTCCTCCGTGGCGGTGTGTTTGGCCTGTACTGACATGGCTGCTTCACCTTCCACTGACTGAGTTGGTGTGTCTGCTCTGATAAGGGAATCTGAGCGCAAACGTGACTGAGCCACGTACCGCATGCAGCGGTATTAAAACGCGAAATGTAACAGTCGGGCGACATCGCTCATTAATGATAGTCTGTCGTATTTGCAAATGTGACACCCACCGAAAACATGTGGAGCTACGTGTCGACCTGGAATGCAGGGTTGCATGGTCTGGCACTCTGCTTCTCCGTGCGGCGGTTGGGAGCACCTGGTGTCTGTGCTTCGGTGCGATCTTCAGCAGGACACGCCGGATTCCAAAAATTCCTCATCGCCATTGTTGTATTTTGACATCAATTATAATATGGGCCAGTAATGAAACGGGAGGCAAATAAGACGCGGAGCCCAATGAATCAGCTTCCAACCTTTTACTAATCACGAAAGGGCACCAGGGCAGAGGCCCCACCCACATCAAACACGTGGGTTGCGGCCCACAAACATAATAATAGAAATGGGACATTGCATCTCATTACAGTAGAAATGGGACATTACACCTATCATAAGCAATAAAACATTCTAAACAATGAAAAGTGAACAAAATGAAAATGATGTTCCGGAAATACATCCCTCAGAGGGAGCTGAATGAAGAGACTCCACGAAACTGCCACATAACTCCTCCCCCGCGCGGTGCAAGGGGCACATGCCAACAGTGGGAGCCTACCAAATCCCACAGTTGTTGACTTACATATTAGACCGTAAAACTATGCAGTAACCAAAATAAAACAGTGTGACGTGCTTCCAAGCAAGTGACAGTAATATGCACAAGGACGTTGCGTGTGCCCTTCCATCCTCTCTTCCTTCTTCTCTCTAACTCGTTCTCCTTCATTGATGTGACAGCCAAGCCACATATAATGAAAAGGAAACAATAACACTCTAGTTTCCTGACTCGTCAATTGCATGGAGTCTAGTTTGCATTGGAAGACCCACATGCCAAGTCCACGGATTTCAAGCAGCGACCCTGCCGCCGAGAGCACTACAGATTGAAATGCGGCTCAGCAGATCTGTGATTGCAAGCTAAGTTTAAATTAATTAATGAATGTCGTTACCGCGTGCACACACAGTGAACTCAGCTCTTGTCATACCATTTGTATCTGCTGGTGCTGAAGGCAATTTTGCTGAGTAGATGCAAATAGGCTTGTGATGCGAAACAGACCCCTGGAGGCGAAATGACATCTGCCAATCTTTGATAAGAATGTCTGAGTCAGGATGAAGCACTTCAAATCTAAATGAAAAGCTTGGATCTGATTTTTGCTTCGCAATGATTTAATCTTGCAGGTGCTTTTCCGACTTTAATTCTATCATGGCACATGGCTTTATACTTTTCGGATATAGTGAGTTTTGCCTTAGTTAGTGGATGGGCCAGCGTGTAACCCTTTGTTGTGTGGAACTTGCATAGGGAGCTTATCTCACTAAATCGTATTTACAATTGTGTATCTTCTCGCTCTGATTTTAAAGCAGTTGACTAGGGTATATGGAAGCCATACCCCATTGCTGTGACGTCAGGACAAGGGCATACCACATGTTTTCTGCCTTCTTCCATGTCCTTGGAGCCACAGTATAGTGAGCGGGGTGTTGCGGAGGACACCCCGCAGTTTTATTTTTTCTTCTTACCTGCAATGCTACCACCAAAGGTTCGAACTTTTGGTGTTCAAATATTTGGTGGTAGCATTTTCAAAACTTTTTGTTCATGTGACTGTTTAGATACGAGCTTTTTGTACAATACCCAAACGCCTGCCTTCAAAAGCAATGAAAATGCCAAGAGCACGAATGCAGGCGTAGTACCTTTACGCTTGACTTTTGCTCATTCATTCGCGCTCCGGGGTCTTCCAAAATGACCCACCTAGTGATCTTTACAGTGCAACTCCCTGACGGTGTGGGAGCAGCAGCCCAGTTCATTTTATAGAGTCACAGTTTGCATACTGTCGAGCCCCAGTACCATGCTCTGAACTAGGCCGTTGACAGTGCATGAGTATCGGGTCTGTAAAACTTGCAAATTCTGTGCTGCCAAAGGCCTTTTGCTGAGCATGGCAGTAGTGCTTGACGGGTTGGCAGCTGAGGGCTTGTAAAACTAATAGGCTCAGGGCTCCCACACAATCAGGACGCTATGATGGAAGGGAAGGGGCAGAGAATCCATGGGGGAAAACTGCAAAAAGTTAGGTATTGTTTTGGTTACTCATGAAGGGAGGATAAACACGAGGAGGGAGGTTGCCAGGCCGCCTGGTATTTTCATTTGTAATGGCGGGAGGAATGTACAGGAGGTGGCAAGGGTTATTTTTAGTTTGGGCTAATAGGTGGCGCTTTAACATAACAGCTTCAAATATGGGCTTTGAATGAGGGTCTGTAATGCTTTTGCAATGGAGATGACATTTGAGGAGGGATACACAGTTGTTAGGTTAATGAATTCTTCCCATTGCCTGCCCCTACCATGCTAATCCCTATGGCTAATCTCACACATTCCTGTACATCTCTGAACCCATTGAGCTATTTGATCTCTTCCATGGAGGCAGCCATCTTGGATGACTATTTCTAAGGAAGCTCTCTGGAAACAAGCCGAAACTAGCAGCCATCTTTGAATAGAAAAGATACCATGCATCTTCCAAATAAAATGATACATTGAATCATTTGAGTATAATCTTTTTTAAAATAGCTAAAGTAATTTACAATACTTTCGACAGCAGTAATTATTTCTGTCCATTCTGCGTTTCATGCCCTTATTTTAAAAAAAAAATAGCTAGGGCTTTTGCTCGTCCTTTAAAAAAGAAGTTTTATTATGTGTCAAAGGGCCTCATTACGGGTCTGGCAGTAACTCTGCCAGTGCTACCAGTGGGTTGCCGCCAGACCCATAAAAATGTACCTGCGCCTGACTTCCCAGTGCCACGGGCTATTACAAGTCTGGCGGCCGGGAAGTCAGGCGCCAGTAAATTTGTTAATCCCCATTCCCATAGATTATACATGAACTGTTTTTAAAGAAAAATATGTGTTATTCTGATACAAAATAAAAAAAAACGAATGTTTTTTATAAGAAATAGAAAACTCTTTGATACTGGTTTGAATAACTAGAAGTTCAGGGGATGACAAAAGCTTTGACGATTGTTGCTTTTGTTTTTCTATGGGAGTGAGGACACGGAAGCACCGACACCATTGCCAACGGTGCCAGTGCTTCCGTGATGTGTTTGCTTACCGTGACCGCAGTGCCCGGCAGGGTCAGACCTGTCAGTCACATCGGCTCCAGCAGGCAAACACGTAGTTTGCCAGTCCGGAAACAAGGATGCAGATGATCTTACCAGAACCCTTATTTCCGGACCGGCAAACTTGTCATAATGCCCAATGTCTTACAGCACAAAATCAGCAATGTTGTGATAGATGTCATTTAGTGCTTGAACCCTTACTGGCTCAATGATTGTCTCTGTTAGCTGAGAAGGATCATGCGGATTCCTGCCCCGCATGGTCCCGCCATCCGACTGTTTGTGCTTGGCTTCACACATCAATTGTCTGGCTCACCCCACATCTATTTTTGTCCTTCGATGCACCTTTTCGTTGTTTTCCTTCCAAGCCGCTTTTAAACCAATTGTAAAGTGTTCAAATAAGAGACTTGCAATAATACATGAAACTCCACAGTGCTCACATCGAAGAGGATCTCAAGGCTTTTAGCCCGGACATCCTCTCAGACGTGAGCACTGTCCTCTGTGTGTTCACAGGATTTTGCTCGCCTTGAGCATTTCTAGTTCCCTGCTGCCGGCATGAGCCGCGTTGCCGACAGTGGGGAGCTAGAAGTCCAAAGTGCAAGGAAAATCCTGCGAACACACAGAGGACAGTGCTCATGTGAGCAATGTCCTCTATGTGTTCACAGGATTTTGCTCACACTTCAGATTTCTAGCTCCACGCTGCCGGCAACGGGGCGCATGCCAGCAGCGGGGAGCTAGAAATCCGAAGTGCAAGCAAAATCCCTCGTACACAGAGGACCTTGCTCACAGATTGTGTTTTTGGGATTTTGTACACAAATCACATTGTACACTGAAATGACAAATATATAAATACTTATGTGAAACAAAAATAGTATAACAGTAACTTTGTTTTCCCCGTTTGGAATGGAAGAATACAAGTATATGAATGCAACATGATGTCAGCCTAAATAAATCTTCTATGCGTTATGCAGCTTTTCAGTCAAGAAAAAGACGCAAAAACAAAACTGTGTGGCAATGCTATCTGTTAGTAAAGATTATGGGCCTGATTTAAAAAATATTTAAAGATGTGAAGGCAGGCGCTCTGTTACCAGTCTTTAGCTTCTCCTCCTAACGCACATTTTCATGACTTCATCAATCTTCAGGGAGGCTGAGTTTCTGTGTTTTTTCAGGCGGGTCTGCATTTCTGTTTCAGGTGTAACAAATTAATTAGCTCTGAGGATTCTGGTACTTGTATTTTTCAAACCAATAACACGGAAGGAGGTAAAAGGGAAGAAAAGCCTGTAATAGACCACCCTCAAAAAGGTCAACAACCTTTAGTACTATACATTAGGGTCCAACAGGCATCTTGTTTATGTTCCACATCGGTAACCTTGGGTCAACAAAGTGATTGAAGAAAAGAAATCTGCCCTTTTATCATTAAATCAACAGGCAATTTCTGGAAAAATATATACATTTTATTGATAAGCACAAAGGTCAATCATAAAAATATATACAGGGACAATACATACATTGAAGAACACAGCAGTACATCTGTACAGATTGTACTGGCATTAAGTAATTCCAAGAAGAGGAACAATATACAGGGTAATTCATAGAATTTCGCAGAAAAGTGTCGCAAGCGGCTGGCGCAGAGTGTCCGTGTGCGATTGTCTGCGCCAGGCACGTGCGCTAAAACCGATTTCCGCGCACAGCGTATTCATGGATTTAAGGCTCCCAAACCAGCCGTGGCGCAGAGAATCGCAGCGACTCTGCAGCAGCGCCAGTAACGCCCCCAAGAACGCCCTCGCGCAAGGAAAAGCCATCAAAATCGCTAAATCATCGCAAAGGGCTGCGCTAACCCTGGACCAGTTCACCGGGCTGACAAACAGCAAACGCCAAGCGGGCAACGTGTATTTCAGGGGTGAGCGGGAAGTTCCAAACGCGATTTCAGCAGGGTACGTGTATTTCAGGGGTGCGCGTGAAGTTCCACAAGCGATTTCAGCAGGGTACGTGAATTCCAGGGGTGCGCGGGAAGTTCCACACGCGATTTCAGCAGGGTACGTGAATTCCAGGGGTGCGCGGGAAGTTCCACACGCGATTTCAGCAGGGTACGTGGATTTCAGGGGTGCGCGGGAAGTTCCACACGCGATTGGCCCAGTGCGAGCAGGGTACGTGTATTTCAGGGGTGCGCGGGAAGTTCCACACGCGATTGGCCCTGTGCGAGCAGGGTACGTGTATTTCAGGGGTGCGCGGGAAGTTCCAAACGTGATTTCAGCAGGGTACGTGTATTTCAGGGGTGCGCGTGAAGTTCCACACGCAATTTCAGCAGGGTACGTGAATTCCAGGGGTGCGGGGGAAGTTCCACACGCGATTTCAGCAGGGTATGTGTATTTCAGGGGTTCTGGGGAGTACTACATGTAAATTGGCCGTGTGGGTCCTCCAAGGTGTACGCTCCACAACCTCCACGGCCCCTGCAGGCAGCCCACACCACGGGGGACTACCCTGCACCCCTGCTCATGTCCCGCAGGCAGCCCATCCACCATGGGCATGCCCCCCAGCCAACCCACATGTCACCTTGCACTACTGATCAACAATGCATGTCTCCCACCACCCCCACCCCCCAGCCACCAGGGGCAGACTCCACCAGGCCCCCACTCATTTCTCCCACCACCCCTACCCCCCACCATCCAGGGGCACCCTCCACCAGGCCCCCACTCATGTCTCCCACCACCCCCACCACCCATCCACCAGGGGCACCCTCCACCAGGCCCCCACTCATGTCTCCCACCACCCCCACCCCCCAGCCACCAGGGGCAGCCTCCACCAGGCCCCCACTCATGTCTTCCACCACCCCCACCCCCCAGCATCCAGGGGCAGCCCCCACCAGGCCCCCACTCATGTCTCCAACCACCCCCACCCCCCAGCATCCAGGGGCAGCCCCCACCAGGCCCCCACTCATGTCTCCCACCACCCCCACCCCCCAGCAACCAGGGGCACCCTCCACCAGGCCCCCACTCATGTCTCCCACCACCCCCACCCCCCAGCCACCAGGGGCACCCTCCACCAGGCCCCCACTCATGTCTCCCACCACCCCCACCCCCCAGCAGTGCAGGGGCAGCCTCCACCAGGCCCCCACTCATGTCTCCCACCACCCCCACCCCCCAGCCACCAGGGGCAGCCTCCACCAGGCCCCCACTCATGTCTCCCACCACCCCCACCCCCCACCATCCAGGGGCACCCTCCACCAGGCCCCCACTCATGTCTCCCACCACCCCCACCACCCATCCACCAGGGGCACCCTCCACCAGGCCCCCACTCATGTCTCCCACCACCCCCACCCCGCAGCCACCAGGGGCAGCCTCCACCAGGCCCCCACTCATGTCTCCCACCACCCCCACCCCCCAGCATCCAGGGGCAGCCCCCACCAGGCCCCCACTCATGTCTCCCACCACCCCCACCCCCCAGCATCCAGGTGCAGCCCCCACCAGGCCCCCACTCATGTCTCCCACCACCCCCACCCCCCAGCCACCAGGGGCAGCCCCCACCAGGCCTCCACTCATGTCTCCCACCACCCCCACCCCCCAGCCACCAGGGGCACCCTCCACCAGGCCCCCACTCATGTCTCCCACCACCCCCACCCCCCAGCAGTGCAGGGGCAGCCTCCACCAGGCCCCCACTCATGTCTCCCACCACCCCCACCCCCCAGCCACCAGGGGCAGCCTCCACCAGGCCCCCACTCATGTCTCCCACCACCCCCACCCCCCACCATCCAGGGGCACCCTCCACCAGGCCCCCACTCATGTCTCCCACCACCCCCACCACCCATCCACCAGGGGCACCCTCCACCAGGCCCCCACTCATGTCTCCCACCACCCCCACCCCCCAGCCACCAGGGGCAGCCTCCACCAGGCCCCCACTCATGTCTTCCACCACCCCCACCCCCCAGCATCCAGGGGCAGCCCCCACCAGGCCCCCACTCATGTCTCCCACCACCCCCAGCATCCAGGGGCAGCCCCCACCAGGCCCCCACTCATGTCTCCTACCACCCCCACCCCCCAGCCACCAGGGGCAGCCCCCACCAAGCCCCCACTCATGTCTCCCACCACCCCCACCCCCCAGCCACCAGGGGCACCCTCCACCAGGCCCCCACTCATGTCTCCCACCACCCCCACCCCCCAGCAGTGCAGGGGCAGCCTCCACCAGGCCCCCACTCATGTCTCCCACCACCCCCACCCCCCAGCATCCAGGGGCAGCCCCCACCAGGCCCCCACTCATGTCTCCCACCGCCCCCACCCCCCAGCCACCAGGGGCAGCCCCCACCAGGCCCCCACTCATGTCTCCCACCACCCCCACCCCCCAGCAGTGCAGGGGCAGCCTCCACCACGACACCAACTTCCCTGGCACTGAAGCTGGTGCCCCTCTGCCTCCTTGGCCGGGGGTTGGCACTGGTGCCACCTGTTGTAGTGGCCGACATGGCAACCCCAGAGGCAGGAGTGGGTGGGCAACTGGGTCCTGGGGCAGGGCTGTGGGGCGACGGAAAAGCAGTCGGGAGCCTTTGGTTCCAGCAGGGGTGGTCACAGCAACAGCACCCCTGGCTGATGTGCAGGCAGCAAATGGCAGGGCACGTGGCCAGCAGGCAGTCAGGCAGCAGCAGATGGCAGGTGGGAGCGTGCTCAGGGCTCTGGGGGGCAGTAATTTGGCCCCCTGGGCAGGAGCGTGGTCTTTCGTGTGTGAACGCGTGGCCAGCTTGATACGAGTGATTTGGCACGCGAAAATCAAACACGTCTGCGTGTAAATCGACGTGCACGCGTATGAAAATGTTGCGTGACACGTCCGAGTGTCAAAGCGTGTAATAGTTGAAAATGGACCTACACGCAGAAGTGACAAAGCGTGTGATTGGTGAAAATGGACCTACACGCAGAAGTGACAAAGCGTGTGATTGGTGAAAAAGGACCTACACGCAGAAGTGACAAAGCGTGTGATTGGTGAAAAAGGACCTACACGCAGAAGTGACAAAGCGTGTGATTGGTGGCAATGGGCCTAGCACATACACGCCGCGTAAGTGACGCTGTACGTGTGGGCCTGTATATAAGGTACGTGTAGAACACCATTTCCTTGTACGTGCTTTTCGTGGAGAGCGAGTGGGTGAATTCTGTACTTCTTGTCGTTTCACACGCGATTTACTTCACGGTGTTTCCAGTTCGTACTCCCTATTACCTCTGACAGCGTTTTCTCTTTTTTCTCTTGTACTGGTTTACCTGGGCGTGTTCCCGCAAACAGTGTCCCCTTCTACTGTTGTCCTGTCTCCTCAGACAGCGTACAAATCTTCTTTTGGCGGGGGTGTTGCCAACCAAACGCGCTCATTTTTCACGCTCTTTTACCGGGCAGACGGTGAGTCACGCATGTATCTAACTTCTGTGCTTGCCCCGTGTGTAGCCTACCCCTTCAGAGGTCATTCTAGGCTGCGTGTGACACGCATACGTTCATTATTGTGTTACTGGGTGCCACAGCGTAGTGCAGGTTTTTCTTTCTTCACAAGTGGTCTAGGAGGGGTTGCGTGCACGTCATCTCCCTTTTTTGGGCCTCCTGTGCGTTGCGTGACCCGTCATCTTTCCCCAGGGGTTACATTCAGCCTTGCTAGAGCACTAGGGTACAATTACCATCTGGTACCCAACCCCTTTGACCCCCAATTGCCCAGGACAATAGTCTACATCCACTCCCATACGCACATTAATATCAGTGCCATGGCTGGGAGGCGAGGATTCCGTAAGGGTGGCAAAGGTGGAAGAGCCCCAAGTGGTGGCCGTGGTGGATCCAGTAGGGGACGTGGTCGTAACTTGCAGGGTGAGCCTGTCCCCCCATGTGTGGAGGACCAGTCAAGGGCACCCATAATCCCCCCCTCCCGTTGAGGCTGATGTGGCTGACACCATCCATGCTCAGCCCTTGTTGGACCAGCCCATTGTGGCACCAGACCTGGCTGACTCCATGGCTGACTTCCAGGTCAGCAGGGCTACGACACGTGCGCTGGTGCACGTTGATGCCATCATGCCACGTGGATCTGGGGCAGCAAGGTCATCTGCTGCCCCAAGTAGGCAGGGCGGAGAGGCTGCAGGGGCAGCTGCGGCTCCATCCACCCCAGCTCTCACACACCCAGCCAGGACAGTGTCGGTCCTAGTCCATCCTGCTGACATTCCCCCTGACACCATTACACTAGAGCCAATGCCTGCACCAACTCCCATGCTGAGTGTGCAATCCCACACACCTGATACAGAGCCCACCAGGGCTCCTGCCCCTAGTGTCCAGAGCGGCACAGGACACTCAGGATCACCACCACCTTCCAAGCGGAAGAGGAAGAGTGCTCGTCCAGCACAGGCTGATGCCCCAGACACGGCTACACAGTCCGGCCCGTCCAGGAAGCCCAGCTTCACGGATGACGAACTGAATGCACTTGTCGAGTATGTGTCCGCACATGATAACGAGATGGTCATTGTTGCAGGATCCAAGACCACACCTGCACAACGCCAGGCACACTGGCAGACCGTTGCGGACATCGTAAGTGCCCTTGGAATCGTGAGGCGGACAGCCAATGATTGCTATAAGCGCTGGAATGACCTAAAGCGCAGGGCAAAGAAGAAGCTGGCCTCAAGTCATGCCGCAACTCTAGTGACTGGAGGTGGGTCTCCAGTATTAGACATGGAACTCACTCCACATGAGTCAGTCGCTGGGACCTACGTCACGGAGGAACAGATCCAAGGCGTGGGAGATCTGCCTGATTACGAGGCATTGTCCGGTGAGTGCACATGCATGTGTGTGTCATCCATGTGCATGGTGTGTGTGTGAGGGCATCTGTTTGTGTGCCAGGTGAGAGTGTGTGCGCCTGAGTCGTATGGGTCAGCCATGTGCTTCATGCAATACATCCTGCGCAGCTGCATTTGGCCATTGCAGTATCCCTTCTGCCAACAGTAGACATCTAGCCCAACAGCACCCCAGTTGCCCTTGTAGTGTCACCTTGCCACAACATTGTTGCTTATTTTTCTATGTTCAATCAGACAGATTGTTTGCATTCCACCACTTATACTAGGCATTCCTCAGTCCTATGGTCACATGTCTGGCATGGCTATGGTAAAGTGGAGTGACTTTGTTACCTGGATATCATATGTTCACACATGTCCCTGTGCAATTGGACCATATTGGACTGGCAGCTCCAGGTGAAAAATCAGACCTGTTTGAATTAGAAAAGCTATTGCATGCGGGAACTGGACTGAATGAATAAGTGCTGCCCTCCTCTCCATCTCCACTCAATAGCAATGGTACATGCCAGCTGTGTGATGGCATGTGTGTGTCATGTGGCAATCACAGGCCAATGTGTGATGCCACTGCCAGGCAGCATGCAGAAAATGTGTTCATCTTCCATCTTTGTGTCATGAGTGTGTGCCATTTGCCTGCCCTTCATACGCAGTGAGGGTGCATGCATGGGAGGGTCTTAGTCATGTGGGACATGTGTCAATCAAGTACTGGTTCTCTTGCTTCTCAGCCCTCATTGTGTGCCATGGTGCTAATGCGTGTTTCCATTTCTTTGTCATTATGTCATTGCAGGGGAAGACGCACCTGATACTGCTGGGGTTGTGGAGATGGTGCAGAGCCAGGAGGGGTCCGAGGGCCGACCAACCACCAGTGAGGGACGTGGTGTGCTGGTGGGTGAGAACCCACAACTGCTGCAGGTCGTGCTCTCAAGGGGTGTCTCTGGCTGCACCTCCCCCGAGCTGTACTCAGCTGTTGACTCGGATGATGAGACCTACGTGCCGTCGCAGGTGAGTGTTCCAGGGAGGGATTCTGTTCTGTCCCACCCACCTGCACCAGGGTCAGAACCCTCAATGGGGATGTCAGTGTTGGCAGCTACGCCTTTGGTGGTTACTGATGCAGGGTCACACTCCGCGACATCTGATCCTGTTCCTGGGCCAGCAGATCAGAGGGGGAATGCAGTCCTGCAGCCTCAGGCAGTGCCGGCACAGCAAGGCGCAGTCCGCCTTGCCCCAGACAGTGTGGTGCCCGCCGACGTGGTGGCCGTACGCCACCTGGCAATACCGCATGGGAGCAATCCATTTACGGTATGGCTACCCAACAGGCAGCATCATCTGAGATGATGGCTCAGGCCATGGATAGGGTGGCCACTTCCATTGTCCCCCCTGAAAGGCTGATGGAGCGACTAGAGCAGGCAACCGACTCCATCTGCCAGTCACACAGGGAGGACATGTTGGCGTCCAACAGGGACAGGCGGGCGGCACTGGCGACTCTGCAGGAGGCCATCTCCATAGAGTCCCAGGGCCACAGGGAAGCCCTGAGGCAGGAGCTACATCAACTCAGGACGACTCTTGTTGAGCTTGAGGCTTCAACACACCAAAGGACAGAACAGCAGCTGGAGCGTCTCACCCGTACGCTCTCAGCTGAGATGCAAGCAACGAGGGCGGAGGTCCGGGCATCCCGTGAGTTGTTGCATGGGGACCTCCGCACCCTCATCCTCCAGAACGAGACCTACCACACCCGCATGCTTGCAGCCATGGAGGAACAGAGTAGGGCCTTGCATGGGCTGCCTCCCATAGTGCAACCACCTCCGGATGCAGCTGCACAGGGTGATAATAGCGACAGCAGTGATACTCCCACAATAGGGTAGCCGTGTGGGCCATGAGCCCATGGAGGTGTTTTTTTTTCCCAGGATCCACACAGGTGGGTTTTGGTGTGCACCCTGACCTCGGACCTCCTGGGTGGCCTCCCCAACCCCCCCGGGCCCTTTAATGGCCATTTTTGATTTTTTTTTATTTTTATTTTTATTTTTATTTTTAATTTTATATTTTTCCCAATTTTTTTGGGACAATTTGTTGGCTTCCGTGGTTCCTGTGGGCATACGCTGCATTGTGGCTGGGCACATGCAGGCTTGTCATGTATTAGGTTCAGATGCCTGGGTTTGAGTCACACACACCCCTCCTGCTTCCCGTTTCCATGGGCTTGCAAAGGGTGTGCCCAAGTGACATTGAAGTACATGGTGACATTGGACTCCCACCACATGTGTGGGTAGTCTAGTCAATACTGTGTATACATTCCTAGTGCATATTGCTGTTGTGTTGTACACTGCATGTTGCATTGATGTGTAACTCATCATCTGTGTCTGCCTCCCAATTTGCAGGTCCCTACCTCATGTCTACACAAGGCCCTCTAGTCTGGAGATGGGGTCCTTGTTGGCAGCAGTGCACCTACAACTCTACATGGCGCCAACACTGTTCAGTTGGAAGTGGTGGGAGTGCAGGCATTTCCAGGTGGTGAGACTACTGATTTATCACATTAGTGAAGTCATGTCAATGGTAGTACCTGCTCAAGTTTGTTGTTGGTCCTGCATTACAGTGAGTATTTCAGGTGTAGCAAGTTTCAATTGGGGACACTGTACATCGCAACACTTGTCATGTTGTGGGGATTACTTTGTTTACCTGCACATAGCATGACATGGCACGGTGTGTTGTGTGGCGGTGCTGGGGATGGGTTGGGTGACATGGCACTGTCCTCTTGTTGCATTTAGCAAGTGGGTATTCATTTTAGCTGCTTAAATGTGTTTCTTCACAACACTGCATTGGTGGTGTGTGTGGGTAGGGATGCACACATTGTAACACTTCCAGGTGAACAATCTCAGGCTGATATGCTTTTCATGGTTGAATCTCCAGACATTCAGGATCAGTGTCAGGTTGAGTCATCATTGACTGTCAGATGGAATGTGACAGGCCAGTGTGCAGTCCACAGGGGTGTGATTACTATGTGAAGTAATTAGCCACTAGCTGTGTATGGGCTGCCTCCCCCCGTGCCCTTTCCCCTCCCATGCGCAGCGGCTGTGCATGTGGTTGGGGATGTGGGGCCACCACCATGTCCACGGCCAGGCCCCGGCGTGTTGCAACGTTGTGCAGGACACATGCTGCCACTATGATCCTGCACACTACTGGGGGAGCGTATAACAGCTCCCCGCCAGAACGGTCAAGGGAGCGAAAGCGTGACTTTAGCACTCCGAATGTGCGCTCCACTATGCCCCGGGTTGTAATGTGGGCTGTGTTATATCTTACCTCGGGTGGCGTGGTGGGGTTCCGAATTGGCGTCATCATGTGGGGGATGAGAGGGTAAGCACTGTCCCCTGTGGAGGTGGTGATTGGTATCATTGGTGGGGTTGTGACCTTGCTCAGTATCCAACATGCATGCATGTGCAGTGGCATACATACTCACCAAGCAGCCATGTATCGCCATGCCGCCCAGCATCTAGGTCCCGGCATAGGGTGGACATTCTGTAAATGAAGCTGTCGTGGGTGGAGCCGGGATAGTTGGCATATACTGAGGTGATGATTCCCTTGGCATTACATACTACCTGCACGTTGATGGAATGCCAGTGCTTGCGGTTCCTATAGATGGGCTCAGATGCCCTGGGGGGACGTAGAGCCACATGGGTGCAGTCGATGGCACCTAGCACTTTGGGGAATCGTGCCACACCGTAAAAATCCAGGGCGGCAGCATGCCTTTCTGCAGGTGTTCTGGGCAGGTATATGTGCCTGCGGACTGATGGGCGTGCAGTGATGATGTTCAAGACCTGGTGTAGGCAGCGTGACTGGGTGGCCTGTGACACCCCACCCACTATAGCACTTGTCCGCTGAAATGATCCAGTGGCTAAGAAGTGCAGTACATTGAGGACCTTCTCCAGGGGGCTGAGTGCTTGGGAGCACAGGGTGGGTGATGTGAGGTCATCCTCCCACTCACTCACCAGGTCCAGTATTATGTGTGGTGGAAACCTGTACCTTCCATACACCTGGTCATCAGGCATCCCGAAAAGGCTGGTTCTGGGTGTGAATATTCTGGCCCTGAGTATCCTCCTCCTCCTCCTTTGGTAGCCCACTGCCACTGCTGCTAGGAACGGTATGTTCATCCTGGCTTCTGGCTTGTTATTGTTAAAGTGCGCAAATACATGCTTTGCGCGTGTTCTAGGCGAGCGTGTGACCCGCGCACCCCTGGAATCCAGTTCCCAGTCCAATAGCGTGTGGAAATTCACACGCACAACGGGATACAGGTGCGCTGACGTACTTGCGTGTGTAAGTGCCCGCGCACCCCTGAAATACACGTACATAGGCCAATCGCGTGTACGGCCAATCGCGTGTACGCGCACTTTTGTCCAATTACACGCGATGACACTCTGACGTGCAGTATTTACACGTGTGCTCCGTCATCACGTGCTGGGTGGGGAACACCCGTGCAGGTCACGTCACATACGCGCTTACGCGCTGAGGGACTCTGGACCAATAGAATCGCATATGCGTGCTTACGCGCTTACGCGCTAAGGGCCTTTCCTCGGATTTCACGCTGACGTGCCGAATTTTCACGTGCCAAATCACTCCCTATCAAGCTGGCCACGCGAAAACACACGGAAGACCACGCTCCTGCCCAGAAGGCCGAGTTACTGCCCCCCAGAGCCCCGCGCACGCTCCCACCTACCATCTGCTGCTGCCTGACTGCCTGCTGCCCACGTGCACTGCCATTTGCTGCCTGCACAACAGCCAGGGGTGCTGTTGCTGTGACCACCCCTGCTGGAACCGAAGACTCCCGACTGGAATTCCATCGCTCCACAGCCCAGCCCCAGGACCCAGTTGCCCACCCACTCCTGCCTGTGGGGTTGTCATGTCGGGGCAAACACCATCTGTGACCACTGACAACCCCCGGCCAGAGAGGCAGAGGGGCACCAGCTTCAGTGCCACCGAAGTTGGTGTCCTGGTGGAGCAAGTCCTGGGGCAGTATGATGCCCTCTTCGGAAGTTCCTGCACCGACAAGGAAGGACGGACTCGGATCTGGACTGACATCGTGACTGCCATCAACGCAGAGGGGGTGGCAGTCCGGGGCTTACAACATGTCAGGAAGCGCTGGGAGGACTTCAGGTCCAGGACCCTGAACAAGGCCCGGCACCTCTTGAAGGCAGCGGATGCCAAGGGGCGCCGGGGCCACTTGTCGGAAGAACAGATGGGGGTCCTGGAACGCATATCCCCAGCGCTCCACGTCCAGGTCCTGGAGAAGCAGACCCGTCTGGAGTCGAGCGGTGAGTGTACATGCATCCTGATTGTGAGCAGTGCGTGTGGTGATTATTCGGCATTGTGCAGGTTGCACATCTGTTTGTATGGGGTCGAGTATGGGTGGGGGTGTACAGGGCCGTGGGGCTGACACATGCGAGGGCTGTAATGTGTGAGACATGGATGGTGCTTGTGTGTGTAGGCTTGCATGGCAAATGCAGTTGTGCGTGCACACATGTTTGTATGTATGTGTATGTAAGTAGACATGTCCGTGATGTCACGCATGTATGTTGTTTTGGGCTGCATGTATGAGCACTGTGTACATGTGCATGTGTGTGTATTTGACAAGGGTGCAACAGTGATGCAACATGGATGCATGTGACTGCGGTATGTGTAAGCCTGATTGGCAGATGTGACATGGATGCCCATCTGAACAGTGCGACACTTGGCAGAGGTGTACACATGCATGCAAGTGTGGTGGTGTGTGTATATGTGTGGTGCACTTCCTGTGTTGCATGTGATGTCTGGGTCACCTTTGGCTGCTCATGCTGTTGTATGTGTATGGATGGTGGTGGCAGTTGCGATATGGCTATGGTATGGCTCATGTGTGCGAGTTGCAATGACATGTGTGTTGGGGATTGTGATGACATGTCTGAGGTTTGCCAATGCCACTCATGTGCAACTGTCATGTTTGTATGTGTCCATTGTACAGTGCCCTGATGCCTGTGTTTTGTTTCTCCCTGTCTGCAGCGTCAACTGATGAAGAGGGCGGAGAAGGTGCTGTGGAGCACAGCAGCTGGGATCCCACAGCCAGCCGGAGACGCAAGGCCCGGCTCCCCTCCCGTGTTGTCATCTCGTCGGGGAGTGAGGAGTCCGGTGCCGCGTCCCAGGCCGCAGCTGCCGGGGGGAGGTCCAAGAGGCGGAGGTTGGAGTTGGACTCCTCGGCAGCAGAAGGGGCAGCTGGGACCCCACAGGGCCCAACAGGGGAAGATGGCACGGAGTCATCCAGGTTGGTGGGGGGTCTGGTGGAGGAGGAGGCCATGCAAGCACCAGAGACGGGGTCTGGAGGTGGGGATCCCACTGGTGCTAGTGGTGCAGTCCAGGACCAGGGACAGGAGGCAGCACAGACCGCCGCGGAGGTGCCTGTGTGCAATCCTGTCCCCGATCCTGTCCCTGCATCATCTTGCACCAGCAGGGATGCCTACGTCCAGACCCGTTTTCAGGCAGGGGATGAGCTGACGTCAACTGGCCTTCCTCTGCCTGCGGACGTGGCTATCCAGGTCCGGGTAGAGCCTGTCCTGGCTGGTGTGGCGTTGCGTCAACGGGCCATGCGAGGTGACCTGCAGTCTTTTCATGGAGAGACTGCACGTCATCTCGAATGGCTCGTTGACCACGTCAGCCTGCTGGGACAGGTCACCCAGACCGGATTCCTCCGTCTGATGGGGCTTGTTCCGACCCCCTCCTCAACTGGACCCCCTACGCGCCAGTCGTCCTCTGTGCCATCTTCCCACCCATCAGTCACCTGGGTGCCCTGTGGAGCTGCCTCTGACAGTGCGGCCAGGCTGGTGGAGGAGGCATTCCTGCCACAGTCGGGAGTCGGACGTCCAGCAGGGGTGGCCACATCAACAACTGCACCCCAGCCGGCGGAGGATGTGCAGGCAGCAGGAGGCAGTGCACGGGCAGAGGCAGAGCAGCAGCAGCAACATGGTGGGAGCCATGAAGGCCCGGGGCCTTCGACATCGGAGGGGCAGGCATCGGCCAGAGGGCAGGAGGACCCAGGTCAGAGAGTGTCTTCCGTGTGGCAGCGGTTGGGCCACGCCATAGGTGCGGAGCGGCGGCGGGCGGAAGAGGCGCGGCTCACAATGGTCAGGGCGGAGAACTCCATGCGGAGGGCCCTGAGGCGGGCCGAGTGCCTCGAGGCAATCCGCAGGGGGTTGGAGGAGGACACGGCGTCGTCCCTGCGGACCCTCGGGGCCATGGAACTGGACCGCCTCCGGGACATCGAACAGGAGTTCGATGATGCCCTGGCCCGGAACACCACGGAGTGAGCCGCTGGACTTGCCCGCCGCCTTTGTATATAGTTCTTTAGTTTTAGGTTTCCTTTGTTTTTTCTTATGATTTGGAGTCGACGGACACTGCTCCACTTTTTGTATATAGTTGCTTTTTAGTTAGGTGTTTTTTTAGGTTTCCTTTGTTCAGTTGGGCTCATGGACCCTTTCGAGTTTTTTACATAGTTCTTGATTTGATGGATAATTTTTTTACATTTGACTTTGGAGGAAATTTTTTTGGATTATGATTTGCAGTTCTTTATTTTTATGCGGACATGCAGCTTGATTTTTTTTACTTCCCATTGTAGTTTGTTTCATTTCTTTAGCATTCTTTCTTTTTTTCAATACAATTTTGTTTTCATGCTTCACTGTGTGGTATCATCTCATTGGTTTCATGCATGTCATGTTGGGTGTTTTCCCATTCAATTGCAAACATTGTGTGTGACGGACATGGGTTCATTAGCTTCATGAACATTGGGGGTGTGACATGTAATTTCCATTTCCATGTGGGTGAATGGGTTACTTGGTAGGGCTTTTTGGCTGTGGAGGCTGACCATAACGCACATGATTGGGGATTGTGAGGACCTGGTCGAGGGTGCCCCTGGTGGCTGGGGGGTGGTGGGAGACATGAGTGGGGGCCTGGTGGAGGCTGCCCCTGCACTGCTGGGGGGTGGGGGTGGTGGGAGACATGAGTGGGGGCCTGGTGGAGGGTGCCCCTGGTGGCTGGGGGGTGGGGGTGGTGGGAGACATGAGTGGGGGCCTGGTGGAGGCTGCCCCTGGTGGCTGGGGGGTGGGGGTGGTGGGAGACATGAGTGGGGGCCTGGTGGGGGCTGCCCCTGGTGGCTGGGGGGTGGGGGTGGTGGGAGACATGAGTGGGGGCCTGGTGGGGGCTGCCCCTGGATGCTGGGGGGTGGGGGTGGTGGGAGACATGAGTGGGGGCCTGGTGGAGGCTGCCCTTGCACTGCTGGGGGGTGGGGGTGGTGGGAGACATGAGTGGGGGCCTGGCGGAGGCTGCCCCTGCACTGCTGGGGGGTGGGGGTGGTGGGAGACATGAGTGGGGGCCTGGTGGAGGGTGCCCCTGGTGGCTGGGGGGTGGGGGTGGTGGGAGACATGAGTGGGGGCCTGGTGGGGGCTGCCCCTGGTGGCTGGGGGTGGGGGTGGTGGGAGACATGAGTGGGGGCCTGGTGGGGGCTGCCCCTGGTGGCTGGGGGTGGGGGTGGTGGGAGACATGAGTGGGGGCCTGGTTGAGGCTGCCCCTGGTGGCTGGGGGTGGGGGTGGTGGGAGACATGAGTGGGGGCCTGGTGGGGGCTGCCCCTGGTGGCTGGGGGTGGGGGTGGTGGGAGACATGTTGGGGGCCTGGTGGGGGCTGCCCCTGGATGCTGGGGGGTGGGGGTGGTGGGAGACATGAGTGGGGGCCTGGTGGAGGCTGCCCCTGCACTGCTGGGGGGTGGGGGTGGTGGGAGACATGAGTGGGGGCCTGGTGGGGCTGCCCCTGGTGGCTGGGGGGTGGGGGTGGTGGGAGACATGAGTGGGGGCCTGGTGGAGGCTGCCCCTGCACTGCTGGGGGGTGGGGGTGGTCGGAGACATGAGTGGGGGCCTGGTGGAGGGTGCCCCTGGTGGCTGGGGGGTGGGGGTGGTGGGAGACATGAGTGGAGGCCTGGTGGAGGCTGCCCCTGCACTGCTGGGGGGTGGGGGTGGTGGGAGACATGAGTGGGGGCCTGGTGGGGGCTGCCCCTGGTGGCTGGGGGGTGGGGGTGGTGGGAGACATGAGTGGGGGCCTGGTGGGGGCTGCCCCTGGATGCTGGGGGGTGGGGGTGGTGGGAGACATTAGTGGGGGCCTGGTGGGGGCTGCCCCTGGTGGCTGGGGGGTGGGGGTGGTGGGAGACATGAGTGGGGACCTGGTGGGGGCTGCCCCTGGTGGCTGGGGGGTGGGGGTTGTGGGAGACATGAGTGGGGGCCTGGTGGGGGCTGCCCCTGGATGCTGGGGGGTGGGGGTGGTGGGAGACATGAGTGGGGGCCTGGTGGAGGCTGCCCCTGCACTGCTGGGGGGTGGGGGTGGTGGGAGACATGAGTGGGGGCCTGGTGGAGGCTGCCCCTGCACTGCTGGGGGGTGGGGGTGGTGGGAGACATGAGTGGGGGCCTGGTGGAGGGTGCCCCTGGTGGCTGGGGGTTGGGGGTGGTGGGAGACATGAGTGGGGGCCTGGTGGGGGCTGCCCCTGGTGGCTGGGGGGTGGGGGTGGTGGGAGACATGAGTGGGGGCCTGGTGGAGGCTGCCCCTGGTGGCTGGGGGGTGGGGGTGGTGGGAGACATGAGTGGGGGCCTGGTGGGGGCTGCCCCTGGTGGCTGGGGGGTGGGGGTGGTGGGAGACATGAGTGGGGGCCTGGTGGGTGCTGCCCCTGGATGCTGGGGGTTGGGGGTGGTGGGAGACATGAGTGGGGGCCTGGTGGAGGCTGCCCCTGCACTGCTGGGGGGTGGGGGTGGTGGGAGACATGAGTGGGGGCCTGGTGGGGGCTGCCCCTGGTGGCTGGGGGGTGGGGGTGGTGGGAGACATGAGTGGGGGCCTGGTGGAGGCTGCCCCTGGTGGCTGGGGGGTGGGGGTGGTGGGAGACATGAGTGGGGGCCTGGTGGAGGGTGCCCCTGGTGGATGGGAGGTGGGGGTGGTGGGAGACATGAGTGGGGGCCTGGTGGAGGCTGCCCCTGCACTGCTGGGGGGTGGGGGTGGTGGGAGACATGAGTGGGGACCTGGTGGGGGCTGCCCCTGGTGGCTGGGGGGTGGGGGTTGTGGGAGACATGAGTGGGGGCCTGGTGGGGGCTGCCCCTGGATGCTGGGGGGTGGGGGTGGTGGGAGACATGAGTGGGGGCCTGGTGGAGGCTGCCCCTGCACTGCTGGGGGGTGGGGGTGGTGGGAGACATGAGTGGGGGCCTGGTGGGGCTGCCCCTGGTGGCTGGGGGGTGGGGGTGGTGGGAGACATGAGTGGGGGCCTGGTGGAGGCTGCCCCTGCACTGCTGGGGGGTGGGGGTGGTCGGAGACATGAGTGGGGGCCTGGTGGAGGGTGCCCCTGGTGGCTGGGGGGTGGGGGTGGTGGGAGACATGAGTGGAGGCCTGGTGGAGGCTGCCCCTGCACTGCTGGGGGGTGGGGGTGGTGGGAGACATGAGTGGGGGCCTGGTGGGGGCTGCCCCTGGTGGCTGGGGGGTGGGGGTGGTGGGAGACATGAGTGGGGGCCTGGTGGGGGCTGCCCCTGGATGCTGGGGGGTGGGGGTGGTGGGAGACATTAGTGGGGGCCTGGTGGGGGCTGCCCCTGGTGGCTGGGGGGTGGGGGTGGTGGGAGACATGAGTGGGGACCTGGTGGGGGCTGCCCCTGGTGGCTGGGGGGTGGGGGTTGTGGGAGACATGAGTGGGGGCCTGGTGGGGGCTGCCCCTGGATGCTGGGGGGTGGGGGTGGTGGGAGACATGAGTGGGGGCCTGGTGGAGGCTGCCCCTGCACTGCTGGGGGGTGGGGGTGGTGGGAGACATGAGTGGGGGCCTGGTGGAGGCTGCCCCTGCACTGCTGGGGGGTGGGGGTGGTGGGAGACATGAGTGGGGGCCTGGTGGAGGGTGCCCCTGGTGGCTGGGGGTTGGGGGTGGTGGGAGACATGAGTGGGGGCCTGGTGGGGGCTGCCCCTGGTGGCTGGGGGGTGGGGGTGGTGGGAGACATGAGTGGGGGCCTGGTGGAGGCTGCCCCTGGTGGCTGGGGGGTGGGGGTGGTGGGAGACATGAGTGGGGGCCTGGTGGGGGCTGCCCCTGGTGGCTGGGGGGTGGGGGTGGTGGGAGACATGAGTGGGGGCCTGGTGGGTGCTGCCCCTGGATGCTGGGGGTTGGGGGTGGTGGGAGACATGAGTGGGGGACTGGTGTAGGCTGCCCCTGCACTGCTGGGGGGTGGGGGTGGTGGGAGACATGAGTGGGGGCCTGGTGGGGGCTGCCCGTGGTGGCTGGGGGGTGGGGGTGGTGGGAGACATGAGTGGGGGCCTGGTGGAGGCTGCCCCTGGTGGCTGGGGGGTGGGGGTGGTGGGAGACATGAGTGGGGGCCTGGTGGAGGGTGCCCCTGGTGGATGGGTGGTGGGGGTGGTGGGAGACATGAGTGGGGGCCTGGTGGAGGCTGCCCCTGCACTGCTGGGGGGTGGGGGTGGTGGGAGACATGAGTGGGGGCCTGGTGGGGGCTGCCCCTGGTGGCTGGGGGTGGGGGTGGTGGGAGACATGAGTGGGGGCCTGGTGGAGGCTGCCCCTGGTGGCTGGGGGGTGGGGGTGGTGGGAGACATGAGTGGGGGCCTGGTGGAGGGTGCCCCTGGTGGATGGGTGGTGGGGGTGGTGGGAGACATGAGTGGGGGCCTGGTGGAGGGTGCCCCTGGATGGTGGGGGGTGGGGGTGGTGGGAGACATGAGTGGGGGCCTGGTGGAGGCTGCCCCTGGATGCTGGGGGGTGGGGGTGGTGGGAGACATGAGTGGGGGCCTGGTGGAGGGTGCCCCTGGTGGCTGGGGGTTGGGGGTGGTGGGAGACATGAGTGGGGGCCTGGTGGGGGCTGCCCCTGGTGGCTGGGGGGTGGGGGTGGTGGGAGACATGAGTGGGGGCCTGGTGGGGGCTGCCCCTGGATGCTGGGGGGTGGGGGTGGTGGGAGACATGAGTGGGGGCCTGGTGGGGGCTGCCCCTGGATGCTGGGGGGTGGGGGTGGTGGGAGACATGAGTGGGGGCCTGGTGGAGGCTGCCCCTGGTGGCTGGGGGGTGGGGGTGGTGGGAGACATGCATTGTTGATCAGTAGTGCAAGGTGACATGTGGGTTGGCTGGGGGGCATGCCCATGGTGGATGGGCTGCCTGCGGGACATGAGCAGGGGTGCAGGGTAGTCCCCCGTGGTGTGGGCTGCCTGCAGGGGCCGTGGAGGTTGTGGAGCGTACACCTTGGAGGACCCACATGGCCAATTTACGTGTAGTACTCCCCAGAACCCCTGAAATACACATACCCTGCTGTAATCGCGTGTGGAACTTCCCGCGCACCCCTGAAATACACGTACCCTGCTGAAATCGCGTGTGGAACTTCCCGCGCACCCCTGAAATACACGTACCCTGCTCGCACTGGGCCAATCGCGTGTGGAACTTCCCGCGCACCCCTGAAATACACGTACCCTGCTCGCACTGGGCCAATCGCGTGTGGAACTTCCCGCGCACCCCTGAAATACACGTACCCTGCTCGCACTGGGCCAATCGCGTGTGGAACTTCCCGCACACCCCTGAAATCCACGTACCCTGCTGAAATCGCGTGTGCAACTTCCCGCGCACCCCTGGAATTCACGTACCCTGCTGAAATCGCGTGTGGAACTTCACGCGCACCCCTGAAATACACGTACCCTGCTGAAATCGCGTTTGGAACTTCCCGCGCACCCATGGAATACACGTACCCTGCTCGCACTGGCCCATACGCGTGTGGAACTTCCCGCGCACCCCTGAAATACACGTACCCTGCTGTAATCGCGTGTGGGACTTTCTGCGCACCCATGGAATACACGTACCCTGCTCGCACTGGGACAATCGCGTGTGGAACTTCCAGCGCACCCCTGAAATACACGTACCCTGATGAACTCGCGTGTGGAACTTCCCGCGCACCCCTCAAATACACGTACCCTGCTCGCACTGGGCCAATCGCGTGTGGAACTTCCCGCGCACCCCTGGAATTCACATACCCTGCTGAAATCGCGTGTGGAACTTCCCGCGCACCCCTGAAATACACGCACCCTGCTCGCACTGGGCCAATCGCGTGTGGAACTTCCCGCGCACCCCTGGAATTCACATACCCTGCTGAAATCGCGTGTGGAACTTCCCGCGCACCCCTGAAATACACGTACCCTGCTCGCACTGGGCCAATCGCGTGTGGAACTTCCCGCGCACCCCTGAAATCCACGTACCCTGCTGAAATCGCGTGTGGAACTTCCTGCGCACCCCTGAAATACACGTACCCTGCTTGCACTGGGCCAATCGCGTGTGGAACTTCCCGCGCACCCCTGAAATCCACGTACCCTGCTGAAATCGCGCGTGGAACTTCCCGCGCACCCCTGGAATTCACGTACCCTGCTGAAATCGCGTGTGGAACTTCACGCGCACCCCTGAAATACACGTACCCTGCCTAATCGCGTGTGGAACTTCCCGCGCACCCCTGAAATCCACGTACCCTGCCTAATCGCGTGTGGAACTTCCCGCGCACCCCTGAAATCCACGTACCCTGCCTAATCGCGTGTGGAACTTCCCGCGCACCCCTGAAATCCACGTACCCTGCCTAATCGCGTGTGAGACTTCCCGCGCACCCCGGTATATACGCACACATTTTTTTTCTGTCAGCGCCTGTCTGTGTTTGTGGGTACCCCTTTGCACGTCATTTGTCCTGGAGGGCCACAGTATTGGCCATTCATCATGGCTGTATATGGGTGCTATTTGTTGGCGCACCTTTTGGCGCACATTTCTTCCAGGCGCAGAGACGCTACCGCCTGCTTTCTTGTGGCGGTCGTGTTTGTGCCTGTGCGCTGGTTTGAGCGTGCGCTTTTTTGCCCTATTCTATTCCATGAATATGTGTTGGAGGCGAGCGTGTGGGCGTTCCGCGCACTTGTACCCTGTGCTTCCCCCATGACGCCCACTTTTTGGCAAGTTGTTCCCCATTCCGAGTGTTACGCCCCGTGTTACGCCTACTTTTGTTGCGTGCGCCGCGCTATGTGCGATTTTCGCTGTGGCCTGTGCGAATTTCGCTGTAACCTGGCGCACGCCGTTAGATGGCCTGTGCGCCAACGTGCGCCGCGCACTTTCTTATCGCACATCCGATGGTCTTCTCGCGCACGGCCTTCCATGAATCGATGTGCGCTGCTTTTCGTGCGATTTTCGCACTTGCACTGCGATTTTCGCTATTCCACTGCGATTCGCACTTTTTTGGCCACTTGCGCCGCGCTAATTATTCCATGAATCGGCCTGATAATTTACTTATGTTCAAATTGACCTCCCATGTTCTTCAATTTCAACAGCAATAAAACAAGAAAGAGACATCAGTGCAACACTATAGAAAAAACAGTCAGTCTCAGGGTGTGTAGGGCAGGGCAAAGTAACTGTCCTCCAGGTTTGAGGTATTCAGCACATAAAGTGTCTTTGTGCAAGTGCAATTACACAATGTTTTTAGCAAAGTTTAACAGGATTTTCTCAAACAATATAACATTCTCTCATTCAACATATCTCATACACACCCTTCTCAACATACATTCATCCAACATGTTTCTTTCCATCAACCACACAATCAAAAAAAAAGGGGGGTATAAAAAAATGAAGGGAAATTCGTCAGGGAACTGTCGCGTCTATGTCTATAATTTTGTGCACTGTATAATGCTCAAGGCGCTGTAATAGATAAAACACACGAACCCACACGTCAATTGGGTCTCTCACAACTCAGTCCTATAATGGCGTATATATATATATAGTATACATCCACAGCAAACAACTTTGTTGAATCCACTTGTTACCTACGGGAAAAAAAAGGAAAAACAAGAAAGGACAATTAGAACTTGGTCTAAATGTCCTGCCAAATTTAGCCAGTATATAATTTACCAGTTACGAGTTTCTTAAATTAACTCGTTATGGCTGAAGATAGTGTCAGTTAAATCAACACTTCAAGCCGGCATAGGGACAGCACGGGGGTCCGAACATAAGCTAATCCCCATCACATACAGCAACATCAAATGGTGACTGTTAAGGTCAAGGCTCTGTTTCTGCTCACTAAATGGCATAGCACAGATATGTAGTGATACATTGTACTTATAAAACTCATTTTATAATGCAGATGCTTACCATCATTTGGATGGTCCGGGAAGCCCAGCAAACTAATCCCCAACAGGGGTGACTCCAAGGCCGGTAAATGCACTGGGCATAGACATCCTCACTATGGGATATTAACCCACCAGAGAGCACATTTCCTGGTACACCTCGTTCATTCTGTAAAAGGAACAGAAAAAAAACACAAAAAGACCACGTTAGGTCTCTTCAGAAGGGAAAAGAGCAACATGCTGCCCTTCTACACTAGAGGCTGCATGACATTTACCTTCCGAGGGAGGATTCTCATTCGTAGTGGGTGGGAGTTCCCAACATACGAGATCCAACGGAGAACGGGAAGCCCTGGTGCATGTGGCTGTTCCTACACTGTGCTCACTGCTGCAGGGTCTGTCGTGTGCAGACAACTAGCAGAGGGAGAGAGAGACACGAAAGAGAGGAAGCGGGAGAAAAGCGGGTTAAAGTAGACCACACTAGTACCCCTTGGCCATATGTCATGAGGCTAGCGGCTGTCATTTACCTTCGTGCAGTTAATCTCCTTCCCGTGTGGCGCCGTCTTTCCGGCAGGGACATGGACGTTGCTGGATATGCATGTTGGTAGGCTCTACAATATCCTTTATATAGGAAGTAGTTACTGCCACAGAGTAGTGATTGGAGCACCTAAAGCATGTGATCAATCACGTGATACTTTAATTTGGAGCAGTGTCAGCACGAGTTGCCCACTAGAAATCACGTGTTGCATCACGTGCTCTGTTTGTTTATAACTGCGGATGCCTCGAGCACTGGGAACTTTGGAGCGATTGGAGCATTAGAGATCATGTGTAAATCACGTGATGTTTATGTTTTTACCTACGCTCGCCCCAACCACTGATAACTTCGAAAAGACAGTCCTTCTGTCACGCGCTAAATGCGCGATATGAACACATGGAATCATAAATTGTGTCCTCTGCTGTGGTAATTTAATCCCGTGTGGATTCGATTGCCTCTACCACTCAATGGTCACACTACTGTCCCGTGGATTAAAATAAGGAAACCAACGCTCGCGATCACATTGGCATGTTGGAGTTCCCAATAATGTGTACCACGTCTTACAAGAGGTAATTCATGCCAGACAGAATAAGTGTATACAATAAGGACAGCTGGCTAGGCTAGGGCATTGCCGTGTGCGGAGCTCGGGAATGAGAATGGATGTTTACCGCAACGGGTAAGTGAATCAAAACACGGAAAAATTCCAATAATCTTATCCCTCTATCCAGATCAAGATTAAATGTTGAGCCAATCGATTTTATCATTCAACCCGGAGATAGCTTTTTTAGTCAAAAAAATTAATTGTTGTTCTTTCCAAAAAAGCAAGCGTTTATCTCTATTGGTATCAGGACTGGGTGTTAATTTGTATACGACTGTCCATTTTAAGTCTTCAGTTTTATGTCCAAACTCGATCCAATGGTTAACCAATGGGGCATTGGCAGTTCTGTTCCTAAGGCAGCTCTTGTGCTCCCCTATCCTTAGTTTCACCTTTCTGTCCATTTTACCGATGTAGAATTTTCTGCAAGGACACCAGATGGTATAGATAACCATACTGGTGTTACAATTAGTGTGTTTGGTTTGTTTCCACAGTGAAGCAAGGCCCAAATCTACTTCTGTACTTCTTTTAGTAGAGTTGCAATAGGTACAATGACCACAAGGAAAATGACCAGTTATTGGATGCATGTTCCATGTCTCTGTAATACTTCTTTGCTGTTCAGTTCTGGTGGTAATGTCATTCCTGGTAATATGATCTTTGATATTTTTGCTGCGTTTGAAAGCAACCACCGGTTTAGGGACTGGTGTTTCACTTTTACTCAAGACATGCCAGTTTTGTAGGACAATGTTCTTGATTTGATTGGACATATCACTGTAGGTGTTTACAAATACTAATTTTGTGTCTTGGTTTTTCCGTGAATTGTGTTCTCTATATTCTAATAGGGATTCACGATGGTTGTTTCTGGTCCTTTTCAAGGCTTGTGTGGTTATTCGTTTAGGATAACCCCTTCGTTCCAAATTGTTTTTCATGTTGGTTGCACTCGCTTGGAAGTCTTCTTTGGTAGAGCTATTCCTTTTTAGTCTCAAGAATTGGCTCAATGGCAGATTGTCCCGCACATGTTTTGGGTGAAAGCTCTCATAATGGAGCATTGAATTACGATCGGTTGGTTTATTGTATGGTCTGACATACAGAGTTTTGCACTGTGTGTCCGATGTTATTGTTATGTCTAGAAAGTTAAGGTCTTTCTTACTTGAGTTTGAGGTAAATTTGAGAAACCGGTTTTGGATATTGATCCAAGTGAGAAAATTTTGAAGTTCTGTAGTGGAACCTTTCCAGATGACAAATATGTCATCTATATACCTTCTCCATTCAATAATGTTCTTCAAAAACGGATTAGTAGTGTGAAAGATTTTAGAGAGCTCAAACGATTCCATATATAGATTAGCGATGCTGGGTGCTAATGTCGCCCCCATTGCTGTACCCTGAATTTGTTGGTAGAAATCCCCATCGAAATGGAAGTAGTTCTCTTGAAGACTCATCTCGGCGCACCACAGGATGAAAGAGATAGGGGTATTACCCACTGTATGATCATTCAATAATTTCTCTTCCAACATGTCGATGGATTCTCTCTGTGGGATGCTCGTGTAGAGTGCCACCACATATAGCCCCAGGAGAATTTTTGTTTAAGGGTCAAAAGGTAGGTCTTCCACAAGTTTAATCATTTGGGTGGTATCTTGTATATACGACGCCATCTTTCGAACCAAACGTTGGAGAAAGGTATCAGTGAACCTAGATAGTGGTTCAAGTACTGATTCCACACCTGACACAATGGGTCTACCTGGCGGATCCGATAAAGATTTATGAATTTTGGGCAACGTATAAAACTGGGGGATTCGAGGTTTCGTTTTGATGAGGAAGTCCGCTTCCTTTGGTGTAATCCACTCCCTTTGTTTAGCTTTTTCAACTTTTTACACAATTAATTCCTTGAGTTTATCAGTGGGGTCGCAATCGAGATGCCGATAGTTGTCCAGATCAAGTAGTTGTCTGTTGCATTCCCTTTTATATTTGTCTTTATCCTGTATTACAATTGCACCCCCCTTATCCGCCTTTCGGATAACTATTTGGTCATTTCAAACTATGGCTTCGGGAAACTCTCCACAAGGGGCGCAGAAAAAAGTCCAGTTCAGGAACACTTCTTTCAGCTCGAGCAATGGTAGCTATAATGAAGATCCAACTCCTAGGCAAGGTCAATCAAATCGTCGCCCTAGGAATCCAAAAAACAACTACTGAGGGAAGAATAACTCAAATCGTGGTGCTCCCCACAATAGAGGTAGAGCCCCCCCAACTGCACAGCCTTTTTTTAGAGAGCAATCCAGAGGATTGTGATATGGGACCAAGGATCACCCGGAGCATGCAAGCATTATGGTGAATCTCTCCAAGTATACACCAACCGAGGATGAGATCAAGGTAATTGAGAAAGGTTTGGGATTTGTACCCACCAACAAACATGACCCCTTCAACTTCAGACAATAATTTTTCACCTTTATGAGAAAAATCCATCTCTTCCAGTTCTTTGAAGGTATTGACTCTGAACTGGACAATTCGGACTCTAAGCTTCATAACAAATCTACATTTAGTGTCCCTACTCAAGCGCATACCGCAGAAGCTAAGGTATTCCAGAAATGTGTACTCCATGATCTAGAACAATTGGAGAAAAAGACCAAGAACAAAAAAACATTTATGAACATGACCACACGGGAAAAGGATGCAATGAGAGCTCTACTCATGAATGACCAAATAGTTATCCGAAAGGTGGATAACGGGGTTGCAATTGTAATACAGGATAAAGACAAATATAAAAGGGAATGCAACAGACAACTACTTGATCTGGACAACTACCGGCATCTCGATTGCGACCCCACCGATAAACTCAAGGAATTAATTGTGCAAAAAGTTGAAAAAGCTAAACAAAGGGAGTGGATTACACCAAAGGAAGCAGACTTCCTCATCAAAACGAAACCTCGAATCCCCCAGTTTTATACGTTGCCCAAAATTCATAAATCTTTATCGGACCCGCCAGGTAGACCCATTGTGTCAGGTGTGGAATCAGTACTTGAACCACTATCTAGGTTCACTGATAACTTTCTCCAACCTTTGGTTTGAAAGATGGCGTTGTATATACAAGATACCACCCAAATGATTAAACTTGTGGAAGACCTACCTTTTGACCCTGAAACAGAAATCCTCCTGGGGCTAGATGTGGTGGCACTCTACACGATCATCCCATAGAGAGAATCCATCGACATGTTGGAAGAGAAATTATTGAATGATCATACAGTGGGTAATACCCCTATCTCTTTCATCCTGTGGTGCGCCGAGATGAGTCTTCAAGCGAACTACTTCCATTTCGATGGGGATTTCTACCAACAAATTCAGGGTACAGCAATGGGGGCGACATTAGCACCCAGCATCGCTAATCTATATATGGAATCGTTTGAGCTCTCTAAAATCTTTCACACTACTAATCCGTTTTTGAAGAACATTATTGAATGGAAAAGGTATATAGATGACATATTTGTCATCTGGAAAGGTTTCACTACAGAACTTCAAAATTTTCTCACTTGGATCAATATCCAAAACCGGTTTCTCAAATTTACCTCAAACTCAAGTAAGAAAGACCTTAACTTTCTAGACATAACAATAACATCGGACACACAGTCCAAAACTCTGTATGTCACACCATACAATAAACCAACCGATCGTAATTCAATGCTCCATTATGAGAGCTTTCACCCAAAACATGTGCGGGACAATCTGCCATTGAGCCAATTCTTGAGACTAAAAAGGAGTAGCTCTACCAAAGAAGACTTCCAAGCGAGTGCAACCAACATGAAAAACAATTTGGAACGAAGGGGTTATCCTAAACCAATAACCACACCAGCCTTGAAAAGGACCAGAAACAACCATTGTGAATCCCTATTAGAATATAGAGAACACAATTCACGGAAAAACCAAGACACCAAATTAGTATTTGTAAACACCTACAGTGATATGTCCAATCAAATCAAGAAAATTGTCCTAAAAAACTGGCATGTCTTGAGTAAAAGTGAAACACCAGTCCCTAAACCGGTGGTTGCTTTCAAACGCAGCAGAAATATCAAAGATCATATTACCAGGAATGACATTACCACCAGAACTGAACAGCAAAGAAGTATTACAGAGACATGGAACATGCCTCCAATAACTGGTCGTTTTCCTTGTGGTCATTGTACCTATTGCAACTCTACTAAAAGAAGTACAGAAGTAGATTTGGGCCTTGCCTCACTGTGGAAACAAACCAAACACACTAATTGTAACACCAGTATGGTTATCTATACCATCTAGTGTCCTTGCAGAAAATTCTACATCGGTAAAACGGACAGAAAGGTGAAACTAAGGATAGGGGAGCACAAGAGCTGCCTTAGGAACAGAACTGCCAATGCCCCATTGGTTGACCAGTGGATCGAGTTTGGACATAAAACTGAAGACTTAAAATAGACAGTCGTATACAAATGAACACCCTGTCCTGATACCAATAGAGATAAACGCTTGCTTTTTCAGACTGAACAACAATTAATTTTTTTGACTAAAAGTGCTATCTCCGGGTTGAATGATAAAATCGATTTGCTCAACATTTAATCTTGATCTGGATAGAGTGATAAGATTATTGGAGTTTTTCCGTGTTTTGATTCACTTACCCGTTGCGGTAAACATCCATTCTCATTCCCGAGCTCCGCACACGGCAATGCCCTAGCCTAGCCAGCTGTCCTTATTGAATACACTTATTCTGTCTGGCATGAATTACCTCTTGTAAGACGTGATGCACATTATTGGGAACTCCAACATGCCAATGTGATCGCGAGCGTTGGTTTCCTTATTTTAATCCACGGGACAGTAGTGTGGCCATTGAGTGGTAGAGGCGATCAAATCCACACGGGATTAAATTACCACAGCAGAGGACACAACTTATGATTCCATGTGTTCATATCGCGCATTTAGCGCGTGACAGAAGGACTGTCTTTTCGAAGTTATCAGTGGTTGGGGCGAGCATAGGTAAAAACATAAACATCACGTGATTTACACATGATCTCTAATGCTCCAATCGCTCCAAAGTTCCCAGTGCTCGAGGCATCCGCAGTTATAAACAAACAGAGCACGTGATGCAACACGTGATTTCTAGTGGGCAACCTGTGCTGACACTGCTCCAAATTAAAGTATCACGTGATTGATCACATGCTCTAGGTGCTCCAATCACTACTCTGTGGCAGTAACTACTTCCTATATAAAGGATATTGTAGAGCCTACCAACATGCATATCCAGCCACGTCCATGTCCCTGCCCGGAAGATGGCGCCACACGGGAAGGAGATTAACTGCACAAAGGTAAATGACAGCCGCTAGCCTCATGACATATGGCCAAGGGGTACTAGTGAGGTCTACTTTAACCCGCTTTTCTCCCGCTTCCTCTCTTTCGTGTCTCTCTCTCCCTCTGCTAGTTGTCTGCACACGACAGACCCTGCAGCAGCGAGCACGGTGTAGGAACAGCCACATGCGCCAGGGCTTCCCGTTCTCCGTTGGATCTCGTATGTTGGGAACTCCCACCCACTACCAACGCGAATCCTCCCTCGGAAGGTAAATATCATGCAGCCTCTAGTGTAGAATGGCAGCATGTTGCTCTTTTCCCTTCTAAAGAGACCTAACATGGTCTTTTTGTGTTTTATTCTGTTCCTTTTACAGAATGAATGAGGTGTACCAGGAAATGTGCTCTCTGGTGGGTTAATATCCCATAGTGAGGATATCTATGCCCAGTGCATTTACCGCCCTTGGAGTCACCCCTGTTGGGGATTAGTTTGCTGGGCTTCCCGGACCATCCAATTGATGGTAAGCATCTGCATTATAAAATGAATTTTATAAGTACAATGTATCACTACATATCTGTGCTATGCCATTTAGTGAGCAGAAACAGAGCCTTGACCTTAACAGTCACCATTTGATGTTGCTGTATGTGATGGGGATTAGCTTATGTTCGGACCCCCGTGCTGTCCCTATGCCGGCTTGAAGTGTTGATTTAACTGACACTATCTTCAGCCATAACGAGTTAATTTAAGAAACTCGTAACTGGTAAATTATATACTGGCTAAATTTGGCAGGACATTTAGACCAAGTTCTAATTGTCCTTTCTTGTTTTTCCTTTTTTTTCCCGTAGGTAACAAGTGGATTCAACAAAGTTGTTTGCTGTGGATGTATACTATATATACATACGCCATTATAGGACTGAGTTGTGAGAGACCCAATTGACGTGTGGGTTCTTGTGTTTTATCTATTACAGCGCCTTGAGCATTATACAGTGCACAAAATTATAGACATAGGCGCGACAGTTCCCTGACGAATTCCCCTTCATTTTTTTATACCCCCCTTTTTTTTGATTGTGTGGTTGATGGAAAGAAACATGTTGGATGAATGTATGTTGAGAAGGGTGTGTATGAGATATGTTGAATGAGAGAATGTTATATTGTTTGAGAAAATCCTTTTAAACTTTGCTAAAACCATTGTGTAATTGCACTTGCACAAAGACACTTTATGTGCTGAATACCTCAAACCTGGAGGACAGTTACCTTGCCCTGCCCTACACACCCTGAGACTGACTGTTTTTTCTATGGCGTTGCACTGATGTCTCTTTCTTGTTTTATTGCTGTTGAAATTGAAGAACATGGGAGGTCAATTTGAACATAAGTAAATGATATTGTTCCTCTTCTTCGAATTACTTAATGCCAGTACAATCTGTACAGATGTTCTGCTTTGTTCTTCAATGTATGTATTGTCCCTGTATATACTTTTATGATTGACCTTTGTGCTTATCAATAAAATGTATATATTTTTCCAGAAACTACCTGTTGATTTAATGATAAAAGGGCAGATTTCTTTTCTTCAATCACTTTGTTGACCCAAGGTTACCGATGTGGAACATAAACAAGGTACTTGTATTTTTCACACTTGATTTTGCTGGCAGGTGACTGGACACAACTCCCTCCATAGCACAAATCTTCCCCTTGATGGGGGAGGGGGAAAGCCATGGTTGTGGCTCTCCAATGTAAGGCATGATGGCCCTGCTGCACTGCCTTGTGAGCCCGGGACTCCTGGAACATTGTTTAAAGATGTGAAGGCAGGCGCTCTGTTACCAGTCTTTAGCTTCTCCTCCTAACGCACGTTTTCACGACTTCATCAATCTTCAGGGAGGCTGAGTTTCTGTGTTTTCTCAGGCGGGTCTGCATTTCTGTTTCAGGTGTAACAAATTAATTAGCTCTGAGGATTCTGGTACTTGTATTTTTCACACGTAAAGCTCAGCTTGAGAAGAAGTCGGCTGCTGCACTTTCTTCATGTAATCCGACAGAAGGGGCGCATGAAATAATTATTTGTTATGTTTCCAGGGCAATGACCAAAACCAAAGCTAAATATTCTGTGTTAGAAAGAGAACTCCTGGCATGCTTCTGGGTGACAGAGTACTTCTGAAAATATAGCGGAGCCAAAGCATACAATATTCATCAAAAGCTCTTAGTAGAAGTACTCACAGTCAAAGGATTATTAAGGGCCACCCTGATGCTCGTGGTTCTATGCCATAAACCCGGCCGCACTTTTTTAGGGCAATTTTGAGCGACCTCCAGCGGGTGGGGTTAGATTATAACACTTTTGAGGTGGTTCACCCCGCTGAAAACCCCTCACAGCCTCTTCCCCACCCACCCCTGTTATTATTAACCCCCGAATCCTCATGCGCTTCTGCACTCCCTTCCCCACCATGAACTCATGGTGCACCATTGCACCCAGGCCCCTGAACTCAACCCCTCCAGACACACACACACATACTTACCTGGTCCCAAGGCCTACAACATCCTTCTTCCGGCCCTTTACGTAGTTATAGGAACCCATAGGTATACACTGGCTAATATATATGCTCCAAATAAGGGCCAAGGTGGCTTTTTGAGGGGTGTGCTAACACAACTCGAAGACTTTGCAAAGGGAGAAATCATATTGCGAGGCGATTTTAATATGACATGGATCTGTCAAATAGATAGGAACTCATGTTTATGCAACACCAGTGTGGGGTGTTGGAATGTTTATGTTTTTTTAAATGTGAAAACCAAACAAAATATATTTTTTTAAAATAATTATTCATCAGGCAACTATGAACCATTACTCTCGGAATTGGCATGACCCATGTCAATATCTTGGTTTTCCTAAATTCCACAGCCTTTCTCATTTTTGGATTGTTCTGGTTTCCCACTGACATTTGAGACGCTAGGGGAAAAGGGCATGGGTATGCTGTGGGCTGATCAATTTGGAGGCGATTTGTAATACTAATAGGGTTTGTTCATTTGCTGAGTTTTGTAATTTGTTTCCTGTATCTTTTAATACTTGTCTTTATTAAAAAAAACTATCTTCAGTTTTGTGGTTTTTTTCTTCTGAAAGTAACATATACTGATTAACCTATATCGGTGGTTTTGGTTTCTAAAGATAAAATTAGCCGAAGTTCCCTTTCTGTCTAATGTAGCTTTTCATTGAAAGAGTTAATTGTATTCCTGATAAAGCATACAAGAACCGGAGAAAGAAATGTATGCATTTAGATGTTATTGAAATCTCTATTCAGGCTCATGTTTTTGTTTTATTAGAAATGCATTACTGTAATGTGCTGCATTGTATAGATCACACCCCCAGTCCAATGAATAAGCAGTGCCTTACTGTTTCAGACTGTTTCCCAAGACATCAACTAATCTCGGCAGAACCCCTTCATCTGCTCTTTGCTGAGACATTTCTGAAACCGAGTTGCTGATACAAAGTTGGATATTTTAGGTAGTCACTTTTCTTAAACTACCTTTGAGAATATATTTGCAATGTCTTGTCATGAGTTACATGTTCAGTGGGGGATACTATGGTTTCATAAAGCCATTGTTTTGGAGACAAACTCCGTTCCATTGGTCTGGCAGTATGCACAGACTCTGAGCACAGTCCTTGGTTATAGCAGATGGTTGAGTAAAATGCGATATTCTTTTCTCACAGGAGGCGTATACCAGTTTTGATCAGATTTGTGGTGTTTTCCATGAGCATCTTGTACAGCAAACATGCTTTGACTATATGCTGGACAAATGCTGAAGAATTTATTTTGTGTGTGTATTATTCTGTTTGAATATCATGGTAATTTTAGTGAATCTATTTGTGGACTCTTGTCAATCTTTGCTAATAAAATATGAATAAACAAGACAGTTCAAATCTGGAGAAAAAGTTTAAGTAAGCCACAGAAAAATATAAAAAATCGGCATAAATATATGCAATGATAACACAAAGTGAGGTGTAATGTAGGCTTAGGATGAGCTCTAGTATTGAAATGGTGTCTCCTTGGGTTGCCCAAATTGAAACGAAGCTTACTAGCAGCACAAAAAACAGGATGACCGTGTACCCACAAGCCATTCTCATTAACAGCATATCAGTTTTCACTGTGTTTTAACTGTGCCTGGCCATAACAATCCATTAAAAACAAATTGAGTGTTTTTGTTTATGTTATGTTGCTCATCCAACCAACTCTTTCTTTTTCTGTCTCTTGATTTATTAGATATTCAATTCAACCATGTGGCCTATTTAATTTAAATAGCAATCTCAAAACATGTAAACAGACGTTTGGCGAACAACCACTAATATGGCTTGTTGTATCAAATACCCACTCACAGAATTGGCCTTCTGGGTTCAATATGCAATCGCAATACTTATAGACACATGTTGGACCAACAAACACTGATATGGCCTGTTGGATTTAATTTCCAATCACAACATTGGCAAACGACCTGTTGGGTTCAATACGCAATCTCAATACTTATAGACACACGTTCAACCAACAAACACTGATAAGGCCTGTTGGATTACATTTCCAATTACAATATTGGCCAACATTTGTGTTGTTCAATCTTTTAGCTTCTTCAGGGCCAAACAATTTACCTCATCATTTGGCAGGCTGAAGAACGATGGTCTGGAGGGTTGCTCAGAGCAATTGCCAGAGGTTTAAGATTAATTCTAAACCTTCCAGCCATAACCTTTTTTGTTTTGCTTTGTCACCCCAAGAGGGGTTGGTGTGCCCAGGCTTGTGTCTGGAGCCTGCTGGGCCTATTGACCCAGGCCAAACTTAACTGTTGACTCCTCATGAGGCTGAAACCTTTCTGGGGATGCTTGTGGTCTCGCAGAGAAGGGATGCGATCATGCAGTTTGGACGGGGTCATGCCTTATTTGCATATGGTCTTTCCTCTTTCTGTAACGCCTTAGCAGGCTGAAGAACAATGGTCTGAAGGGTTGCCCTGAGCAAATGCCAGAGATTTCTAACCCTTGCACTCATCAGCTTGCAATAATATTCACGCCATCAAAATGTTAGAAATGATAACTGGATTCTCCAACAACACATGCCCAATACCTAGACTTTCTTCCTTCACTAAATAAAAATCATTTGAACGTGTTTGAATCTTGCGTGCATCTGGGAGACTCCATTGTGTGTGAAGCTGCGTGTTTCTCTTTAAGTCAAGGTTTTAAGTAGGCAGGCACTCAAAGGAGTTCATTCATACATTATCCGTCTTAACTTAGCTTGCAAGTTGCCCTCTGCTGTTCCTTGCTACAACAAATCGGTATGCAGTGATTATATCGAATCAAAACAACTAATGAAAAACTAACGAATGAAAAAATAACTAATTCCAAAATAACTAAATTTGAAAAAAACAAAAAATGTGGTACTGAGTGGGAATAGTGGTTTTGGCGGTGGTGGAAAGTTGTTATTATTTTTTAAAAGGGAGTGTTTGGGGGAGGAACCCCTCCCAAAAAAATTAAAAATGAATTTGTTATTTTGGAATTCGTTATTTTGTATTCATTATTTTTCATTAGTTATTATTTTATTAGTTATAATTACATGTAACCCAACAAATCACATAGCACGCCATCTATGTAAGATCATTGATTCTAGTAATGAACGACCATGTGATTTGGTGTGGGAGTGCGGCATGGTGTCCCAACTGGATCCAGAAGCTCTGTTGACCACTAAGAAATGTAAATCCAAAGAAGCAAATCCCTTGACTAGTTTCTTGCTGGATTGCTGGTGTGAAATATCCAAGCGTATGAATACAGATCCTTATCTGTACTTAAATGCCTCCATTTGGCTCAACTCCGCCTTGAAATATCAGGGGAAAAGTTTTTTTTGGCCAGAATGGCTCAAGTACATCAATGATCTTATATAAGGGGGAAATTGGATCTCATACACACAACTTTGCCAATCTTAAAACATGGCGAATTGTACATTCGCTGAATACCGAAAATTGAAAACTATTGTGGCAAATTGTTTTGAAATGCCTCATTTGGAAACTCAAAATGTCGCCTGGTCGGCACTACAAACATGTTCAAGTGCTTTCCATCCAGCTGCCACGTTATATGGATTCTTGAAGGCTTGCCGAAAGGGGGACCTAAGATTACCATTTATCTGGGCAGAAGAGCTGGGAGAGGACATTGATCCAAACTGTTGGCAACGGTGCTGCGAGAATACTCGTTTGGTGAGTTTGGACTGGGGCCTTAGAGCATCACAAATTAAAATTCTTTTTAGATCTTACTGGACACCAGCTAAGTTATTTCTGAGGCAACTCTTGGAGGACGATCTCTGCTGGAAGTGCAAAGGTGCATGTGGCTCCCTCAGTCACTTGTTGTGGTTCTGCCCGAAACCAAGAACATTTTGGGAACATGTATGTGAAAGATTAGGATTGGTTTTGAACTGTACAATCCCTCTATCTGGCTCTCTTCTGATTTTAGGTGACATATCTCAGTTTGATGATTTAACCTTTGGAAGGAAAACTTGGTTACTCTGGGCATGTGTGATCGCCAAGAGGATGATACTGAGAATGTGGAAGTCAAGCAGCTCCTTTAACATTGACAAATGGTTGGAAGAACTTCTCACTGTCTCCACTTATGAGAAGGCCATTTGCAGAGACTCAGAAGACGCTGAGAAATTTTGGGACATTTGGGGAAGTTTCCTTGAAGTTTATGGTTGATCTATACCTATTATTTGGACTGCAAGGTCTAAGGTCTGTTAACTATAATGCCAACATGGTTCTCTCTTTGATTCATTGTATGATGCTTTATTTACTGTTAGCAATGTTTGATAGTATAATTATGTTTTGGTTCTTTAATCTTTGATCTATTTTCTTTTTCTTTTTCCTCTTTTTCTTCTTCCTTTATTTCTTGCCTTTTTTAAAATGGCCTTGGTATTGATGTGATCTGATATGTTATTGCGCTGGTTAACATTTACTAGATGCTTTTAGGTTACTTGTTGATGACATTGGTTCATTTGTTTTGTGTACTTAGTTTATTTGAAAATAAAAACTTTAAACCTCACATAGCAGATCACATTGTCTGCCACTCCTGAAATCTAGAAAGCAACAAAAGCCTATTGAGAAAATTATCAATAAAGCTCATAAATAGCACACATCCTCTGTAGGAGCAGCGAGAGACAGAAACGCCAGGGTTGTCCTGGAAGATTATTGCACAGTTTCACAGATCAAGACTGCAGATGTCTTGTTTAATGTTAGTGCCCAAGGTGAAACTGAGGGCAATACGTTGGGGAAGGGTCCTAATCCCGAGTGATAATGGCCTCTTTGGAGGGCTTGTTTTTGCAGATTTAAATTGTCCACCTTTTCTTGTATAATTTCACAAAAATGTTGAGGAATGAGATGCATGTCTACCTAATCGATAATGCAGTTTCCTTGGAAAATGTATTTACACTGCTTGTCTCATTGAAACCTAAGGCAAGCGCTGAAATTCTCAGATATTCAACAAAGAAAACATTTAAAATGTAGTTTGACAAGTTTGAAAGAATATTTAAAGAAAAAGAAAAATGATTATCCATAGATGAAAGACAACTGAGATGTAATGGCCCTGTAATCAGCATGCAATGGCTTACATATTCAGATGAAAGAACAAGCCATTATTCTACCCACAACAGGTGCTGTGGGAAATTGGTAAGAGTGTAGGAAAGTTACTTGAAGTAGGTCAAACAAAATGGAGGCTTTATGAGAGGATTTGTCTGTAATTAAAAGTAAAAATGTCTAAACATGAAAGACTAATATGAATAACGTTTCTGAAGAATACAATGCTTAGAAAGTGTTAATGTGTAAAATGGATAACTTCTTTGCAAAAGTATATCCCCCTCTCTGAGAATAAGACAAATGTAAGGTTAATAATGTTCCAATTAAGATACCAGAAATTCCCAATTCATTTAGTCAAATGAGAACATGGAAGTCAACTAAATTGGAGGTATATTCAGTAGAATTCTAAAGAAATAGGAAATCCTCTGAAAGCTTTAATGTGGTATATTAAAAAAATAAGATTATGGGGCCAACTGGTCTCTCAGGGAATATGAAAAGTAAATAAATACCACTAATTAGGAAGGCAGACAGGGACGCAATGCTATGAGATCAATATAAGCCAATTATTTCACAACTGTGAAAGAGAAAGGAGGAAAGTTCGGACTTCTGAAAGGTTTTATCTTATCTATTTGTACTTTATTTTTTTCATTTTTTTCATTTTCTCTCCCTCTCCTCATCTTCCCCTTTGGTTTTTTAAACTATTTAAATTATTCCTTTTTTTCCTTCTTGTTTTTTGTCTTTTCTTTCTTAACTTATTATCAGACACAAGCAAGATTAACTGAAAATGATGAATACATTTTATTTTGGAAAGTTGAATATTAAATTGTAAAGGTTTTTTATCTACTGTATATAGACTGTAAACCAAATACAATTAAAAAAAATATAAGCCAATTATTTATTGAGCAAGCACATTGAATGTCATGTAAATATAATCGTAGCGCATATCAGAAAATATTCTATCATTCCATCATTTATAGAAAGGTCATCTTTAAATTAAATGCCCTCGAAGATTCATGAAGGGGTGCTATGGCAGTAGCAATGTTAGGAAATGAATGTGTAAATCTCAATGTCTGGTATCAGCTTGGAATGGAAAAGGAATTCAACTGTATTTTTGGGATTATAGTCGAAAAATGTAGGCTTTGATGTTACAATTATCAATTTATGCGAAATGTTTTAGGATACTGCAAACGGAACACACTTCATCAATGAAGTGAAGTCAAATGAATTTATAGTGGAGCACAGGATATCACAAGTGAGTTCCTCATGACCCAGTGTATTCAACTTCGCGGGTGAACATGTGGCAATGAAAATCAAACAAAATGTGCCACTGAAAATCAAACAAAAGTACATTGGCAAAGGCCCGTAGGTTAGGGTTGTGATTGGTCTCGGGTGACTTTGGGGTCTGGGTGGTACCCCCTGCTGCATAATGTAGAGCTCAATGGAGGTAGTTGATGGAGATCACTAGGCTCCCCAACCCATCACTAGCCTTAATGAAATCCACCCATCACTAACTCTGAGGGTTGCCCTGGGACAGGGCAAGACAGGACCGCACCAGGATTGGGGGATCCAGAATAATACAGTAGTGGATCAGCTTGGAAGACTAGGGGCTTCAGCAGAAAGGGATTATCTAACAGGATAAAATAACCTTAAAATTAAGCTCTGTAGTAAATAACCAAATCAGAGGGATACTACATCCTGATTGAGAACCTCCCCCCAATAATATCACAAGGGCTTGACAAATACTTGTAGGGGCTTTAACAATGGAATACCTTGAACTGACTATTATTGAGTTTGCTGTAATCATTTTCAGACACATCGATGTTTTTTTAACTGTTTAATTTAGATGGCTGATGTTATTTATGACATTAGCTCGCCACTTAGTTCGTAATTTGTTTGGGCGCAGCATCTCACCCTTTTACACATCTCTTCTATCCCCCTGAATTTGTATACATTGGTATATTTTGTGATACATTAGTGAGTAACCTTTTAATTGATGGTGAGTGATACATTATCAAAATAAGTACAAAATATGTCCTATTGGACTGCATAGTTGTGGTTATAGGATCAAAGAAAGCCTAGTAAAGCTGAGGAGGCAGAATCCAGGTGAGCAGGAGTCATGGAGAAATGTTCTGGGAAACCATACCAATGACTTCATACGCAAATGGACAAACCCTCAGAAGACAAAGAGGAGGAGCAGGATGAACGAGAGAGGAAACATTGGGGGATGGGTAAGGCAGTCCAGAGAATAGAAGAGAAGAGAGGAGTAGTGAGAAGGGACTGAAACCACAGGTGAAGATGGCCCAGTCATTGCAAGAAGGAAACAACATAGGAAGGAATGTTGGAGTTGAAGGGAAAGAGTGAGGGAGGCCAGGACCAGGAGAGAGTGCAAAGGCAGAGAGTCACCCAAAGAGTAGGGTGCCTACTATGGCAGTGCTGGTGTAGACTGTGGCAGAGTCCACCATTTGCTCCCTTGGGCCTGCACCTTTGCCATCCTCAGGACTACCGAGATCTGCAACAATTTACTACAAGCATGGAGCTTTGACCCATTACCCAGGAGCACATTGAGCTCCTCAAGGAGAAACGTTTTTAATAAACAGAATGAAGGTGCAACCATTTAACCAAGCCAATGAGGCACTTAAGCTCCACAGATAGTGAGCGACTGTTACTTGATCATCGGATGGCAAAGCAAAAGGGGAGGGAGGGACGAACGGATGGCCCACAATCCTTAAGCAAGAAGGAATTGCTCACTCTTGATTTCTCTGAATATCTCACATGCTTAATTTGAGTTTACCTTTAACATGTGGTACATTAAAACCACTTTGAACTTTACTTTCTGTGTGTTGAGCTGTGTGTCAATCCTCCAGTCATGACATTGCCCTAGTTTCAGCAATCAAATGTGATATTGTCATAAAAGCAGCCATCTCAGAGTGCACCAATGCCAAAATGACTTCAGAAATTCAGTGCATGCATGAAACATTATGAGAAAAGGGGTAAACAGGTGTAGGTATGAATGGAAAGCCAGTATTTGTAACTAAAGACTAGTTTTTCTACCCATGGCAGAAAATTATTTATACTTCTTTTAGTTTGATAGACACCTGGTCTCCTTGTAGTTTGAGAAGTTCTTTGGATCTTGATCAAAATAAATTGAGTATTGATGAAGGTCTGATTTCCTTATTGTGTCGCAGGCAAAAGTTCTGAGTAGGTTGTTGATTTTTGGTTGAGAGCGATGAGCTCAGGCTTCTGAAAGGGTCTTTGAAAGCGTAAGCTCAGAGTTATGAAAAAGTCCTCAGATCTGAGTTGTGGGCTCCCATACGAAGCAGCTCAATACATTTGTGTACACGAATGAATAAAGATGTTAATAGTACCATCAAGAAGATTTTTGTGGTGAACACCAGTATAAGATGGCTCTTGAAAAATGTAACACTGCGATTTTCACCGTTCCAAGATGGCGGGCAAAATTTGGGTGGATAACGTCATGACATCATCATGCATTAGCATGAGGACACATGACGTTATCACACCGACGCCATTTTGCCGCACTATTCTCGTTATATAAAGACGGTCTCCAACATACATTCAGTATGGCAGACGGCTCATCTAGATGGACGAGAGGGATCTATGATTAGCTTTGACAACGTACTGGTAGCCTTATCTTAATTTCACAACAGCGCTCTCTTTAGCTCATACTTAATTAACCAACACCAGGTATTTGACATTTGACTTAAACTTACCTTATATCGAAAAATATCCATCTTGTTTGGACCAACTTCAACATGAATTTTTACAACCGTATTCAAATAGATCTAGCATTGCTTTCATACATATAAAATTATACTATTTAATACATTTTCTTTTTAGGAAAAATTTCGGAATAACACTGGACCAATAATTGGACCAAAAAATCTATTTTCTTGCACCATTTGAACACTCAGAGACAAAAGACGTAATAGGTCTGTAAGTATATCCTGTCCTGTTTCCAATAACACACCTTTCTCCTCACAAAAGAGTGTGCAAGACATAACACTTTGCAATCTCTTTTATTCCTCTAAGAGCTAAATACTAATGTACCAAATGGAGACTACAATCTAAAGTTAGTGATTGCCTCTAGCAACTAGAAGTTTCCTTTCAAATACACACTTTTTCCTCCTGATGAACCACTGCAACCACGTGGTGGGGAAACACGTGTCGACGACCTTTCTATAACTCTGAACTTACCGCTTTCAAAGTCCCTTTCAGGATTCAGAGCCCACTACTCTCAACCAAATATCAACAACCAACTCAGACCTGAGGACTTCTTCATAACTCTGAGCTTACCACTTTCAAAGACCCTTTCAGAACCCTGAGCTCACTGCTCTCAACCAAAAATCAACAACCTACTCAGAACTTTTGCCTGCGACACAATAAGTAAATCAGACCTTCATCAATACTCCATTTATTTTGATCAAGATCCAAAGAACTTCTCAAACTACAAGGAGACCAGGTGTCTATCAAACTGTCGGCTGTCTCTCACCCAAGGATTATTGCCTAAACAGGAACTACTAAAAAAGGACGACCGACTCAACAACTAACTAAGTGTTTGGAACAAAGTCGCCTAAAATGGCGATTCTAAAGACTTTCATTAACATAAGAATCACGACCATTTCAACATTTTGATATAAACTGACCAGGTTGTATAACCTTTGTTCTTTTTTCTTGTCTAGCGAAATAGTGAATCAACTACATTTTTTGTTAAAATTGTTCTCATTTTCTCTTATACCAACCCCAAGAATAACATTTCAACAGAACTTTAATAGAATAAGCTTGACTCTATCATTTTTGTACCAGAGAAGTGCAACCGTAGGGCCTTAATTTTCAGTTTTGTTCAAGCCCAGGTCAGCCTCTGTGGCAACCCTCAGTTGCAGCATCTCTGCTCACTTTAACTTGAATCCTTCACTCCTCAATCTCAGGGCGCCAGCACTGTTCTAAAAGGCTGACAGTTCTTTTTCAACAATACTTCTTTTAGTGCAGGTTCTTTCCTTAAATTCTTACATTCATTTAAGCTCTATACCTCCCTTTACCTTAGCAGTAGTGCTATACTGAACCTCTGAGAAGCTCTGTTTTATACAGTACTTGAGCATGGCACAAATAATACTGAATTCATGTCGATGATATGTTTAATACAACAGAAGTAACTCCAATAGAGTCACCAGAATACCAACCCTCAACCCTCCACGGTTCAGCCAAGAAAAGAGAATAACAAAGTTGCACATGCCTCAAAATCAAACCAATAATAAAATAGTGGGTATTAGAAACCAGATCAAAATGTTTACATTATCTCTCCTCAACACCTAGGCTATCGCATCTCCCCTCGTGCAACCTGACTCAATAGAGACTGCCCACCTCTCTCCTCCCCATTACCTGGTACAGCTGTGCCCCTCGCCTGTGCCCCTCTGTATCCTACCCCTGCTTTATATCTGTTCTGTTGTTACATCTGAAAAGGGTATCCCTACATATTATCTTCACCAAAAATATCACCGTACATATGGTTGTCTGTCTCGCCATAGGTGATATTTTTGGGGGACATAATTTGTGGGCGTGGAGGTTGCGGGGTGTGTCTCGTGCACATTTAAAAATAATGCAGGGATTGCGGGGTGTCCCCCGCAGGGTCCATGGCTCAATATTGCCGCAAAAATATGGCAATATTTTTGTATCGGGATATTTTTGCGGGGATATTAACAAATGGAACCCTGAAAAAGGCTCATTTATACATCCGTACTGTTGCATACCTCTGTAAAGTGCTCCGTTGCTTCTCAAAGCTTGGTCCGCACTCAATAAATACCATAATAATAATAATAATAATAATAATAATAATAACAATAATAACAATATCAAGTCAATATTTCAACTGTAGTGACAGCGGGCACATACTAAAAGCGTAGAGCTATACTTTATTTGGCTATCTAGGACAGCTTGAGCTGTTTTCATGGTCATCTCCTACCCCAAACCCTGCCTCCATATTGATAAAAGTTTGCACTAATGGAGAAGTCACATTGTACACAAATATGGGGCTGAGTAGGCAGTAGGAGTGCATGTAAAAACATCCTGAAATGACAAAAAGATGGCCTAACTTGGATAGCAACAAACATTCTAGAGCCTTACATTAATTAACATGTATCACCAATGGAAACACCCCTCCACCAGCAGCATACAAAGTGCCAGTGTACATATCCTGCGATAACAGATCAATGAAAATGGGCCTCATTACAAGGTTGCTGGTCCGTTAAAATCGATGCCGGTATTACCATACCGGCATCATTTACCGGACCAGAGTATTGAGAGCCGTGATGCCGGTGTGACCGGCCTCACCCTTGCCAGTATGAGCGTCGACACGTGGAAGCCGTGCCAGTTACACCGGCATGCCGCAGTTAAGTGCACATTAAGAGGTGAATGGACATGCAATTACCAGCATGGACATGCCAGTAATAATGGATACAATCATGCCGTTAACACCGGCATTGCAGTGCAGGCGTTAATAGAAATCTGGTGTGTAGAAACCTGCCACAGGTGCACACACTCTGCACAGGTGGAGGCAATGAAGTCTGACACAGCACAAAAGGAGCACTCCCACACACCACACCCCTCCCAAATCCACAATGCTACCATTAGCACTAGCAGTACTGGAGCTGGAGGACATACATGCACTGCTACTCTTTGAGGAGGTAGTCAGGCAGAGAATGCACAGAGGCGCAGGAGGCGAGATTGGGTCAGCACATGCCCATTGCACAGGCAGTCGTTCCCTGCAGGCAGCCACCAATCCCCGCCTAAGGACCAGCCCATTCAACCTAACCCCTGCTCAGATCCACACCCTGCACAGCTGGACAGGGACACCATCACCACAATGGTGGACCTCATTCATGATGACCTGGTGAGCCTGATCAACATCCGGACAGCCACTCCCCCCCCCCTTGCTGAAGGTAGCGTCGGGGCTGCACTTCCTTTCCACAGGCACTTATCAGCACACAGTGGGGCAGCTACATGGAATCTCACAACCCTGTTTCTCTCGTGTGCTCAACCAGGTGCTAGTTGCACTCCTGAAACACGCAAGCGACCACATCAAGTTACCATGGACTGCAGAGGCGGTGAATGCAACCAAAATAGCATTCTATGCACTGACAGGCATGCCAAATGCCATTGGTGCCCTCGACTGTACACATGTGGAGCTGGTTGTCCGGCATGCTGTGGAGGTAGTCTACCGCAACAGAAAGCTCTATCATTCCCTTAATGTTCAGATGGTGTGCAATGGATGCAAAATCATCACGCATTGCTGTGCAAGATTCCCTGGCACCACACATGACACCATGGTGCTGCGCAACTCCACGCTTCCCCACTATAAGGCACGACACGCTGCACAACGTACTTGGCTGCTGGGTGAGTCTAACCACAGGACCATGAGGGGTGTTGAGTGGGGGCGGGAATCACAAGCATAGGCAACGGATCTGCTGGCTGGGCCATGAGGGGTGTTGATTGGGGGGGATCACAAGCATAGGCAACGTGTCTGCTGCCTTGGCCATGAGGGGTGTTGATTGGGAGGGGGGAATCACAAGCATAGGCAACGTGTCTGCTGATCCACTGTACATGCAGAGTCCATTTCCATTGGTAACACATCAATGAAATCTGAGGCCATCATGGACATTTGGACTTGATTTATGAGAGAAGGCAATATCCAGTCATGTGTTTTCCCTTTAAATACTAGCTGTATTGAATAATGTATAACTATTCACAGATTTGTATTACTAACTACCACTACTGTTCCCTAAAACTGACCCCACCCCCCTCTCCACTACCCCCACACCCAATACCCCAACACCCCCTCCCCACTACCCCCACACCCAATACCCCAACACCCCCCCCCCCACTACCGCCACACCTACTACCCCAACATCCCCTCCCCCACTACCCCCACAACAACCTCACAACTACTCCCTCCCCACATGTACTTGTGAGTTCTCGTATTCACAACCCCTTTTTGGAAGGGGGAGTGAAACTCTGGGTGGCGAACAAATCACTGTGAGTGATGCACAGGGCTCGTTTGCGCCGAACTGGCCAGGGTTGTGTTGGATGATGGACCGGGTTGGGGGGTTGTGGTGATATTACGTTGTTCTGCTATAGCGGTTTCCAACTGGTTGATGGAGTGGGCCATGGCAGCCATGACTGCATTCCCTTCACGCACACCCCTGTCCACGCGGTACACGGCTCGGCTCACCATCCTTGCAGTGTTCTGCAGGGTATCCTGCATGGCCTGCCGTGTTTGTTCTGCTTCCGTCACGTACAGTGCGACCAGGGCCTGCATTGCCTGCTGCCACCCTTCCATGCAGGAGAGTCTCCCCTCGATGTCCCTGATGTGCTGTAGGCCAAGTACTGGCAGGGGAGGTGGGCTCTGAGGGCTTGCAGGACTGAACACAGCATTATCACTGTGGGTGTAAGGTCCTCTGGCTTCCACTGCACAGTGTGCACCTGAGCAAACTACAGGTGTGCCATGTGTGCTTGCCTGCCTGGCTGCCTGGGTGGCATTGATTTGACCTCCTCATGCTGGCTGTGGCTGGGGGAGTCTGCCTCCTCCTCCTCACTGTGCAGTGCAGATTGAGCCACCACACCTGTCAGGAGCTCACAGGCGGCAGGGGTAACATTGCAGGTGAATGGGAGGAAGTCACAACAGTTTGGACATAATAAAGGGCCAAGGCACCCTTATTTCAGGACATTACTATGTATTATGTGGAGGCAGATGGCTGGCAGTGGTCTACTGGGACTCCAGGCTCTCTGGAACAAGAAAAGGAAAAAAGAACTACATTACCCAGAAGGCTTGTGTACCCACGAGCCTCCCGGACCTTCTAGGACAACGCCCAGCCAAACGCGCATGCGCGCGATGCGCACGCAGCTCCTCGCTTGTGCTACTGACTGCCGGAGAGAGAAGGCGTTTGTCCCAGGGCTCCTGCAGGCTACCAACCGTGGGGCTGTACCCCGCCTGTGAATACTGCAGACCCCGCCTGTGACAATAGATAAGTGCACTTGCTAGCAATTCTAACGACAAAGGAGGAATGTCAGCAGGGTGCTCTGGGGAGGGAGCATTACGTGCAGGGTGGAAATGAAGTGAAACAAACACGAGCCGCGTTCAGGCCAAGAAACTGGGACTGGAGCACAGTGGTTCTCATAGCCAAGAGTAACCTCCGACGCACCAGCAGAATTAGAGTCGGGGCACTGGCACCATTAATTGCGTACCTATGCATGCTGTAGGCCGCCTGTGAGAGGTTTGCTGATCTGTAAATGCACTGTTACGTGCTTTTCACAATGTTAGCTCATGTGTACCTTTGATTTCCTTGTAGCGGCGCTCCTCTGTAACGTATGGCTAGAACACTGAGACTGCAGTCCTTGGCAAAACCACTCGCTGCACGACATGAAAACAACATGAAGTTAAGTGCCATATTTTGCTTCTTAAAGCTAGTGTGTTGTTGTGCAGTTCAACAGCCACTGCATAATATGTGAACACAAGCAGAAGGATATATGCTAGAAATGCTAGATATGTAAACTGAAGGGTATGTGTTTGTAACACTCTCAGGACTGAATCAGTGGGTAAGCTGGTTGTTTGTTTGTTTTTTTGTTTATTTGTTTGTTTGTTTGTTTTATTATTTATAATGCACATCATACCCTAGGGTAACAGGGCGCAACATTTACAAGTATATGAGAAGCTTAGTTACACAAAAATGTATACAGTTTACGTAGGGTAATAATTACAAGGGTGTATATACAGAGGGTGCTTATTTACAGACATAGTATGCAGGAAAAGAATATACAGGCAATTTCCAGAGAGCATTATATACAGAATACGATCAGGTGAACGGAGATAATTACAAGGATACTAGCATAGAAATGAAGATATCATATCATATAGTGGGTGCCTTGACGGTGGCCGATCAGTTCTAGCTGTATCCTAAGCAGGGGTTATTATTACTGGTTATTAGATTCCAGCCATATGATGGTGTTGGATCTAAACTTGTGGTAACATTGGTCTGTTCTCAGACTGGGAGGCAGAGAATTCCATAGTTTGGCCGCTTTCACCGGGAAGCTGTTGCCTCGAATTGTGGTCATTTGAAGCATGGTATGGAGAGCTGATGTCTGTTGGCTAATCTCGCTGGTCTCATGGAGGTCTGTTTGTGGAATCTCTCCGCCAAGGAACTAGGTGCGGCATTGTTGAGAGATTTGTGGGTAAGCAACAGATTTTTAGGAGGACTTTGTCGTAGGTTGGGAGCCAGCCGTTCTGTCGACAGATCTCTGAGATGTGGCCACTTCTGGAGATGCCTAAAGCCGCTCTAAGGGCATTATTTTGTAAAGTTTGGATTCTTTTGATGGTGGCTTTAGTCGATCCTAGGTAAAGGGCATTACAGTAGTCCAGGCGCGACAGAATGAGGGCTCTGGCCAGGGTGATGCAACTGCTATCAGAGAGGAATGGCTTGCCGGTGTGTATAAGTTTGCACGTATAAGTCGTGGAGGATCCTAGGGAGTTGACCTGTTTAGTGAATGAGAGGTTTGAGTCAAGGTAAAAGCCAATTGTTTTTACCTCGCATTCTACTTTATTGATGTTGCCATCGATTATAAATGAGGAGTAGTTGGATCCTAGTTTTTTTTAGGTTGGACGGGGTGCCCAAGATGATGAGTTCAGCTTTATCATCATTCAGGCATAGACCATGTGTGGACATCAATGCCTGGATGATGATATACACTCTATTCACCAAGGCCAAATCCTTTTCATAATCCCCTGAAAGCAAGAGGAGGATCTGGGTTCAAGCACCTACACGCTAGGTAAGAGCGTGTAAGGGAACACATTAGAAACTCTTAAAGGCACCACGTGCCAGGTGTCAAAGCAGAACTATAAGGGCCAGAGTGGCCAGGCAGAACGGCTTTGGAGGCATAGTGTGCATGTGTAAGTATGCAGGTGTGTGGGCAGAGCATCAGAAACCTCAGGAATCCCCAGGAGCGGCAACAAGGCAATCCTTTCCCTATAAACCCCTTACCCATCCATTACCTCTCCCTGACCCTCAATCCGGTTTCCCTAATTACCCCTTACCTATGCATTCCAGGGGACTCTAACCCTCTTTCCCTGGTCGGTTGTGGAGGCCTGTGAATGTGTACACTCCGGGCACCAAAACCTAATGGGGGAGGCAGGTGTATGTGCTATCTCCGCGCAAGACCAGGAAACCTGACATCACCCTGCTCACTCTGCACAGCAGATTGTGCCTCCTCCTGCTCGCTGGCCATGGGGGATTTTGTCTATTCCACTTGAGGTGCATCCTGTGCCCCAGATGTCGATGTTTGCCGGGGGGCTTTGCTGGCAGGAGTAGATCTTTGCCGGGGGCTCTGCTGGCAGGAGTAGTTGTTGCCGAGGGCTCTGCTGACAGGAGTAGCTGTTTGCCGGGGGGGCCTGCTGGTGGTTGATGGTGGCTGTTCGGGCTGCTGGCCAGCCTGTGTTTCCTGTTGGCGGGGGGGTGGCTGTGCCGTGGATGGTGTGGCATGCTTCTGTCTTGCCGTGGAGGTAGATGGCTCCTGGCCGGAGGCAGTGTCTTCGCTGGGGTGTTGTGGCATGTTCGCCCTCGCTGTCTGTTCCTTTGCCTTTGGGGGACAGTGAGGCAGGGCATTCATTTTGGGTGTGCACCCATCTGATATACATTGATGCTAGTACATTCCGAGTCATGCCCATTCTCATGGACATGTTGGAGGACCTGGCATGGTGCACACAAGAATTGGGGGAATGCAGTGTCGGCGCATCCTTCTGGTGCGGCCATGTTGTGCACGGTGTCTGTTGGGTGGGGTACAGGTGTCTAGTGATTTGCGTGTTGTGGCCATGCCACAGGGGCTGTGTGCCATGTGGTGTTTCATTGTGGAACTGATGTGCTCCCATTCTGTACGTTGTAGCATTGATGTTTACTCTGTGTGTATGGGCATGGTGAGTGTGACAGGTGTGCAAATGGTGGTGGTGATGTGTGCATCTTGCCATGAGGTGACACGGTGGTGACGGCTGCAGTTGTAGTGATGTGTGTGTGTGCGCATGCCGATGGTACTTGTGTTGGTAATACAGGCATCATGTGGGGTGTGTCCGTGGGGTTTGTTGTATGTGTCCGTGCCAGGTACATTGTAGTCGTGTGGGAGGTGGCTTTCGATGGGTGCAAATGCAGCAGGAATCTGGAGCCACCTGCTTGGAATTTGGACTTCGCTTTCACTACCCTCCATGTGGATGATGGTGCTGCAGGTCTCCTTCCAGGACGTCAGTTTGAGGGGGGATGGCAGCCCACCTCCTATGGCTGCGCTCTGCCGCAAGGAGGTTGCAGACCCGCAGACGCCGATTGTCCCAGCGCTTACAGCAGTCACGGACAGTCCGGGGTGTTGTCCCCACTGCTGATACCTTGCAGGCCACCTCCTCCCATATGGCTTTTTTGCGTAATTGAGCAGGCCGCCGCAGCTCTGCACAGAAGACGACGTCGGCATGTTCGACAAGTGTGTCCGCCAACATGTTCAGCTCAATCTAACTGAATCTTGGTTTCCGACGATGGACAGTGCTTTGCCTCGATGATATGATGCTCAGGTTTGTTGCTGCCCACTCAGTTATCCTGTCGGACTGCTGTAGACTGAGGATTGCAATGGATTTCATTTTTAAAGAGGGCCGCCGGTGCATTTTCGGTTCTGGTGCAATGACGTTGTTTCCGGTGCCGGTATTACCGGCATCGGGGTACCAGTAATAACGGCATCGTCGGTGCCGGTGCCTGCAGCATCGATGGTTTCCAGTATCGGAGGATTGGGGGCCGTTACCGGCATGCCGGTGTTACCGTTTCCAGCATGCGAAATGCACGTGCACGCTGACTCGGAATCTACCGTTTTTTACTGGCAATCTCGTAATGAGGCCGAACGTTCAGTTCTTTAGGGTCCTTTTTCCTCCATTCACAGTCTGCTTAAACAGGCATGAGTAGAACAACCTGTATTTCACATTTAGTTGTTTTAGTAATTGCCTGAAAGCAAGGGAGGTCTCGATTCTGGTCGCTTTTTTGTGCTACATCCTAGGAAAAAAAGAATCTATGACCATTCAATAGGACCTTTTCAGTCTCTTTTGCAGATTTTGGAATGGTGCATAACTGACGAGGCCAAGAACAATTATTATGATCCCTCTTGGCTTCTGTGGTGTTGAGTCAGCATCAGGTGGCGAAATCTAATGCGTGGGTGGTCTGGATATTTAGATGTTTGTCTAGACTCATGCTATGGAATGATGGAGGAGAGAAAGCCAGAAGCATCTGCACCTTTGGCGGATTACAGCAGGCTACAAGATTGGTCCTGCAATGTTTGTTTTCAATATGCTGAAAGAGTTTCAGTAGGGGGTTAAGGGGCCTTCACTTCTCCCAAAAATCCTCTTCAAACAGGGATCAGGTGGCAACTTCAATGGATGAGAAGGATCATTCAACACTCCTATCATCTGTGACATTGTATTACCAGGCTATTGAACTGCAGACCTCATTCCAAGTACACCCGAGTAGAAATCAGCTCTTTGAAGCACACATTATTAGCAAAACATATCACTGAGCACATATGGATTAGATACCATCGCAGAGCTATCGATTTGGCTCAGTGGTGCTGATCAGAGCCGCTTATCACATTGCCCAAAATTCTCCTCCAAATATATTTATCCAATAACAATGAGTACTCCAACCCCAAAATACCACCCGGATCATGGAGGAGCATGGCCACAGTTGAGCCCTAAAATGACAAAGGCCACTAAAAGGCCACTGCACCACAAAATGCTCTCTCACCAGCAATATGTCTCATTCCAGGTGGTCTCACCAGTTGCCGAAAAGGCCCATCCATGTACCCAATGTGCTGCCAGCTGTGTCATTCGTATGTCCTAGGTGGCAAGCGTCAGTGCCACCGTGAGTTTCACCGGCATTCAGAATTTGTGAAATAGAACCTCTTTGCACCTGTTAGTAGTGGAGCTACCAGAGTCAGAAGCACCTCTTACCAGGGGCTGCCAGCACTGCAAAAGAGTTCATGAAGGCTTGGTACCTGCATGGGTACAAAAGCAATTAGCCACATAATGTGAGGATAATTGAAACCACTGCAGTAGGACCAACGTTAGATGTAGATGTTGGGAGCATCAGCAGAAAGCTGCCATCTTGGCACAGCAACACAATGCCTCCTCTGACCTAATGTAATGGTTACATTATTACAGTTTTGTGTGAGTTTTATTTAGGAAAGTCAATACATCTTTAAGCCACGAAGCATCCCTTTCTGGTAAAATTGGTCACGGTGAGGGGTGATTATTTAGAGTAGATCAAAGAATAACCAAATAGATAGGTCAAACAAGATAGATAATATACATTAAATATATATTTGTGTTGTCTTAAACTAAGCCATTTTGTTGTCTATCTGGTTTTATGTAATCTGTTTATATTTTTCTATTGATATGTATTGCTATTTATATTCATGCATCAAGATATAAATTTGACATACGCCATTTTCAACGCATTGGTGCATTAATCAATGTAAGTGTTTTTCATAGCAGACTATGGGCCTCATTACGAGTACGGCGGTGACCGTGCCTGAAATTCCGACAGGTTACCGCCGGACTCGTATTACAACTCCGCCTCCGTGATTCCCGGAATTACTGGGGCATTACGACCCCAGTGATCCGGAATTCCAGAGGCGGAATTCGGTAAATCCCCATTCCCATTGAGTCCCAAAGGACTCAATGGGAATGGGGACCATGGAAACACCAGCACCATCTTGTGATTGTGCTGGTGTTTCCACGTCCGCCTGCAGGCGGGTGGTGTATAACCCGCCAGGTCAGACCTGGCGGGAATGACACCTCCCGCCTGCAGGACTCGAGATCACCCGGTATGGAAACAACGGTGGCGGCGGATTTACCGCCACTGTTATTTCCATACCGGGTGACTCATAATGAGGCCCATGATTTAAAGATACAATACGATATGATAGCCATACTCAGTTGTGTTTCCTATATTTGTATATATATGTAATTAATGCTTGGTTTGCATTGTGAGGTGGTACTGATTACCCAATATGAAGAAAAAAAAACTGCTCTTGTAGTATAGTATCCCTGGTTCCTGTTGGGGATTATAGTGAACTTTCCTAATGGTTTTGGTAATGTTATGGAAATAATTTGACAATGTTTGAGAAGCATCGGAGGGGGGAGGGTATGCCTGCCCGTGATCTATCATAAGCTACTGCAGCGTCCATTCTCCTGCACAGGGATTTTCTTGTCTTCAACTATTCTTCTCTGCATGCTCACTCTGAGGGACATTCAGAACTTTGGAAGGACTGGTTGCAACCTCATCCACTAAACTGATTTTTTCTCAGTATGAATGTCTTAATCTGAAGGTAAACTTCTTGTCAGTTCCCAACTCCCTGGCTCAGATCAGGCACATTATCTAGTGGTACAACTAAACATACAGCCTACGTTCCACTGAAGTTCTATGTTGGGACTTGGTCATTTTCTCAATATTTTAATTGTTTCCATGGTAATGTTGATCTCCATTGGCTTTAATTTCTGGCACTCTCAGCCGGGTCTGTCACAAAGTGGACTAGAGCATCCACTGCAGTGCTCTGTATTTGACCTCATGGTCACAGGTTAGAATCCTGTCTGGGGTTGCTTGTTGTCTCATACAGAAGATATGTAACCTAGCAGTTCAGACTGGACAGCTTCTTTTGGGCTGGGACCAAACCTGATTTCCATATGGTCTTTCCCCTTCTGTAGTAGCTTGGCAGGGTGGACAATTGTCAGGAAGGTTGCCCAGAGCAATGCAAGTGGTTGTGATTAAAAGTCCTCCAGCTATCACAGTTCACGTTTGCTCACGACTAGAATCCCGTGACGTTAACATTCTTCCTAGATCAATAATGTGAGAACCATTGAGTTGGGTCACAGTAAACACCTGTTCTCAGTGCCAAGGTGCCCCACTGGGGAATATGTGCTATAAAAAGACACCTGTTATGCTATGTTAAAACAATTTGTCTCCATTGTACACTTCTTGTGTTTCCTCAGAATTGCCATGAATTTATGAAATCCACTTTTCCTTCATTTTGTGAAAATGGTATGGTGCTAGATTGATTTTTTGGGTGATGATTCCTTGCAGATCCCAGCAACTCTGATGAGATAATATGTTTTGATATTGGTTCATAAAGATGTGACATGCCAATCTCATCCTCCCATCTATATAATCCCACCTCCACAATTCAGGGCAAATAACAGACAGTAAGGTAGTCAAAAATCCAAATGTATTTAAAAGAAGTTTCAACCAAATGGGTCTCCATCTTTACTCTGGAGATCACTATTATATATTGTATGTATCCAAAATAAATACTTAAAACAAAATTGTACCTGCCTGTATGCATCTTGCAATTATAAGTCCACAAAGGCATCCACTTTCAATCATGCAGTCATCCTCTAAATATTATGGTAATCTAAAAGACACTAGGCATTCTAACATTTCTGCTTAGTATTGACTTTTTTTTTAATAAACATCACTCATTTCTCAATAGAATCATTTCAAATAATGCAAGTACGGTTAAAACATTAGCTTTTCTCCAGAACCAAGGCAAGTATGGTACCAGAACATTTGCGAGAACGTGTCCAGGCCCACATCGATAGTATCTTTCCATGCAAACAGCACTCTAAGTTACATTTTGGAACATGCTGAGTGGTTGATTCGGCTGGGGTAGGAATGTATTGATTTGGATGTTGAATATGGTAAGAGATTTTATCCAGTAAACAAGCATCCGAGCTATCATTCTAAAAGGACACGCTGTGGTGAATTTACTTCTGACCCCAGTTGCGACTGGAATTTCGACCCTAGATTTCCAAGAGGCATAGGGTCTGTCATGACACAACTTGGGGGGAGAGAGGTACATTGCACCTGGTTAGCGAATCTTGTTGCCCTACATGGGAAAAAGGATTCTTAGCCCAAGGGCAAGAGGCACAAATGATTTGTTGGAACACCAGGGGTAATTCCCATCTCTATGAGGGTGATGGTTTGATGGACCATATAGACCAATACTTACTGGTGGCTTTACAGGAGACATGGCTCATAAGCCCGGTCCGTGTAGACGGTTGGACATTTCTTTGCAAAGGAGCAATATAGGGCGAACAGGGTTGTACCAAGAAGAAAGGTTCTTGTCAGTCATCTGCTAATGGAGAAATTAGAGACCTTATAAATATTAACATCTACGACCCTCCCTATAGGCTTGCCCATGGCATGGCCTTAGCGGAGGTAGAAACATTGCTTGATAGCCAACTGGGAGGACTCCCATGTATCATCTGTGGAGACTTTAATTCTAAGATCCCAAAGGAACTAGAATCCCTGGCATTGGAATACAAGTCGTCCCCCCATTCTGCGGTGGACAATCGTTTATAAAAATACTGTAGACGGGGACTAGAGTGGGCAAGCGTGTTATACTCTGCCGGCTTCAGGATGATTAATGGTTCAACACCATCAGACTCACCACCCCAGTACTCGCGTGTCGGGTACAAGTCCTGTAGTATCTTGGATTATGCCTTTGTGGCCAATGCAACTTGTTTGATTGAAGATTTCACCATAATGCATAGGCTGGAGAGCGACCATCTGCTTCTGGTTATCAGTTTGAATGTGCTGCACCCCCCAATACTTACCACATGGGGGGTACTGGGCATTAAAGTAGCATTAAATTGTATTTCTTGGAACGACCGCCGATTAAAGAAAACCATATCCAATATGCAGACTGCCCTAGTATCATTTATTGAGCATAGTAAAGAAATTATGACTAACAAATTGCCAAATTCAGGAATGGGTGCAATTACAGAATATGACGAGATGGTGGCATTGGTGATCGCAGAGACCTTCTCTAAGAGAAACTCTAAATCGCGGCAAACAACACAAGTCATTCATAGTCATTTGTTTGACCAACTTGTTGTTAAAAGGAGAAGGATACTGGGGGCTTCGTTGCGCGGCCTGTAAATGCCCTCCTTGGATGGAGTAGCTCTCTCTCTTCACATCAACTTAGCGAAGAGTAATTATCGCAAATGGGTGAAAAACCATCGATACCATCTAGACTGTGGCTACTGCTGATCTTTGGTTGGTCTGGCACTAAAAAAAGACACTCTGCAATTCTGGAAGGCTGTTGAGGGATACCAGTCGGTGCCGTGCCGCCCCATGATATTGGTGGTATCTCGGAACCAGTCTGGAATGATTACCTCATCAAAACCCTGGGAAATGAAGGGAAAGCCCTATCCTTGCCACATACTCAACGATCCCATTGGCTCTACAACAAGGAGCCCAGTGACATCTTGAAGCTGATTCCGGGAAGCAATTCATCAAGAGCCCCTGGTCCGGACGGCATTTATAGCTCCCTAATCAAAAAGGATGCCGCACATTGGGGGGCTGCACTTGATTGGCTCTTTTGCTGGAATGCTGAATGCCAGGTACTTCCTATATGGAAGAAGGGCAGCTGAGAGGAGCCGAGTAATTGCCGCCTGCTTGTGATATTGGACGCCCTGTCTAAGATATTTTCTCATCCGTTCACTGTCATTTCCATCCTCATAACATCCTTCTACCAGAAGCTAGCTACGCTACCCTAAAGTAGTTTCCCAACATACAGCCCAAACAACCATCCACTGTGCAAGTCCAGCAACCCAATTGGAACATCTTTGAGGAAAGTACCTAATTCTAGCGACCACTAGCTAGCCAAGAAAGAAGAAACTCCTCCCTCCAGGTTTGGAAATCTAATAAAACAGTTGATCAATGATTTGATTTTTAGTCTCAGTATCCTGTAAGACCATTACATTTCCAAGGAGAAATGCTCTCGATCTTTACAAACTAGATATATGGTAACCACATACCGCATATAATTCAAAGTGGTGTCATTTTCCAAAGACTCTGTAATCATATTTTAAAATGATCAACATTATGGGTCTTCTTTTTTTCCCTGTGGTCTTGTCCAGCTCTCATTTAGAGACGTAAAAGTATGTTACTACTTCTGCTTAGGTATTTCAAATAAGGAATTATAGAAATAAAGCAGAAACAGCACATGTTTATCATTGGAATTGTACATGTAATGTATTAAAAATGTTGTTTACACTGCTGATTGGGAAATAAGGGCGGGCATGAACAGTACAAGATTCCTGGAAAGGGGGCAGATAGAGAAAAGTGGCAATTGAGGGCAGGAAGTGACTATACCTCGGATTAAGAACTGGATTCTAAATGCATTCTTCGTGGGGGACCCACAATGCAAGAGCCACAGTGTTTGCCTTCCCCGTGTACTAGAATCATAAGTTGACTTGCAGTGAACCTAGTCTGGTAATGTTTCATTGGCCTTTGAAGTGATGATGTGTGAGGGAGGGGGTGAGCAGGAGGATAGGAAAAGTGTATTTCTTTGTTAGGGAAGACTTGATTTTGATCTGATTTAGAATTTATAATGCGCAAATTCGTAAGAAACCAAGGAGCAGCTGCATCTGGGCGCAGATGCTAAAATACTATCTGAGGGAATATGGAGGATGATGCATTCAGTTGAGACTTCCTGGTCAACTACACAATGGGTAAGCAGTCCGACTTCTTTATCGTCTTGCGAGGGTGTAAGGGAATACGGTCTTCACAATTCTTTGGTAATCATAGAAATAATCCATATGCAAATAAATACATATTTACTCATCCCTTCATGCTGGATTCTTCCAGCTTCTAAGCACTGTAATAATAGGTGTCATTGTTCAATGTATAGGTGGTCAATTTATTGATTTTGGAATTGTGATAGGCTAAATCACCTCTGATGGGTGTCAACCTGCGTCCTTCAGGATAAACGTATACTTCTGGCAAGGGGACTAATACCATGTCATTTTCCTAGCCCAATTATGGGACAAGTATAATGCTTCGTTTCTAGTTTTTCTGGCTGGACCAGATGGACTTAAGGGTTTCAGCAGGTTACTCTTCCAGCAAATGATAACCATGCAGTCCTTTCTAGGATTTCATTCTGTATTTGTAACTCTTTTTATGAACCTCAGGTGTTAGGCCCAGCCTATTCTCTGTCGAGCAGTATCCACCCTTTACTTCGCCAACAGGCCTTCTTCAACACATACCTCATCTACATTCACTTGTTAGGCATTTACTTCTTCATTCATTTACTTCTTCTTACCTTTACTTTGTCTGCATCTTCACATTGTCAGGGTGGCAATGGACATGGTATGGTTAGCTGTAAGGTTAGGGCTAGGGTCAAGGAGGGGATAGGGAGAAGGTGTACAGGGGGTATCCTCCGGTAATGACGAAATGAATGTTAAAAGAGAAAGACAGAAGAAGTAAAGGTATAAAGAGGTAAATGTGATGAGATGAATGTATGGCAACGTGAATGCTGAACAAGTAAAGACATACATCTCATCCAACTTGGGTCTTTCAGCCATACTAGCCGGTCATACTAGTGTTTTGTTGTGTTCAACCTCCCTCGATCAAAACTTTGCAACTTTTGGGATATTTGTTATGATTGTATCACGTTTATCTGTAGATCAATCAGTCTTTTTTTCCTCTTTCATAATTGGCATTTGTCTATCACCTTGCATTGTCTTTTGAATCAACTCAGGGGCCCTTGCATTCGGCTGTAATATTTTTAGTCCACAGACAGGGCCGAATTATACTGTGCTATACTTTTCCTCTTTCCAGATCCAGGGGTGTAGTTTGCTGCCTACCTTTTGGCTTGATATCAGAGCAGAGAAAGAGGAACAACATTTCATTCGGCAGGCAGATACTTGTAAATGGTCTTCTGTGGAGATTTGGATGGGGAAAGAACAGTTTCAGTGGTCTGCCTTGTTACAGTCATATGTTTTGTGTTACAAAATAAGATCCTTTAGGCAGCAGCTAAGATGTATTTAAGTTCTTTATTACATTTCTTTAAGTTACTTTAATTCAGGATAGGAACAGGACAGGAGCTGGTGCGGAGCTCACTGGATCCCACCACCCAGGCTACATGACTCTAGCTGCCTGGGCTGGATCACGCACTCATATATCAACAATCCAGACACTCACTAAACATTCTCTCCATGACATCACTCAGTCCATGCAAGCAGGAAGGCACAATACAAAACAACTCCCTTCCTCCATCTACACAACAGGGGCGCATGCACACTGAAGGGAGAAACGATACAACACAACTCCCTTCCTGAAGAATACACACCAGAGACCCATACACGCAACGCAAGCATCCAGGAAGACACCTAAAACACACCAACCTTTTTTCACCTACCAACAATCACACCTGACACACACGCACATCTGCTTGTGGAAACAAGAGATCCGGTAGCCCAAAATTGCATAACTAACAAGCCAGCATCAGACCGCACCACACTGTTCATGAAAAACTGAAATGTACGTAGCACGGTGTAACCAAAACTGCCACTCTTGGCTCTTAGGCCTGCCATGCCTGAGCACTGCCTGCCCCTCCTTGGGTCTACAGCCTACATGTGTAACAGACTACACATGAACAAGACGCTTTCCACCCAACCCTGCCAACAGCCGATCTCAGGCCTGCCACGTCTGAGCTCTACCTGCCCTTCCTTGGGCTGACGCAGACCTACTGCACAATATGTAAACTAAACTAACAAGCAAGAAAACCAGTCTAAAGCTCAGAATGGCATAGCATGCAGGATGCCAATGCAGGACCCACATGCTGTATACTAGCCCACCACGACAGCAACACGCAATACCAACGCGCACTCTCATCACACACACACTAGGTGACAACATGCCACGCACAATTGATTTCCAGCTTGGTGATCCAAACGAAACAAAACAACACTACCAACTGTTCCTAGTGTGTTGGCCAGACAAACTAGTCACCATGAAAAGGACAATACCACACTCCACACCAGTAAATAATAGTTATCACATTGACCTAAACACAAGATGTTATCCCAGCAGACGCACAAAGATTTTTATATTCCCTGATTTTGCTGAGAAGCGTTGGTCAACACCAATAAAACTAATTTCTAATTTCTGACAGGGCTCAGGCTAAATGCTCCAGCAATTAATCTCAACAAAGGAACTAACTGAACCCTGTTTACACCAAGACACCTCAACATATACAGTACCCATAACTACACACAAACAACTTACTGGATGAGGTACTTGAACACAGGATCAAACCACACAGAACTCCTGACACAAAGAAACCTCCAAGTAGTACATTAGTCCATGCAAAACGTCCACTATATAACTCAACATTAAATCTTGAAACTCCATAACTGCGTTTAACAACGACAGAATAAAACTCTCAAACTCACTGCACAGTGATTCTACCCTACTGACGTGTGAGTGGAGTCCCAACCCACCAGCCATCACAACCACATAGAAAATAGCATCACACTGTGTTGATGCCACTGTATCACTACAACAAGCACCCACAATGTGCTGCATGTTGTACACTCACAGACAGGTAGCCAAAAAAGCTGCTACACTCCTAAAGCAGTTTTCCTCCCTGTTGACTACCTCAGTTATGTGCAATATTACCAAAACCTTCACGTAGAACATAACCCCAAATATGATATTCCTGGTTATTTGAGTACTAAACATAACAATATGCACATAGTAACCAGATGTATACTGCAGCAACACATGCATACAGCTGTTGAACTAGAATTCAATAGATACATATATAATTTGTCCTAAAAGTCCTCGTCGTATTTAACGACATTAAAACCTGCAAATCTGCAAACAGTTAAAGTTAATATGCTAGATTCTATTCATCCATGCAAGCATCAGCACCAAAAGGTCAAAACATTCACTTTTAAAACGCAATCTAGTGCTACAGGTCGTGCTAGGAGTCCATGCTGCGTCGCAGCTACACATCTGCAGATCCGCAGACAGCTGAAGCTAACATGCTAAACCCTATTCATTCTCACATTACATATTAACCCATGTATTACTTAACAGTCCATGCTGCTTGGACATGACTTTTAAATGCTAAATCACCTACACGTACACGTTTAAACATTACCTGTGATGCAAGCTCACTTAGCAACTACACCAAATAGACTCCCACTGAACAGCAAAATTACCCTTTGTTCTCGCGGTGAACATTGAATGTGACGTTGCTCGCTCGCGCAGATAACGGCAGCCCAGCCTGCCACCCAGCAGGGAGCAGAGTGATACATTCTCTCAAAGATACAATAAACAGAAATCTTGCTTCGGTTTAACTTCCTGCTACAGACATATCTTGACCACTCTTAATCGTTGCGCAATAACTAAGAAAACAGTACCTTTGACTTCTTACCTCTGACCACTCGAGATCATTTGAATACTCTTAATGCATAGCCACTCACCCTATTCATAGCTGCATCTGTGTTCTTCAACTGATCTCCAGTTAAACCAACAAAATAAAAGTACAATTTCTTGTATCTGACAACATCGTGTTGAGTGACGTTGATGGGCCCTTTTTTCAAACGCCTTCACCAGCACTCCTTCAGCGTGAACACCAGACCCAGAATTCCTAGGTGCCAGGATTCCCAAACTTGTCACCATCCTCACAGCGGTTCCTGCGACATTACCATACGCCACACGACAACCAGGGACTGCGGTGCTCCTGCTCTCCATCGGTCGCAACAGACCTTCTTGGATCCATTGTCAAGTAATGAGTGCTTTGTTGCTGTTCTTGCGGCCTCTCACCCTCAGTTGGATAGACTCCTACCAGGGTACCCGGACCCTCTGTGCCGCAGTTGCTACCCTTCAGGGCCATTATTCTTCCTTCACAGCCCACTTGGATTGCCTTCCAGAAGGGACACTGCAAACCCCTGCAGCCTATCATACATGAGATGCTTGGGTGAGGTAAGTCTCCTCTATACTTAGGTATGCCTTAGCAGAAATTTCCCAGCAGTCTCACTAGCCCAAAAAACGGAGACCCTGGCTTTCCTGTAGCTTATCTTCTGTTCACACGCTCTGGTCACTCTCCTGCCAGCATCCTCCTTGGCTAGCAGTCACTCTTGCTGGACAGGCTCTTTGGGTGCACCAAGGCACTCTTCTCCATCACTTGATCTCGCCCTGGGTGCTGGGGTGCCACTCCTGGGGTCAGTAGGTCCTCCACTCTTACTACACCCCACGCCGCAGTTTAACTTCTTCTCCAGTGCCTTCACAGATTCCTGGTCCCTTGTACTGCATCACCGTTCCGATCAAAGACCAACTCATCACCACCAGTGTTGCAAAGTAAGATCCTTGAGGCAGCAGGTAAGATGTATTTAAGCTCTTCATGCAGTTTCTTCAAGTTACTTTAACTCAGGATAGAAACAGGACAGGAGCTGGAGCGGAGCCGAATGGCTCCCACCACTGAGGCTACATGACTCCAACTGTCTGGCCTGACACAGACACTCATACATCAACATTCCAGTCACTCATTGAACATTCTCTCCATGACATTGCTCAGTCCATGCAAGAAGGAAGGCTCTATACAACACACCTCCCTTCCTTCAATATACAGAACAGCAGCACATTCACAGGAGACAGAATACACCATTTTGCATTATTCTCATGGCAGTTTTTGATGAGATATCAGCTCTTCCTGTAAAGGTACAATATTGCTTCTTTGGAGACCATTATTATTGACGTCATCTCCTCCTGTATAAGAGTTCTCAGATCAACCGAGACTGTACATTCTTCGGATGGGGGTCGTCTTGTTATTGGTAGTTCAGCATTCTTTGGAGTTGGCAAATGACAATCAGAGCTGACACTTCATTCTGGTTGCTCAGAGCCAAAGTCAAGGAATTGCTCATAACCCAACAATAACCAGTCCACTGCAGTTAGCTACGCCCAACTGGCCCTCCATTTTATTTAAGCCTTTGTCAGTCATTATGTTAACTGTATCATATGTATGTGACAATGGCTGTGAACCAAACTGTAACCCGGTCCCGCAACAACCAACTATGCCACATTTTGCACCACTCTGTAACTATGTCCTGTGAACCATTCACTTTACTGTATTATATACATATGCCTAATGCCTAATCCTCTAATGTATGTGCAACATTCTGGAACCATTGTTGATCCTTAGTACTAACGCCCAGTTACCCTAGGGTTCGGCTGCGCTCTACAAATAAACAAACTAAACTAAAACTAAACTAAACTAAAGGAGTTGCGAAGAGCGTTCCTCTGACTATCGTTGGTTTTCTCTAATTTGCTACATTTATTTTCTGCCTTGAACAATTATTAGTTGGGTACATCAACCAAATCAGAGTTCCCGGTTACTCCGCCCTTGTGACGAGTGGTCCTCCAGGGTAAAATTGTCATTGAGGGTTTGTGTGGAAAGCAGATTGAAAAATGCTGAATAAGTGAAAGACGTACACCTGGGAAAAGGGGCATGAGGAAAAGGAAGGGGGAGAACCGGGGACAAAAAAGGCAGTGCTTAAAGAAGTAAAGGAAACGGAAGCAGAAGAGCACATGCAGGTCCGGAAAGCAGGATAGTGGGGAAGAGAAGTGTTGACGTCTCAGAGGAATAAGATTATGACACAGGAAAGCCAAGGCACCCAGCACTGTGGTGCAAGTCATGGCCTAGGAGTGTGACATTCCACTGGATATTTCACCAGTGACGTGTCGCGAGGCTCAAGCCTACAATGCAGGGTAAATAGCATTTGGCAAAAGAAATTTATGATAGGGAATGACGTAAATGCAATGTTTTATATGGTAAATGTTTATTTTAAAATATTGATGATTTTTAAAGTTTTAATGTAAGATGCTTAACTTTGACTGTAAATATGACCGGTTTTAGATTGTTTAGTATGTTTTAGAGTGTAATAACATGTATTGTGATTGGAAGATAATGTTTTATGGAAGTATGTCATTTTATGTTGTATATACAAAGCCAATTGGCTAAAAGTATATAATAAACTGAAACTGAAACAATGCAGGTTAACCTGAGACCTCAGTGGGGATGAAACAATGCAGGTTAACCTGAGACCTCAGTGGGGACCTCAGTTAGACACATGACGTCCTTTTCACTGAACACCTCAGTGCAGGCTCTAGAAGAATGCTGCAAATCTGACACACAGGTCAGAATTAGATTGTGATCCCTGGAGCCAGAGCAAAGCGAGAGAGTGGCGTCCCAAAGAGACAACTTTGGGACGCAAAGCAACAGAATACGAGGATGGCAAGAATTTCAGAAAGTTGACATCAAAGTGCCTATTTCAAGGGATAAGCCACCAAGCAAACGAAGTACACACATGTTGGAGTCCAGTAGATGGAGTCCAAATGCGTTCTGTGATCGGGGAAACTGCACATAAGAGAAAATGCTGCAAGCTTGTTACTGAATGCAGAGTGCCCCTCTCTTCTGAATATGCAATGTGGTGTAAGGTGGTCTTGTATGGCACAACTTCTGACATTTTGATTGTGCATAAAGGGAACTTCCTGCATACAGAGAATTGCAGGCAAAGACCCAATGCATTCTGTGAATGGGAAAGAGAGTGAATAAAAGGATACAGCAGCATATTCTTGAAAATGGAGTGAAACACCTGAAGTGTGCTGTAAGTAGGAAAGAGTCTGTGTTTATAGCAAACAAATGGTCCATGCTGGACAACGGAGTAAAGTTCCCAAAGGATTCTGTAGGTGAGAAAAATATTGTAGATAAGTTATTAGTTTGCCGGTCCAGTAACTTCGGTACTGGTAAGCTTGCTGGTACCGTAGTTACCATACCGGAAAACTATGAGTTCTCTTTTGCCCGCCAGGTCTGACTTGGCTGGCGGGCCGGCACCCACGAGCAGACCATGTCGGATGCACCGGCACCATTCAGAATGGTGCCGGTGCATGCGGCCTCCCCATTCCCATTGAGCCCTATGGGGCTCAATGGGAATGGGGAGCATTTATTTCTGGCACCCGGGAATGGGCAATTACCGGGTTCGGAGGGGCCGTAATGTCCCAGTAATTGCCTATTCCCGAGCACCAGAAAAAAAATGATACCGGCGGCAGCTGTGCTGGCTTTATCGCCATAGCTACCGCCGGTCTCATAATGAGGCCCTTTTACTCCCTAAAAATAGGCAAATACTCCCAAAAAAGAAAAACAGGGAGTAAATATACTCCCAACAAAAAATAGGAATCCGACACTTAGGAGCTTGTCATCCTTCACCCACAGCAGTAGTGCACGTAGTACCAAGGAACAAATTAGTATTATTGCTGCCTGATCCGGAGAGGTAAACATGTGTTTTTTAATGTGCAGGAATATCTAAACGCAAAGCTATATTTATTGCAAAAACATTTCTGTTTTCCAGTTAAAACATTTTTATTTGCTTATAAAATCCCACTATTGGGAATAGGACTTACTATTTTGCTCCCAAAAGCAAACATCTTTTTACTCCCAACTTTAAAAAGTATGGAGCAAAATGCAAAATTCTCCCACTTCAAAATCTTATCTGGAGCACTGCTAGTCGCAGATAGGTACATGGAAGGTCAGGACTCACGGAGGCAGTTGCGGACTGCTACAAACATCAGAGAAAACCTGGGATTTTCATCTAGGTATGAGGACTCCTGATAGCAACCTCAACCAGGGATAGAAATCCCTCAAAAAGTAAGTACGAGGAAACAAGACATCGCCAACCGCTGGAACAAGAGAAGATAGCTCAGATGATACTGGAAGCAAAAGTGACCCTGGGAACCCCAAGCAGAGAGGAGTGGATGGAGGATGAGACCTGGGGCTGTGAGAGCAAAGACAAAAAGGACAGGCAGGCAAGTAGTAGGTAAGAAAGACATCAACCTGGGAAAGAGAGTTGATTTAAAAAGACATATATTCATGAGACTCCAGAAGAGGACAAAAGCTGTAGGAGAACATTGTAAAATAAAAGTGTTGAACTCTGCTTCAGTAGTGCGAGTTCCATTATCCATTACACATAGAGGGGACACCAATTACAGTGTGCAACACCTCAGCTCCTTACACATAATTCTCACACAAAAGGCTGCACATTTATTTCGGGATAAATTCAGCACACCTAAAATAACTCAATTAATACATTTTTTCTTAAAAGTGCTTTACAAAAACATTTTTGTCTTAGCAATTCTCTACACATTGCAATGTAATTGTTAAATTCATCTATTTACAACATGCATAAGCACATTCATTAAAATATATCAAAAGTAAATGAATAACATATATTTTTTCTCCAGTCATCATAAACCTGACAGAACTGCTGACATATGTTGCATGTTCTTTAATGTCTTTTAACAAATTGCCAGGGCTACAACGTGCTGATGGAGCAAATTACCTTTCATCGTATGCCTGTCTATAGCAATGCACTGCAAGGCCAAAGAAATTACATTACCTATGAACATTAATGTATAAATGTAAAGGTGTACAGGCCAAAATGTAGTGGCAAATTATTCATTAGTGGTATATGGCTCTACAATCCCAGTGTATTTAATTATCACTACTACGCCACAATTCTATACCAACTCATTGATCTTCTACTGTAGTGCGTGCGTGCGTGCGTGCGTGCGTGCGTGCGTGCGTGCGCGCGCCATCCTTACCATTGGGAAAATGCTCAGTGAAACATACATGGTGATAATCCAATGTTTTTTTGCCTTCATCATTTTCTGGATTTGATGTATTCAATGTTACGGAACTGAGTGCAACTGGTAACTGTGAAGCCACATTTAGCTAGAAAGTGGCATGATGGTGGGAAGTCTAATCCGTCCCTAAATCACTGCTTACAAAGTTGTGGCAGTCTTTTTACACAACTCCAAACCTTGACCTTGTTGAGCTTTTCTACTATGGCCTGAGGGCTAGGGGTCTGACACTGGGAAGACTGCTCCGGAATCTTACTTTATATAAATACTGGAGTTATATTCCTTCTGTGACATTGTTGTGGGTGTTATGTACGAAGGACCCACTGGTACTTCTGTTCTTGCTATGTAAGAAGGTTTATATGTGCTATGTGAGTTATACATGCCTCTATTGGTACCCTGAATGGCCTTTGGTAAAACCTTTTTGATTGGCTGTTAGCTCGGTGTGGGACTTCACACCAGATATGCTTGATTTTCTTCTTTGGCACATTGGGGATTAGCGCATGTTCTGACTAGCACAATCTACTCACAATTGTATCTGTGTGAATAACAGGGGCTTGGTGGTTGTTTCATCTCCAGCCAATTGGATATACCTGATTACTTGAAATTGATCATGAGTTGCTCACTGAGAAGTGGAAATCGTGTGGGCGATTCTACAAAAGTACCTATGAAAAGTTCTGTGGTTAAACTGTCAAATAGTACATTACCTTTGTTACTGCCTTGCAAAAAATGGCTCCTTTCAATGTCGGTAAACATGCCATTGGGCTTGTTGCCAGTAGACTTAGAGGGGGTACACCTTCTTTCTGCACCGTCACGCTTGGCATCTGAGGAGGGTCTCATTCCTTTTGTGGCCACCGTAGGTCTGAAATTACCTTCATTTTCAGTTAAAGATGCAAATGATGATGAAGGGAAGGTAGACTGTGATCTCCCGAACTTAGCTGACTGTGGTTGTCCAATGAAAGATGAGCAGGAAGCTTTCACTCATATTGCTGGCAGTTCTATGCTTGCGCCTGCAATTATGAGTGAGTTAGGAAAACGTGTACGTTTATCCCTTGGCCCTTCATTGCCAGCATCTGGGACCCATGCATTCCGAAAACAAGTACACCTTCACCTTCCAGACAAATTTACTTACAAGGAACCCAGTGTACCTAGAAGGGAAACTTTAGATTAATTTCATCAGGGGCCTGGAACGGGTATAGTTGCGGGTCAGGGAGATACCTCTGATATGTACTCAGGAGTGACAGGTTCCTTTTTACCAATTCCTCTTTGTGATCATGATTTAAGGAAAGACGGTGTTGACTATGTCCCGCCAAAAGTAGTTGATATACCATCATCATCTCCGGAGGTTTCCCCGACTGATAATTTCACTCATGAATTGCAAAAACTTTCCGGTGATTACAAGAATCCTTAATTTACTTGAGAAAGGCCATGAACTAACTCATTGTTCATTGAGAGAAATGCAGGGCTCTCTAGCGTATATAAAGGAAAAAATCAGTAAATTAGAAGGGTATATTCTGTCTGAGGAACAATCAAAATCTTTCTACCTCCAACAAATAGATAAAATGTTGGCAGCGTATCAACCAGTTGTTGTTTCATGTTCATCCAGTCCCCTGGTAACTTCACAGGGAACGCAAACAGTTAACATGGTCTATGATACTTATCCACCTCATAGATCATACTCCCAAGCTCTACAATGCTCAAATGTTTTTGTAACAGAGCATGGTAGTAACGAGCCCATCAATATTTTGGAGGCGGCTAAACTTCATCATGACCGCTTGCTACAAGTTGAACAGCTGTTGTTTACTGAGTTTTCAAAAACCCAAGTCTCAGTGGCATCTGACTCGCTAAATGGAGTGATGGGGCCTGTTAAGGAGCCAACTCCTTCCCCGACAGTCCTTCAGCCTTAACAGAGCTAATCGATCTACAGCCTCCTGTGAAGTCCCAGGAGTCTTCACTGGAGAATGACCCAGGTGCGACCACTGTGGGTCAAGGAGGGATGCAGTTCATCTCTCTTAAGGCGAAGAAATCTTTTTTTAGAGCGCAAACATTGTTACATTCTGCCAAGGTTAAGCAGACAGAAACTTCTCAAATAAAAATGAAGGTGGAGTCAATCCCAACATCTAACAATGATATGGTGCCTGACCCGGTTATAAAGTCCCGCTCTATCACAGATGATCTGGTACTAAATCTTCTGGAACTGAACGAGTAAAGTCAGAAACATCTCTAGTTAAGGCTGTAGGAAGTGGTGATGCACAGACGCATGACTCAAAACCTGTGGGAAAATCTCTTGAAAAGACTCAATCTCAATTACATACTTTTTTCCCTAGTGTTGAAAACAAAAAGGTTGCAATCTCTACAATAGAGGATGGCTGCAGATAGCAAGTTAAAAAAAAAAACGGGCATGTTGACACCTTTGATAAACAGCGACAAGTGTCCTGTTCCACAGGACGACGTTAACTCTGTTGACCTTAAAGATGCGGGGAGCATTGATACTGGGCTGGATCCGCTCGTACCATTCAAGTTGGTGAGTAAGGATAAATCGTCCGTTGAGGGGATAGCCTCTGCGGAGCCATAACCTGACACTCCTTCCATTGGAAACTTGTTGTTTTCGGAGACTCCCAAACAGATGAATCAAATACTCGGCTGGGTAAGCGATTCAAACATAAATGGAACAGCGCAAATCAACAGGTCCTTTTTGATGAATGCTTTCTATCAGATCCCTTCACTACGAAATCTAGCTACCAAGGATATCGAATGGGTCATACTAGCAAGCCATAACAACCTTAGAGTGTTGTGTAAATTCCAGACCCACATTATCATCAAACTTATTTTGGATTTTAAGGACGGTTTCGAGTCCTTTGGGCTGCAACCATTTTTGTTTGGGGACATGGAGGACGCATGGTCCTTTTTGGATTTTGCTCTGCCTGTGCCTCAGGACAAAGCTATGGGGGAGTCCAGATACCTCATCTAACGGGCTCCAAAGTAGGGAATTAGCTCAGCAACTGGCTTTGCTGACTCAGGCATTAAGTGGTCTAACGTGGCTGGAGCCCTTTATAAAAGTGGCAGCATCATTGAAGGAGGGTACCTCTAACTCATAACCATTGAGTATTGGTCTTCTATCATGAAATTGTTGTGGCGTAAGGAATCTTGCGCCATGGCATAACATGGTGGGGATTCAAAATGCCCCGGAAATTTTATTTGTGCAAGAAACGATGTCTTTGTACGACATCGTCTTAGATGATTATGTGTCGTTTAGTGTACCTGCCCGCCGCAATCAGATAGGACGTCCTAGTGGTGGCATTGCTATTTTTATCAAAAATAGACTGAAATTTACGGCCAAGATTTTGGACAAGTCAGATACTTTTTTATTGGTGGAATTGTGTATCACAGGTCACACCATATACTCATTTTTGCTGCTATCAATCTATTGGAATCCTAATGCCAAACCTTTGGAAACTACAATAAAGGCATTAAATCGGATATTGTCCAATGCTTCACTGATCTATCCATGGCACGAAATCCTGATTGGTGGGGATCTCAATGCACGTCTGGAATTAGATGAAAAAAAATTGGTCGCTTGCTATTCCACCCCTTATGCAAGGATGTCTTGAAGCAGAGGGAAGCTTTGGTCTAAGTTCTTTGAAGCTTGGAACATTTATCCAATTTCCCTCGCTTCCCATAGCCCATTAGCTTCCTGGCAGCGGGGTAACCTTCACTCACTAATTGATTATGTTCTGGCATCGTACGTGATGTCTGGTCTTCTTGACAAGATCATAATCTCGAACGAGGGTTTGGGCGATCACCGCTTGTTGGCCACTAGGCTACATCTCACGGTTAAAACCTTTGAGACTTTGAATGTCATGAGATTGGTGGAGAGTGACAGGCAAGTGCTTACTGTATGATGGCACCCTGGCACCTGTCGCAGACTTGTGTCTCTAGTCAATAGGGATTTATTGGTTTGTACCGACAAACTAGCATCCTCTGTTTTTCTAGAGAAGGTCAGCGACATTAATCTGATCATGATTCACGGCCACTTGGTGACCTTATCTAAGGTCTCCGTGCGTCAAAACGATTCTAAATTTTTGCATATATTTTCATCAGCTATATCTGCCCTGAAAAGTATAAAATATCGCGACCTTCGAGCTGCGAAATGATCACATGCAGGCTCTGTATTATATATGCCAGCAAAAAAAGCAATATTGGACAAGTACAAGGAGAAAGTGAAGGAAATACGCCAATATCACTATAATCTTGAGAACCAACGCATGATTGAACATCTATGCAAGCAATCTAAGGGAATTGTGGGCCATATTAAGAAATCCCACATGCATCTCAGACAATCGCATGGTGGCTGCAATAGCTGGATCTACCTAGCAGGCCTTCTTTGGAAACAAATATGAACTGCCTTTTCGCCACTGCGAACAAGAGCTTGATAAACCTTTGATGCAGATTGCAGTTAAATGCCAATGGGAGATAAATGACGTAATTTGGGTAATTTCACAATTAAAGTTTTCTAAAGCTGCAGGACTCGATGGGTTGCCTCCTTGTTTTTTCAAGGATGACCCGCATTTTTGGGCAAAGCACTTGCTCCCTCGCTATCAATTGATATTTAAAACATTTAAAACAGGGCTAATACCCCCTTCTTGGTTGATGGCGATAATTTTACCCATCCATAAAAAGAGCCCTTTGGATAATCCTGAAAATGTCAGGCCTTTTTTTTAATTTTATTTTTTGAATTTCTATATTGGTTTTTAACAAGGTGTAACAAACAATCAACGGTTCATTATTGCAATGTGCTTAATTCCAAAAAAGAACAACATTCCCCTTCCCTCCCGCCCCTCCCCCCTCCCTCCGGGACCACAGTTGAATCCTCTGTCCTCTCTGGGCCGTGTGACGGGCCGAGAATATCTATATTGTCCAAGGCATTGTCTGACGCCGCGGGGTGGAGCAGTGGTACAGTTAACGCTACCCAACGGAGTAGTTCCGCGCTGGAGTCCAGCCTCTGTACCTGAATTGCTGTTTCCCATGCAGCAGTCTCAGCGGCTATCCATCTTTTGAGATCTCCCCACCAAAGGGCCTCACTCAGGCCTCACTCAGGCCTCTGGCGCTTTTCCATCCCATGACTATGCGTCTTTTTGCCGTTATGTATATCAAGTCTCAAAGTTTGTTTAAGGGCTTGTTCTTGCTGCATCGCCTGTATCTTCCCAATATGCAGGCTGCCGGTTCGTGAACTTCCACTTCGATCTCTGCGTTTACCACCCTTTCCCTCACTTGGGCCCAAAAACCCTGAATCACCGGACAGCCCCAGAACATATGGGTCATTCCCACCTTCGGCTCGTTGCATTTGGGGCATGTCTGGATTGCAGCCCCCTTGAACCTTGATATGGCTTCGGGTGTAAGGTAGGCCCTATTGGTGATGTATAGTTGGATGAGTTGTAGACAGGCATTTCTAGAGATTTTCTTGTGATAATGGGTTATCTCCTCCCATGCTTTGTCTTTGAATTCCAGGCCTAGTTCAGTCTCCCACCACCCCCTGCTTTTGAGTTAGTTCCCGGTCGTACCCAGCATCAAGGCTTCGTATATTCTGGAGGTTTCATGGCCTCCTTCAGCGGTGTCTAACATTGTCTCAATGATCTTGTTCTGTATGACCTGGTCGGCAGCCTCCGGCCATCTGTTCCTTGTAGCCTGTATCACTGCTCTGTGGAGCAAAAACTCGCCTGTGGGTAGCCCGTGGCTTCGGTAAGTTCAGTGAATGACATAAACTCCTGTTCCTGAGTAAGGTCTCCCAGTACTGCCACACCGCAGGGTTCCCACTGGGCACGCGTTTCTATTTGGCCCCATAAAAGTTTTGCCATGATTGCGGCAATGGGAACCTGCGGGAGAGCGGGTCTGTTGCCCCCACTGTTCTGCAGGCCCTTTTCCAGAGCTGGGTCCCGAGCTTAACCCGGTATGGGTAATGTCACAGGGCCCCCTTCTCGACCCATAGTAAGTCTCGGAGTAACAGTCGGAGCAGGGCTGGTTGGAGGAGTCGAGTGCCTGTGGTGGTCTCATCGGCCATCCATTGCATCACGTGCCTCAGTTGGCTTGCCAGGTAGTATAGCTCAAAGTTAGGGACTTTCAATCCATCCCTCTCGTATGGTCTTTGGAGAATTTCCAGCGCTACCCTATGCCTACCTCCCTGCCATAGGAATCCCCTACAGAGTTTGTTAATGTCTCTGAAGAATGGGGGGGGGGGGGTGTTAAAGGGGATGTTGGTGAAATAGTGCAGTAATCTGGGGAGCGCCACCATCTTAAGGAGACCCGCCCGCCCAGCCACCGAGAGAGGCAGCTTACCCCAAAATTCCATAGATTTCACAAGGGAGTCTTTGGCCCTGACTGTGTTGAGAATGTGTTCAGTGCTAGGATTTCGGTGTATGGTGATACCCAAGTATCTAAAGGAAGTCTCCTGCCATTTAAGTTCTAGCGGGGGCAGCGATCTGTGTTCGTCACTGTACAATGCAGCGAGGGGGTAGAGGCAAGACTTGTCTTTGTTAATCTGGTTCCCCGTATGTCTATGGAAGCCATCTAGGGTCTCTAAAATGTACGGTAAGAGGTGCTTGGGGTTGTGCAGGTACAGCAGCGTATCGTCTGCGTACACAGAGATGAGGTGGGTCACCCCGTCTATTTCAATGCCCCCGTCTCCGTATTCCTGTAGGAGATATGCGGCTACGAGCTCTGCAGCGATAATATATAACATTGGGGACAGTGGGCATCCCTGCCGAGTGCCTCTGTGGGGAGACCACTTATCTGAATATGTCTTGTTAGTGCGCACCCTAGCGGTGGGATTGGTATAGATCAATAGGGTCCATTTTAAAAAGGCAGGTCCAATCTCCATCTTGACCATGGTGGGATATAACCATTCCCACCTCACCGAATCGAAGGCCTTGGTGGCGTCCAATGATGCGACTGTATATTTCTGAGTCCCTCTCTCCGTGCTATATATGACGTGATGTAACCTGCGCAGGTTTTCGGTGATAGAGCGCCCCGGCACAGTTTGGTCTTGGTGGATCAGCAGGGGGATTACTCTGCACAATCTATTTGCAAGGAGGGCAGTCAGTATCTTGCTATCTACATTTAGCATGGATAGAAGCCTACATGACCCGCAGTCCGCCCCATCCTTCCCAGGCTTAAGTAAGGGAATTATTATGGCTTCTCTCATGGAGTCTGGAAGGGTACCGCGATCGTAGGCCTCGTTAAATACTTGTGCTAGCACTGGGGCAAGGGTTTCTTTGTATGACTTATAAAATTCCCCGAGTAGGCCATCTGTGCCCGGGGCTTTCCCAGATGGTAAAGATCTAACTATTCCTATTACTTCGTCAGGGGTGATTGGGTCGTCTAGGGCTTCGGCCAACTGTGCATCTAATTTGGGCAGCTCTATGATGTCCAGGATGTCATCCATCTCGGTGTCAGTGGGGGGCGGGGTCTTGGAATAGAGGCCACGATAGAACTCAGAGAAGACCGATTTAATCTCAGCTTGGGTATGCGCAGTGGTGCCATCAGGTTTGAGTATGTGGCAAATGGGCGTCCTGGGGGTTTCCCTCTTATAGAGCCAAGCTAAGAGTCTACCAGGTTTATCACCCAGAGCGTGAGTCCTTTCAGTGTACTTTGCATAACTCAATTTCCCCAGGGATTTCCAGTATGCTAGACAGGATTGTCGCAGTTTGGTTATTTTTTGTAGATGTTCTGGGGCCGAGTTAGCTCTGCTATCAAGCTCCCCTAGCTCTTTTTCTGCGCCCTCTAGTGAAGTTATGATGGCTCTTTAGGCACCCCCCACCGCAGCAATCATTTCTCCCCTCATAACTACCTTGTACGCCTCCCAAGCTGTGCTGATATGTTCTATGCTGTCGAGGTTGTTTCACCAATATCCTTCAGTACTGTCCCTTATGTGTTCGCGGAAGGCTGCGTCAAGTAGGGCCTCAGCCCTAAGCCTCCACGTAGGTACCGGGGGCCTGGGCGGGTATACCACCCAGGTGGCCAACATGGGGGAGTGGTCGGATAGCACTCTAGGCAAAAAGAGTGCGTCTCTAAACATGGCTTGTTGCCCTTGACTAACAAAGATATAGTCCAGCCTGGTGTGGACATTGTGTGGCGGGGAAAAGAAGGAGTATTCGCGTTGATCAGGGTGCTGTTCCCTCCATAGGTCACAGAGTAACAGTTGACATGCTAGTTTGGACAATAATTTGGCAGGGGGGTGGGCGGCAGTGCTTGGTGTGTCCTGACTTTGAGGGGGTCTAGGGTGCAATTGTGGTCTCCTCCCCATATCATAATGCTGTCTCCGTAAGGGCTGAGTCGAGGATATAGGGAGTGGAAGAAAACAGTGGCGTCATGGTTAGGCGCGGAGGTGCTAATCAGGCATATCTCCCTCCCTTCAATAGTACCATACACAAGTGCCATCCTGCCCTCATCGTCTGTCTTGGTGCTCCCTACCTTGAAGGGGATGGTTGGGTCGATCCAGATCAGGACCCCTCTAGCGTAAGAGGAGTAGGAGGATCCAATCAGGGTCCCCCACCATGACTTAGCCAACTTTTTCGCTCTAAGGTCTGTCTCCTGGAGCATGGCAATTCCGACCTTGCATCTACGCAGGTATGTGTGTATTCAGCGTTGTTTAACGAAGCTATTCATGCCTCTGACGTTCCACTTCACAACCTTTATTCTGTCAGCCATGGGTGTCGTGCTGTCCATCGCTCATTCCCGGGTATTAGCACCTTGGTCCATGCCGGTAAAATACCGGCACCGCCTTGGTGGAAAGGGGAATTACCGCCCTATTCCAAGGTTGGCGGGGCGGTAATTCCACTTTCCCCCATTGCCCTTCCCCATTCCCATTTTTGCCCCATGGGGCTCTATGGGAATGGGGAAGGCGCTAATTACAGTGCCGCAAATTGCGGTATCGTAATTAGCTCCCTGGTCCCTTTGCGGGTTGGTTTTTAACGCCTGCAAAAAGCAGGCGTTAAATTCACCAACCCGCAAAGGGACCTCGTAGTAAGGCGGTAAGTGTTTACCGGTACCAGTAAAATACGGGTACCGGTAAACCCTTACCGCCTACCGTGTAATGAGGCCCATAGTCTTTAAGGCTAAGAGAAAACCTCAAGAATTCAAGTATAATGTTGACTCAAATCAGATTAACATCATGAGCGAGATAACATACTTGGGTTACCATCTATCTAATAGCAACTCTGTCAATAAATGGCAGGCAATTCTAGACGTCAAATTAATGCAATTGACTGCACAGATGAGATTTATCTTCCATCGACATTTCAAGTTTTCCATCCTTCCCCTGATACACTTCTATCTAATGAAGGTCGAGCCCATTTTATGGTACAGTTTGGATGTTTGTCTGTTGAACATGGGGTCTACCTTGAATAAACTCCAAGGCAAAATTTGGAAAATGGTGTTGCATCTTCCGGGGAATCTGCCAAACTCCATTCTGATACATGAACTAGGAATATACCCATTAGCTGACATGTATGAATGGCGTATGTTTAACAACTACATGAAAATGTTGTCTCTACCATCGAACTCCCTATATGAGAACCTTAAGCTGATGTTAATTGATGACCATCCAGCCTCAATCTCTGCCTATCAAGAGAGAAAGAAACAGGTGTTAATTTATGTGAATTTGACAATACAGGAATCAATTGAGTCCCCTGCGTTGTTAAAGAAACGGTTCTTCATGAATGCGTTGGTTCACAAATCTGAGTTAATTGCAGGATACATGTCATTCAACACCTATGCCAAATTTAGACATGCTTACACTCCACGTATGCGATACCTTTTGTGTTTCCCTGATAAGAATGCTAGAAGGATCTATATGAGATTTCGCCTTGACTTAATCCACACAGGCATTCATATCAGTAAATGGTTTGGGCAACGAGAGTCTGGGATTGGAGAGGCCTGCAGGTTCTGTGTGAACTTGAATGAACCAGAATCTTTGGAGCACCTATTCATGTATTGTGTGCAATTTGAAACTCAGAGACGCAACAGTTTAGGCACCTTTATGGGAGTGAACTCAGGTTGTGAACGCCAGCTGGTTTGGTTGCGATGTATGTGGGGACATAGCAACTCAATCATTTTGCCAACAGTAAGACTTGTGAGTATAATTGAAGCAGCGTTAAATGTAATGAATGGTGGGTTGCCAATCACAAGTGAAGGAGTATCATTTTTTCTTTCTTTTTTGTGCTAATAACCCTATACTCGAAACCATGAGGGCCAGCGTGGCGATGATTAGGTATAATAAACTACACCCAATTTTGGAGTATTTTCTATTAAGAATGTTGGCAATATTCTGATACCTTACATAAAAAAAATGAAAGTTGTTCTATAATTGGTGATCGGGTTTTATGCATAAGAGATTAAATAATGAACTGTTTTTATTTTTGCAGCTATTTGGTTTTAAGATATGGAAAATTGTTTCATTTGTATATCTGTATATGTGTTGTGTTTTATTTCCTGTGAATTTTTTGTAAAGGTGTAATTAATTTTACTACTAAAAAAAAAATAGCTCAGCGTGTGCATGGGCTTTTAGGGGCTGCACACCTTCTTCTCAAAGTTTACACTGATCACCTTTCCCTTAGATCAAAATTTGTGTTTCCTGCCTTCACTGAACTGCTGCCTCTTAATTCCACATCTACCTGTGGCATCCCTGGCCTCTCCTTCTATGCTGAATGTTGGGCAAGATCATGATGGCATGCGCACTCTAATCCAGGCCATGATCGCACGCACACTCTAATCCAAGGACCGTGCTCGCAAAGATTCTCTCGTCTGTATATGCTTGCGTTCTGCACTTGTGTACCACAATTGACCCCTGTGTAGTCCAGCACTTGAGTCTATCATACTAATGGTGGCTTGGGCGAGTGGATGGCTTGAGCTAGGAGACTGGTAATGGGTTCCATGTAATAATGTCCCCGCAAAAATGTCCCCTGACAAAAAAGTCGCAGTTTTTTGCGGAGACATTATTGCATTGAACATGCGAGGGACACCCCCGCAACGCCTGTTTTTTTTTTTTAAATGGGAGGAGGGGACATCCCCGCAACCTGTCCCCATACATAATGTCACTGTATATAATGTCGTCAATGGCTGTTCCCGGCGACATTATGTATGGGGACATTATGTATGGGGACATTATTACCTGATACCAGGTAATGATGTGTGGCCCTGGGAGGATCTCCCATATAGCGCTGCTAGAATACGCATTGCACAGCATGAGGTCAGAGGGAGAGGAACCACACACCATCAATGTGATGTTGTCACTTTAAGGCTAATCCCCACGTCATGTGGTGAGGGACGGGAAGCAACGGGAAGGGGAGGGGCGGGTGGCGGCAGGGAAGTTTAGTTTCACTTGCTATGAGTTGAGAATAAAGACGTACTCCTGTCTCCTCCTCATGATGTGCAGTGTGCATGCCTAAGGCCGTGTGGGTAAGCGTCCAGAGAAGTCCTCTGGACACGACAATCAAGACCCCCATTGTTTTACCTCATGCAACTTCAGGTCTTAGATCGGAGATTCCTTCACCCATGTTCCCGTCCGTCTTTCGGGATTCCTCTCAAACACAACCTCATAAAGAGCCACCACGTGGACGAGAGACTTTTTGCAGCCAAGAAGGATGCTGCGGGGTCCTGTGACCTAGAAGGGACCTTCAAAGGAAAATGGAGCATGGGCCTAAGAGCCAGGAGTCAAGTGTGTGAGAGATGTTGCATGCAGAGCCACGGTATCCCGTGTGGTCTTAGGGTTGCACTGCAACACAATCAACTACAGGGTCAGGTGAACAAGGTGCCTTCAACTGTTGACTTTTCTTAATAGGAACTTGCACTTCACAACTGTCACAAGTTGAATACAAATGGATATGCACGTCACAGGAGTGTCGTAAAACCTTTATTGGTACCTCCTGGGAAAGAGTTGGAGAAATAGCTATTGGGCCAGGAATGGCATCAGGTAATAATGTCCCCATACATAATATCTCCATACATAATGTCCCCGGCAAAAGCCATTGGGGACATTATATATGGTGACATTATGTATGGGGGCTGGTTGCAGGGATGTCCCCTGCTCCCCTTGTAAAATGAAAAATAAATTGGGGGTTGTGAGGGTGTTCCCTGCATGTTCAATGTAATAATGTGTTCCCAAAAAACAGTGACTTTTTTGTCAGGAGACATTTTTGCGGGAACATTATTATATGGAACCCCAGGAACTAAGTCAAACCTGGAGAATCTAAGGAAATTGTGACAGGGAGGCCGGATAAAGGACAGCCAGTGAACAGACTATGCCATGAAGACCTAGTTTCCTGAGTCTAAAGACCAGTCCTATTCTAAATCACAAAAGCATGGGCTGCCCACACTCAGGAAAGCGTTCTTCAGTCGCAGGGAAGTTTTAAGTGCCCAAGTGTTGTTCTTGACTTGGCTTTGACAGGTGATTGATGATTGCTTGATTGATTTGTTTATTTATAGAGCGCCTTACACCAAGGCACTGTACAATAATACAACTAATACAGAGAACAACAACAAACGATGGGAGCAAAAATTACATCATGAATCATTCTACAACAAAACAGTGCAAAGAGCAATTAATTGAGGGGTTAGGGGAAGTTGAGTGGGAATAGGATTGGAGAGAGGGGACATGAGAAGGATAGAACGAGTGAAGATGGAAGGGAGAGAGAGTGAAATAGGAGTGGGGAGAGAGGAATTAGAAGGGGGAAAGAAGGAGGGAAGAAGAGAGGACGGGGGGCCTTCAAGGTGGAGAATGGAGTAGGAGGGATTTAAGGGAAGTGCGAAATGAGGGGAGGGTCGTGGAAGAGCGGATTGAGAGGGGGAGTGAGTTCCAGTGCAGAGGAGCAAGGAGTTGGAAGGAGCGGAACCGGGAGGAAGCACAGGGGGAAGGAGGTACAGTGAGGAGGAAATGGTCAGTGGAATGAAGGGAGCGAGAGGGGGAGTAAAAGGTGAGAAGGGAAGAGAGATAAGGAGGAGCAAGACAATGTAGGGATTTGAAAACAAGGCAGAGAAAGCAACATTTTAGCTGTAAGTGGAAAGGTAGCCAGCGAAGGTGAGAGAGCGAGGAGGAGATGGAGTCACGGGAGGTAAGGAGACAAAGGGTACGAACAGCGGAGTGGTAAATGGATTTAAGGGGGGCAAGCTGAGATGCAGGAAGTCCAAAGATTAAGGAGGAGCAGTAGAAAAGGGGGGGAAAGATGAGAGAGATGAGAGAGTGATTCAGCCATTGGGTAGTTTTCTAAGACTCAGTAGCCTTCTGGGGTAAGTCCTGCAACTGTGTCTCCCTCATGCATTAGGAGTGCTTTACCAAGAAAAGACATGTAGCTTTATCGTTTTTGCCTGACAGGTCTTCCCGGCAGGATTCCCCCCCCCACACCTATGATATGATATGACATTCATAGCGTGCCTATACACAAGTGTTTCAAGGCGTGACAAGTCAGGGGAGGTGAACAAAGGGGGGATAAGACAACGATCTTACTAGGCCAAGTAACATTGAGATCGCGCAAGTGCAGGGGAGAGGGGGAGGGGAAAAGTGTGGGCGAAGGGGAGGATGAGCAAGTGCAAGACATAGGATCAAAACATTGAAAAACAAGAAGTGCGGCCAACAGGTGGCAGTGCAGGGGTTAAGTGCAGACAACAAGTGTTAGATAAGTGCAGGTAGGGGGACGGTAGGGTTGCAGATACAGCCCCAAGTGCAGGGTTGCCAGGAGGCATGCAAGTGTGCAACTGGGAGGCCAGGGACCTGGGCCCGTTGCCTGGAGGGTAGCCAGGTATCCAGTGTGGTACCTATTTGTCAGTGACTTTGACAATCCCACCAAGTTTTTTTTTCCAAAGTTGCAAACTTCTTTAGTTGGGGCTGCTGGCTTTCTCCTTCTCAATGCCTGACTTTGTGTTAGGGCTCCACAGGTGCTGTTGCCTCTAGCTTCTCTTCTTGTCCTTATCTGGTTTAGAATGCTGCTCACGAGGCTTGGCCCTTCTGCTGATAGGCTTGTTCAGTGCGCTGCCTATCGTGATTTGCCACCTCAGGTATCTTCCCTCCTCCTTCTCTCTCTGCTAGACCACTGACACTCTAGCATGCTGTCCTAACACCCCAACAGACATGATGCTTTGTGCCTCTTTTTATAGTTAGGCCTTGACAGTACCCCTTTCAACAAGTGTTCCGGTTGGTGGGTCTGTTTTCACATTGCTTGTTGTTCATGATTTGTGCATGCCTAAGGGTTCCACCTCCTAACCAGCTGTATGCTTTCTAGATTATGCGCAGGTGAGATAATTCCTCTCTGACCCTTGCCCTTTTGATATAATGGGCCTCATTCCGAGGTGGGCGGTAAGGGGTTAACGGCGCCGGTAAGGGTGGCGGTGCCGTTAACCCCTTATCGCTGCATTACGAGGTCCTTTAGCGGGACCCGCTAAGGGCGGCTGGTTTTACCAAGCGCCCTTAGTGGGTGCCGCTAAAGGACCGCCATGCTAACAGCGAGCCCGTTATTAACGGGCCCGTTGTTAGCCTGGTCCCCATTCCCATTGAGCCCTATGGGGGCTCGAATGGGGATGGGTTCCCTGAATGGGGAAATACCGGGTCCTCCAAGGTTGGAATGGCCCGGTAATTCCCCATTCAGGGAACCCGGACCCGGTATGCGGTAAGGGGGTAGCCATGGCGCTAATAGCGCCATGACTACCTCCAACCTCAGAATGAGGCCCAAGGTCTTAAATCGTCTCCCTGCCATCTTGGGACCAGGCACTAGTGTCATTGAGGTGGAGTGATCCATAAGCCACTCTGACAGCACTTCAAGTGAGTTTTTTCTTTCACGGGCATTGTATTTTGTTCTATTCAGGTATGTATTTTTTTTTATCAGACACTGCTCAGTGTTCCACTCTGGGCTTTGCACACGGTCGGTGCACACGTCACAGCGCCCTGCTCTCCTCCTTTATCCTGAATGTTTTTGCTCGAAGTAAAGGTTTCTGGGGAAGATTGTCTCGAGGAGAGTTAGTGGGGGGTGGAGGGGTTCATCCTACGGCTCTCATTCCCCTCACACGAATACAGTGCCCACTCGTTCACTTACCATGAACGCCATCCATGTCCAGTTGGTTGACAACAGGGATCTTTCTTCTCATAGGCAACTGCAAGGCAAGTAACAGGGGCCCAGAGTTAAGACCCTGGAGCTCTGGGGTATCCCTCTTCTACCAAAGCCAGAGGTTACACCATGTGTCTGGCAGGTGCCCCTGCCCAAAGCCCCCTCAATGGGCCCATCAAATGTGAGACCATTTTTCACTCACTCGTGTATTAGTTGTAGATCAATCTTACAACATGCCATCACAGACCCACCGAGTGAAAGAGGCCTTTCATTATGTTTGATGTGCACGTCTCCAAATTCTACAATGATATGCATTACAAGTGCCCCATCAGTATACGTTACATCCAGCGGAACATGCATGTCAGTAGGTATGTCATGACTTCATCTGAATATCAGCCTTTTGTTTGCTTATCGTGCCATTCATTATCTCTACAGACTCTCCCAGCATTAATTTAATCATTGGCACGGCAGGAAATAGAGGAAGCGGCAGCAAACCGTGAAGGCTTGACAGCTTTTTAGTTCCACTCAATTTACCTTTGCTTCTGTCAGGACTCACTCCATTTTAACAAAGAGAATGTCAAACTCCTGAATTATGCATCCCCCTCGGTCTGCTAATTGCACATTGCAAAATGTTCACCTGGATTTTCTTGATGAAAGTCCGTATTGGAAGTATTATAAAATAGGCATGTTGTTTGTGGTTCTGCAGAGCAGTCTGGGTTGGCACATTGTGTTAGGGTGAGGTATTTCCACGCTCTTGTGTGGTAGTTATATAGCCAGACATTGTGTGGATCAACCTTTTCATGTCTTGTGGGTTAACCATATTAAACTAGGATTCAGATTTTCACAACAACAATGCTTCTTATTTGAGACACAAATGGCGGCTTTTTCAGGATGCAGACACTTGGGGCTGCAACCCTTTCTGCAGCATGTACATGTTTAATCAGTGGGTGATAATAACTGCTGTATTGCATGACAACTAAGTGGAAGGCAAGGGTCCAGACAACCAGCCAGAGAAAAAACAATCCTCTGAGGAACAAAGCTTGGTGGGCCTCTTTGCAAGGAAAACGCATTTATTTTGAAGGAGAACCCAACTACCACGGAGCACTCAGTGAGTTCAAAGCAAAAGTGAGGTTATAAAGCAAAACCTTGTCACTCGTGATGCACACAATGTACAGTGTTTATCCCACACCCTCATTGGCTACCACCTAAATGCATACTACCCTGTAGACTCTTGGCCTATTGGCCACACTCTACCCCTGCCTTCTAACACATGGGGCCTCATTACACGGAAGGCGGTAAGGGTTAACAGTCACCGGTAAGGGTACCGGTGACCGTTAACCCTTACCGCCTTACTACGAGGTCCCTTTGCGGCACCCGACCTTAACAGCTGGTGTAGACCAGCCGTTAAAGTTGGGACCCGCAAAGGGACCTTGGTACTAATTACGGTACCACAATTTGCGGTACCGTAATTAGTCCTTCCCCATTCCCATTATGCCCTATGGGGCAAAAATGGGAATGGGGAAGGGCCATGGAGAAAGGGGGAATTACCGCCCCGCCAACCTTGGAATGGGGTGGTAATTCCCCTTTCCTCCATGGTGGTACCGGTATGGTACCGGCGGCAACCATGGTGCTAATAGTACCATGGTTTACCACCTACCGTGTAATGAGGCCCCTGGTCTCCTGCACCGTTACCTTGGTTCCCCGCTTCATGATTGGTGGGTTGCTCGAAATGTTACCCTCCCCTCGGGCCTAGTCACATGGGGTGCACCTGGTCGTTAGCATGAGCTCAGCTGATACTATGGAGGTCAAATTGGGCCTTCAGAATAAAGGAATCCTTCTCTTGATCTCAGACATGCAGGTGTCCCCACCGTGCCTCCCTATCGTGAGACTACATTTGTTGGATCAGCTCTTCCTCCTTGTATCACAAATCATTAGGTGTTTCACTCCTTACTCCCCCCCCCTTATCAGCTGCCCCTCCCCAGAGCTTCTCCTGGGCCTCTCGAAAACCACACTAATCAGCAAAATTCTGATGGATTTAGGTGTTCTGATTGTGGGTATCTGGCAGTTCAAATGGGATGGCCACTATTCTGGGGGTCACTAGTGCCCTAAATCTAGACCATGCCTTTGGCAGCTCAAGACCTCTGCCCCGCCTCCCATGTGTTTGTCCTTCGGGACGGGTGCAACCCTAACCAAGCTTGGCCATTCACATTCCTTTCTGGTTTAGCAGGCCTGAAACACGATACAATTGTATTTTTATCTCTAAGGCCTGAAGGACTCTATGTTCGGTTTCCCTGATGGTGCTTGGTATGGGAAGATGATTCAGAACTCATTGCTATGCTGCTACTGTCACCATGGCCCACGGCAGACTAGGCCTCACTTCAAATATGTCGATGCTTCAGTATTTCTCGCAGCCGGGATCAGGGCCTTTGTTTACATTGTTATACACTATTGTACGTTAATATCATTCATGCCCTATACCGGTGCCTACCCACGTTTCCATAACTGCTGCAACCCACAATGTTTGTTATTCCCACTTTGCATGCTTGACCCCCTGCAGCCACGGATGTTCATTTCCTCAAGCAATGATATATTTTCCACAGCCTAAATCTTTTGGGTGGGCATGGGAGCTGAACGTGCATCCCAACATAAGTTTGATCACTTCTTTTGGCACAGACAAGGTTTTATAGAGGTATGTTTTATGGAACCTTTTGTCTATTTATTAAATATATTTTAACCAGTTGCAGACTCTAGAGCTCGGGAATCCTGCCATTCCTAATCCGTGAAATACCTGCAAAATTCAGATGAAAAAATGAATGGCCTTAAGGGAGTATGTTAGTCGGACTTTATTCTGTTTAAATTCAGCTGATGTTCCAGAGTGTACATCTAAAATAGTTGTTTAGCCACATCATCCAGAAATGAGAACAAGATCACAACTGTATTGGATTCCAAAGTATGTTCTACCTGAATTTAGAATTCGGTAAGTACAACAGTCTGAATGGGGATATAAACAATTGGTTGCAATGGCAACAGTTTAGGCTTTTGTGTAGACTTGGGAAAGGCAACTGCCAGGCATAGCCTCAGTGGTATTAACTGCGCATTGATGGTAGCAGGTGCAAAACCATACAAGTACCCAGGCATGTAATAGCAGTGCCTGGCAAATGCCTAATACTCATACACAAGCCAAAATGATCGTCTTTGCCAATGCTTGTTTTTAAAGGGACTTCTTCAGTGAAGGACAGGCGTGGGACGTATAGATCGAGTGACTGAAGGCAGACCTTGTTGACATTTTTATTACACCAGTAGCGGGTTTACAACTCCAATTACGTCATTAACTCTCAGCAGACTGCTTTGAAAAAACACTGGCAGGCACTTCCAGTGCAATGTTTGATGGTAAGGCTTGAGTAAAGGGAGCTCAAAGAATTCCCATGAGGAAGTGTTCTGGGCGGGGAGGGGCAGGAACTGGGTCGGAATGGCCATGGGGGTTAGCATGGCCATGGGCAGTCAATGGGTGGGCAAATAATCAAACAACACCCACAAGCTGTGTCTCCCTCGTCATATGCCATTCCTCCCTATCTGTACTCTAATGCAATCGTTTCGGCTCATCAGTGTTGCAAGTGACACCTAATAGCCCAAACTAAAAAAGTAAGGGATCCATTAAGATTTGTTTGGAAGATTGCCGGTAACAACCGCAAAGTGGAACAGAAGTATAAACATTTTGACATTTACTTTGACTGTATATTGCAGTGGTTAACGTAAATTAGTTACTTGAGAAATAGAGCGAAAGTAATTGCACATCTATAAAACTTAAATACTACATTCTGGAATAAAACATGGCTGCCCCAAATTAAACTCTAAGATGCTCAGATAATCACCAGATGATTGGCAATGCAGTAATAATGAACCAGAAAACATTGTGATTTGAATGGAAGCAAGGTTATGGCAGGAAAGAGTCTTGTAGGCTTCCGTAGCCCCCTTAACATACAATGGCCCTCATGCCGAGTATGGTGTTAGCTATGGAGCAATTGGCTCCATGGCTGCCTCCCATAGAGGTTCCGCCTCTCGTGCTGTTCAATGGGGACTTACCGGTCCATTCCGACCCTGGAGGGACCGGTAAGTCCCCATTGAACAAACCATTCCCATTTGAGTCCCCATAAGGCTCAATGGGAATGGGGAGGGTGCAAATAACGGGTTCGCGAATGGCAAGCCTGTTATTTGCACCCTGGTCCCCTAACGGGAACCTTAAGGGACGTGTGGTCAGACCACACGTCCCTTACGGTTCCCGTTAGGGGACCTCGGAATCGGGCGGTAGGGGATTACCGGCACCGGTCTCCTTAAGGGTGCCCGGTATCCCCTACCGCCTGACTCGGAATGAGGGCCAATGTATTTGGCTAGCAATTGGCTTAATTCTAACAATGGTAAGCAATCTTCCCACAAATTATTTTTCTCTAAGAACAGAAGTGGTTTGCTTTTGTTCGCACATTATTGTATATGTGCACTAGTGATGGATGTGTAAGCCACTTTGGGAGCATGAGTAGTTAGTGAGCGTAGTGACATGAAGGGGTAGCCTCTCACTGCTTAACTAATGTAATTATTTATGAATCAGTATAGAATGTGCATCTTACAGCCCTTTTCCAATTATATTGGCTAAAAACACAAACATTCCATGGGGGTCATTCCGAGCTTGGAGGTAAGGGAAAAAGGATGCCGGTAAGTGATTAACGGCATCCTTTACCGCTACGGCCTATTCCGACCAACCAGACCGCTATTTACAGCACCGTAAAGTACGATGCAGTAAATAGCGATCGTGGGTCACGCGCGCAACACACCATGATGATATTAGCGGCATGGCGTAAACCGGAGCTGATCACAAGGAATGCGCACACGTAAATAACAGCCTCCTCAAGCCCGTTAAGTACCTTACCGGCATGGAGTACATACAGGCATCTCAGAGAAGGTGTAAAGAACCCTGAACAGCAGTTCCCAGAACCACAGGTCCACACAATCAGCACAGGTGTAGCCAATGGAGTCTGCCTCAGCGGAAAAGGATGACACCCACACACCACACCCCCTCCCACATCAAGATGATAACAATAGTGGTAGCAGTACATGAAGCAGGAGGCCCTGCTTGCAAGGGCACAACTACAATAACAACACCAACAACACCAGGCCCCACCACAGAGGAGACACAGGAGGAGAAGGAGGGTGAGACAGGCCCAGCATGCAGCAGCAGTGCAGCTGCCGTCACCATCCCAGAAGCCCCCATTCCCATGCATCAGGTCAGTTCCCTCAAGCTAACCCCTGAGCAGATCCACACCGTGTACCAGCTTGACTGTGACACCATCACCACCGTAGTTGACCTGAGAAATGACGAGATATTGAGCGTCATAGAAATGCACACCGCTATCCCCCCTCAACTGAAGGTGGTGCCTGTGCCCCACCTCCATTCCACAGGCACCTACCAGCACACAGTGGGGCCCAAGCATGGCATATCACAACTGTTCATTTCATGGACACAGAACCAAGTGCTGGATCACCACCTCAAGCACACAAGGGACTACAAATCCCTACCATGGACTACCCAGGAGATATACGACACAAAACTTGCCTCCCATGGATTGACAGGCAGGCCAAATTGTATAGGTGCCCTTGACTGCACTCACGTGGAGTAGGTGGACCTGCATGGCATGTAGGTGGCGTATCGCAACCGCAAGCAATACCACTCCACCAACGTGCAGGCGGTATGCAACGCAAGCAAGATCATCACACATGGGTGGGCCCGACATCCAGGACCAACTCATGACTCAATGGCCCAGCTGGACCCCACGCTACCCTGCCACATGGGGCGACATGCAGGACAACGTGCCTGGCTGCTTGGTGAGTTGTCTGACTGTGTCATGCCAGTGCATCGGTGTCATGAGGTGGGTGCCTGCATAAGCACACTGGGATGAAATGTTGATGCCAGTGCACGATGTGCACCCCACCAAACACTGTGCCACAGAGCCAGTGTAACGGAACATGAGTACAGATACCCACATTGATGTAGTAAGGCACACACCTAACACTACATGACCAACATGTGACAAGGCCACAACCCACAACACATGCACCACTTATTGGCAGCCATCACACACCGTAAGGGCATATAGGAAGACACACTGCATATGCACTATGTGGCTGCCTCCAGCATATCACCACACCGGAGAGTCATCCCTGGGAGTGGATTGAATTGAGGCCAGCAGGGATACCACACCGCATCACCGGTTCGGCACACCCATAGGAGTGGTGGAAGTCACTGTAGTACGGATCAGTGCAGTATGATGAATGTGCCACTGACTGCAGCCAACACACCCAACTACGGAATCACACAGTACACAGCACTTCATGGATCTAACCTCCAGACTGCTGCATGCATAAACGATGCTTGTACCACGAGATGTGCGTGCCATAGTTCATAGACCATGTCGAAGACGCTCCCCCCTACATCATTCCATTGCACAGTACACATATTGGGGCCATGATTGGGGTAAATGCATCCATGGACATGTGCGTATGGCCATTAACGACCTGCTGCCATGTAAAACAAGTTCAGTTCTACACCATGGCAGTCCAAACAATGACCTTCATTGCCTACACATGCAGGTGATGGTGGCTGTCCCTTGACACCATGGTACAGGACCCCTGTCAGGAACCCACAGAACAGGCCCGAGGAGGCCTACAATACTGCCCATACCCGTGCATGTGTGGAGATGAAGCAGGCACTTGGCTTGTAGAAGGCACATATGAGTTGCCTAAGCAGGTCGGGTGGGGCACCCATCTACTGCAATGCGTCGGTGTCCAAGACCCCCATGTCATGTGTAATGCTGAACAAAATGTGCATCCCTTGGAACGTGGCCCTGTCCCCTGACATGAGACTGCTAACACCAGATGAAGATGGAGTGTAGGAGGAGGAGGAAGGGGCAGGACAGCATCATGGTGCCGGTGCACAGGAGGGACATGTCGTGTGGCAAACATTAATTGGACATCAAAACCGAAACACAAGACAGCAGAGGGTGGCATGACATGGGCACATAGGGCACTGGGTGTGGGGATACTTGTACACCATGCACTGTCAGATATCATAATACACATGCTCAATGATGAATGTCCACACAGGTGTAACTTTGCGACACAAACAATGTATTGAAAATGTAACTGCATAAGTGTAAACATACCCTCCACCACCCCACCCCCCAACTCCCCAACACACCCTCACCTCCCACCCCTCTCCTCCCAACTCTCCAACACACCCTCACCCACCGCCCCCCAACTCCCCAACAGTACTCCCATGGTGTCCGTCAAGGCCCCATGTGGCAGCTATGCTAACTACTCCATGCTCCCGGGGCACGGGGGAGGCATGTCCCGGCGGCGCTGTTACCGTAGAGAACATCACAGTGGGAGGGGGTGTCCTCTTGCTGAGCCGGCTGGGTGGGACGCGCAGCCTCAAGGGCATCTGCAATGCGTCCGAGGACTTCGCAAAGGCGGTTTGTACTGTCCGTCACCACCTGACGCCTTGCCCTTAGTTCGTCAATCCACTCCAACCTGCTCTGGCGGTTGTCTTCCATCAGCTCAGTGATGAGGGCAGTGAGCTGTGCCGCACGCCATGCATCATTTGACGGGGTGTCGTCCCTGCAGGGGATTGGGCTTACATGCCCTGACAGGGCTTCGACTGGGGGACTGGGCAAAGGTTTGGCGTCTTCCTGTGCTTCACCACGTGCACATCGGCCAGGTGTGTCAGGCTCCCCTGAGTCGCTGCACGACACCTGAGGGTAATTGCTGAGCTCTGGAGTGTGGACGGTGGGGTATGATTCCTCCTCTGACGCTCCACAGATGGACAAGGGGCTGTCCACAGTTTCAAGGGGGGCTGTGGCTGCCACCTCCCCAGCGATGCTGGACTCCTCTAACATTGGGGCGGTCAATGTACCTTGCGCCGATGCAGGGAGGGATGGGGGTGGTTCACCCTCCATGGGCCTTTGAGGAGCCGGGTTGGGTGTGTCCTTCCGGGCTGATATGTGGCGGACCCTGCCTTTGCCCCTGGAGGTGCTGGGACGGCTGGTCTCGGGCTCCCCGCTCTCATGGTCACTGCCTGTGGGGGTAGAAGAGAGGGACGACATGAGTGATTGTTTGAGACGCTAATGACATTAATGGCTACATTCACATTTCAGTCATTTGGGGTTTGTGGCCTTTTGGGTATGCAACAGCACTACTTTACAATCATGTGTATGATATGTACGTATGTGTCGGAGTCACTCATCCTGGCCTCGTACTGTGCAGTCTGACTCGCACACTGGCCACCCAGTGCACTGTGTGAGATATGCGTTATGAACTTGCACTTGTGCCTAGCTTGGGTGGCAGTTGGTTCGGCATGATTTGGATGGGGGGGTGGGCACCATGACAAGGTGCCTTGGACGGCCCTTGGGAGTGTATATATCATGTAATTGGCATTGGCAGTGTTGACTTTGGACACTCACCTCCATCAGCGGACGATGGTGCCCCACACTCCATTTCGCCGACGCCCTCTATGGATTCCGTTCCAATCAGTGCAGCACATGTCTCCTCCCATGCCATCAGTTTCATTGGGGAACTTGGGCCCCCTCCGGTCTGCCGTGCCTGACTGCGGTTGGTGGAGAGGATGCTCTGCACCCTCAACCGCAGGTCATCCCACTGCTTGCGGCAGTCCTTGGGGGTGCGGGGGTGGTGCCAACTGTGCTCACCCTCTGGGCGACTAGTGCCCAGATGTTCTTTTTCCGGAGCACCGGCTCTCGACGCATGTCCCCGCTGAACACGATGTCAGCGTGCTCCTGAAGTGTGTCTACCAAGGCCTGCAACTCATCTGGACTAAATCGCTGCTTGCGTAGCTGGTCTGCCGTCTTCTTTGGGGGTTTTGGCATTCCTGCAGGGTGTGATGGCCTTTTCCAGTGTTCTGAATGCTCCCACGGGTGCTGCCTGATGAGGATGGCAATGGATTGTGTTTTTAAATATGGCCGCCGCGCTCCTTCCCGTTCCTGTGCAATGACGATATTTCCGGTTCTGTTATTTAACGGTGGCCGTAATTTACAGTAGCTGTAATTTACAGCCAACGTTATTTACGGACATCGCTGATTCTATGGCGGTATTGTTAAGTATGGCACGCATCATGCCAGTAGGGGGTTTTACGGGCCCTTTTGCGGCATGGCGCTAGGTTCTTTACCAGCATGGCGCAAAGCTTGTGCCCACGATGTGATAATGCGCCGCAATTAGCGGCCTGTGACCAGATAAGACTCGTTCTTTGCTCCATGCCGGTAAAGCCCGGTACTTACCTCCAAGCTCAGAATGACCCCCCATATCTTTGGTTCTAAGAGAGCTCCTAAACCAACCCAAGGCTTCAGGATCTGCAGGAGCTGTAGACAAAAGAGACATAACTAGGCTGGTGTGTTACGCTCAGCATGTATGGATGCTGGCAAAGTAATCTCAGCTTCTTCATTTGCTTGACCAAGTATTGTGATCCTAGGCAAACACTATCTCGCAGGGTCTTATTTTCACCTGCTATGAAAATTGGTGCCACCTCCTCAGAAGCATACAGTCTTGGTCTATGTTTACGTTTCCTGACTAACGCTAAGGCCGTGCTTTATGGGCTTCCTCTCGCCCCTCACAGGCACACCTTTATCCCACTTAAAGCATTTCTCAAATACTTAACAAAACAATTCATGCTTACTGCCTACTTGCAAAATGATAAACCAGAAAGCCTGGGTCCAAATCTCTGGTTCCTCATTTGACCACAATCATGTGACCCTGGGCAAATCACTCCATCTATTGTCCCTTATTTTCACCAGATGCTGGCAGGTAGATCCTATCCTGGAAGCATGCCTTTTTGAGCTTGGTTGAAGTCTTCGGACACACTTGAACGCTGTGCTGAGGGGAGCACATGCACACCTTACTCGCCCTGCTTATTTGACTGCTCGAACACTTACACAACAATGTAGCATTGTGCCGTGGTGAACTATAAGAAGCCACTGTAATCAAAAGTCAGAACATGCAGAGAAGTATTTATCATAAGGCTTTAGCAGCATTTATTATTAAATTATGCATGCTAGAAATGCACAAATTTATGTTCTAGGAATGTTCCTCTGCACCAGACCTGTGCATTTTCTGATTTAATGTTTGACTGAGTTTTGCAAATACCCTCTCCCGCTTTAGTTGGGGTGGAAAGGGTGTGGGCTGGAGGGTTGAAAGGCCTGTGTGCAGTTTAATGTAAATGAGTCCCAATGGAAGTGCAAGAGTTAAATATAGGGTGCCTTTAAAAAGGCTAAGAGATGACTAGGACCTGCACTCCCCCAAACTTGCAAGACTTCGTACTTCCCTCATTGGGCCTCATTACTCGGACGGCGGTAAGGGTTAACGGTCACCGTTAATGGTACCGGTGACCGTTAACCCTTACCGCCTTACTACGAGGTCCCTTTGCGGGTTGGAGAATTTAACGCCTGCTTTTTGCAGGCGTTAAAAACCAACCCGCAAAGGGACCAGGGAGCTAATTACGGCACCGCAATTTGCGGTGCCGTAATTAGCAACTTCCCCATTCCCATAGAGCCCTATGGGGCAAAAATCGGAATGGGGAAGGGCAATGGCGGAAGGGGGAATTACCGCCCCACCAACCTTGGAATAGGGTGGTAATTCCCCTTTCCACCAAGGCGGTGCCGGTATTTTACCGGCATGGACCAAGGTGCTAATAGCACCTTGGCCCACCGCCGTCCGTGTAATGAGGCCCATTGCGTCTTCCTTTCCATTCACCCGTTCCCTTCTCCCTGCCCCGCAGACCTTTTGCTCTCCCTCATTCTCTTGCCAACTCCTTTGCCTCCACCATTTCTGTTTGTACAGTTGGACCAACAGAATTTACTGTGAAGGTGTACAAGCAGAAAAAAAAAAGAAATTAAGCTTACAAATATGCTTTCATTTACCATACCTTGTGTGCAAGACCACACATCTTGAAGTTTCATTTTCTTTTTAGATCAGCTCTTACATGGAAATGGGGGCGTGATGCATTAGCCCCCTCACACTCTCTGTCAGCCACAAGCATGACCCCCATGTCCATATATACTAGCTAGTACCATTACAGTCCTCATCGTTCAGCCCTGTTAGAAAGTATGCAGATTGCCTGAAAAGCATTGTAGATTTCAGACCATCTGCTGCCCTAATGCTACATACGAGTAGCGGCAGGAATATTTCCATACCCATAATCCTTTGCAGGCCAAATAAATGATATTGTAATAAAGGTCTCCTCTGACAGGGTAATGTTACCACTCCTACAGTAGGCAAGCCTGGGCATAATTGGTGTCCACCCAAAAATCCCTACAGGTCAAATTAATATGTTTCGCCCTCGCTTAGTGGGGGTAATGGAAACATGGCCGGACCAGAACGGCGACACTGACTATGAGTAGTATGAAGAACAAAGCAGACACGGATAGAACTTGGTATACATGTCACAAATGAGATATGTTTAAGATAGCAGAAAAAAAAAGCAACAAAATAAAATACAGAAATATATCTGGGATACAAAGAAACTGCCTGTAAATAATTTATCTGAAAGGGGATGCAGATCATCAAGAAGTCAACTAGTCTGCAAATGGCATGAACCTGCTGTGGCTTGTGCCCTATGAACAGTCTCTCATTCTATATGCGCTGTAAATAGCCCTCAGCCTATTTGCTGAAATTTTGTTCTGACTGTATAGTATCTCTCCGAAGTATGTATTTCCTGAATTCTTGTCCTCATTGTATAACACCTCATTGTATAACACCTCTCTTCATTATTTCTGTTCCTACCAAGTAATCTGTATATTTTTGTGATGTTATATCCAAATGTGTATTTCTGTATATTCCTGTGTAACCTAAGCTGAAAGTATTCTTGTATTTCATGTGTACCTCTGTATATTCCTGTGTAACCTAAGCTGAAAGTATTCTTGTATTTCATGCGCACCTCTGTATATTCCTGTGTAACCTAAGCTGAAAGTATTCTTGTATTTCATGTGCACCTCTGTATATTCCTGTGTAACCTAAGCAGAAAGTATTCTAGTATTTCATGTGCACCTCTGTATATTCCTGTGTAACCTAAGCTGAAAGTATTCTTGTATTTCATGTGCACCTCTGTATATTCCTGTTTAACCTAAGCTGAAAGTATTCTTGTATTTCATGTGTACCTCTGTATATTCCTGTGTAACCTAAGCTGAAAGTATTCTTGTATTTCATGCGCACCTCTGTATATTCCTGTGTAACCTAAGCTGAAAGTATTCTTGTATTTCATGCGCACCTCTGTATATTCCTGTGTAACCTAAGCTGAAAGTATTCTTGTATTTCATGTGCACCTCTGTATATTCCTGTGTAACCTATGCTGAAAGTATTCTTGTATTTCATGTGAACCTCTGTATATTCCTGTGTAACCTAAGCTGAACGTATTCTTGCATTTCATGTGCACCTCTGTATATTCCTGTGTAACCTAAGCTGAAAGTATTCTTGCATTTCATGTGCACCTCTGTATATTCCTGTGTAACCTAAGCTGAAAGTATTCTTGCATTTCATGTGCACCTCTGTATATTCCTGTGTAACCTAAGCTGAAAGTATTCTAGTATTTCATGTGAACCTCTGTATATTCCTGTGTAACCTAAGCTGAACGTATTCTTGCATTTCATGTGCACCTCTGTATATTCCTGTGTAACCTAAGCTGAAAGTATTCTTGCATTTCATGTGCACCTCTGTATATTCCTGTGTAACCTAAGCTGAAAGTATTCTTGTATTTCATGCGCCCTGATACCCTTGGGTCTGGTGCGCAATACAAATTAATAAACAAACAAACGCAGTAAAACATGGTAATAGTCTGTGTGTGCTGCTAGTGCTCTTCTGTGCAGCACCCAGATGGAAGCCGGTCAAGCACATATGCACTCACTTTGGAGGGAACCAATGATGATAAGAATTGGGTGTGCAATCTTGACTGCTTACTGTAATGTATCTCAAGCAAAAATGAGGAGCTTGAAATACATGGTTCTGGTGGGGATTGTCCGCCTAATGAAGCCTGAAATTTTGTGGGCCACAATTGACGTTTCGCATTGATTGGTCAGGTGCCTTGGAAAAAGTAAAAATGCTGACTGAAGCTGAGACGACAAATGTCGGCCAATAAAAGGGAATTGTTTACAATTCAATCTTCAATCAGCAAGTGCTGAACAAAATGTGCTACCGCATTATCCGGCTGAGGTCCCTCAGAAGTCTTATAATTTAATTCCCCCAAAAAACAGTGAATTCGTCATGCAACTCAGAGTAGGCTTTCTATCTCTACTCGTCTGTACCGGTGCGTGGGTTAATATACAAGACTGGGTAAATAGCTCTGGGGCAACTACTCTCTTGGGAAAAAGAGGATTCTGTGCACCATAGGTTAGATCCCTGTGAAATGAAAAGAAATATAAAATGCAAAGTGACATAGAAACTACAGAACATCGTTTTGGGAATTGGCAAATCCATATATGCAATGGACTTGCAATATTGGAGGAAATGTATAATATTGATAATTCTAGCTGAATATTGTAATGTTTTACTAATTTTGTACAGTTTGTACAACGGCTTTTTACAATATAAATATACAATATTAAATATATATTATATCAAAGGGAACATATGTCCCAGCATGCTACCTGAAACGCCATGACTCGCTCATGGTACCCAGCAGCACGTATGACCACATTGCCTTAATGTGAAGTAAGTTCATTCACAAACTCAAATCTAGCAATAGAAACAAAACAACTAAACACAATGGCCACACTCGAAACCAACTCCAATCGCTTCTGTTTCTATAAAAGGCAAGAAACCGCAACACAAGATGGCATGCACAAAACAAGAATGCTCAAACCTAGCTGCACTCTGATACAGTACGAAGACTGAAATCCTTCTGCACGACTGTCGACCGAATATTTTGCACTGGCCAAAAATGATTATGTAACTCAGACACATGGCTGAATCGATATCTCTATAGGTGGAAATAAAAGAATCTAATTAGGACACAAGAAACCTATCTATACTTTACCTTTTGTATCTCCATTATTATAATGGCAGCATCAGGCAGGCGGAAACTGCTGAGATGTATTTTACGTCATCAGCAGAATTCGGTCGGGAACAAGCCGGTGGCCAAAGAACAGACAAACTAGCAAAACTCGGGCCATCTGATAACACGTAAGCGCTAATACCACCTTATGAGGGCATTACCAGGTGGTAATGGTCCTCGGACCAAGTAAATATGCTCGAGCGAAGCCCTTTAACAAAGGCTGAGGGATGTTTCCACCTGGTAAGGGCCCGGGGAAGGGGGCGTTATTGCTATTGTAACATTCTACGCAATGAGGTTAGAATGTTCTCTCTAGGCAAGGAGATATTAAAGAGAAACATTGGAATCTTGAGAAAGAAGACATAAAGCACCCGTTATTTCCCTATGACACTGCAGTTGCTGCATTCCAATGTTCTAACTGCTAGTCCGGGTGCTGGCCAAACCGTGTTTTACAGTGCCCGGTCAAATGTGCCCGGTCAAATCCGCCGTTATAAACCTTTGTTCCAGGATAGTTGTTAGCTGATCCCCTGTGCACTGGACTCTCTACAGCTGTCTCTTCCTTGCACATTCCCCCTTCTCTCCTACGTAGCACATGACTGGTTGGCCACTTCCCATTGCACCAGATGGCCGCCATAGAGAGCAACAAACAGTCCCTTTGGTCGCCATCATGGATTGGGCGGGCCTTCCCTTTGATTATGGGCAGACTGTCACATGTGCCCATTCATCAAAGGAAGCATCATTTTCTTCACAAAACACTTTTAGTCCCCGGCACAACGAGCCAGGTGTTAATTGCGTTAATCCTGACATGTTGTGGTGGGCTTGTCTGGTACCGAACTGCTTGCCTGAGAGAAAATGTACTTTTGGTCGAATGTCATCTTTTTAAGAAAAGGCCAAAGGACATACATTCTTATCAAGGAAAACGATGGACATAAAGGCTATTGCTGAACATGTGGCTGCATTACAGTGACTAGTGCTCACATTTAGTTTCTGGAAAGCATAATGAACCAAATTATTAAGCATAGAAACAATTCTGAAGTACATGAACACATGTGGTTGTGTGAGAATCTTACACTAGAGAAGGAAGCAGCATTCACTAAAAAGGGAAACAGCTAATCTAGGCACAAAACCTATAAAAGAGAAGAGAAAAGAGGAAAATAAGAGTGGAAAAATGTTAATGTTGTGTAGAGGTACATTGGTCCAGAGGCAAAAACAAAATAGGCATGGAAAGTTAAAATCCAGTAAGGGGCTGTAAATGTATGTGGGATAGCAACATTTAGAACGTGGCGTGTGTGTAGTGAAAGGTGTAGTAACTATGGAATGAGGCAGTATTTTGCTCAAGTTTGTAGAATGAGCAAAAGGTCAAGTGTATCAAAGAGAACTATGAGGAATTTGTTGAGATGAAAGTGATAAATATTGGGGAAAAGACAGTCCATGCCCCACAGTGCAGACTATTGATTGATGCAATAGACACCCAGCTTGTGGACGATTCAGTGGGCCTCATTACATGGACGGCGGTAAGGGTTAACGGTCACCGTTAATGGTACCGGTGACCGTTAACCCTTACCGCCTTACTACGAGGTCCCTTTGCGGTTTGGAGAATTGAACGCCTGCTTTTTGCAGGCGTTAAAAACCAACCCGCAAAGGGACCAGGGAGCTAATTACGGTACCGCAATTTGCGGTGCCGTAATTAGCACCTTCTCCATTCCCATTATGCCCTATTGGGCAAAAATGGGAATGGGGAAGGGCAATGGGGGAAGGGGGAATTACCGCCCCACCAACCTTGGAATAGGGCGGTAATTCCCCTTTCCACCAAGGCAGTGCCGGTATTTTACCGGCATGGACCAAGGTGCTAATAGCACCTTGGTCCACCGCCGTCCGTGTAATGAGGCCCAATGTTTCCTATACGGTCATGACAATTCCCATAAGAGGTATACCACACGGATTTGCTTGCCCAGTTGGAACCATCAGATATCGGACTAGTGACTATTGGCAGGCAATCATGAAAGGGGTTATTGAAGTAGATGTAGAAGTCAAGGGGGATCCGCTGCTAGAGGGAAGCTCTACACGGGTGATACAGAGGTTTCATTAAGAGGATCGAGGTAGCAAGGGACACCCAAAATTAAGTTACATCTGAATGCAGAGGAACAGGTGCAGGTGGAAACTGAGCAGAGGTTGGCCGACATAGATCAATATCCAGATGCATAAGTAAAAATAAATGTAAAGTAAAATGGGATATGTACGCACAATCAAACTAAAGCTATGGGCTGTTCCTGTGGTGCGCAAGGAAAGCAATAACCCCTTACTAGCACAGTAGGAGGTGCAGACTAAGCACACTCACCTCATCATGAAGACATCATAGAGCCAGCTGAGACAGCATTAGGGGTATTTACCATGGAAGTCACCCGGATGCAAATAATAAAAATAGGATTTCTCGGGGACGTGGCTTGGCAGCCATGAGCTAAGGAGCTGAGTTCGGAAGCTCCTGCATGATCCGACAAATGATCCGGAAAAACGGGTGGAAAAACCTACCGAAAATAGCAGGGAAGAAACAGAAAGGCATATGAATAGTGGGAGCACAGCTGACAACGAAGTCCGACAAAAATCCGGCCTAGAAACGGCCAGAATGCGGACTAAGGTGCCCGCAGCACTGATAGACAAAATGGCAGACGTGACCAGCCAGCTTGGCAGAGGAACCCTGTGAGACCAGGAAGATCAGGAGAGGCACAGGGAAGGCGTTGGATGTGAGATACGCATCACCGGAGGAGAAGAGAGGAACGGAAGATCCCTCCGGTCGGGGCGCGAGTTGCCCAGTGATATTTGGGGCCGGCTGCGGGCGGAGAAAAGCAGACGGGAGAAAGGTGCCCTGCGCCGGGCGAGGGCTTCGTGTGCTTCCATGGTGGCAGCGGACACCAGGTGCTAAAGGAGGAGAGAGCCAGGAGGAGCCCGCGCCCGGTTTGGTACCGACCCGAGACGGGTACTCTGCCCGGAGGAGAGGACCCACCTGCAGAGGGCAACGGATCCATAGGAGCGCCCCTGAGGAAGCAGAATCAGAGCCAGGAAGTGCAGACCTGAAGATACACAGCCCCAGCGCCTGTCGCGAGGAGCAGAGGATGGCGACACACAGTCCCGCGGGGACACAGAGCAACATCCCGAAGTGAGTGCCAAGGATAACCATCGGCCGCACCAAGACGGGGGGCCACGCAATGCATTGAGCACAGGGAGAACTGGTACGGCATACAAGGGAGGTATGCCTTTGTTGTGGGCACCAGCATAGACATTCACGAGCGAGTCCCACAAGCATTGCAGCGGGCCCCAAGGGCAAGGCTGACAGTGACACTCTGCGTGACACCGCAAAACCATTGCAACACAGTAGACCCTACCACAGCTCAGAGGGAGCACACGGCGAAGCAGCGGACAAACGAAAGATGCCGGACAAGCATAAACCCAAGAGCACGAAGATTAATCGCCGGGAGTTCTGCCTGCGGGTGGAACTTCATAGCTGGCTGGACGGTGCTGGGCAGCCTAAAGCATGGAATAACGGACACGGCGGGGAGAGAAGCTGAAGCGGACCCAGAGAAACAGCGCAGTCCAATGGACTCCCCCCCAGCAGGGCAGATACACGTGGACCCAGAAGAAGATAAACGCACCACCAGAGGCCATCTCGGGTGAAAGGACTGGACCAGAGCAGAGCGGTACAGACCTGCAGCCCAGGTGGGGTACGAAAAGTGAAGGCCACAGCCCAGGGCCTGCGTATCAAAGGCCTTAGGAGGTGACAACACCACAAACCCATCGAGAAGACCAGCAGAGCAGGGGGAAGACGGTGAGTGCGAACTGGGGTGCAGCCTGTTGAGGGGGACAATAGACAGACCCCGATCATCACAAAAAGGGGGGCCTTAACGGTAGCAGACAAGCCTAAGGCAACAAGGGGGCCAAGGCCTAGAAGTTGAGGGGCGTGCACCAAGCTGGCAAGGCCCAACATCAACACATACCGCCCTGCTGGCGCATGGCTGCCCCCACTTCACTACGGGAGGGCAGGGAAAATCCAAATGCACTGCTAATAAACTGAACGTGGAAGGCCACAGCCCATTGATCGGAAGCAAGAGGTCGCCCGCTACCAAAAGAGACCTAGACCAACAGGTGTGGGCACACAATGGACAATTGGAAGCAGAGAAAATAGTGCTCAGCACACGGATATATAAGCCCCTTCATATACACACAGACAAGGGAGCACGAGCATCCCAAATATAGATTACATAGGAGAAAGCCCGGCTAACATCACGGTACACGCTACAAGAGCAGGGTGGATTGGTGAGATGCACAGTTGACCAGAGAAGAGTGGATGGCCTCGCAATCAAGACACCTGGGTGGGCCTAGCCCCTGGGGGTGCTGGTGCTGGCACTGGGGCGGGTGGCACTGTCGGACCCAGAACTATGAACCACAGCACGTAGCAGACATCTGACCCGCGCAACCGTGGGTACAGGAGGAACAGAAAGGGAAAACTATGTTTCACGCTGCAAGGGGATAATGCCAAATAAGATAAAAAGAGGAAGAGGTAAACAAACCAGCATATACTCTTTCACCTGCAAATCCGAAAAGAAACAACCTGCCCAGTCAAATGCAGAGATGGCTACAATGAGTGCAGCACAACAAGTGTGAACTGCAAGTGAAGGACCTATATTGGAAGCAATTTCCACCCTGAAGGCTTCCTTGGAAAATAAAATGGACACAACGAGGGGTGCCCTGAGGGCGTCCTTAGAAAATAAGTTAGACAGAGTCATGGTGGATGTAGGCCTCCTCCGGCAAGATGAACAAAACCTGACGGACCAAGTGACGACAGCAGAACAGCAGGTGTGCCAAAACACCACCGCTGTCACCGTCACACAGACACAAATGTCAGAAGTGATGCAGAGAGTAAAGGTCCAGGAATGTAGAGCGGAGGATGCGGAAGGGAGGGCACGAAGGAACAACATCCGTATAGTTGGACTGCCGGAAGATGAAGAAGGCAGAGATTCCACAGGGTATGTTGAAAATCTGCTTCTCCAGGAGATCGGGGTGGAAGTACTGTCCCAGGGTTTTGTGGTAGAGAGAGCACACAGAGCCCTGACTAGAAGGCCTCAACCAGGTGCACCCCCCAAGATCAATGATCGCCAAATCATGAATTTCAAAGAGAGAGAAAAGATATTGGGCCTCATTACAACTCAGGCGTTAACCCTTAACGCCACCGTTAACCCTTAACGCCTGATTCTGATTTTAACGCCTGCTTTTAGCAGGCGTTAAAATCCATGGCGCTAACCTGCCATGGTGCTAATTACACCGCCGTAATTTACGGCGGCGTAATTAGCGCCTTCCCCACTCCCATTATGCCCTATGGGGCAAAAATGGGAATGGGGAAGGGAAAATGGGAAATGGGGATTTACCGCCCCACTCACCTTGGAATGGGGCGGTAAATCCGCCATCCACCATGGTGTAAACGGAGTTTACACCATGGTGGTAAAGTTGGTGCACTTAGCACCAAGGTTGTAATGAGGCCCATTGACATTTTCAAGAGAGGAGGTAGTCATCACCAGGAACTCCTCCAAAATCACCATATACCTGGACTACACTGTCATGGTCCAGAAGCAAAGAGCGTGTTTCGGCCCAACTACAGAATGCCTTAGGGCAGCAGGGGTACACTACATGCTGCTATATCCGGCTAAACTCAAGGTGGTACACCAGGGCAGGTCGAGCTTCGAGACGACAGAGGAGGCCCATACATGGATGGACCAGCAAGGTATCCCACAGCAATGACCTAGAAACGGCAATGATGATGGGAATCTACCTCGGTGATAAAGAGCGGGGACCAAAACTTGAGCTGAGACATTTAGCATAAATAAATAATGTAAGCCAGAAGGAATTCATATCGGAACAACGGACTCTGCAGAGATCTGCTGTAAAGGCCGACAAGTCACACAACCCCAGAGTGTAATAACGGTTTAGATGTCAGTTTTGAGTCATCACGCTGCGGCGGGCCGGTCCCACTACAGTCGGCAGAGCAAGAGAAGCAGGGAAGCCCGAGAAGGGGGAGTGTGGCTGAGCGTTGGTTTGGTAGTTTTAGTTAGTAAATTGTTTGGTTGGTTGGTAGACGGCACTAACAGCGGAGGAACCAGCATATGCAGTAACAGATGGAGTGGATCGAAAGGTGGCGGAAATAATGAAGAGCAAGGGGGCCAGTCTCATAGAAACAACCCTAGGTGGAGGCCCATGAAGATGGAGACACAGGGATACACTGGAGGGAGGAGGGGGAAGATTATTAGTCTACAAGAAGACAGATTATTTCAAGTTGGGGCCGGAGGATGGAGACACGGGCAGTAAGCATAAAGAAGCCTATGGGACGGCAGAGCCGAAAGAGACACAGCAAACATGGGTCCAGACGAGATAACTATTGCAACTTGGAATGTTAGAGGACTCAATGTCTATGGTAAAAGGCTTAAGGTTTATGCTTGGCTGAACAGGATGAAGGTTAAGATGGCAATGTTGCAAGAGACTCACTTAACACGGGAGAAACAATCCAAAGGGGACAAAAAGTGGGGAGGGTAAGTGTACAGTTCTGCATATTCGAACTATGCTAGGGGGGTGTTGATATGGGTTGCCCCAGGGGTACCATTCCAGCTAATAAAACAAGAAAGCGACTCAGAGGGAAGACTAGTGCTGGTGCACGGAATGTTGGACAGTAAGGAGATGTGCTTGATAAATGCATATGACACGAACCACGATGCAACAGAATCTTTTAGGAAACTTGCGCCCACACTGGCTCAGTATAGAGAAGCAATGTTCATCTGGGCAGGAGACTTCAATTGCACTCTGGACCCGCTCCTCGACAGGTGGGATGACAAACACAGGAAGCCAGCACCCCCAGCCAAGGAGTTACAAAGGGTCCTAACATGACTGCAGCTGGCAGACATCTGGTGACAGGTACACGGCAATGAGAGAAGGCATACACACCATAGTGCACCCCATGGAATATTTACATGCATAGACTATTTATTCACGGGCACTGAATCTTTGAAAGATTTCACAGGGATAAATATGAAAGCATGCACACTTTCGACCACGCACCTGTACCCCAATTACACCATTGCACTGTTGTGCATCATTTTGACGTACTGCAATGGCCTGTTCAAGCCTCCTGTGTACATGATAACTTCCACCAGCCAACCTGCCAGACACATGCAGTGGGGTACATCCTCTGCCCTTCATGCAGGGTGTATCACTTGGACTGTGCAGATGGCAGATGCTCCGCGGGGACATGAGTGCCCATTCATGCCCCATGTGCATTCCATGCATGCCCCTATGTGTCCTTGCCTCGATGATCATTGTAGTACGTTTCTTGTATGAGTAACATTTCATGGGATTTCTTCAGCCATCCCATGCCCACTCTGGCCCTGTCCTGCATCACACACATGTTTAGGGTGTCATAGTCTGTGTGGGGCACAGTCCTCCCCCAGTTTCAGGCCCACTGACTCTGTCCAACTGGTGTAGTTGCTTTTGCACATGTGGGTGCACTACTGAGGGTTCATCATGTGTCCTGTTTACTGTCCCATCATCATCTGCTGTGTTGTCAGTTGACTCAGATGATGTCATTGATGCTAGTCAACACTGTCTACCAATACACAGGTCTCTGGCCAGCCTTTTGCTACCATGCAAGGCATCCCTGCATTTTCACTGAGGGGGGGGGGTTTGCACCCATTGCATGCACATTGCACGTGATGCCTGAACTAGCCCTTCCACTGGCTTCACGATTTTTGACACACATCATGAAGTACTTGTTCATGTAGATAGTGAGTAAGGTACACATGTTCTGCACTGCATCAACCCGCTTCTGAGCATGCATGGCAGGTACTCTTTTGTGTGTGACATGTCTGCTTCATGTGTTGGCTGTCTGTGTGATGTTTATGTGTATGTGTGTCATGTGCTTCTAACATGTGTACTAATGTTTTTTTTCTCTCCACTTTTCAGATGGTGACGCAATGGAGCCAGAGGATGGTGTTGTCATGCCAGGCACAGGGTTGTTATCACAACCACAACCCGGCACAAGTGGGGGTTGTGGGGTGGTAGAACACGAGAACCCACGTGTGATTCAGACCATCTTGTCTTTGGCTGGCAATGAGTCCAGCCCAGATGACCACTCTGACAGCCATGTCGAGTTGGATGTGCATCAGGTCCATATGTCAGGGGTGAGTGATTCTGATGTGGACACTCCTCTGTCCACGACACCTGCACTGAGGGGCCAGACAGTGGTGGGACCTCCTCCTGTGGTGGATCGGGATGCAGGGTCACCCTCCACACCAGTCGCTGATGTGTCTGGGGCATCACGTAGACAGAGGCATGTAGTTGGGCAGCCACGGGTGGTGCCAACCTAACGAGGATGGCCGGTCCTTGGGTCCCGCAGGTGTCAAGCCCAGCAACGCGGTGGCCGTGCGCCACCGAGGTATACTGAGTGGGAGCAAGACATGACTGCCAATTCAGAACGTCAGGGGGCAGCACTTGATAACATAGCTGTGAGCACGGAACGTGTGGCCCAATCCGTATTCCCCCCTGCTAGGCAGGTGCTTCTCCAGTGGCAGGCGGCGCAGTCCACGGCCTGCTCGCTCAGGCTGGGCATGGCGGCCTCAGACAGGGCACGCCAGGCTTAAATGTTGTCTCTGCGTCAAGCAATTGCTGCTCATGCAGAGGCACACATGAAGGCCACGGAGGGTGAGTATGCTTCCCTCCGATCCACTCTGGGTGTCCTCTTGATGTCCCAGAGGGAGCGGTCAGAGGAGAGGTTTGAGCAGCTTGAGCGTACCATCTCGGCTGAGCTACGTGCTTGCCAGGAGACGCATCAGTTGTCCAGCCAGGCCACGCAGGAAGAACTCTGTGTTACACGTGTTACCTTGCAAGAGGAAGCACTTGTATCACGGGAGGTTCTGCATGCAGACCTGCGTGTCATTGCCGCACAGAACCAGGATCACCCGTCCGGCAGACTTGCTGCTGACGAGGGGCAAGCTGCGCCTAGGCGTGGTCAGGCTCCTGTGCCACGTCGTCCTTTACAGGATGAGGCAGACTCGGACGACGGATTATCTTCCACACAGGTCGTGGTGTGCAGTTGTTGAGCCCATGGAGCTTTTTTTTTTCTCAACATCTTCGCATGTGGGTGTTGAGGTGCACCCTGTACCTCCCCCCCTCCTGGCTGCCCCCCCTCCCTGGTCGTATGTGGCCATTTTTGATTTTTGCTTTTAGTTAAGTTAGTTAATATTGACTATTTGATAGTTATTTTAATTAGGTTATGTAGGTTGTTCATTGTTAGTTTAATTAGTTAATATAGTTAAATATTGTTTGTCTATTGTGCATTCATGTGACAGTGTGGTGCTTTGTGGCTTTTGGAGGCATCCACTGTTTGTTCCAGCTGGGCCCTTCAAGCTTGCCTCGTGTATGTGTTTGCAGCTTGGGGTCCTGACTCACATAGGCCACTCCTGCTTTCCTTATCCATGGGCTCGCTAGGATGGTTCGGTGTTACAAAATATTACACAAGGGCTTTGGACTTTCCTCGTAACTGTGGCCTGTCTGCTGCTGTACTACTTGTATTAACAACCCTAGTGGGGATTTTTTGCGTTTTATCCACCCCATGTCTGTGATCAATTTGGGTGAGTACGTGATTGATGTCTCCATGAATTGATGTGGATTGTGATGTATGTTCTTTTCTTGCCTGTATATGTGCTTGATGCACTTCATGCTGTAGACAGTAGCCTGCACCCTTGGCCTGTCAAAGTGACACTGATGGTGGGAGGAGTTTGGATGTAGGTCTGTGACCTGGACCAGTGACAACTAGCATGAAGACACACACACACAGGGAACTTTCATGTCTTATTAATTTATCTCATGCCCTTTCTGCAGGAAGATGAGCCTCCAGACTACCTTTACCAGCAGACACAGGGACGACTAATTCAGAGAACTGGCCACATTCAGTGGTGCATACGTGTGGATGTGTGCGCAAGCAGAGGCACAGGGCTTGTGCGAAGACGTCCAACAGAAGCAGACGTGTTTCCAGGATCTCCAGCCAAGGTGAGCAGCACAAGGGCCAACACCGCAGCCAACCTTCCACCAGGCCCCTTTCACATGCATGCTAAGTAGCACAAGTGGTGGGGAGCTTTGCCAGGCATTGTTGGAGAAGCACACATTACAGCTGGCGTGCGTCGAGGGCCAAATGCCAAGTGGCTTTGCAAGTTGTCAGGTGCCCATGCAGGGGCCATCAAACATATCCTGGAGTACCCCCTGCTCCATTGAAGCATAGTTATTAGGGTAGTAGCATTCCTAGCCAGATACTGATACAACGCACAGGGACACCCAGCGAGGCACAGACTCGTGGGCAGTGCATGTCATTTGCATGTGCTAATTGCCAGGTACCCTACCTGTTGAAATATGTGGCTGCCAGAACACAACTTGTACTGAAGTTGCACCTTGCTATACACGTATAGCAGCTCACCCAGGGACCATTGTATCATGTGTGATTCTTGACCCATTGGTCTTCCATTTCCCGGGCGGCCACATGCGCCTGCCTTACTGCATTGACAGTGTATGAACCATCGGTGGGCCAAGCTAATGTATGGGTACAAAGCAGCAGACAGGGGTGTTTGTTTGTGGAGAAGTCACTTACTTTGGAGCATGGATGGGGTTGTGTGTGTGTGTTGTAAACACACATTCAGATTAGTAACTCACGCTCTCTTTGCAGCATTGAAGTGCTCCTGTTACCGGACCTGAGAGTGCGCAGGCAGGAGGCCAGAACTCACCCCAGAGATAAGTCTCTCTTTGGCTAGCATTTGACTAATTTGGTACAATGTGCATGATGAACATGTTTTCGATAATTGAGTATGTGTTTTTGTGAATAGTTGTATTTTGCCTACTTTCCCTTGGAAATCCACATACACTCTCCTGCCCTTCTTTCCGGTTATCCTGAATACCACTGCCTGTCCATGCAACATATCCCTGACCCTCCTTCCCCGCCGGGGTCTCAGAGGCCTGTGTAAGTTTGACCTTGTAGGCGCCCAGACCACAGAGGGGGTGGTTGGTTCGTGCCACTGCTGCGCCTGGACACTAGAGCTGTGACACTACCCATCACTTATTGCATCATCATTGTATGTTATGTACTGTAAATGGTACCCATCCTGTAGGACCATTGTTCTACTGTGCTACCTTGGTTGTTCTATCATTCTGCTTGTACATGTGCTTTGACATTTCCTGCTACTTCAAGTCATCTACTGGAGACTCATCCAGGGTTTTTTGGTGCCTACAGCATTTTCCCTGGTTTGTGGGTTTGCCTACTTTGAGTTCTCTGCGATTTGGTATTTTTACCAGTCAAGGTGGCCTCTGAGGGGGCTGGACCCTATTTACACGCAAGCTGGAACATGGAGACCAAGGGGTAGGCTGATCCTGTAGCCAGGTAGACTTGAAGGAAGAAGGCTACATACCCCAGAGACAGTTGTTCAGAAGGTAATGGTGATGTGTAAATGAGGGAGAGCCTTTTGTTGTTGGACAGTTGGCTTGGGCTGCAGTGTTTTGGGCACTCTGACATTGTAATTGTGGGGTATTATGTACATGTTGTGTTGTGCTGGTCAATGCCTGTCCTGTGTTGTCTTTACTTTTCAGGTGTAATGGGATTGGTGTGGTTTGACATGCTGGGGTGTTCACATGGGCAATGTTCACATGTGATGTGTACAGGACACTGAGGGTCACTTGATTTCACATGCATATATTGAGTGCATGTCCCTAATGATACACACAGTTGCACAATGATCCACCACATGTACAACCACCCTTCCATGGCCACAGGTGCACACAGATTGCATTCTCAGGCGGCTGTGTCCCTGCAGCACATGATCTGTTACCATTTGGGTACCCTGTACATGCGACATTTGGTTATAGATTTGATTAGTCATTTTCATGTGATGCTCAAGGTGTATCTGCACCACTATGGCTGCTGAAAGTGCTGTGTGCTGAGCAGTGTGTTGCAGGAGACACACACAGCACACGTGTTCGGGAGTAGGGATTTTGCCTTGCCCAATGTGCATGTGAACAGGCATTCAGTGTTGTGTTCATGGTAGGACTGGTGGATAGCATTTGTGCATGGCTTGGTATGTGTGGGAGGCTGTTGGTCAGTCATTTCATCTGATTCCATGTCAGGCGTCATTGTCTCAGGACACTTTCCATGTATCACATGTCACTTTGTATCTTATTGGTCATGTGTTGGGCTTTTGCTGTTGCATGCCATGTCATGGTGTGGCAGACAAGGGTGGTGTGGGTTGGGAGGGTTTGGGTGACATACCAGGGATTGTCATGGCCTGTTTCGGGGTGGGGTGGGGGTGTGTGATACACACCTTGCATGTGTTCCTTTTTTGGTCACACAGGATTGGTTATGTTTAAGTAGCTAGGGATGCACACAATGTAGCACTTCCGTGGCAACATTCTCAGGGTGGTAAGGTTGTGACAGTTCAGTGTCTCTTTGTCATCATCAATTTTCACCTAGTATGTGCCAGGCCTGTATGCACTCCGCAGGGGTGGGAGTTTAGGTGAAGAATGTGGTCACAAGCTGGGTCCGGGCTGCCTCGCCACGTGCCTTGTCCCCTCCCATTCGCAGCGCCTTTGCCTGTGGTTGGGGACGTGGGGGCACCACCATGTCCACCGGTACCTCCCGCCGTGTTGCAACATTGTGCAGGACACATGCTGCCACAATGATCCTGCACACTACTGGGGGTGCATATAGTAGCTGCCCACCAGAGCGGTCAAGGGAGCGGAAGCGTGACTCGAGCATTCCAAATGTGCGCTCTACTATGCCCCTGGTTGCAATATGGGCATCATTGTATCTTACCTGGGGTGGGGTGGTGGGGTTCCGGATTGGCGTCATCATGTGGTTGCTCAGAGGGTAGGCACTGTCCCCTGGGGAGGTGATAAAAGTTGTGATTATTAGGGTTTTGGTATTTGTCTGTGTGTGACATGCATGCATGTGCACAGGCATTTGTATTCACCTAGGAGCCATGTGTCACCATGCTGCCCAGCTTCCAGGGCGTGGCTCAGGGTGGACATTCTGTATATGAAACTGTCATGGCTGGAGCGAGGGTGGTTTGCATAGACGGAGGTGATGATTCCTTTAGCATCGCATACAACCTGCACGTTGATGGAATGCCAGTGCTTGCAGGTTTTGATAGATGTGCTCAGTGGCCCTAGGTGGACGTAGGGCCACATGGGTGCAATCTACGGCACCGAGCACTTTGGGGAAGTGTGCCACCCTGTAAAAGTCCTGGACCCCGGCCTGCCTTTCTGCGGGTGTTCTGGGCATGTAAATGTGCCTACGGACTGAGGGGCGCGCAGTGATGATTGCCAACACCTGGTGTAGGCAGCGTGACTACATGGCCTGTGAGACCCCCCCTCTATGGCAGTTGTCTGCTGAAATGACCCAGTGGCCAAAAAATGCAGGACATTGAGCACCTTCTCCAAGGGCCTCAATGCTTGGGACACAGGGTGGGTGATGTAAGGTCATCTTCCCACTCCCTGACGAGGTCTAGGATGATACGAGGTGGAAACCTATACCTGCCATAGACGTGGTCGTCAGGCATCCCAAAAAGGCTGCTCTGGGGAAAAAAATACAGGCCCTGGCTATTCTCCTCCTGCGGTGTCCCACGATCAGTGCTGCGACAAATGGGGCATTCATCGTAGCTGTATATACGTGTTTGTTGTTTGCGCGCACTTTTATACTGTGCGCGGGGACGCTTCCGCCTGCCTTCGTGTGGTGGACGTGTTGATGCCTATGCGTGCCTTTTGCCGTGCGTAGGTTTCCCGTATTCGAATCCATGTATATGGGTTGTTCGCGTGCGTGTGGGCGTTCCGTGTATTTCCCTGCAGTACTTCCCCTGTTCCGCCTTCTTTTTCATGCGCTGTTCCCCATTCTGCGTGTTACGCCCGTGTCCCGCCCCCTTTTTGGTGTGTGCGAGGACGTTGTGCGCTTTCCCTGTGCCCGTCGCGCACAGCGTTCGGGATGTTGCAATGACGTGTGCGCCCATGTGCGCCACGCACGGGTTTGGCGCACATCCCGAGGAAAACACGCGCAGGGACTTCCATGAATCGCACGTTTTTTCACGCTTGCGCCAGCTTGCGCCATTTTTTCGGCGCACATTTATTCCATAAATCAGCCCCAGAATGTATGCAAATTTTTGCTCATGAATTTCAATGCAGAATATCCTGAAAACCTGTCATTGTTCCAGCCCTCTAAGTCTCCGATGACATTAGCAAAGTGACTTGGTGGTGTTAAACGTTTTTTCATCTTGCTTTGGAGGTCATGTGATTGCCCCCTCATTTAAAATACATAGGACCAAGGCAACCCCTGCTGCAATATATGAAGCACAAATAAAGGGTGCTAATTCTGCCAAATCACTTGGCATTCAAGAACATTTAGCGATGATAAAATGTTGGGGGGTTTTACCATTGTGTATGTCGACAACATCACTATTGTTGGAGCTTGGAATGATGGGGGTAGACCTCGCTATTGATTGGAGGGTCCAGTCATCCTGGTTCAACATCTGCTCTTTTCCTCGTATATTCAAGTATAGAAACGTGATAGAAGATGTGCTGGTAGTTCAGGATTCTGGATCTCTTTCTTGATGCTCCTCCATGAGATCCATTTTAATTGATCTTATTATGGTGCATCTTTGGAAAACCCCCACCCTAATTTATGAATGCTCCAAAGGGTTGAGATTGGCTTTTGATGAATGTTATCTACAGCACTTAATACTTTGGAGTTAGCCACAGCTAGTGCAGTGCTTTGGAAATGGTTAGCCACTGATATGGGAAAGTGTGATAGAGCTAAAGATGAGAACTTAGTCATGGCTCTATTAGTGTTGATGTGCTAACAGGTAGGCCTATCTGTGGGGGCTTGTTTGTGTAGCTTAAGATGGTAGTAGTTTTTAGAGGGGAGTCAGTTAGTTAGGGACAAGGGAAGTAGGCCTTACAGAACAAACCAACCTGCATCCATGCACTGCTATCACTGGCTTCTTGCAGACAGCTCCCATTTCACTATCTCACATTGCCACTGTCTACCCCTCTCTCTGTCCCACTCTTTCTCTCTCGGATACATACTTTGTAGTCCACGTGCAACAAAACAATCTGCAAAATGGCAGAAGAGAGACGCAGCCCGCCTGGAAACTCCACTAATTACCATATGCTACATGTTAAGGGTTATGGCAGGAATTAACATTTGGTTCAGAGAAAGTGCTGCTTCAAAGTTTGAGGGCCGCATACACCCATTTCACCCTCTTAGAATGCTTGTTGTAAGGCTGAGCGATCCTCAAACCATACTCTAATATGCTCAGTCACCTAATGGGACATTTGGCTTTCAGTGGACGCGTATTGTATTTGGGAGGCATTCTTTAGAATACTCCTAATAATATAAATGTATGTTTTATGTCTCTTCTTTAATATCTGTCCCGGGGATGAGAGGCGTAACAGCTAGACCTTTCAAAATCGAGGTAGTGAATACAAAAAATACCAAAGAGGTGATCATGGTAGGGGTTATCAGGATGGCTACCAGGAATCGAAAGACAGCACACACAAATAAAGTGCAAAACAATGTTTAAGAGTTGGTGTGCAGGTTGAGGCCAAAACAACTAAAAAGTCTCTCAAGGTTCATAAGCTTCCCTACACCTGGGATCACTTCTCAATTCAGTCTCTCTGTTTCTGTTGTTGGGGTTTCAGCAATGGTGGTTTCTTCCTTGGCCTTCCCAGTGCGGTTTTAAAAGGGTTCCTGAACCCTATTTGGGCCAATCCAAGCAGTTGTTTCTGGACTCTTGAAGGGAGTTTTGCAGTTTCTTGTGTAGAGGGGCTGACTCAGGTGGAGTTGACGGCTTCCTGGGGATCTTGGCCCCTCTTCCGGTGTTTCAAAGTTTTCCCTTGCTCTGACCACCACTGGGCCTCACCATTGCTCTATCATAAGCTCCCACCTTACAACTTCACCACTGGCTCATTCCTTCTCCCACCTCCTTTTTTCCCCCCCATCTGCGTCTCTCCCACTGAGTTCTGTGCTTGATGCACAAGATATAATCCACAAGCACTCAACGCTTTGATACCTACTTATCCGGTAAGGGTCCCTCATATTCAAAGGTAATCCCTTTACCCGCTACATGATGTAGCTGAAGCACACCCACGACGCTGTTATCCTACTGATCAGAGCTACACAACGTTTAATTTTGAAATTGATGCCACTCCTAAGATGGCCGCTCGATTCCCCTGACCGCACTGTGATGCGAATCGAGCCCTGCAGCAGCTGCCCTTTGATTGGCTGTCCAACGGTGCACATAATCCAATTACGGCGACCGGAAGGCGGAAGCCGGCCGACCCTCCGAAGCGCTGCATCCTAAGGGCCTGTCTGCGTCTGTCCGCGGCCATACGAGCCATCGGCCAGCCATGCTACCCTACCACCATTGCATCGGCCACGTGAGTACTCTACTGCTACACTCGCACAGTATCTTCTCTTTGCACATGCCACTATTGCTTCCGACTAACAAAGGCAGCCAGCATCCAGAAACTCAGGAGGCCTATCCGATCGTTCGCATAGACCATTGGTCAACAGGGTCTACCGCTCCGCCTGCACTCTAAATGAGCGGACGCTGACTAAACAATATCTCTGCCTGGCTATATACAAACTGCGCCTGCGGTACCATTATCAGCGTCTGTGGCCCAAGCCCTGCCACTGTGCCCACTCTGAACTAGCCTGTTCTCCCCAATTGAACCAGCCTGCTGTATCTACACTGTACATTGTGCCTAAACTGTACTAGCCTATGTTCCCCAACCGAGCTAGCCCATTCTGCCCAAAAAAAATACCAGCCAACTGTACCTGATTGTACTAGCCTACTCTGCCAGAACAAACTCCAGTGAACCACAGACCCAAACAGTTTGTTCATGGCAAACCTCTACATAACCATTCTTACCCTGACGGCAACTCTTTGCCAACTCCATCCCAACAACACAACCCTCCTCCGTATGATTCCACCACCTCAATCACCCCTACCTCAACGTCTCACATACACCAGAACTATGGGGTATGTTGATACTAAACAAAACGACCGGCCAAATTGCCCCATCAGCCCAATAGAAGGGATTCGCCGATTTGCTGCTCCTCCCCCTCCATGCCCACTGAAGGACAGAAACCTGAGACTCGGCTCCTGGTTCGCACCCCCCAGGTCTCCCTTCAAAAAATACCCCCTTCACTATCATCCTAACCAAGTTCAAGCCAGCCCATCGCAAATCTTGGACAACACCCAAAAAAAAAAACACCGGCATAATTGAGCACCCTTTGATCAAAGGTGCTCTCATCAATAGGTGCCATATGGGCCCTAGTCATCAATGCTTGATCACTGGTCGCCCATGCGCTTGACATTGCAGACCTCATCTCTGCTAACAGCCTGCATTTCCTGGCTATTACTGAGACCTGGCTGCATCAGGCAGCAGGCCCAGCTCTATCCCTCGCCATCCCAGAGGGCTACTCAATACTAAGGAACGACAGGGACTCAGGTAAAGGAGGAGGAGTAGCTTTTATAGGCAAAAGATCCCTTGGCCTTAAAATGACCCCTCTGTCCAGCTTCCGGTCTGCCGAACTTCTGTCAGTTAAGTTCCAACTTTCCGCTGCACAAAGCATCCTTATGCACCTCGTTTACAGACCACCAGGCCTCGTCACCTCATTTGAGGAAGAGATATCAGACCTCCTGATCACTAGTACCAAAACAGGATCTCAAGTCATCCCACTAGGGGACCTCAACTTGGGCCTTGGTGATCCTAATGACGCCAATGCGCTATACCTGGAAAACACTATCTCCCAACTAGGGTTCAAGCACAGGCTTACAGCCCCTACACATAACAAAGGCAGAACATTGGACTAGTTGGCGGATCACAACTGCTCCACCTCCATCCTTAAAAATGAACCAATCGCATGGTCAGACCACAACGCCATCTCCTTCACCATCCAAGGGAAGACGCAACTGAACACGCCTCCAGCTACCATCCCGCAAACCCTCACCAGGAATAACCACAACATCACCCTGCAGAGCCTTCGCCCTTTAATCCACAACATCCTTGCTCCAGCAAACTACTCCAACCTTGATGTGGATGAACTCACTGACCTCTATAATAAAACACTTGAACCAGCAGTAGATATCATCGCTCCTATCAAACTCACTAAAGCTAAACCAGTAGCCCACTTGAACAAATGGTTCACCCCGAGCTTAAAATCCTTCGGTACACCAAACGAGCGGCAGAAGCCACCTGGAGAAAAACACCCAACCAGGCCAACAAAATACTTTTCACGGTAGCGGTCACCACCTACAAAACCTCTATCCTCAGGGCCAAAAAAGAGACCAATGACAACATAATTGAGAATGCCAAATCTGGAACAAAAGAGCTCTTCATCATCCTCAGGGAACTTGAGTCCCCCTCCTCACCCTCAGAAACCTGCGTGAAAGATGCCGACTGGTGTGAGAGAATCCAAAAAGCCTTGGCAGACAAAATTGCCATGTTACAATCCAGAATTGAACAGAAAAAGATCAGCCTAGCCAAAAAAGCAAACTCTCTGCCACCACCCACCTCTAAAACTCCAACATGCCCCCCCTTCTCTTTCACCCCGGTGTCAACGAAAGAAGTGGAAAGCATCATCAAAGGCCTCAAGCCCTCCGGATGCCAAGAGGACTCCTGCCCAGCTCCTATCATCCAGGAAGACGCCAATGATCTGGCCCCCTTCAAAACAGCCCTAATAAACGCCTCCTTCAAAACAAGCTCAGTCCCTAGCAGCCTCAAGGAGGCTTGGGTCATGCCCCTTAACCTAACCTAGACCCCAACACCCCAACCAATTACAGGCCAATTACCACCGTCCCTTACATTCTAAAGATTCTAGACTGAGTAGCCTACCTGCAAACCCTGAAGCACCTGGAAGAGAACAACCTTATGGGCCTCAGACAGCCTGGCTTCAGACCAAGGCACGGAACAGAGACAGCCCTTCTGGACTTAAAAATCCAGATGGACGAGGCAAAGGATAAGGGCAATCTAGCCATTCTCCTGCTGCTTGACCTCTCGGCAGCCTTTGACGTCCTTGACCATCAGATCCTCACCGAACATTTGACGACCTCAGCTGCTTTCTCCAGCCAGGCGACAGCCTGGGTCCAATCCTTCCTATCCGACCGAAGCACCGGGTTTTCTCACCAGGGCTTCAGCCCACCCCATCCTCATCCTCTGTGGCATCCCACAAGGTTTGTGCGTCTCGCCGATTTTATACCTATAATGGCCCTCATTACGACCCCGGCGGCAAGTAATGTACATTACCGGCATGGCGCAACTAACATGTCCGTGCTGGCCTGAAGCCGTAAAAAGCGGCACATTATGACCCATCGGGCACGAGCATTGCGCCATGCCGGTAATGTAAACTGCGCCATGCCGGTAACGCCCCCAAAATGGCACCTACCGGCATCGTATGCCGCGCACGGTGCACCACCACCACCCCTCCCACCGATATTAGCGGTGACCGCAATCAGCGGTGACCGCAATTAGCGGTGACCGTAAATAAGCGAACCGGAAGTTGCGTCATCGTGGCGGAACGGGAAAGAGCATGGCGGCCATCTTCAAAAACACAATCCATTGGCATCCTCCGCAACCAGTGGACATCTGACCCTGAGAACCGACAGAAAACATCAGCTACATCTACCCTTCGAGAAAATGGCTAAAGTTGTCAAGAAAAGTTGTGATCGCCAGCGGCAGGACCGTTTCAGCAGGGAGGAGCTGAACATGTTGGCAGAGACACACCAGGAAAACGCTGCTGTAGTCTTTTCCACCCAAATGACCAGACCAGCAATTGCACAGAAGAAGGCCATATGGGCCCTAGTTGCACAGCGGGTCAGTGCAGTGGGAACAGCACCCCGCAACATGAGACAGTGCCGTAAGCGGTGGGATGATCTCCGGCTCCGCGTTAGGAGCATCCTGTCCGCCAACAGGAACATGGGCATGGCAACCGGCGGAGGATCAGAGTCCCCAATAAAATTGCAGCCCTGGGAGGAAATCTGTGCAGTATAATCGGCATCGAGTGCATCAAGGGGGTAGGAGAAATGGAGAGAGGAGCCCCGACATCAGGCGATGCAGGTAGGTGCCTCAAATCAAGCCATGCAAAAGTCACTGAAGTCCATATTCATGTGAAGCAAAATGTTGCCTAATAGTGTTAATGCTACACATCAGCAGAAGACTGCCTACAGCCATTTCTGACCTCCACCCTGTACACATGCAGTATGCACACCCTAACTGTAGGCACCCACATACCTCCATGCTACTTCCACACAAAAGGGAGACAACCTGTATGTCCCAGCCTCCAATGTGCAGCATCTAGTAATCAAAATGATGGCAGTCATCACAATGCCCGCTCAATGTCCGCAGACCCATCAATAACACTTTCCCTCCTTTGCTCCACCACAGGCTCCCATTCCGACCTTGACGAGGAAGAGACTACTGCCACCACACCTGCCAAGAAGGCCAGGACCGCAGTGCATGCACACCAACCCTCCACCTCTGATGTACAGACCAAACCCACATAGCAGACAAAATCTGTGGGAAAAACACAGGACAGGGCACTGACAGGCACCACAGCAAGCAGCACGGTACCAGCAGCAGACATACACCAACTGGTGGCCACAGAAGGGACTGTGTCTGCAGGAAGCAGCACAATCGGGGAAATTGCTGCCATTGCAGCTTCCTCTGACAGTGATGCGGGGATTGATGAGGAGATCGTTGTAGGCCCCCCCCACTGCCCACCCTCATTCTCCCTACCTGTCCCAAAGCAGCCAGCATGAAGATGCCACACAGGGGCAATCAGATGTTGAGTCTTGGCCAGGCTCTTGTCACGCTCACCTGATTCCCACGGAGGCGCAGGTCTGGCTTCGAGTGCTGATGCTTCTTCAATGGTGAAGCGCAGGACTCTGAAGATGGACAGGAAGGGCCCCTCTACTCTGGCTTTTCTGGCTCGCAGGAATATTCCCCTGTGCGTGAAAAGGGAGTATTACCTACTGACGGAATAATGCTCAAGCCTCCCACTCCCTTCCAACCCTCCACGATACCCTTCCACGATTCCCCGTGAAGTCTCACCTTAGGGTCTGGAAGGATGAGTTCTCCATCCTGCTTCTGATGCAGGGGCGCGTTGAAACCCAGTTACTTCACTGGATTGAGGTTTGATGGGAGTTCAAAATAAGCTTGACTATTCAGGTGAGGCGCTGTAAGAGTTCTGTTGCAAGTTCAAAAGTTCAAGCTTAATAATAATGTTCATTGTCTTATTGCAGCAAGCGCTAATGCATATGTCTTTTTCCCCTTATGGGCCGGGGTTCGGAATGCCGGAGATATGGCGCCGACCCGAAGTGAAACGTGCAGTTCCAGTAAATGACAGGTAAGTTCTGGATGAGCGTTCAGGTAATGTCTTTGCATTCGCTCATTCAATGTCTTTGTCTTTTTTCCCCATAGGGGCCGGGGTCCGGAATGCCAGGAAGCGGCAGGACCCGAAATGAAATGGGAATGACCCAACAGGTAAGTCTGAGAAGGAAACTGAGCTTTTCCTATTCCCTTCCTTCTCTCACCTTGTTTTCTTGTCTTTTTCTCTCTAGGCTCTGGGAAGTGGGTGCGGATCCGGATGATCGCTGCAGAAGATGGAGGCGCCCAGGAAAGGTGAGTGAAATGCAGCGCTGCAGCGATCGAAGCGAAATGCTTTTAAAATGATGTCTTTCCTTTCAGGATCGTCGGTGTGATGTCTCCGTGATGCAGCTTTAGCAGGTAAGGTCTTCTTTCTCACCAATTCTCTCTTATCTCCCTTTGCAGGTGACCCAGGATGCTGACAGGCGTGGCTGAAGTCCAGATGCAGGAGCTGACACGGTGAGCGTCCAGCTGCGAGGAGCAGAACAACGCGAAGCGTGAGTTGCTGATCGGGCGTGGTTTAAATAGCTTTGGAAGAAGTTCCAGGAATGTATCCTTCCACCGATCAGGTATGTATCCTTCCCCGACCACACCCAGGTGGAAAGTAGTCCCACAGGTAAAGTAGTTCCATTCAGGCCTCAAGAGGGCCTGGATGTAGCAGCATGGTCTGCCTCAGGTAAATGCACATCAAAACACTTGAACACATGTCTAGCTTTATGAGCCTTGCGCCTAAGGCGCCAGGACAGGGGTCCAACATGAGCCTGGCGCCTAAGGCGCCAGGACTGTGTCCAAAGGGCCCCAGCTTGGGCCCGCTGGCACTTCCCTGGGGGGAATGATGCCTGCCTCTGGGGTTGCTGGGTTGGACCTGGCTCCTTGGAGGTAGGCATCATGACAGCTCTCCATGCTCAGTGCAAGATGTGCGGGAGGCGAGCAGCCCAATGGAAACACCACTGCCAATATCCATGGCCCAGAAAAATCAACAGTCGTTGGAGGAGATTATCACACGGCAGCACCAACTCTCCTCACTTCTGACTGAGCATGTGGCAGAATGTGGGGGTGCAAGGGCAGGAATGCAGCAATGTGCAGAGACCGTGAAGGCTGCAATACAGTCCTCCACAAAGGACATCTGTACTGAACTTGCCGCGGTGCGGCACGTGCTCTCTGGACTAGTTCAGTCAATTAGGGACATGCGTCCCAATGAGCAGCCAGGTACCTCCTCCGCTGCAAGTTCAACCCCAAGCAGCCCCGTCCGCCAATCGGGCAGGAACCTGCGGAGCACAGGCAGGGGTGCCCCGGGGGCTGGGAGAGGGGGCTGCCAATAGTGGCCGCCCAGTGGAAAAATGCAACATTGGCCACTTCATCACAGACATCCTCACACCTTTGCAGGGAGTTCAGGGGGGGAGGGGGGAGGGGAGAGGGTGTGTTGCGGAGTTCAGGGGGGAGGGGGGAGGGGGACTGGGTGTGTTGGGGAGTTCAGGGGGAGGGAGGAGGGGGGAGGGGGGAGTGGTTGTGTTGGGGAGTTCAGGTGGGAGGGGGGAGTGGGTCTGTTGAACCAATTCACATTTCCAATACACTTTTTCCTTCTGCACAAATCAAATGTGTGGACATTGCTCATTGCGTATGTATGCTTTATTGGTGTACAGTCCACAGTGTGCATGTCCCAGACACACACAGTGCCCCAAGTGCCGTCTCCATGTAACACACACCATCCGTTTGTGCTAGAAGCATTGGTTAATGATATTTTGACACATTTCACGCCCTTCCTGTGCATCGCTGCCTCCCTGAGGTGCTGCCCCATCCCCACCCTCCTCATCCTCATCGTCAGGTGGTTGCAGTTCAGCGTCAGGTGGCAGGGCCACATTTCGTCTGATGCACATATTGTGTAGCATGACACATGCCATGACGATCTTTGCAACCTTCTCATGGTGGTACAGGAGTGCCCCACCAGACCTGCTGAGGCAGCGAAAACGTGCCTTCAGTAGGCCGAATGCCTGCTCAATCACCACACGGGTACGTGTTTGTGCACGGTTAAAGTCCTCCTCGTGCTGGTTCTGTGGGTTCCGGACTGGTGTAAGGAGCCACCTCTTCAGGGGATAGCCTGCATCACCTGTATGTGGGCAACAATGTATGTGTCAGTCATGACATGAAATACCAAACATGATGTGCCACCATGGCATGCATTTGACTTTTACTTCGTACCAATTTTACATGCACAAATGGATTCACACTATTTGACCGGTATATGTGTATTGCTCTCATGGACTGTTTCGCATGCCAACAACCAATGTATGCAGGGGGGTCAAGTGCCTTGTGAGTGCCCAACCACTGTGTTCGTTCATGGCGTTTGTTTTGGTGACCTGGCACGTGTCCTGTGATATCAACGCTCACATTATGGCAACATTGCTGTCAGCCTCATGATGACCGCAATGAGCACTACTGATGTTGATAGGGACATTTTTGGTGCCTTGGTGTCTGTGTAATGGTGTATTGATGTTTCTGTCCGTCATGTGCCTCCTTTGTGCGCAGTTATGGGGGACAGGCCTTTCAGTTGAAGGTGTTTGGTGCCGTGCATGTAGGTGCATTACGTTGAAGTCAATGTGGTCAGAATCGGTACAATGCACTTGCAGACGGTTGTGTCATGGTTGGGACACACCTTCATTCACATGGTAGGGCTGCTTACATCGGGCATTATGTGTACAGGTGTTAGCTGACGTTTGTGCTGCTTTAGGGTATGAGCTGGCTCCATTGCCTCTGCTACTCGCAGTCAGGTAATGTATGCATCACCCCCCCCTTTCAGCCAGGTAAAGTATGCATCGTCCCCCCCCCCTTTCAGCCAGGTAAAGTATGCATCACCCCCTCCCCCTTTCAGCCAGGTAAAGTATGCATCATTCATCCCCCTTTCAGCCAGGTGAAGTATGCATTGGTACGTCGATCACCTACCCACTTCACATTTCCATGTCCATGACATGAGACTCACCGAGTAGCCAGGATCTTGACCCTGCATGTCGCTCCATGTAGCGTGGTATTGTGGAGTTACGCAGGACCATTGAATCATGGGTTGATCCTGGGAATCGGGCACAACAATGTGTGATGATCCTGTTGGAGTCACAGACCATTTGCACGTTGATTGAGTGAAATAGTTTACGGTTGCGGTACGGTACCTCCATGGCATGTGGGACCACCAATTCCACATGGGTGCAGTTGATGGCACCAATGCAACCAGGTATGCCGGCTAGTGCATGGAATCCCACTTTGGTGTTTGCAATCTCCTGGGCAGACCGTGGTAATGAGATGTGGTCGCCTGTGTGCATGAGGAGGGCATCAAGCACTTGGATCAGTGTACGTGAGAATAATGGTTGTGAATTGCCATGCAAGTGCCCCACTGTGTGCTGGAAGGTGCCTGTGGCCAGGAAGTGGAGCACGGACACTACCTTCAGTAGAGGTGGGATGGCGGTGGGTGTTTCTATCATGCTGACGATGTCGTTGTGTATCATGTCCACGATGGTGGTGATGGTGTCCCGGTCCAAACGGTACAGGGTGTGGATCTGCTCAGCGGTGAGGTTGAATGGACTGGATCTGATGCGTGGGATTGGGGGCTGCCTGCGTGGTGGCACTGGCTGTGCTGGTGGGGCTTGCTGGCCCTGCCTTGCCCTCCTTCTCCTCCTGCGTCTCCTCTGTGCTGCCTGTTGTTGTTGTTGTAGTTGTAGTTGTAGCACTTGCATTGCAATCAGGTCCTCCAGCCCCAACATTGCTAGTCCTATTGGAATCATTGTGGAGTGTGACTGGGTGTGGGAAGGGGTGGGGTGTGCTCTTTTTGTACTTGGTGAGTCTGTATTGCCTCCACCCGTGCTGATTCTGTGCACCTGTGGCAGCTGGATACACTGCACATGGCCATTTACGGTTGGTTCGCGATGGCGGAATTAGCACCATGGCGGTAAGGTACTTAACGGCCTTTGTGATGGCATTAAGTGCATGTCCGCTTGGTTCGTGATTCGCGTACCTTTGCGCGATGCAGGTATTTACGGCGTGGTAGGTCGGCTGCGCGCGACCTTGGTGCAGTTAGCGGCACCGTTTACTACGATGCCGCTAATAGCACTTTCATGGGTCATAATCGGACCTAGCGGAAAACGATGCCGGTAATCATTTACCGGCATCGTTTTTCGCTTACCACCGGGGTCGTAATGAGGGCCAATATCTTCACAAAGCTATTGTTCGACCACCTTGATAACCTGGGTGTCATATACACAAATTATGCTGACGATACCCAGGTTCTCATCACCCTATCAGGCTGCTGTGAAGAGGACTCCATACGGATCAACAACCTATACCTGGAGATCCAAGCCTGGATGGCAGAACACGGCTTATGCCTCAACGACGAGAAAACTGATCTCCTTCTCGTCAGCTTCCAATCACGGCTAAACAAACTAGACCCCGTTACGATTCTATCAACACAGAAGGTAACCTAATCACTGTGGCCAAAGAAATTAAAACTCTAGGGGTTTATCTTCATTCCACACTCTCGCTCAAAAAACAGGTGAACGCCACAGCCTCCTCCACAGCTTATATCAAAATCAACACAATGGACCAGTAGGATTAGGGAATGGAATAGATTATTACATTTAGCTTTTTAACAAATACTAATAAATGTCACTCATTAGATTCAAATACATTTTATTATCCTCAACATATAAAAATGAACAATTTACTAAAAAACACATATCACAGAATATTCATCACACTAATCAACTCACTCTCAATCATACCTACCATTCATTCGATCTACAATTATAAAATCGTGTAAATCACAACTACATTCATTAACCCCTTGGTCAACAGTTCGTATATTTTTGTATGTAAAAGTCCTCCACTACAATGGCAGATGGTTCTTTCTGTGCTTTAGACAGATACACAGAATATATAGTCTACATATGATTCAGTTGACTCATCGGACATTCTAAATTCGTCCTCTTGTTGACGCAACCTTCTTTAGGACTGTAAATGCGGATTTCTAACACTCCCCTTCAACCAAGTAGGGTCAGTATCAACACCTATAAAAAAAAATAACGAATTAGTGATCCATGAAATGTATCCATTCCCTAACTTATTTCACAAACTTTAGAATTAATGTAAAAATCTAACTCAAAATCAGGTAGTTAGTTGTCTCTAATCCCTGCCAAACATGGTAGTTTATGAAGCAAGGACAAGGAGTAATTGGAATTAATCCTAATCACTCTCTCTGATAGGAGATTCACAAAAAATCACTCCCTCCTAGGGATGCAAAAAAAAAACAAACAGCATTATTATATTATTTCCATCAAATACTATCACTAGAGTGCTTACTCACCAAAGGCAGCTTCTCTGCTATCCTTGTCGTGTTAATATAAGGATGTCATATCTTTCATCGAGAGTAGAGGGTTTCTTCTCAGCCTGACAATTGTTATTTCACGTCTGGGTGTCTAGTTAGGGCCCATCGCTTGCAAAGTCCTACAACAAGGCATAAACAAATAATATCTATGAATGACCCTATAGCCTCAAGTGTGCTATTCACTACCATTCGATTATATTAGTACTGATACTTACATTTTCATATAAATTGCCACAGGGTAAGTCTCTTAATTTTTGTTCAGGCAATACCATCAGCCTCTAGTGCACCTCTTTTGCCTCGAGCACCCTGATTCTGCGGGATATCCTGTTATAAAGCACCAGAAAAATGTCCTAATTCCTTAGTGCATGAATATTTAGCATTTTTAAGTTATGTTATTTCACTCTTGTTCACTACCCCCTCCTTTTAGTTCCTTTTCTTTAGAAACCCATTAATTTAATCTCGGATTAATCCAACGACCGCATTTTCTTTAGTTTCAATTATATTTTGACTTTTTATATTTTTTCGGCACCATAACGCCAAACGGGCCATGGTATCAATTCAATCATACTATTACAAACAAGTGTAAATGCCAATACTTGCAGCGTCCCTCAGCCTGAGGAACAACTCCTCAAAGAGTTTGTTTTTGTCAGAGCGTGCAGCTCGCAATGCTCGCACCTTTATTGGCTAAGCGATGCTTACTTACCTCTCGTATTCTTTAGTCCGTATCCACTGGCATACGGTCTTCAATGATGCTGACGCTGTCACGTCCGAGTGACAGATGGCGCGCCCCTCATTGTTTTCTTTATACTGAATGGGCAGCGATATCGAAGATGGACAAACGGCCGCCATTTTAGGTGTGTTTTTCTCATTCATTTCGTCCACTGGACGACACTCGAGAGCTCCCTATATGTAAATATATCCCCCTCGATATATTGCAAATTATACAAAACTAAAATATTCATGTTTAATCCAAATATTTTGTCACATATGAACATTTTATCAATCATTGAACATAATACATAAGCTCAGTTTTGAATGCTGAAAACCAAAAAAAAACATCAACAGACAAATAAACATTACAAGTGCCATAGATTCATAACATAAATTGTATAATTTGAGAACTCTTTGTGAATGAGTTCAGACTGTACAAAGAGTGGAACATTGGACCACTGTTTGCCAGCACAAAATAAACAAAAATCTTGCTGCGGGTCTACGTCAATAGGACCTGAACTAAAGGCAATATGGAATGCATTGCAAGTCCTTATGCGGTATCACAGTAATATATACATGTGCTATGCACCCAATAATAATGTAGGGCAACTTGATGAATTGACGTTTCGGCTGGTGTCTATAATTCTATGTCCGAAGCCTTCTTCAGGACCCAAAAACAAATGCTTTGCGGGGACCCTGCATATAAACATAAAACCTCTAATGAGTGTGTATATGTATATATACATACTTAAATGAAGCCAACACTAAATGCTGTAAAAAACTGGTTACAATTCAAGGAAACGGGAAGGAAGAAAGACCATCATCATAACCCTACAGGGGTTCCCAATTTACTTAGCATTTTTGGAGGGCACTCAGTGCTGTGCTTCTAATTGATGATAGGTATTCCAGTTCCCATCATCCTCAAATGGATGGTCAAACCAAACATACCAATGCTACCCTGGGACAGTATCTCTATTGCCTGTGTCTTCAGTATCAGTCTTCATGGTTGTCTGTGTTATCCTCTGCAGAATTTGCCTACAAAAATTAATTGCATACTCCATTGGTGCCTCTCCGTTTTTTGCATTATACAGGCAGCATCCTAGGTCTGTTCCTTTGGATCTGTCACTGTCTCTGAACAATCTGGCGGCTTCAGTTTGTGCTTGGGATCTGGTTAAAGTACACGTGAATGTGCTTACACACCTGAAAAAGCACAGATGGGTACTAAGCAATTTGCAGATCTCCATAGATCTCCTGCCCCTGTTTATCGGGTTGATATGCGTGTTTGGCTATCTGCAAAGAATCTGAAGATCCCTTGCAAGAAGACTCTGCTTCTGCATTATGTTGCCCCGTATATTATATCTGATCTTGTCAACCCGGTGGCTGTAAGGCTGAAGCTTCTGGCCAGTTGGCGGGTGCACCCGGTATTCCATGTGTCACTCATTAAACCCTGCCATTCTTCCACGCGGTTGCCTATCCGTCCTCTTTTGGTCACTGTCTGTGGTTTGTATGAATACAAGGTCAATGCAATTCTGGCAGTGCGTTGGCATGCTGGCGTGCCACACTACCTGGTCGACTGGAAGGGTTACGGTCCCGAGGATAGGACTTGGGAGCCGGTTACTAACATTCATGCTCCCTTGCTTCTTTGCCGTTTTCATGCTTCACAGGGTGTGCTGGGGCCTTTGGTGATGTTACTTTCATGCCCACTCGTTCTTGTTCTGCAAACAATAGTATTAGAGGCTCTGCTAGTTCACGAGCAGTACGATTGCCGTCTGCCTTTAAAACGGCTGCCAACCCGTTTTATTCTCAGTGGAGATTGTTCAGCAAGTTGCCAGGGCAATGGCGTGGTGTTCTGGGATGCTGTTCAGTTATTCTGAACACCCTGCCTCTCTGTGGTCATGTGACACAGAACACGGCGCTTCGACCCACGATGGCGTAACATTCAACTATTTAAACATTCCAGTTACTGCAATCGGGTGCTTCTGATTAGTGTTTATTCCGAAGCTCTGTTCTTTTCAAGACCCGGTTTCTACGGTCTTTTGGATTACTCCCTACGACACGGCTTTGTTTCCTGGACAAAATTTGGCTCTGCCCAGGGTCTCTATTTGCTGCTGCCTCCAACGACTCTAGCTCATGTAACGGAGTTCTATTACTTTTTGGATTGTACGCGTTCTACCGCACATCAAATTTCAAGCCGCGTTGTAGCATTTATATTATCTATCTGCACTGGGTGCACACTGTGCAGATAGTGGAGTACAGTGATGTCATTCAGAATTATATGGGACATTAGTGTTCCAATAGCTACAGTTGGGATTGCAGGATGGGAGAACCAAACTGACAGGATGTTACCTATTTAGCTCCTGCCTTTCCTATTTAACTTGCCCTGTAACTAGAAATAAACGTTCTCATTTTTATATATTTAAGTCTCCGATGTTATACCTGCTTCCTGATGATTTCCTCCATCTTCCAATACTACACGCGTCTTCCTACTCGAGGCTTCCAGGTACTTTTTACCTTGTTCTGGGTCATGTTTATCCACACATTCCACCGAGGGGCTCTCTTGAACCTTTTCCAATGCTATGTTAGCCTCACTCGCTATTCTGGGGCTACTGTGACTTTTACTACACAAATATCCGCCTCTTCACCCAATTAAGAGGCATCTTGTGCTGTGCATTATTTGCTGCATCGTTTCATTGATTTATCATCAATCAGTTCAACTCGAGGATCCACTAACAACCACTTACATATACATATCTTCCCTCCTGTTCCACGCATTCTATCACTTCACTGCATATCCTCACCTTGGATCCAAGGATATTAATCAGTGCACCGGAACATTGGGACGCTCTGCTGTGAATACATGCACCAACCCGGATCTAGCGCAACCCTTGTGCCATTCGGGTTACAGTCCCTTACTAACCTACCCTTCCCAATTACCATATTTTGTTCAGTTCCCAACCACATCTTGACAATAGACTTAGACTTCCAGCAGACCTTTTCTACAGTAAGAAATCTCCACAAAGGGGCTATTTAAGTGCAAGAAAAGGGGGAGGGGACATGGTCTGACAGAGTACTCCCATTTACTCCTACTTTACTCAGCTTCCTAGGTAGTGAAGAAGGAGGTCTTGGAAGGATATCTCATGGGCAACGTGCTCGCCTTGGAAGAAAGACAACACGGAGCACCACAGGTTCGATCCCCGAGTCGGCGCTTAGAAACCTCTTGGTATTAAGCGCGTTAGCACCAAGGAAGGCCTGGATCCATTTCATACATGTATCATGGTGGTCATGTATCCCAATGATCTGCTGGAGCAGATCATGGCCAGTGCTATTTGGAGCGCTATATAGATTGAGGAAGAGCGCACCAGTGTTAAAGAGCCAGTGGGAAACAGCCCATTTACATTGTGGAAACTATTCTGTTGGGAAGATCATCTGATTGACTTTGGACATCAGTCCATAAGTACATTGTACAAGCAATTTATAGGAGAAAGGTGCTATATTGGCCCTGAAGAAGACTTGTGTTCCTAAAGTTCGAAACACGTGTTGGCAGGATTTAACCAATCACTTTTAGAAATTAAAAAAGGATCTGACAAACAGAACAGTTTATGGAGATTTCTTATTTGCAAGAATCAGAAAGGATTACAAGTGTTAATCGACAGTGATTGTATACTTGGAGGGAATTGAATACTTGTCCATGTGCAGTGGATAAACCAAGACATTTTCATCTTCAATTTATATATGCATATCTATGCACAAATGAACATTGGAAAATCTGCAGTAAGGTTGAAGACTGTGGGGAAACAGAAAAAGGACTTGGACAATTGTGAGTCATGTTCAAAGAGTTTTATTAAAAATAAAAGGAATCAAACACCTATCCTGCCCTATTTCTATGAGGGAAATTCCCAACTTAATAAAGCATTAAGTAAGGGTGGATGCTAAAGTCCAAATTAAAACTCTTTAGTGCAAATCCTATCCAGCTAACTAGCCCTACCATTATAGAAAACTATATAAAACGCTATAGAAAACAGAATGTGCATCTCCGAAAGTTTGGCCTCAATAATTGTCCTCTTTGCCTCCGGGTTCCTGTATGGCTTTAGGTTTAACGTTTTTCTGGCTGCGGTCCGGATATAATGATAGGAATGTTGCCAGGTTGTTACCAAAAGACAGCTGGAAATTGATCTAACAGGTCATGGAGGTCTTCCTGTTGGGAGAGTGGTAGATGGGTAGATATTAGCTGTTGGTCGAGCTCATTGCCGGTAAGCAGGGTAGCCAACATCACTGTAGTCTCCTCCACAGGATTGACCTTCCACTCTTTCAGCAGATTGATATAGTAAACCTGGGTTTTCTGTTGTCTACCTGGTTGGGCTACTAGATAGTTCAATGGACCCTTTTTTCAAGGACCTTGTAAGGCCTGTACCATTTAGTTATCGTCTTGTTCTCCAAGGTGGAAAGGAGAACTAGGACAGGCTCCCCAAAAGAAAAAGAACTGGCTACCGCTTACCTATCATGTAGGGTTGTTTGATCTTCCTGTGCCCTACTGACAAGGTGTTTGACAATTTTCTCTACTGTCTCCACATGGGATTGACATTTTTTTGCAGTTTGGGAAATGGGTTGATGGCTTCTACCCAGGTCTCTTTGAACATATCTAATACAAATGGGGAGTAGTCTAGAGATGCCTGTGGAGTTTTTCTGATGACAAATAGGGTCCATGGAATTAGAACATTCCCGTTTCTTCCATCTTTGTCTACCAACATGTGGAGAATCCTTTTCAGGGTTTCATTATACCTCTCTACCAGGCCATCCGTTTGAGGTGATAAACGGAGGTCTGAAGGGTTTTGATTTTTGACATCACTTTTACATCCCCCCAGATCTTTGACATAAAATTAGTACCCTGGTCTGTGAGGATTTCCTATGGGAACACTACTCTAAATGAAAAGGGAAGGAGGTGTTTTAGGATCTGTTGACTGAAATTGTTCCGTAGCGGCGAAGGCCTCAGAGTCTCAGGTGGCATAGTCACTGATCATGTCTTCCCTACTTTTGATGGTTCTAGGGGGCCCACTATGCCAATGGCTATTCTCGAGATGGGGATATCAATAATGGGAAGTGGTTGTAATGGAGCTGGGGGAACTGGAGTCACTGCAGTTTTCTGGCAGATGTTGCATGTCATTACATAGTTCTTTACAACAGTGAACACTCCAGGCCAGTAGAATCGGGATACCACTTGGCTTTGGGTCTTGCCTATCCCCTGATGGGCGGCCATGTGATGGGAGTGGGTAAGTTCCAGAACCACCCTTTGGTGACTGCGAGGAATCACTGGTTGTGTCCAGTGAAGTTCATCCTTTTCCACTTCGTCTTGGTATAGTTACCGCTAGGTACCACAGTGGTGTGGAATTGTCGAGATATTGGAAATCACCACTCTACCTGAGAGGTTGACATTGGCAGGTGCACTGGCCACATGAGTATGAAGGGAGGAGAAGGAGAGCTATGAGAGAGCATGTTAGAGGTGGGGGCCAGAGGAGTAAAGAACCTTGTATGCCAGTCGGACCCAGATCAGGACAGAGCCGCACCAGGGGAGACTGCGCAAGCCGAGCACCTGAATTCAGCATAGAGACGCAAACTAACCAACTCTACTAACAATTTCCCTTTCTGCATACACCTCTCAAACTCCAAACCAAACACAACCAAAATCTACAGCACAACAAACCGCACAAACTTCACTACATTGCAACAACAAAACAAAAACACGCATAGTCTCACACAACATTACACGAGGACTACCGGCCGCAAACACCCCAGGCCCAGCCAACGGACCCACCGGGCTGAGGCCGCCAACAGCACATCAGACTTTTCCTGCCTCCTCCCACTAACTCAACCTCCCCTCCTCTTTCAGAGCCGCCAGAGCGCCAGTGGACCACTACGGTGGTGATAGTGCGTGGTACAAATGTCCTTAAACATTAACATTAACATATTGTAGTCCCTTTTTCAAGAATAAGGGACCGGCTTGGCTGCAACCCAATTCTTCTGCGGTTACACTGAAAAAAGCGATTGTTAAGTAACGGTCATGGTTTGGCGTGAAGGCAAGATCCAGTAACAGGGTTGTTTCCTCTGCTTCACTCACCTCTGGTTCCTCTCTAGCGAGGTCTGCTTCCGCAAAACCCATTGACCCCCCTCTCAGTTTTGATTAAAGGTTCCCTTTCTTGGGCAACTGGGTAAGGGCTTTCTCCCAGAGCTATAGCCTCACCTTCTTAAACCAAACAATTGGAGGTGCCATGGTTATGCAGGATCACCTTCATCTCCCACCTCCAGTCGGAATGTACTACCCCAGCAGCAACATCTAACTAGTATTGCTAAGCTAGTCCAGATTTACATGCCAGTCTTAGTGGAGGGCAAAGTCATACGCCTGTTGGTATTAAACTTATCTTCTTCAGGGGGTATGGATATGGTTTCCAGGCTTTATAGATGAAAGCCAACGGATTGGGGAGTCACCAGAGTAGAGGCCGTGGTTCTCTCACTGATCTTAGTCAAGAGGAGGGGTCCCCAGTTTACATCCATTGGCCTACGTCCCACTTCTAACACCATATATGGTAAACCAGAAGCAGGATTGTGAGTCATGTTTCAAGGGTTTTATTAAAAAGAAAAGTAATCAAATGTCTAACTTACCCTATTTCTATGAGGGAATTTCCCAAACTAACAAAATAAAAACTAAGGGGGATGCTAAAGTCCAAATTAAAACTCTTTCGTCAAAGTCCTACCAGCTAACTGGCCGTACCACTTTAGAAAACACCTAACTATGGGAAGGAGAAGGAGAGGCTTTGTACACTAGCCTTAGAAAGTCTTCTGCCTGGCCCCGTTTATATTTGACTTGTTTTCAATCTTGCACTATTCCTTTTGGCTAGCAGGATAATCTTTCCAGCCTCGATGCCAAATTAAGTTTTGTAGTCTCTCCTTTTAATAAAGAAAACTGTAGCTTGAGGCAAACAATTCCATTTTTCCAGGATTGCTTGAGAACATACACAAAATAAATGTGTCTGTGCTTTCCTCCTTTGAGGCGCTTGAACTCCCCAAAGTCCTGCAATCCTCTGACAGCTTCTTTTCTTTCACACACATTATTTTGGATACGGTGGTTGTTCAAAGTTTTACAATTTTTCTGGCTTTCTTAGCCTTAATTCAATTATTCACATCGCCTTCTTTCCCCCATTCATGTGTTAGTTGCATACTCTAGTTTTCAGGCTCCCGTAACCTGAATAGCTTTTTCCAGATGTTATTCACAATGTTAGTACTTTTCTCAGCCCCCCTTTCATATGTTTTTTTACTCTCGGATTCTCAGGCTTCCGTAACGTGAATAGCTTTTCCAGCGATTTCTCACAAAGTTTGTATCACTCTCCCCCTTTTACAGGGTATTTGCACACTTGGCTTTCTCAGGCTCTTATAACTGGAACGTGTTCCCGAGCTATTATTCGCAATCTTTGTACCTTGTAGTGGTATGTTTTTCATTGGGTTTCTCAGGGTCTGAAACCCTCATCGGCTTTCCCTGTGGCTACATATCTCTGTAGCTATGGTCCGATGTGCGCAGAAGTTGTGGACTGCACAGATGTAAGACATCCAAGCGCCCTCATATGGTCTGGTTTTGGTCTTCTGCCCACGATAGGTCCTACTTGGTGGTGCCACCAGACTAGATGGGTATCTTTCTGTCTCTGCTCTCGTTCTGACCTACGCTTCTAGGTCGGATAGAACCCCAACCAGTAGGCGTTTGCTTAGTGTTCGGTTAGTGTCTTGCTCATCCTACTAGTTTCTGCTGGCTCCGCAGCCCAGCTTTGATCCGTCCCTTCAATAAATATGTCAATACTGCAGAGACTCTCCTCTGTGTAGCAGTCCCAATGCCTCCGTCAGAGTCTCCCTTTGCTTTACAATCCGCTCTCTTCTTATAAACGTCACAGAAACAATTTGAATGGTGCCCTTCTTTGTTTACCATGGTATTCAGGTTGTGTTCAGAATTGCCTGCAGCCAAGAGAGGTAAAGAAGGATCTTTGTAAAATACTGTGTTTGCAAGAGATATATAAAAGTATTTTCCATATTGATATATGCAGACAAGGTGATTTGGACAGGGAGTTCCATTCTGGAATTAGAGTCCTTGTCCCCAACAGGGGAATTACTCCCAGTGAGGTCCTTCTTGCGCAGACCACAAGGGAGGATCTTACATAGTGGGATCACCTCCTTAGCCTCAAGCAGGGTGACTCCCCTCTGGGGAGATGGGACGAATAGTCCAGTTTTGTCACAAGTCTTATTATGATCTGCATATATCCAAGAAGGAATACAAGGTAGTTGATCGAGTTTACCACTATAATTTTCAAAGGAACCAATCTAAAGGGTGTACATTTCTCCCATCTTGGCGAGGGACTTTTGAGATCCTAGATAAGATCTCTCCTTTTGCCTACCAATCAAGATCCCTGGAGTCAGAGGAATTCATAGAAGAACATTGGGTCCATGTGAACCAGCTAAAGAGGCTGGCAAAAGTGTTCTTAATCAAAGAGAGGAATTAGTTATTCACCCTGAGAAGATGACCTCTGAAAAAAAGGAAACTGCATTAAAAAGGTTAATAAGAATGTTCAGATGAAAGAATGAATCTTTGTGTAATATTCAATAAATACACTGTTTTCTTTTAGTCATATTTATTAGCATTTGATTTAGAACAGAACAGCATGTAAAAAGGAATATGTAAAATTAGATCCAGCCTTTCTACTCCTCTCTTAGTTAAATAACTTTTAAAAGAATTCAGCCACAAGGACCAAGAAGGAGGAAAAGAGGAGGTGAGGATTGCAACATCCTCACCCCAGAAACGACTTAATGTCCTAAAGGAAAACCTAGCACTGAGTGCAGCCAAGGCCCACTGGATAAAACAGGTGGAGATTAATATTATTTCTGTTCCAAGCAAAAGTTTCCCTCAGTGTTGAAATCAAAATGTTTCTATAAAAACAACCCATGCACCTATGTCCTTCCCCTCGAGATGTTGGTCCTGGTGGTATGAGAGGTGGTGTTGGTATGTAGGGGAGTATAAAAGAGAAAATTACAGCTCGCTGAATCTAACATGAATAGGGTCTGGAATAATGGCTCGTTTCATTCTCATGTTGTACTTTTCTTCAACAACTTGACACTCACAACAAAAAAGGATTAAAGCCTTTTATGAAAAAATCTAACTGTCATAAGCCATCTAAAATGTTGCTTTGTTGCACTCGAACAATGTACTGAAAGTGAAAGGACTGGCACAAATGTATATGTTATTTGGAAACTATCAAAAAAGAGCTTAATGTATTAATCTCTAATGTTATAAACCAAAATGTTGGTATGTGCTTCAAATTAAGCACCTTTGTATTTGAGCCAAAAAATGGAAAATGTATAAATTGCAATGTGCTGCTTATTCAGAATATGTTGAACACAAAGGAAAGAAATCACTGTAAATTATTTATGGAAATGGCTTATACACCAGCAATACAACAGAAGTAAACACTTGTTTAATGTTTAGTAAATCATATGTTCTGTGTTGGCTTGGCCAATGCTGTTTTCTTGATGATTGTCCGGTGGACCTGTCAACAAGTTAATCTCTGTGAACCCTGTACATCTTGTTGATGAGAGGATGGCTTAAATGCCCTCAGAGTTAGTTTGGTCATCTGGAGAGGAACAGGCTTGTTTATCTTACATCATAACACTCATTAGGTTTCACAAAACAAAGATCCATCTGTGCAAAGCCTCTGCGTAATGGTATGCCTTCACCCACAATAAAGAGAATATTTGTAATAAATACATTCAAGGGTATTTCAGCAAAGATTCAGATGTGGTGTTCTGAGCTGATAGGAATCAGGATTGGTCACAGGATTGATCACATGGTAGGAATCCCAAAATCCATACTTTCAAGCTTGCAAGGAACATTATTGCACTTAATGTTTGAAATGTAAAGTAGGTCTCCCAATAACATTCTCCAGATGGAGAAATGAAAGCCTTTACAAACAAAGGAGGCATGTCAGTTAACCCTATTAATCATTAACTGAAATGCATGCCTGGACACAAAGTTTCACAATAAAAGGAAATGAAGCTAATTTAATGTTGACACCAGAAATATTTTTAAACAACGATTTTCAACATAACTCCACAATGATATGACTTAGATTCAAAAGAAAGAATGTGCTGCGACTGGGATTCTCGTCTATCAAATGAATCTAAACACATTTGTATGATTATTAAAATGTAATATGATTGTAAAAAAATAATTTAAAAAAATAACACATTATTGCACTAATTCCTATCATGCATCATTGCATTCGTGATGACTGCAGGAACCCAGGACTCTGAATTTCATTGATGTGTCATGTTGCTATGATAAGACATAGAATAAAATATGACATTGAATACAGACGTGTTCAGAGTTTACAGCCCTCACCTCTTTCAAATGTTCAGAAATATGATCAAGCTTTGAAAACTAAGGGGTGTATTATTTGGGAGTGTCTTCCTAGAAGCAAGCAAATGGAAAGAATGTACCAATCAAAAAGTGTGAGATAACGATGACAGTGTTGGATTACTATCAATCATAAAAGTAGAAATGCACAGAGAATAAGGAGAGATCTAGAACTGTAGGATGCAGAGAAGGCAATCACTTATTCCAAATGGACGAGAGCAGAGCCTTATCTATGAGGAAACTTGTACTGTGGCAGACCTGCTTTCCTAGTGGAAGAAAGAGACCAGAAGAGGGTATCTGACTGTGATGCATTTGAAAACTCATGAGGGTTCCACCTGGCTCTACGCCTTGAAGAATTATTCAAATGTGAGTATGAACATTCCCCAATGCAATTAGACATATGCCCCGTAAAATCATTTTCCTGTTAAGTCCCAGGAGTGGGTGGACTGGTAGGTAACTTTCACTAGGGGGAGCTTATTCCAAATAGAATGCTTAAGCCATTCAGGTACTGTCAGCCACAGAAACTGAATCCTCAGGTACAAATGGTTGCTTACAGAAGCACAATGATCTGTGCATAGGGCTTCAGTCTATGTGTCCTGCAGACAATGAACAAAGACAGCCGTAGCCCACAGCAGATAAGTGGTGGGGGCTGAGAAGAGGGGGTGAAAGGGCAGTGCAGAGGTGGGTGAAGGGGGTGCCCAAAAGGGACTGGTAGAGGGCTCGGAACAAAAGACCGAACGTGCGGGTGCAGTCTTCTCAGCCTGGAATCTGCAAGGATGGTCTTTTGTTCCTATCATTCAGAAATAGATCTGCTTGAGTATGTAAAGTGGGAACTACACTTTGCTTTCTCACTGTATTCAAAACAAAGAAAGATTTGGAAATCCAAAGCCACCTAAATCAAACCCTGCAGATGTTCGCAGGTATAGTCTGACACCGGATTTGTGGATGGTTGCACATTTCCACATCTCCAGGATTGATTATTTATGACCTGTGAAAACCATAGAAATGTAAAACGACAGATTAGGGCTAAAATGCTAGCTCTGTCACTCCCAGTTCCATAGGAAATGGTGCATGCACTTCCATTTCCATCGAAAATGATACCAAAGCAAATTACATTAACTCCTCACTAATAACATCACACAGTAAGGGGAGGACCCTGAACCAGTGGGACCCAACGGTGAAGGAAAGTGGAAGAGGTATATATTCCTTTACCAAAAAATCATAAAACAACATTCCTAGGTTGAATGTATGAACCACTACACTATGCATTCTAAATTCATAAAACAGTGTTCCTAAACACATGTCTGTAGACCCTAATGCAACCTACAATAGATTGTATTTTATTTCCAGACATATGCTAGAAACCCACAGTACCATATACAAATGGGATTGTATTGCTATAGGGGAATACTTACTAAGGGCCTCATCACGAGTTCGGTGGTAATGCGGCGATTTTCCCGTCGAGCGTAAAGTCTGCCCTGGAAAGGGTGAGGAAGCCCAAATTTAGCGACTAGGAGCTGGCCGTACTGGTGGAGGAGGCAGAGATCCACCATGAAGAGCTGCAGCAGTGCAAGACCAGTGGCCAGCGCCGAGCACAGATTTGGCGCAACAGTAGCCAAAGGGTAACTGCAGTGGGATGCGTGCCCCGGGATGGTGAGGATTGTCGCAAGCACCTCAACGACTTGCATGTGAGAGTCTGCGGCATCCTGTCACAGCACAGGAGTGCAAGCAGGGGCACTGGAGGAGGGCCACCACCACCCCCACCTGAACTCACACCCTGGGAGGAGAAGATGAGTGCCCTGATTGACATTGGCACCATCAAGGGAATTGGTGGAGCGGAGGAAGGCGCTGGCATTGATCCGACTGCAGGTGAGTCCCACCCCAAATGCATGCAACTGAAAGTACCACACATGCAGACCCTGAGTGAAGGAATGTGAAGAAATACGTGTGAGGCACTGCAGACACCCATAAGTGACCCCTTGATCCATTGAACCGTAGTGCTGCCTAGACTGCACGTGCAGTGCATCAATAGAAGGGGCAGGGGACAGACATCCATAGCCATGGGACAGCTACGTAGAGTGTGAGTGTGCAAGAATACACCCCCAGGACCCTGAGCGCAGTGCACCCCAACCCTGCATGTGATCTTGTCACACAAACATTCCCATGCAGTGTACCTCCACACTCACACATCACACCAATCACCACATGGTGACTGAACAAAATGCAAGTTGAATGCATAATTGATACTGTCCACATTCCCACTTGATGGCATGAACTGCTTGATACTTAAGTAGGTTGCCTTGAACTCAATCCACACCCTATGTGCCCCACAGGCACACGGCAAACCTCACGGGATGAAGATGATGGGGAGGAGGCCACACCATCACGGCGGCCGAGGCAGCGTGCCTCGACCAGCACCACCACCCCACAAATGGGCCGCACGGAAGGGAACCGACGCAGGCCACATCCCACATCACCACAACGCAGCCCAACCAGACCACTGCAGCACCCACATGTCCGCAGGGAGTCCGCGGCCAGCTCGCCCCAAGCCACCAGGCATACCCCCGATGCAGAGGGAGACACCTGTGGATCGGAGCCCGACGTGGGAGTGACACCTCCACGTGCGCATCAGGCAGGACGTCTGCATTCACCCGGAAGCAGTGACGCTGAAGGGATGGGCACACCACAGGGGACCCCAGGGCCAGGCACACAGGTAGCACAAACCCCACCTGTGGATGTGCGTCGTGTCCGCACACCACAGCCAGACGAAGACACGCCATCATATGGCAGCCCTGAAGACCGGCACTCAGAGCCCGGCAGCCCAATCCCAGCCGGCAACATGTCCCCATGCAGCCCCCCCCCAATAGCGCACAAGTGGCAGGCCAGTAACTGCCACATTTGTCACGGGGGCAGCAGTGATGGGACGACTGGACGTGATCGAGGCCAAACAGGCCAAAGTTGAATCCATGGCCAAACTGCACAGCCGGCACATCAAGGCCATCAGTGCATCCATACGCCATGGATGCAAGTACATTGCGCGTGACAATGCGCGCACACGCAGAGTGGTGGAGCAATGCACCTCAGCCCTGACAGGGTTTGGTCAAAGGGTGAGGGAGTTGTGCGAGGCAGTATCAGCACTTGCTGAGCAGACAAGGGAGGGGAACAACCTTCTCTGTCAGCCTATGAAAACAACCGGGTCAGTCCCATCGACCTCCACTACACCCATCCCTTGAGCCTTCTCCTAGGCGCCGTTCAATGCGCCACCTGAGGTCACACACACCAGAGGGGCCTGGACATGGAAAGCGCCCACGACCATCGTAGTTGGACATGACATCGCTGTGGGTGCCCTGAAAACAAACATGCACCTACCTGCACTGTTGTGGGGAGTTCACTGGGGGGAGAGGGATTGTGTGCTGGGTGTTCACTGGGGGGAAGGGGGATTGTGTGCTGGGTGTTCACTGGGGGAGGGGGGATTGTGTGCTGGGTGTTCACTGAGGGGAGGGGGGATTGTGTGCTGGGTGTTCACTAGGGGGAGGGGGGATTGTGTGCTGGTTGTTCACTGGGGGTGAGGGGGGAATTGTGTGCTGGGTGTTCACTGGGGGAAGGGGGATTGTTAAAATGAGAATAAATCAGGTTTCAAATTCCACAAAGCATGGACAGTAGTGATTGTGATTAAGTGCTCTTTAATGTTGAAGTGACATGTGCAAAATGTAGCCGTCACCCGTATTAAAAAAAACATCAATCGGGCCCTGTCTGGCCAACCTCCCCTCCCTCAGCCCAACCCTTTGTGCACGTGCAACACCCTCAGGCACGTCATCACCTTCACTCCCATCCTCAGGTGGCTGCACATGAGCATCAGGGGGCAGTGGCACATTCCTGCGACAGCAGATGTTGTGCAGCATGGCACATATCAGTACAAATTTTCCATCTTTTTCAGGTGCACACATCAATGCCCCTCCCGTAGGGTCTAGGCACCGGAAGCGTGCCTTCAGCAGTCCAAATGCCCTCTCCACGCAGATCTGTGTACACCCATGGGCAATGTTGTATGCCCGCTCTGCTGCAGTGTGTGGAGGATGTACAGGGGTCATGAGCCATGTGTACTGGGGATATCCAGAATCACCTGCAGGGGAGAGAAAGCAGGTTTGGGGAGAAGGTACGTTCAGTGGGTGTACAGGGCTCAGTCATCAGTGTCATTTTGGCATACTTGTCATTTGGTCACTAACATTGTGGAGTGTGCTGTGCTACGAGCAGCATTGATTCAATGAAGTACTCACAACTTGGTACGCATCTGTTTCAGAATGTAATAGTACTCATTCCCTTGTCACTGGGGAAGGGGACCCTTCCATCTGCTTGTGCATGCGAAAAGTGGCTACCTCATGTGTCATTGCCATTCCCTTTGGCTGCTGTTGCATTTACTGGTTGTCACTATTGTGTACTGTTCTCCAGGCATTTCATTGGCCAATCAGGGGACAGTGTTTATGGGATGTACATTGGCATTGATCAGACTACTTATGTGTGGTGCTTTTGTGGATGTGCCGACTTTTGTGTTACATTTGCATGACTGTCGGGTGCGCAGGGTTGGACGTCTGTACTCTGTCAGTGTGGGAAGCCATAGTGCTACTCACACAGGAGGCTTTGTGGTGGTAGGCCTTCCATATGTCACTGTGCTGCCACATGTCTTTTACATCCTGAATGGGTGTCTTCTGCTGTGTTGGACATGTCCAAGGTTTCTCGTGCAAGGTGCTTGAATGGAAATGCTGCACTGATGGTGCTGCCTATTAACATTCAGGGATTTCATTGTGTGTGACCAGCCCCATCAGCTGTGGATTAACATGCATTACGGTATATATTTGTACTCACCCAGCAGCCATGTGTTTCGCCCTCGGTGCCTTTCCATGTACGCTGGCAGGGTACTGTTGCACAGGACCATGGAGCCGTGGGTGGATCCTGGGTAGCGGCACAGCAGTGGCTGAAGGTGAGGTCAGGGCCACATGTCATCTGCACATTCGGGGAATGGTAATTTTTCCTGTTTCTGTAGGCTGCCTCATGTGCCGGGGTGGTACGATTGCTACATGTGTGCAGTCCAGGGATGCTATTACTTCCGGGACTTGGGCAATGGCATGGAATTGACCCTTCAGCTGGTTCACCTGTGCCTGTGTAGCTGGCAATGCGATGTGCTCATTCACATGATTCAACAGTGCATCCAGCACCTGTCCCAGCATGGAACTGAATGTGGACTGGGCCATGTCATGCATCATGGCAATGGTGTGTTGGTAGCTGCCAGTCCTGAGGAATTGTAGCACGGACACAAGCTTCACAAGCGGGGGTACTGCTGTGCTGATGGCTATACGGCTGCCGATGTCAGCCTGGATTGTGTCCAGCAACTGGGTGATGGTAGCCCTGTCCAGCCGATATTCGGTCACCAACTGGACATCAGTCAGGGCCCAGGGTGTTGGCCTGACCCTGGGGATGGCTGGCCGCCTTGCTGGTGCTGCTCTCCTCCTCCTTCTCCTCATCCCCACCACCCCCTGCGCTCCCAGGGCCCTGGCCTGGTTGGCTGGCCTCTGTAGCTCCAGGCGCAGCAGGTAAAAGTCCACATCAAGGCTCCCGCCTCCAAATGGCAGCATGGTGTTTGGAAGTGTGTGTTGTGCATGGGTGGGTCCTTTGTAGGCCTCTGAGTTGCATTGGTTTCACATGGGCCCTTATTGCTGTCTCCTCTCTGCTCATGCTGGCAGCATGGTGTTGGGAGGGTGTGTTGTGCATGGGTGGGTCCTTTGTAGGACTCTGATTTGCATTGGTTTCACCTGGGCCCTTATTGCTGTATCTTTCCTGCTCCTGCTGGTGGAATGGTGTTGGGGAGGGCATGTTGTGCATGGATGGGTCCTTTGTAGGACTCTGATTTGCATTGGTTTCACCTGGGCCCTTATTGCTGTCTCCTCCCTGCTCCTGCTGGTGGAATGGTGTTGGGGAGGGTGTGATGTGCATGGGTGGGTCCTTTGTAGTCCTCTGATTTGCAGGTGTAATGGTGTTGGGAGGGTGTGTTGTGCATGGGTGGGTCCTTTGTAGGCCTCTGATTTGCATTGGTTTCACCTGGGCCCTTATTGCTGTCTCCTTCCTGCTCCTGCTGGTGGAATGGTGTTGGGGAGGGTGTGTTGTGCATGGGTGGGTCCTTTGTAGGCCTCTGATTTGCATTGGTTTCACCTGGGCCCTTATTGCTGTAGCTTGTGTTCTTTTATCTCCAGCATTTTGCTGGGGGTATTTTCGGCGGATTGTCCACTGCTTTTGTGGCGCTAATTGCACCTACGCCAGACTTGTGATTGCTATGTTTTAGCGCAAATGGATACTGGCACTTTTACAGCCGACGCTTGTACAGCCGGCTATACTTGCGCCGGCTGTAATGAGGCCGGCGGTATTTGGACTTGTGATCCGACGGACCCTTAAAATCGGCGCTGATAGTGTTACTGCCGATTTTAAGGGTTACCGCCCAACTCGTGATGAGGCCCTAAATGTGATTCATATATCATGATGTTGATTTTTCCATGTAACCTTTCTCTGATACCAATACTTATACTGAGAATATAAAATATTTTAAAATTTGAATTTATTGAAAAATTATTTGAATTGTGGTTAACTGAAGAGTTTTAATATAATGGCCGATAAGCTGCAATGTTTTCATGGAATTAAGTGAGCTGCTTAGAGGTGGCATTGTATTAATTACGATTAGGAGTGAATGCCTGTGTGCATGTTTTTTAGAGAGAATATACAAGAGAGACCAATTCTTGTTTCTGTAAACCAGTTACAAATGTATCAACATTTTAATGTGGTGACTTCCCATGCATAAAGTTAGGGCCCAGCGTTAAAATTATTTTATTTGATTAATACACATGTCTAATTCATAATACAGCCTTTTTCTGCTCCCATAATTTTGGGGTGGGATTGTATATCGGAGGTGGGGGGGGCTGGGGGTTGTTGAATTAGGGGATACACCTTAGCAATATTTATATTTAAATCCACAAAAGATGCAACAGATGGTCCACAGTTGTTTGGACTGAACATGGGTTGCTGTTTTCCCCTGACTTCTTCCCATTACATGCTCCATGTCACCTTCCTTGCCGATATGCGTTTGTCTTGGAGGGTGCTGTGTGTGTCCTGTGATTTGATGGTTGGCAGTGGTTCTGGTTTCCACAGTGGATGTGTCACCTTCCAACTGTTGTGCGCTTCATTTGTCACGGTTGTGGGTGGTACATGTTCAAGTGTGCCTGGCTGCATTGTTTCAGACCTGTGTGGTTTTGGGTGTGCCACAGTTCTGTTGTGGGTTGCTGCAGCCATGCAGTAGTGGTGGTGTTTTCACTGGCCTTGTAAGGTGGTTTTGTTTCTGTGTGCCTTAGTTCCTTCCATAAGTGTACCCAGTAAGAGGTGTAGTAATCTGCCACTCTGGCTATGTAGCCTGGTGTCTGGAGTGCTTGTGTAGCATGCATTGAACCTTAGTGTAGAATGCTGCATGAGTGGTGGGTGAGTGTTCCATTGGATGGCAGTTGGAGAGTGAGGTGGCAAGGGTGTAGATCGACCTGTGGCTGTGCCTATTTGACTTACCTATTTTAATTCATGTGACCTCTGGGAACTGTACAGCAAACAAACCTTACGATATACCCATGGATCATATTTCTGTTTGGTGTGCTAGGTCACTTTGTACCCTGTAAAAGGTTTCCAATACCAAGAGCACCAGAATTAGGTTGCTCTGGACCAGTGGGGTTCTCCATGGACAGTCCGTCAGCCTGCCATGAATTGGTGGTAAAGGGGGCAGATTTCCAAGACATGAGGCCTATCGAAAGCCAAATAATGAAAAAGGCCAAATCCATTTCAGAGGACTTGACTACATTGTTGCTTGGTGTGGACATTTCAGTGTGCCACTCTCAAGCATTGTCAGAATGCTTCATCCTTCTGTCCCTGGGCCAAATTCTGTTGTGGGTTGCCCGATCACAGTTGGAAGTCCTACTTCCCTTTCTTTGACCCAGAAACTCAGGAACATCAACATGCATAAGGGGAACACGTGTCTCAGGGACACCTAATGATGTGCATGCCAAAAACAGTCCCCTTGGCCCTCATGTATCCAGAGAAGCACATGCAGAGAGGGCAGAGCAGCTGCACGAGCTAGACACAGGCCCCTTGGCCACATGTTCCAGGGTGGCCAGCCCAGCAGTAGCAAAGGGTGGACACTCCAGTTGGCCCTCATGTGTCCCGGGAGGCTGTTAGAGGAAGGCCGGACCATCACATGCACAGGGTTGACACTCCCTTGGTCCCCATGATAACTAGATCTGAATCATACCCAGCACCTGGAACCTTCTCGCTCTTGTACATGCTGCAGGGAACAGCTGCTTAGTGAGAGTTGACTCATTTTGCTTACTTGTGGTGATGACAATGAGGGGCGTTGGGCGTCCCTGGATCCTCCTTTAGACGGAAATCATGGCATTTGCATGTCCTTTTCATATCATGCACCAAAAAGTAAACGTTAGGTTGTAAGGATTCAGGCAGGATTCTCAGGAGTACATTACAAGCTGCTTTATTTTTCCATGGAGACGGGTTACAAGTTGCATGTTGCAGGAAACAAAGAGGAGATCACCCTCTTCTTAAGAAACCCTCTGCTGTCCCATCCTGCCCAGCTACCGCCCAATCTCCATCACTCTTTTCTTGGGCAAACTCCTAGAATAGCTGGCCATCTCCCAGCTTAATCTCCACACTGAATCTGTTGGTTGTCTCCATGAGGTAACTTTCAATAGGGGGAGCTTATTCCAAGTAGAAGGCTTAAGCCGTTGAGGCACTGTCGGCAACAGAAACTGAATCCCCGGGCACAAATGGTTGCTTACAGAAGCAAATTGTTCTGTGTGTAGGGCTTCAGTCTATGCGTCCTGCAGACCATGAAAAAAGGCAGCCGTAGCCCACAGCATGTAAGTGGTGGGGGCTGAGAGGAGGTGGGTTGAGGGGCAGTGCAGAGATGGGTGCAGGGGGGTGCCCAACAGGGACTGGTCGGGGGCTCAGAACATAAGACCGACCTTGCAGGTGCAGCCTTCTCAGCAAGGATGGTCTTTTGTTCCTATCATTCGGACTTAGATCTGCTTGAGTATGTAAAGTGGGAACTACACTTTGCTTTCTCACTGTATTCGAAACAAAGACAGATTTATTTTACGTGTGAAAAGATAGTATTTATGCACCAGTAAAGCCCAGCTCTATAGAAATCCAAAGCCACCTAAAGCAAACCCTGCAGATTTTCACAGGTATAATCGGATACCGGATTTGTGGATTGTTGCACATTTCTACATCTCCAGGATTGATTATTTGTGACTTGTGAAAACCATAGAAATTTTAAAAGACAGATTAGGGCTTAAATGCTAGCTCTGTCACTATCAGTTCCATGGAAAATGGTGCATGCACTTCCATTTCCATAGAAAATGATACCAAAGCAAATTACATGAACTCCTCACTAATAAAATCACACAGTAAGGGGAGGACCCTGAACCAGTGGGACCCAACTTTGAAGTAAAGTAAAGTGGGAGAGGTATTTTATTCTCTTACCAAAAAAATCATAAAACTACATTTCTAGGTTGAATGCATGTACCACTACACTATGCATTCTAAATTCATAGCACAGTGCTCCTAAACACATGTCTGTAGACCCTAATGCAACCTACAATAGATTATATTTTATTTCCAGATGAGCTGGACACAGGCCCCTTGGCCACATGTCCCAGGGTGGCCAGCCCAGCAGTAGCAAAGGGTGGACACTCCAGTTGGCCCTCATGTGTCCCGGGAGGCTGTTAGAGGAAGGCCGGACCATCAAATGCACAGGGTTGACACTCCCTTAGTCCCCATGATAACTAGATCTGAATCATACCCAGCACCTGGAACCTTCTCGCTCTTGTACATGCTGTGGGGAACAGCTGCTTAGTGATAGTTGACTCATTTTGCTTACTTGCAGTGATGACAATGAGGGGCGTTGGGCGTCCCTGGATCCTCCTTTACACGGAAATCTTGGCATTTGCATGTCCTTTTCATATCATGCACCAAAAAGTAAACGTTAGGTTGTAAGGATTCAGGCAGGATTCTCAGGAGTAAATTACAAGCTGCTTTATTTTTCCATGGAGACGGGTTACAAGTTACATGTTGCAGGAAACAAAGAGGAGATCATCCTCTTCTTAAGAAACCCTCTGCTGACCCATCCTGCCCAACTAACTATCGCCCAATCTCCATCACTCCTTTCCTGAGCAAACTCCTGGAAAAGCTGGCCATAACCCAGCTTAATCTTCACACTGAATCTGTTGGTTGTCTCCATGACCATCAGTCTGGCTTCAAAGCTGCCAGAAGCACGGAAACTGCTCTGCTGAACATCCGTGAAGACCTGCTTTCCAACCTTGATTCCAACACCTCCTGTGTCCTCATCTTACTTGATCTCTCTTCTGCCTTTGACACGGTCAACCGTGCCATCCTGCTCAAACGTCTCCGTGATAACCTGGGTATCACCGATCAGGCCCTGACTTGGCTGACCTCTTTCCTCTCCGATCGACCCTCCCAGGTCCTACTTGGGTCCTTCCTTTCCTCTATCTCACTCTCTACCTGTGGTGTTCCCCAAGGGTTTAACCTCTCTCCCAGGCTGTTGAACCAATAGCTGGCACTTCTTGCCCACCACATTGCCGCCCTCTGCCCCAACTTTCAGTGCTATGTGGATGACACTCAACTCCTTTTCAGGCTCCCCTCTGCCACTTCTTCTTCATCTCTCACCTCTGACTGTCTGCCATCTAGGAGTGGTGTGCCGCCAATGATCTCTGCCTTAATGCCAGTAAGACTGAGATTCTCCTTGTCGACACATCTGTGCCCTCCTTTCCTGTCCCTCTCTGGCTGGCCTCGCTTGGCCCTCCTCCTGCTCCCATCTGTGAGGCTAAAAACCTCTGAGTCATCTTCGACTCCACACTCTCCTTCTCTCTGGTTCTCTCTAGGTTGGACTACTGTATCAGCCTCTTCTTAAATCTGCCTGCTTCTACTCTCCGCCCTCTGCAACTCATCCAGAACAGGACTGCAAGACTTGTCCTTGGCCTCAAGCCCAGGGATCGTATCTCTCCAGGACTGAAATCTCTGCATTGGCTCTCAGTGGCTGCAAGGATTAAGTTCAAGACCCTGTGCATTGTCCACAAGGCCTACTGGGGCCTCAATACCTTCAACTCTCTCTTTCTAAATATCTTCCTTCTCGAGCTCTTCGTTCTTCCGCCTCCAACTCCCTCAGGGTCAGTCGCTTCTCCAAGCAACGATTTGGTGGTAAATCTCTGTCTTCGGCCGGGGCCTCCCTCTGGAACAGCCTCTCTGCCCCCCTGAAACTTGAGGAGAGCCATCTCAAAACCTTCCTCTTTGCTTCTGCTTTCTCTCCTCCTCTCCCCTGCTGACCTCCTAGCTGTAACCGTCACTGCACTGCTTACCTGGACACCCTCAGATCTCGTGCCCAGGTCCCCTATCCCCAGCAATTGCACACTTGCACTGCCTCCCTGGCAACCTCCGCATTTGTGGACTGTTTCTGTATCCCTACAGTCCACTACCTGCACTTGACACCTGATATCTGCACTTACCCTTGCACTTGCCACCAGCTGAGCACACCCTTCACCTATAGCTTTATTGTCTATCTCCTACTGTTGATCTCATGTATTGCACTGACCCCCTACCCAAGCACTTTTCAACTTTCCCTGCACTTGCGCGATCTCAATGTCACCTGGCCTAGTAAGATCCTTGTCTCTGTCTTCCCTCTGTTCCCCCTCCCTTGCCTCGTCGCGCCTTGAAACACTTGTGTATAGGCGCGTTAGAAATGCCATATCATATCACCCGCCGGACACACCATCACATCCAGCTGTCAGGCACCAACTGACTCCCACTGAACATCCACTCAAGCAACGCTCTCTACATTGCACTCTGCGTCATACACCCGTGTTGTTTACTGGCATCTTTAGCCATTGACAGCATACAGAATACAGCAGACTGCCTCCGAAAATAGCCTGCATCTGCAAAAATACCACCATAGACAACTTAAAACGAAAGCATGGCCATTGTTGCTACCTATTCTAGATGGTTTCTGCACTGTCATTTAAGACATGGGTATTCGTTCTCTTTGGAAATTCTCTGCGCAAATACCTCACAGAGCATGCGCCATTATTGGGAAAGAGTATGAGTAGCGTCTACAATGTATTACTTGTCTGCCGCGCTGCATCAAATCACGGAACGAGCAGTGCAGTAAGGCAGTGGGGGAATGCTTTCTAACCCATTCTACTACAATGCTGCCACGGACTGCATCTTCCCAGCTCTTGTTTTAAGATGAAAAATAGTGTGCCTTGCTGCCAGGCGGTCCCTCTATAATTAAGGTCCTCTTTGTTGTGGAGGTGATGTGAAAATCGACGGCTGCTACAAGGGACCCGTTTGTAGAGCAGCAGTGCGCAAGCTAGAATTGCGCAATTATCATTTGTAAAGAGAAACTGTTATCAAAGCGACCGCAGGAGCCAACCCCAGGACTCCTCTCGCAGTCGTGAAATGCGAAGCGTGTATTTCTCAGAAACGCATCCCGCTCTCAAGCTGCCTGCATTATTCATGCGTCATTGTTAAACCTGGTCTCCAGCACCTGAAGACAGATTTCTTGGGTCCGACTATTTCTTTTCCTTCCGGGTGAGTGAGCTGCAGCGTGAATGATGGCGCTCTGCTTCTTCGCATCGTTTTCCTATCAGGTGCAGTCCTCGCTGGGGGGCGGGAGATGGGCGACAAATTTGCTAAATGCGGTCAGGAGCAGGCAGCCCGCGCGCCTCGGCTACCCTCAGAGTGACGTGGAATTATTGTGACCGGCTGACATGTACGTGGGCGCGCGGGAGTAATGCCCCGAGATTGATCCCACTTTCGCTTCCAGCGGCCTGTGAGCTACCCGACAGTGCTCGTACTTTGGATGGGCCGAGACATTATTTCATTGGCTCGGTCACTCTGGGCTTCTTAACAGCGCCAGTAACAATGGCGGTGCATAGTTGCTAGGCAGCAGCACTCCATTTGCAAACGCCTCGGCTACTGCATGTGCTGTGTGTCCTAGTCACCCCCCTGTTATGAAGGGCACTTTGATCGATCTTCACTCCAGGGTAATTATGACAATGTCCATACATAGACCAGCTGTGGCGCCATATCCGCAAATCCAGGTTGCTTTATTGTACATAGGTACATTTATACACCCCAGTTACTTGCAGGTATTTATAGCATACATGGCCATGTAGATATAAGCATATATCAAGTGGCGCAAGAGATACCCACCGGCCTTCCTCTCAATCCAGCTCAGGCCCCTAACTTTCATTCACGGAACACTCACTCAACATTCCCCTGAGCTCCCCATCATACATACACTGGCGTAACGGGAGGCCCCACCGGCACATGTCCTGGGAGGAGCCCCACTTGGAGAAATGTAACAGAAATAATGTCTTCATGAAGGCAGAGTGACTACAAAAAGAAACTTTCTTTTTGAAGTCTGAGGGCTCCCCCACCCCATGGCATGGAAGACCCTAGGCTGGAGGCCTCCATGTCATGGGGTGGCGAGCCCTATGACTTCAAAAAGCGATAGTTTATTTTTGAAGTCACTCTGCCTTCACAAAGAAATTATTTTGGTTATGGTTCGGTCCTTAACCGAAATAATTTCTTTATGAAGTCAGAGTGACTTCAAAAAGAAACAATAATGGCCCTCATTAGGACCCTGGCGGATTTTTTCCGCCGTCGGCGGACTTTTCCGCCATGGCGCAAAGTCCCTTTACGCCATGGCGGATGGCGGACTTACCGCCCCATTCCGAGGTCGGCGGGGCGGTAAGTCCCCATTGACCCATTTACCCTTCCCCATTCCCATTTCGGCCCCATAGGGCTCAATGGGAGTGGGGAAGGCGTTAATTACGCCACCGTAAATTACGGTGGCGTAATTAACACCAAGGTCCCATAGCGCCATGGATTTTTACGCCCGCAAAAAGCGGGCGGAAAAATGACCATGGCGCTATGGGAACTCGTAGTTGGCGGTAAGGGGTCGGCGCAGCTAACGCTGGCGCAAACCCCTTAGCGCCAGGGTCCTAATGAGGGCCAATGTCTTTTTGAAGTAATTGGGCTCCCCTCAACCCCATGACTTGTGCGAGTGTATGGTGAAAGGGTGCACACTTAAATGTACGGGTGGCTGCCTGGGTGTGCCTGTATGGTGAAAGGGTGCACACTTAAATGCATGGTTGGCTGCCTGGGTGTGCCTCTATGGTGAAAGAGATCACACTTATATGTATGGATGGCTGGGTGTGCGTGTGTGTATATGGTGACTGGTGTGTGTGCTTGCGTTCAGGGGCGCACAAAACCTACATTTCGGGGGGGCTAACCCTTCAAATGTTGGGAGAGGCGCTAACATCACGGGCGGTGGGCGAGGGGCAAACTCATTTGTTTGGGGGCAACTAATTTCTGTACTCATTTTAATGAGACTATTCTAGTGCAGCTTCAATGTTACAAGCAGTTAACCCTCTCCTTTATGGTTGAAAGCACCCACTTATGGACTGCTGTGAGAATGAGTGGTCTCCTGTTCCCTCTCTACCCTTCCAATCTCTTCCCTGACATGCAAGTACTAAACCCACATCACGATTTCAATTGACAAAAAAAATTTGGCATTTGAATGCAGGTACTCACAGTGAAACACTTTATGTTAGTAATTGATGGGCTCTTGTTAACAGCGAAACCCAGGTGCCCTTTAACATCTCTGTCTGGCTAAAGCCAGGTCAAGTCAACATAGCTCAAAATGTCAGGAACGGAGGGGGAGTGCTGAATCCCAGTCAAATCAATGGTGTTGCACCACTACTTGAGTTTAATGGCCTGATTACTTATTGGTAATCCTCATTACTCCTTTCCCTATTCTTCCTCGTCCCAGTACTTGTGTATGAGGCAGTACTTTTGTATGGGGCACTCTGCCTCATAGATAAGCACTGGGATGGGGTAGAGGTACATGGAGGTAATGCCTGATTTAGCTACCTGTATTCTTCATTACTCCTTTTTGCACTCTTCCTCATCCCAGTATTTACCTATGAGGCAAGGTACCTCATACATAAGGTCTGTGGCAAGGAAGAGGGATGTGGACATTCTGGGCCAAGCAGCTGATTTTGGAAGTTGGGGTAGGGGTGGAAGGGAGATGGGATGGGGGGGTGGCACTGTCCAACAAAGCATAATGGTTGTCCATGTCCAGGCTAAGCAGGCATAATATGTGGTATTAGTGGCTCGAGAGGAATTTTGGTGCAGCCAGTCTATTCATTACTCTGTTTGGTATGACCTTTTTTAACTGTGAATTTCTGATAAAGCAGTCTTGCTAAGTGTAATTACCTGGCTAGACTGGCATTTGGGTGCTGCCATTCCAGCGGTTTCTTACTGCGGCATTGTATATTTTTTTTGGGCATCTGTTATTAAATGATATATGTCATTTATAATGCGCCTGTACACATTTTTTTCTAGGTGCGACAAAACAAGGGAGGGAAGATAGAGAGAGGACAAGACAAACAAGCTTACTAGGCCTTGTGTCATTCAGATTGTGCAAGTGCGAGAACGAGAAGTGCAAGGGGAAAGGGAGTGGGAAGTGAAAGGGAGAGAGAGGGAAAAACAGGGTAGAAATTCTCTGAGTAAGTGCAGCCAGGGCAGCACAGCTCTGGGTATTGCAAGGAGAACAAGGGACTGTAGGGTTACAGTTACAGCCCCTAAGTGCGTGTTTGGCCCAGTGGTTGCAAGGGTGACTGATCAAGAAAGAGTCTGGACTCAGTGAGACTCTGAGGGTAGCCAAGCAACCAGTCGGTACAGCAGAGAGGTAGGTCAGCAGGAGAGGGAGAGAGAGAGAAAGCAGAGGAGAAGAGGAACGTTTTGAGCTGCTGCCGAAACTTCAGGTGGTCCGGCTTAAGTTTGAGCGGGGCAGGGAGTTCATTCCAGAGGGAGGCACCTGCAGACGAGAGAGATCTAACCCCCACACTCACCTGGAGAAGCGTCTAACCCTTTGAGAGTTGGAGGTAGCTGAGCGAAGGGCTTAAGAAGGAAGGTATTTTGGAAGAGAGCGTTGGATATAGTGCGGGCCCCGGGCCCAGAAAGCCTTGTGGACAATGCAAAGGTTCTTGAACTTGATCCTTGCAGCAATCGGGAGATTTTAGGGCTTCAGAGGTAAGATCCCTGGGCTGGAGGCCAAGGATAAGTCTTGCAGTCCTGTTCTGGATTAAGGTTACAGTTGGTTGGAGTTATCTGGGTCGGGACTACCAGTCCACCGCGCACCTTGTTTATGGAATAATTGTATGTTAACCCGCAGCCTGGCTCCGCCAGGTGACACGGTTTCCTCGGCTCCCCTACGCTGACCCGGCACTAGAATTGGCTATCCAGCCACACTGGCACCCTGACTCGGGAGGACCACCCATCAGCTCTATCCAGAGCCACATTTCTACCCTATTGGCCCTGAAAAAGACTTGGGTCGAAACGCGCGTCGGCTGTGTGCACTCATGTTGAACAACTGGCATCATCTGCCACGTTAATGTTTTCGGATTGCTCTGGTGTTTTGTTGAAAACAATAATAAAGCAACAATTTACTAGAACCAACATGACTCCTCTGACCTGATGATGAACCTAAACCATTAGCGAATCAGCTAAATCCTTGGATTATTGAATCCCCCCAGCACCCAATATCATCCACGGGTTTGCCATCCCACCTACTGTTCTGGCTTAGTTGCAGAGGGCGGAGAGTAGAGGAAGGAAGATTAAGAAAGAGGCTGTTGCAGTAGTCCAACCTAGAGATAATCAGGGCTCTGGAGAGAGTGAGCTTCGGGGGGAAGTGAGAAAGGGAAGAGTCCCTTTGAGGAGGAGCCGCTGGTAGTGGGACTCTTGGCGACGTCCTAGATGTGAGGAGAGAAAGAGAGTGGAGTCAAAGATGACACCAAGTTTTTTTGCCTCGCAGGAAGGCGAAGGAAGAGGGCACAAGGCAGGCAGCCAGAGTGAGAGGGAAAGCAGGGGTCCCAATGAGAATGATCTCCATCTTACTGGCATTAAGGCAGAGAACGTTGGAGGCGCACCAATCCTGAATCGCAGATAGACAGTCAGGAATGCGCGAGAGAGGAGTTTGAGGGGAGCCTGGAGGAAAGCAGAGTGTCATCTGCATAACACTGAAAGTTAGAGGAGGAGGTATAGATCAGGTGGGCCAAGGGGGCAAAGTAGAGGTTTAAAAACCAGGGTGAGAGGATTGAGCCCTGGGAAACGCCACAGGTATAGAGAGATGTGGCGGAGAGAAACTGACCAAGTTGGACCTGGGAGGGGTGGTCCAAGAGGAAGGAGGTCAGCCGCTCAAGGGCCTGATCCTGCCCAGGTTCTCATGGAATCAATTGATCAGCATGGCTTGTTGAGCGTGTCGAAAGCAGAGGAAAGATCAAGGTGGATGAAGACAGAAGGAATGCTGGAATCAAGGTTAGAGAGCAGATCTTCCCGGGTGTTCAGGAGAGCAGTTTCCGTGCCTCTGGCAGCTCTGAAGCCAGACTGATGGTCATGGAGACAACCAATAGATTCAGTGTGGAGAATAAGGTGGGAGATCGACAGCTTTTCCAACAGTTTGCCCAGGAAAGGGGTGATGGAGATGGGGCAATAGTATGCAGGGCAGGCAGGATCGGCAGACGTCTTCTTGAGGAGTGGGTGCACAAGAGAGTGCTTAAGGGGACAGGGGACCTTTCCAGTGGTGAAAGTGTGATTGCAGAAATCGGCCAAGACTGGAGTGAGGGTGTCAATATGGTCCTTGATTGGTCTGGAGGAGCAAGGGAACACCTGTTTGGACGACACTTTCATAGATCAGACTTGTCTAGAAACCTCGTCAGTTGTTGTCAGAGAGAAAGAAGACAAAGGAGTAACAGAGGTAGGGATGGCCAAAGGTGGGCCGAGAGAGGAAGAGGGAGAGGAAGAGGAGATGGAGGACAGGATGACCTGAGTTTTAGCGGAGAAGTGAGAGGACAGAGTCATACAGAGGGCTTGGGAGGGAACAGGAGAGGTAAACACTACAACAGGATTGACCAGTTCCTTGCATATTTTAAAGCGTTTGGTCGTGTTGAGGCCACAGCGACGCAGGCCTGAATGTGTGTTCTCTTTGATGAGTGTTATTGCTTCGACTGGCATTTTGGTGCAACCAGTCTATGTATGTCTAAATGTGGCTTGGCATGCTTTACTGTAATGGTATTATGTGTCTACACTGGTCTACATTGTCCAGCCAAGGTTTGTGCGCATTGCGCAAGCATGATAATCTAGGCCGGCCCGGAGTGTGGTGCGACCAGTGATTTGTTGCCGAGTTGGGGAGGGGGGTCCGCTCAGCATGACACACAGGGGGGCCCCCACATTTTGTGTTACGCCACTGCATACATACACCAACATTCTATCAGCATGCATTCATGGCCAGTGAGAGTGAACTGGACTAACTCACATCATAACACACTTCTACACAGGACAGGAAACCAGGGGATATTTACGGGAATCAGCTACAGGTAGCCAACAAAGCATTGATATTTTTTCAAAGCATACCGATGGTGGGATTTTAGGGAAAAGCAAAACCGTTGGTTTCCTGTAAATTGCGATGTACATAGCGCTGACAGCCCAAACTTGCGCCCCATCAACTCATACCCCATCTGCTCCCCCCCAGTCATACCAGTCACACCAAACTTGTAACCCCACTCCCTTAATGCCACCCAGCAGTTCCCTGAATAAAGAGGCAGGACCAGTAGTTTAGGTGGAAGTTAAAGTTGCAGCAGCAAGCTTTATTGAACATCGAGCCAGAAATTAGCCTACAGGTGATCCGTTTCTCCACCACACCTCAGGATTCTGCTCTGGGCTTGGTTTCCAGGGTCGGACTAAGGCATAAAATTGTCTCGGGCACCAACGAAAAAGGGTCCCACAGTTGCAAATGGGAATTCATTTGTTTTGTGACGCTGTTTGAATAGTAACCAAGGGGGAGGTTTTTGATCAAATGTAATGCAAATTGTACATTTTAAAGAATATTTATTCAGCAACACTGCTCAAAACTATTAGCTGCATCGTGAAGTAACTGGCCCACATTGGCCAAAAGTGCCCCACTTTGACTAAAAAATCTGGCCACTCACGCATTTCCCGTTTTTTGGTTCTACCATGGGCCTATTGCCCTATAAGCCAGTCCGAGCCTGTTGGTTTCCTTTGCCCTCCCCTACCCACCGGGGTCCGTGAGGACCCCATCAGGTGAACCCCTTCCATACTTAGCCATCCCGTCTCTGCCCATGGCCATTTTTATTTTTTCTTCCCACTTATATTTCATTTCCCCAATTCTGTTCATTTCCCCAGTTCCTTGCCATTACCCCAATCTTTTCATTCCCAGATTCTGTTAATTCCCCTATTCTTTCAGTTCCCCAATCCTCCCCATCCCCCCACTTCTATTCCTTCCCCCAATTCTGTCCATTCCCCATTCATTTCCCTTCCTCATTTCTTTTCACTCCCCAATTCTTACCATGCCCCACTTCTTTAGTTTTTCAATACTTTTCATCTCCAACTCTTTCCATTGCCAATTCTTTAATTCCCAAATTCTTTCTACACCCCATATCTTCAATCTATTAATTCCCCCAATTCTTTCAATACCCCCTCATTTCATTTGCCCAATTGTTTCCATTACCACCATTTTTTTCATTCCCCCCAATTCTTTCCATACCCAGCAATTATTTCCATACCCCAAGTCTTTTCAATACCCAATTCTTTGCCTTCTCCAATTTTTTCCATTCCGCCGGTTTTTCTTCCTTCGTCATTAGTTAGTCATTCAACCACTAGAATGCATTGCCCATTTTCTTTAATTTGCCTTCTCATAATCTTCCCACCTACCACCCCCACTGTTGGAGTAAGAAGGACTTCCAAGCCGCCTATACTTCCCCTTTACAAGGGCTTCCCCCTGAGTCTAGTACCCCTGGGTTCCATTCTTTCTAAGCTAGCGGCTGCACAGTCCCCTTATGGTATCTGGCAGTGCTTTCTGTAAGGATACACCATGTAACATCCGCTGGAGAAATCTGGAAGAGAAAACAGATCATTACAAAGTTACGGACAAAACTAAAAGGAGGGAGGATGGGTGTCTTCTCACTGAGGGAAGCAGGACCAAAGAGGGTGCCCATCCAGCCCCAGCACCTTATATAGGCTGCTCTTTGGCTGTGCTTCTCCTTCCATCGCCGCCCTGTGACCTGGCTTCCCCTTCCCTATTGGCTTGGCAAATCCCCCCCTCCTAATCCCCCTTATCCAGGTGCAGGGCTTGGTGGGCGTCCCCGCTAAGGGCGACGCCTGCCTATGGCCGTCATGGGACGGTGCAGTCTATGGTACATAAAGTCGAAAGCACTAGTTTGAACAGACTGGTAATCGGGGCCAGGGTGGAGCTAGCTTACCACAAATGTGTAAAAGGTGATTATGTAGAAACAACAAGCTTTCACTGATTTTCGAACAATGACAGTGTACAGTTTAGTGGTATTTGCTAAATCTGTCGCTGGGCGGGACTTATTGCACCATAACTCAGATGAGGTTTATGACTCTGAGACTTCTACAGTGGTGAGTTGATGCAGTATAAAAAGAATCCTAATAGTTAAATACCAAGGTAGGCTTCTGACCTGGTTTGACATGTCATGCACCCCATTGTCACATTTCAAACAAGGGGAAAATAACACTTCTGATGATAAAACAGCAAAAATCAGACATGTCATTTCACCAAAATGCCTGGGGTAGCGGAAGTAACATCACACGACCCTTGACCTCTGATGACATCACAGCAAGGGACATCACCGATGGCACACAACCTTTCACCCCTTGACAAAACAGGAAGTGGTATCACATAGCATTGTTGCTCAGTACACAAAGATACATATGGTTATATCACTGTAATATGATATATATTTCATACAAGAATGGATCACCATGGATCTACGTTAAAATAACAAATTCCTTTATTTAAAATCGCAAAGCCGACTTGCTTGCAGTTTGTACCTCAAGCTTTTCGAATTCAGTTGTTTTGTCCCCTGCTTCGCATTTACTGTATGCGGGTGCTACCCCTGCAATCCCCAAAGCCCATAATGTCGAACTAGGTGACCAGGGGACACACCTGCAATCCCTGCACCCCTAGTTCAGTATTTTGGGCTTCGTCATTTTCTTTCATGCCGAATGCGCAGAAAAAGCATATTCACCAGTTTATTTACATTATTTTGGTGCAATACCGATCACCATATATAGCATTAATATCAGTGTGTATAGGCCCATATTACCAAATTACTGTGAATGTAAGCAGATGTCCAACACAACAACCTGCACTATTCTACATCACTCTGGCTAAACTAGACAGAGCATCTCGAAGAGGCCTAAACCCCAAAGCGCAGACATCCAGTGCCTGCCAAAGTGTCTGGCCACAGACTGGAAAGAGCAACTGACAAAACACAAGTTCAACCAGAAGACAAATCAGAGACTGCACCATTTGATGCTTTTAGACTTGGACAATACGCGCAGGGATGTTCTTGTCAATAGTGTGCTTTGAACCATTGCACAGCAACCCACTCCCACAAGTCACCCAGAGCCAGAATACCCCCTAACCATTTTCACCACAGGCACCCCACCATCCACTGCAAATCACTAAGGGCCCTCCGTCAACAGCTTTAAAATGTCTGGCACCCACTCCCACCCTCCAACATCTTACACCTCCAATGCCTTGCTCCAACACCTTCATGTTTACACAGTGCCAACCTCCAGCAACTTAAGTCTCCAGCGTTTTCCAACACCATCAACCTTAAGAAAACTAGCAACTTAAGTCCCCAGGACCCTCCTTCCGCACCCCAACAGTGTGAGTCTCAATTACCCCCCACAAACATGTTATATCTGCATTCAATGTATTTCAACTCTCTTACAACACATTACGTCTCAAACATTCTCTCCCAACATCTGTAAGTCACTAGTACAACATCTGTCTCCAGGCTTAAGGCTGAAACATGTTTGAGGAAGCTTGTGTTCTCGTGCAGACGTGATGTGACCTAGCAGTTTGGGCCGGACTGTCCCTTTTGGGGTGGGACCAAGCCTGATTTGCATATAGTCTTTCCCCTCCTGTAGTGGCTTGGCAGGCTGAAACACGATGGTCTGGGGGGAGAGGGGAGGAAGAGGGGCGGGGGTCTCAGATCACTGCCAGTGGTTATGAATGATTTGAAACCTTCCAGCCATCACCTTTTTGTTTTGCATATTTGCTAAGAACCCACATTTCTATTTGTTAGATAGCAGGCATAGGGGGCGTGTTGGAGGCTATGTTGCAGGTAACAGTAATTTGCAGGGTTTCATTTATTTTAAAATGTAAACAGCAGTAGCCCCATGACATCACCTCTAGAAAAGGCCCTCTTTATTATTTTCTCTGGTCCTTAATATCTTGCACAATGCCAGCCTCCTCCAGCTTCTAAGCACTCGAACAGGAACTGAACCCGTGTTGCACTGCATGCTCTTGTTCCCAAAGCAACTGTGTTGTCCCTGAGCTGGTCTTCCCAATATATATATTTGTTGCTTGAGGAAGCAACAGATGGTTTACTTCAAAGGCAGAAGGCAACTTCTTGTAAATTAATGATCTCACCTTGCGTCTATCTACAGTGTGCCTGTGATGCAGGTCTGGCAGGTCTGGGCCAGGTCACAGAGTGCCCATGCAGGATTGGTGGTAGAAGCCACTGGGGCGCACCCCTCTCATCACAGGCCCAGTGGTCACTGGATGTGCAAAGCAGAAAACGAAAAACACTGATGAGATTTGCATTCATGCTGTGCTGTCACTGAGTACTGTAGGCTGCTTTTACCCATTCCCTGCTAGCTAGACCTAGCCCATACTCTTCCTGTTGCTGCAGTAAACAGTTTGAGCTGCGCAGACAGCCCTGCCTCCTGAATCCAACCATTCAGGCATTCTTCACTAATGGACTGCCAACTTGTTAGTGATGGCGGCTTCATGGTTTTCCTGCATCCCTGTTATTTCTCCAGCTAATGAGATCTAGATTCCAGGTGAAAAAAGCTGTGGCACATTTGTATTTGTATTTATTTTATTTATAAAGCGCAGCCAAGCCCTGGGCATCTGGGCGCATACCTTACATATGCATATGTTGCAGCATTGCAAGAAATACAGACAGGGAATATACAAAATTATACAATTATACATAGTTGTTATATACATCTGTTGCAGCATTACAAGACATGCCGAGAAGGAATATTACAAAATTATACATAGTTATTAAATACATAAGGCAGAGTCAAATACAGTAGTTATATGCAATGAGATCTTGCGGTGTAGTGAGGTGTAAGCATGGGTACCGGTAGGAGGTTAAGACTCCTGCTCGAGGAGCCAGGTCTTTGATTTTTTTCTGAATAGTGAGTAGGATGGTTTAGCTGGTATCTAGTGTTTCCATCGAAATTTTTTCCAAGGAAACCTTTTCCATCGAAACATATCCATCGAAAATATATGCATTGAATGCATATATGTGTAGAGTAAAGGGTTAATTTTCGTTAGGGTGGGCTTTTAAGGGTAAAAAACAGGGGGTTGGGGCGTGACCCCCAAAAAATAAAAAATACAAAAAAATGCATTAGATGCAAATATTTACAATGGATAGGTTTCGATGCAAAAAACTTTTCGTTGGAAAGACCATAATCCGGTTCAGCTCTCAGTGTTAAAGGTAGGGTGGGATGTGGTGGGATCTAGGGATGTTTAGTGCTGATCTGATGGCGTTATTTTGTATTGTTTGCATTTTTTTTTATTCCTTTGGTTGGTACCCAGATAGAGAGCGTTGCAATAATCTAGTTTAGATAAGACCAGAGCTCTGGCTACCGTTATGCAATTTGAGGGGGTTAAGAAAGGTCTGCAGGCTGTGATTAATTTTCATGTATAGGCCGTAGACGATGCATTTGGGTTGGTTTGTTTGGTGAGCGCTAGTGCTGAGTCTAGATAGATACCCAGGGTTTTCACAACCTTAGAAACTTTGATGGTATTGTCATCGATGTTAAAGGTGTTGAATTTGTCGTCAAATTAATTGAGTTTTAGTTGCGATCCTAGGAGTAGTAACTCTGTCTTATCGCCATTAAGACAGAGTCCATGTTTGGCCATCCATGCCTTTATGACAATGTAGATGTAATTTATTGCTTTGGTGTCAGTATCATAGTCACCTGTGATGGGGATGAGTATTTGGGTGTCATCTGCGTAATTAGTGTAGGTGACACCCAAACAGTTAAGGTAATCAAATAGGGGTTTAGTAAACATATTATATAGAGTCGGAGACATGCAGGAGCCTTGGGGGACTTCACAGGTGACTGCGGATGGCTCAGTTGAGGCTGTAGGTGCGAAGACCCTCATGGATCTGTTGTCTAGGAAGGATTGGATCCATTTATTGGCATTAACCGAGAAGTGAGCAGCTGAGGTAAGGTTGGTGCAAATAACTTTATGGTCTACCAGGTCAAAGGCAGCCGATAGGTCTAATGGTAGGAGTATGACAAGTTTGCCTTTGTCCTTAAGGTCTTCTATTTGTGTTTAAAGGTCGATCAGGGCAGTTTCTGTACCGTGCCTGGGTCTTAAACCAGATTGCCTGATACCAAGCAGGTTGTTTGCTTCAAGATGTGCTTGTATCTGAAGGTAAGCTGCTCTGTCGAAGATTTTTCGTAAGAATGGAACCATAGTGATAGGTCTATAGTTGGTTGGGATGCTTGGATCTAATGTAGGCTTTTTCAGTAAGGGGAGGACCCACGCATCATTAAGGTTATTCAGGACGATGCTGGTTTTGAAGGAAGCATTGATTAGGAAGGTGATGAAGGGAGCAAGTTCCTTGGCTGCTTCTTTAATGATAGTGGCAGGGCAGATGTCCCCCTGGCATTTTGAAGGTTTGAGTATGGCTATTATGTCCTCGATTTCATTACAGGTGAGAGGCGAGAAGTTAAATGGTTTGATGGTAGTTGCGGTTGGGGGTGAATGGACGGGATCTCAGGTGAGAGACTACATTTTTTAGATTCTATTTTATCTTGTAGAATAATTATTTTGCCTAGTAGTGCTTTTTTAATATTGGAGCACCAAGTAGTGTCTTTGGTGCAGGTGTCTGGGGGACACACTGGGGTTTTTCAGCTCTTTAAGAATATTGAAGAGTTCTTTCGTACTGGATTTAGCTTGAGTGATTCGGTTGTTGTAGGTGTTTTTCTTAGCCTGGAATATTGCCTCTTTGTAATTGATGGCAGTTATTAAGTATTTTTCTTTGTTGGAGGCTGTAGACAAACTCTTCCAAAGATTTTCTGAATTCCTTTTGATTTTGTGTAGCGACCTAATATGTGGGGTAAACCATGAGTTGAGAGGCGCGATGGGTTTGGCTTTGCGCAGTTTAATTGGCGTTATGGTGTTCATGGCCTTGAGTAGAGTGTGGTTATAAAGCTCGACCAAGGCGGTTGGGTCCGTGTCTAGAGTGGAGGAATTGATAATCATCTGTAATAATGGTAGGACTTTCTCTGCCTTGATGTCGTGATTATTTCTAGTGTGTGTGGGGGGTGAGAGGTTTTTGGGGTTCATATGGAGAAGGAGATGAGGTGTTGGTCTGACCAGACGCTGGGTGTGTTCTGAAGGATAGTTATATTACAATTGCGGTCAGCCAGCCAGTCTAGAGTCCTACCTTTGTTGTGAGTAGGTTCATTGATCCAGTGTTGACAGCCTAGTTCTGAGATTGTATTGGCCAGTGATAGAGCATTAAGGTCTTTAGACCTAGCATTAATGAGGGTGCTTTTTAGCTGGGTGGCGGCATTCTTCTGCTTACTCTCCTGTTGTGCAGTGGGGAGGTATTGTTTGGAATATGCTTGGATAGGTTCTGTGCTTTAGTGGTAAGTTTGGAGTCGGGTGTCTGGAACCCAGTCTGAAGTTTCTGCTTTTTAGTGAGCAAGACTGATTGGGGGTGTATTTGGAGGCACATTGTTTGATCCATTGAGCCGGTGTGATGGCGTGGGTCTTGCTGAAAGTAGGTTGCGTGGAGCGTATTGTGATATGTGTTTGCGTATTTATGTGTGCTGTTTGAAGAAGAGGATGTTGATGGTGGAATGTTATCTGCTGCTGGCAGTCTCTGGGACATAGATAGGGAAATGACGTGACTTTGGGGCGGTGTTTAGAGGTTGTGGAGAGGAGGCACCATGTTCAACTTGGCGTTGGTGGCGGTCATTGTGGGTGTGCTAATGAAGCCAAGTAGCAGCGGTAAGTATGGCCAGGATGAGGTCGGCATAGGCATGACTGTGTTCACTGGGAGTTAGCACAACAGTGATGCAGCAGAGATGAGGGGTAGTGGCTTGTTGTGACCGCCAGTAAGTGGGTAGGTTGATTGTATGACTGGGCAGTACCTGGTCAGTAGTTGTACTCTGGAGGAGGTCAAGATTTAGTTACTCAGGGATGCAATCTATAGTTGGGGAGATGCAATCGTATGCAGTTGGTCATAAGCTCGTAGTCCAAGGAATGCAAACTAATATTTGAGCAGGTCAGGCACATAAAGCGATCAGAATAGCATTGGACAGGGCAGGCACATAGTGTAATCAAAGTAACATTGGGTCGTGGCAGGCACATATGCAATCAAAATAGCATTGGGCATGGCAGGCACATAATGTAATCAGAGTAACATTGGGTCGTGGCAGGCACATATGCAATCAAAATAGCATTGGGCAGGGCAGGCACATAATGTAATCAGAGTAACATTGGGGCATGGGAGGCGCATATGCAATCAAAATAGCATTGGGCAGGGAAGGCACATAATGTAATCAGAGTAACATTGGGGCATGGGAGGCGCATATGCAATCAAAATAGCATTGGACAGGGCAGGCACATAATGTAATCAGAGTAACATTGGGGCATGGGAGGCGCATATGCAATCAAAATAGCATTGGACAGGGCAGGCACATAATGTAATCAGAGTAACATTGGGGCATGGGAGGCACATATGCAATCAAAATAGCATTGGGCAGGGAAGGCACATAATGTAATCAGAGTAACATTGGGGCATGGGAGGCGCATATGCAATCAAAATAGCATTGGACAGGGCAGGCACATAATGTAATCAGAGTAACATTGGGGCATGGGAGGCACATATGCAATCAAAATAGCATTGGGCAGGGAAGGCACATAATGTAATCAGAGTAACATTGGGGCATGGGAGGCGCATATGCAATCAAAATAGCATTGGACAGGGCAGGCACATAATGTAATCAGAGTAACATTGGGGCATGGGAGGCACATATGCAATCAAAATAGCATTGGGCAGGGAAGGCACATAATGTAATCAGAGTAACATTGGGGCATGGGAGGCGCATATGCAATCAAAATAGCATTGGGCATGGCAGGCACATAGCGTAACCAGATGCAGGTGGCGTAATCACAAGTGCCGTTGTGTCCAGAGCGATTGTAGATAGTTGCGAGAGTCATACATGGTCATTCATGAAGGTGCCGCTTGTCGCGCAAAGTTGGGGTGGCTGCGGGGAGGCACCCTGTGATCTCAGGTAGGGGTCAGTAGAGGAAAGACGTATCAGGACAAATAGGAAGATATCCTTGCTTAACTCTATGGGCCTGTGGATGATAGAGTGAATGTATAGACGGTGCGTCTATGTGGCAGTCGCGATTTTGGTTGCAATGGTATTTGGTAAGGCGGTTGCACAGAGGGTCAAGCTGTTAGCTAGACACGTGAATACGGACGCCGTAATGTTGGCGAATCGAAGTGATTAAACAAAGGGGATATGAGAGGACTTGCTTACCCTATGGATCTGCTGGAACATGCGTAAGACATAGCAGGTGGCTGAGCCAGCGTGGCGTGCCTTATGTTATGTTATGTTATTTTGCATTTGTATAGCACCTTATGTATCATTGGTATGATCTCAAAGCGCTGGTAGGTTAAACGCCCTCGGGAACCGCAGTTCAAGCCAGTTGAGAGAGAAAGAGAGTCGTAAAGTGTGTGGGCGCACCAGGTATGTGTGCAGCTGGTGTGGTTGTTGCATGATAGCTGCTTCTTAGCGGTAGGTGTGGTGCTGAGGAGATCAGTTGAATTTGTTCAGTCTGGAGGGTGGACATCCAGACTGAGTTCTGGCTGCGTTAGGCCTGAGGAGACGCCTAAGCTAGCCGGTATGTGCTAGCTAGCTGTGTTTTATTAGGATGATGGGTAGTTTGATGAGTCATGTTAGTATGAGAACAGCTTTACTGAATGTGTCATAGTACTGCTGTGTTCTAGTTGAATGGTGGTGTATAGGAGAGAGTAAGCGTAGTAGTGTGAGATTGTGGGAATCAGTAAAGTGTATGCGACCAGGCACACTCAATGATGTTGGGAATACTTTCTAGATTCAACTTTTAACACAGTGATGCTATTAGGGCACATTCAATGATGTTGGGAAGACCATCTTAATTCAACTCTAATACAGTGACGCTATTAGGGCATACTTCTAAGTTCAACTTTAACACAGTGATGCTATTGGGGCACACTCAATGATGTTGGGAATACCGTCTAGATTCAACATTAGCACAGTGATGCTATTAGGGCACGCTTTCTAAGTTCTACTTTAACACAGTGACGCTATTGGTGCATACTCAATGATGTTGGGAATATGGCGCAGTGATGCAATTAGAGTACGCTTTCCAAGTTCAGCTTTAACACAGTGACGCTATTAGGGCACATTTTCTAGAATTAACTTTAACATAGAGACGCTATTAGGCACACTTTCCAAGTTCAACTTTAACACAGCGACGCTATTCGGGCACACTTTCTAAGTTCAACGCTATCACATAGAAGCTATTACGACACACTAGGTGATGCTGGGAATACCCTCTAAATTCAACATTAACACATTGACCCTACTAGGGCACACTTTCTAGATTCAACTTTAACACAGTGACGCTATTAGGCCACACTTTCTAAGTTGAACTTTAACACAGTGACGCTATTAGGGCACATGCTATTTATCACAATTCTGTCTAAATGTGGTGCATGCTGATTTTCACAATTCGGTCTGAGTGTGGCACAAGCTAACATTCACAACTCTGTTTAAGTGTGGTCATTGCTATCATTCACAATTCAAACTAAGAGTGGGACATGCTATCATTCACAACTCCAACCAAGAGTGGGACATGCTATCATTCACAATTCCAACCAAGAGTGGGACATGCTACTTGTTTACTTCATTCCGGTTCCATTCATTTCATTCTTCCGTTCCATCCACTTCTTCCGTTCCATCCACTTCTTACGTTCCATTCCTTTTATTCTGTTCCATCCACTTCTTCCGTTCCATCCATTTCTCCCGTTCCATCCACTTCTCCCGTTCCATCCACTTCATCCGTTCCATGCACTTCATCCGTCTCATCCACTTCATCCGTCCCATCTACTTCATCCGTCCCACCCACTTCATCCGTTCCATCCACGTCATCCGCTCCATGCACTTCACCCGCTCCATCCACTCCATCCACTACATCCACTCCATCCCCTTCATCCGCTCCATCCACTTCATCCGCTCCATCTACTTCATCCGCTCCATCCACTTCACCCGTTCCATGCACTTCATCCGCTCCATCCACTTCCGTTCTATATACTTCAACTGCTCCATCCGCTTCATCCGCTCCGTTCATTCCATCCACTCCATATGGAGGAAGGCCGGCTCTCACCATCCGGTGTCGAAAGTTGGGTAAAATAGGTCGAGGAGGCCTATCACGGCGCTGGGCACAGATGCAAACGCTGCCTAGCAACGTATACACAAAGGTGCCGGCGGCCATTTTCAAATGGCAAATCACAGCCAAATCAGGTATTGGATCAATAATGCGTCGGCGAACGACGAGCGATGCAGGTGTTTTCTTCTTGTTGGAAACAAGGGTGCATCATCATGCACAGGCCTGGAGGTTTAGTATTCTTCCCTAGGTGTGCGTCGGATACGGGTGGCGGGTCATGCTTCTCCAGAAGCTGATGCGAGGACAGAGGGATGGGCTCCTGCCCTTCCCAATGGATGTTCAAGAAACCACCTCAGGTATAACACAGATATCGGCTCTTGGCACTGCCTCTTTGTCCAGTGGCTCAGGGGTTGCAAGGACAGGTCTGCGGGTAGCAGAGAGGGAGTCAGGGGTAGCAGCTGCTACCCGTGGCGACCCCCAAATGACGTCCCTACAAAAATGGAATTGACTTTCCTTTGCTTTGCCTACAATTCTTGTTTTTTATTCAGCATTTGAGGTTTTCCATTTAACAATGTTAAAATGATGGCTACGAGACAGCAACCTGTTTGTGGCTTAATGACTTTTGGCACTTTTTGCTAAGCCTCGACACCCCCTTCACTACACAGCCCTACTCGCATAGCGGATTTAGATGCTGGACGGCGCCTGCATGCCGGTTATTGGAAAATTCGTATGTGTTACGAATGTGGACTGTACAGTAGTGGCGTCCCCTTTAAGAGCCACCGTCATGACGGTGCCCTAATAAAGGGAGTAATGCTAGCATGTTCGGCATGTAGGGCAGCGGACTCGGATGAGTACAGGCGGAGGACCATGGTGCTATTAGCACCATGGTCCATGTCGGTGTCCGCCATGGCGGAATGGGGAATTACCACCCCATTCCGAGGTTGGTGGGGCGGTAATTCCCCATGCTGCCATGGCCCTTCCCCATTCCCATTTTTGCCCCATAGGGCTCAATGGGAATGGGGGAGGCGCTAATAATGGTACCGCTGGAAAAACCAGCCGTTAAGGTCGGGTCCCGCAAAGGGACCTCGTAATCAGGCGTTAAGGGTTTAACGGCGCCGACACCTTTTACGGCGCCGTTAAACCCTTAACGCCAGGGTCGTAATGAGGCCCACTGTGTGACCGTGTCTGTTATTGTGTGTCCCTGGGCCCGTGGAGAACCCCCCCCATCGCAAACAACAATGGCGACAAAGGGGTCTTCCTGCACGTGCCACTGCCTGCCTTGCTGATCTCCACGTGGTGGAGCGTTCACATTGTGCTCCCTGGCTCAGCTGACAGGCGCGGTGCATCGCGTGCGTGTTAGAACAACTGCTGCCCATCTCCCTCTCGCTCGCTGTGTCAGAGCTGCGCTGCAGTCAACGGCCTACATCCTCCTCTTCAGCGCACTCCCATGTGAATGCCACACTGCTAGCAGGCGGTTCTTCTCTTGTGCTGGAAAGGAGCTGCGTGTATGTCCACGACAACACTGCCTTCCGATAGGTGCGTGCCATCCCACTAAGGGATGCAGCTCCAATAGGAGTGGTTGTGCGCCTTGGGAAGGGTTTTGCCCCCTCATTTTCAAAGAAGAAAAAAAAGGAATAAAAGACACAAATATTGTCATCCCTGCATCTGTCACATCACAGGCCCTTCTTCAGAGGAAAAGGGATTGCCCTGTCTCTGGGTGTGTGTCCCCGAGCTGTGCTTCCCAGTGTGGACATAATAGGTTTCCAGGGGCAGCTTACTGAAGCTGTGACACTCTTGTATCTCCCAAAACCATCATCATGGCCAATGAAGATGATGGCACGCCGCCCATAGCCAGAATTCTACTCCAGCAAGGGGCTTTAGCGCCGCTCATAGAATTCATGAATTTCAGGAGCTCTGTCGAGTCTTGGGCCTCATTGGACTTTATGGATAGAATGTTTAGATATGTATTTTGACTCTGTGGGTGACATGGACGATCATGCAAATAATCCACATTACTGTATTCTGCAGGTCCTACGGCCAGTGGGCAATTCCTGTGGGGCAGTTGTTGCGGCACTCAGCGCGTTCTTCATACCTATGATAAATATGGACTATAAACGCTTTGTCATGCGCTCTGAGAAGCAGGTTGAGTCACTTGACGCCTTCTACAGATGCCTGAGGCATCTGGCCATGATGTGTGACTTGGCCAATGAGGACGAGGAGGTCAGACAGCAACTCATTTAAGGCTGCCACTCCACAAAGATGAGAAAGCAGATCCTGAGGGAACCAAAAATGACGCTAGCCAGGATTTTAGACCTTGTTGGTCCCATGAATTGTCAGATGTCACAGTGTCTGCTATGGAACCCATCATGCGGACCATTAAACTGGAAGATGTCTGCGCAGTTGGAAAACAAAACGCCAACAAGTCTCCATGAAAATGTCACTGGCAGAAGAAGGATGGCCAGGCGGAGGGCCAATTGTACTGTCGGCAGTGCGGTTATGACCTGCCTCACGTGGGTGACTGCCCTGCCACTGGTTACATGTGCGGCAGGTATGGGATCCTCAACCACTTTGTGAGGATCTGCCATGCCCCGTCACTGGCTTCCCATCAAGGAACCAAGAGAGGCAGAGGGCTGACGCCCGACCGGCGGAGGCGGTCTGTCGCTCAGGTGTCGCTGACAAAGGGAGAAGACTGTGTCTAGGAGGAGGTTGATGAAGAGGATGTGTTTTTTGTGTCAAGCATGCTAGGGATGGGACAGAAGAACAAACATCACGCCAAATGTATTGTGCAAGTTGACGGAAAAGACATGCGTGTTCTCACTGACACTGGTGCACGCCCCTGCCTCTGGATGGCAAATTCGTCACAAACGTGCACCATGAGCAGAGGTCTATAAAAGCAAAATACGATTCTTTGTAACTAAAGTAAGCGAGGTTCCATTTCTGGGGTGTGCCCACAGTAGAGGCCCTGAAAATAGTACACTTCACGTTTGGGGTGCACATGGAGGATGTGCAGTCCCTCATTGCACGTTTCCAGGATGTGTTTGATGGCATTGGGAAGATGAAGGATGACCCAGGTCACCTCCATATCGACAAGACCATCCAGCCTGTGGCACTAAAGCATTGGCGAGTCCCATTCTACGTCTCAGGACAGGTCGAGCAGGAACTTGTGAAGCAGGATATTATTGAGCCCGTGGATGAGCCCACCTCGTGGGTCTCACCCATCATAATAGCCATCGTAATAGCCTGCAAAATGAAGGAACCAGTAGCCGTGCGCATCTGCGTGGACATGCTCCTTCCCAACAAGGCCAAAATAAGGAAACGTCATCTAATGGCCACAATCATAGACATTGTTACTGACTTGCAAAGGGCAGTAATTTTTTTTAATTGGACCTACGAGCTCGGTACCGCCAACTAGTGTTGCACCCCGAGTCAAGGTACATCACAACGTTCCCAACACACAAAGGCCTGTAGCGCTACAACCTGCTCAACTTCAGCATTTCCTCAGCTGCCGAAGTGTTTTAGAACACCATACACGGTGAGCTGGCTGGAGTTCAAGGTGCACTGAACATCAGTGATGATATCCTCTTTTTTGCACAAACTGAAGCTGAGCGCCTGACCAGGCTTCGACAGTTAGGACTTACTCCTAATAGAGACAAATGCAGTTTTTTGCCACGAAGAATCAAGTTCTTCGGCTTCATCTTCCAAGAGGGTGGGGTGTCAGCCGACCGTGCAAAGGTTTAAGACAGCTAGAATGTGCATCCACCTGAGAACGTATCAGAGGTCTGCAGCTTCCTAGGGATGATCACATACTGCGGCAGATTCATTAAGGGCCTGGCGACACTATCAGAACTGCTCTGCAACCTTATGAAAATGGACACACTGTGGCAGGGGATGCGGCCAGAGCATGCCGCGTTTGACGCTATGAAGGAAGCATTGACTACGAACACCCAATGACTTTTTTCGACCCTGGGCTGCCGTCGGAACTTGTCATGGATGTAAGCCCATTTGGTTGAGGAGCTGTGTTCACACAACGCAACAGTGCAGGTGAAGTGAGACCGATCGACTACGCCAGCAGGGCCCTTTCAGAGACTGAGCAGCACTACTCCCGAATTGAGCGCAAGGTGCTAGCAGTGCTTTGGAGTTGCCATCATTTTCATTTGTATATTCTTATGGGCCACAAGCCCTTGGTCCCACTACTGGCAGGGACTTCAGCTAAACCGTCAGCCTGCATTGAGAGGTGGATGCTGGCACTACAAGAATACAGCATCAGCGTGGGATACCGACCAGGAGCAGAAAATGTGGCTGACTATCTTTCCCAACACCCTGCCGCTGGGGACAACTTGGTCAGCTCGGAAGAGCGCCTGGTGGAGGTCATTATCATAATGGTGTCTGCTAACAATGCCCATCATTGACATACGACTGGTATCCTAAGAAGACGAGTATTTTTAATTGATGGGAGAATTGATTACCAGAGGTTACTGGAAATGGACCCTGTCGAAACTGATCAGGCGCACAGAGAGTGCAAGGAGAGCACTTGATCAGTTGTGGCGTGATACATGTTACCCCCAGGCCTGGGCGTGTAATAAATGTAATAAATAAATAAAATAAAATAAATAATGGAGAACTCATGTTTATGGATGACGGGCTGGTGCTTAGAGGTTCCAGGACAGTAAGCGCATCTCCAAAGTCATTGAATTGGCGCACCAAGGGCACCAGGGATCTGCAAAGATGAAAGCATGCCTTCGGATGAAGGTCTGGTTTCCCCTGGTTAGAGGACAAAGTGGGCGAATACATCCAAGGATGCATTTGGTGCCAGGCCGCAGGCCCAGCACTCAAGGAACTTGCTATTCAATCGATGCCATGAGGGTACACGCCCTGGCAAGTGTACCCGTAGACTTTGGATCTACCAGCCACGATGATAATTTCCTCGTCATGGTGGACCAGTGGTCCAGGTACCCCGAAGTGGAATTTTGTGGCCTCCACATCACTTGCAGACGTCCTTCCTGTCAATAAGAAGATCTTTGCCACCCGGAGGTGATCTATTCGTACAATGGGGCTCTATTACATAGTGAGGGATTCACAGAAGTAAGCAGAAATTTGCAATACGCCAAAGGAAGATAACACCGGCATGGCCCCAAGCAAATGGGGACAGTGAAAGGGTCATGAGAACCCCGAACAAAGTCTTCCGTATTGCTCAAGGACAGGGATTGTGCCCCAGAAGGGTTTTATCTCAATTCCTTATGGAATATCGCACCCCTTCGCACTGCTTAATGGGAGTACCACCAGCCAAAGCCCTTTTTCAGAGGTGTCCCAGTGGCCTGATTCCAGAGAGTGGCAATCGAAGCCCGGGTGTGATTGACGATGGAAGACTTGAGCAAGAAAGGATTAAAGCAAATAAAAGGGAGAATGCATGGAGAAAACTACATGAATATGACCTAACAATCAGGGATGCCATATTGGTGAAGGCGAGCAACACCACGGGAAAGCTGGCTTTTACCTATGAGCCTCGTCTTCTGCAGAGGGTGGACATGAATGTGTCGATGGTGACTGCATCTTATGGGCGCACCACTGTGACACAAAAATCGTCCTTTTTCAAGAAGTTTTCAGCAGGGGAGGAGAGTCACATTGAAGAGTCACAGACAGACGCCCCACTAAGTGATGAGAGGAGCGACAGAGAAGACAACCTTAGCGAGGGCCCAGCAGCTGCCAAGGAGGAGCTGGTATCGAGACGTGCAGATGTCACAGGCAGTATCGGTGGGACACCATCACCACGCAGGTTCCCAGTAAGGGTGTCGAGAGGATGTCCTGCATACCCAGTGCTTTAAGTGGGGTAAGAAATTGAGGGGGGCCCTCATTTGGGGGCGTGGCTTCCATTGTGGGCGTGGCCTAAAACGTGCACAAATCATTGTAAGGTACCTTTCAAGACTTATAAACATACCAATGTTACGTATTTCTATGTTTATAAAAAGGTGGCTTGAAAAGTGCACAAACCATAGTAATTTACGCACACTTGTGTGCTTACCTTACTATGGTTTGTGCACTTTTCAAGCCACCTTTTATAAGCATAGAGATTTATAACATATTTCTATGTTTATAAAAGACGGCTTGAAACGTAAACAATTCAAGGCATCTTTTATAAAGTGTTGAGGACGGACAAAACCCGAGGTGGCTTTGTCCATCGACAAAGCTTTATAAAAGATGCCTTGAATTGTGCACGTTTCAAGCGGTCTTTTATAAACATAGAAATATTTCTATAAACGATGGCATGAAACGTATACAATTCAAGGCATCTTTTATAAAGCTTTGCCGATGGAGAAAGGCGCCTCGGGCTCTGTGATCTCTGCTCAGAGCAGATAGATCACTGAGCCCGAGGTGCCTTTCACCCTCTGCAAACCCGCGGGCTTCGTGACCTAATCTGCATTTTAGATCATGGAGCCCGCAGGTTCGCTGAGGGTCAGTGACCTGGCGAGGGCAAACAAAGGAACTGTAACTTCCCTGATGACCCCTCAAATGAGGGGTCATCAGGGAAGTTACAGTGACTGACAGAAGTGCCAGCCAGCCTCAGCGACGCTGTGCCTGGCTGGCACTTCTGTCAGCTCGCCTGAAATTAAACTGGCGGGCGCATCTCCCGTCGCGGCTGCGGCCGCTGCGGGATAATGCATCCCGCCAATGTTGTGTGGGATGGGGGGCCCCGGCAGGCCCCGGCCCACTTTAAGCACTGTGCATACCTTAAGGACTATATAATGGATGAGTAATGTTGTGAAGGTGAGGCCTGGATGACACCTGCCATTGTAGTTCTGTTTATGCATGTTAACTTCATGTTATTTTATCTGTTATGTTGATAACAAAAAGGAGAAGTGTAGTGGAGTCCCCTTTAAGAGCCAACGTCATGACAGTTCCCTAATAATGGGAGTCATGCCGGCACGTGCGGCCAGAACCGTGGTGGACTCGCTGTACACGCTGCATGTCCATGTATGTTATTGTATGTGCCTGGGCCTATGGAACCCCCCATCGAATCACACACAACATGTACCAACTACCATACACAACACATGGCCTTTTCAAGCATTGATTGATCCCAGAATGCCTTCATCCATGCTGAGGTACATTAGCTTCAAATAGCTGAACAGCATGTTCATTTCAAAATTAAAACATATTGACTTCAGGCCTAGATCCAAGTTCTTGTTCACGAATAGATTTTTTAGAGAGAAATCTACTGCAGAAAGATGTACCCTGCCAGGGACTGTAATTGGTTTCTCTCCCTCTTTGCTGCGTATTTTCATACAAATGTAAAACCTGTAAAGTTACACAATCATTCTTTACATAGTGTATATTGCACTTCAGTAATCCTGACACATTTGACTGCTGCATAAATGCAATTAAACCATAGTTCATTAGTCACTCGGACGCAAAGCCCAGAGCTGTATGCCCCGAAAGAGGAATTGAGATAATTTTACTGAACCATTAGAATCAAATTCAGTACTCGCGCACAAAATCACGCAGAGCTTCGTGTATTACGCACATAATGCGTATCTGCTTTATGCACCCTCTGCTGGGCAGACAATGTATTTGTACGCTGCTGGGTTAGGTCGGTCTCAGAGCTGGCAATACACACAACAGCCTATGTAGATGGTTTAGATGTTCTGTGCATCACTCAATGTTACCCATCACATTTATGTTAAGATGAACAAGGGGATGGAGGAGTTGGAGTAGGGGACACATGGAGGTAAAGAGCTGAGTGTGAAAGAGCAATCCGGATTTGGACACCAAATAAGAAAGACGGCTTAACTGTGATTTAAGGAGTGAGACGTGGACTCACTGTTGGCTGGCAAATGAATAAACTGCTTGGTTTTGTGTCTCATTTGGCAACAGTGGAGCAAGCCCAAACCCAATCTGGGTGGTATCGGCATTCAGCTAATTTCTGGGGTGAAATTAGATAAGACATAGGTCTGTAGAGGAAATATTCAATTATGTTAGATGCAGGACCCCATTGCCCCCTGGTTTGCTCCCATGTCTCTCCCACACACTCATTTCTGATCCATGTGGCTCTCACTGCCCCAGTTCAGCAGCAATTGTCTGTCACTCCAAAAAGCACCCAAGTGAAAAAATAATACAACTAAGCAGGACTCGGCTTATTAAAAAAGGGCAATCCTTCCTAGAGTAGACTCACAAATGCAACTGGTAAGCATGCTATACACCCCTGCTGCCCGCTTAACAGGACATGGTAACATCCTAGACATGGCTGGATTATGCAGATTAACTCACAGAAGAGCCTAGCTCAAAAGGAATCTAGCCGCACACAATATAACTACCCTCTAAGCTTATTGCAGGCCTCAAGATCTTCCAGGCAGCCGAGTCGAGAGGATTTCACCCACAGGAGCCACAGTTCAAAGCTCACCCTTACTTAAGGGTGCCAGGTGTACCCCAGCGTTCTGTGTTACAGAAACTAGCTGTTTGTGGGCGTTAAGGGTTTATGGAGTAATTAGAAGGGCACTTGCTCTCCTGTTCCCTTCTGCATTGTTTAAATATTCGTCATCTATGATATCCTATCCACAGCACAACTGTTCTCCAGAAACGTTTCCACCATCAGAGGGTAAATCTCGGCTCCCACTCCAACCCTACGCCCCCCCGCAAAGCCTCTATGCAGCCCGCGCCAGACATGAAGTCGGGGCCAGTATACATAGAGGCGGCATGCCCTGTGACCTCTGTTCCTTTCTGTTCACTTCAGGAACATGCCATCTGATTTTTCAAATTACATCATCACCATGCCTTGAGGTTGAAACTGTGCATGGACTGCGGCCAGCAGATGTCGGTTTTGGATCTGCACTGGATTTGTTTATATTACTTAGGCGAAAAGCACAATACCCAGGATTCTGGGCCATGTCAGTCCATGCACCCGAAGGCCCTCTGGGAATGGTCGGTGAAACCTTTTTCCTTCGTCGACAAGACAAAGGGTGATGCCATGCAGTCTCGTTCGTTGTCATGTAGCACAGAATATCAGTCTGAAGAAAGGTCCCCTCCATAAAAGGAAAAGAAGATGAAGCACCACAAGAGGCCACCGACCCAGAGGTTCTCCAGAGCCAGATAAGGTAGCTTTTCCAATCCAATCCTCCACCCCGGAGGAATGGGAATAATTTCACTGAAAAGATGCTTCACATCTTTGCCAAAGGGGAGATGGCCTCAGTGCCTTCAACTTTAGCAGCAGTGGGAACCACTGCTTCTTCCACGACCAGCATGGTATCCGCTGTGGACCACTCCCGCATGCCTACGGGCTGGCACCTGGCCAAGAAGAGGCAAGAGCTTCCACTCCGCTTTCAGGCATCGAGATCTTGGTGCTGTAACGCTTACCTCTGGGGCCCTGCAGAAGTGCCTGGTCCGGTCTGTCGGCGGGTTCTGGTCCGGTCTGTGTATACCTCCGGATGCTGTCCAAAACACTCCCTCTGCTCTGCCCACTGCAGGTTAAATCACCCAGTGGCCAGGGAGGCAGGAGGCGCCCGGATAATGGTGGAGTCCTGGACGCTCTTGTGTTGCACCTTAAGGTGTGTAAAGCCAAATGTCACTCCCAGTCTATTTATAGGTGCATTTACCCAGTTCCTTCACTGGATTTATGGCGGTAAGTATGTTCAGTTTCTTCACTGAAGTTGTGGCGGTTTTTGCCCAGTTTCCTCACTGTGGTGGTGGGTGCCCACTGCTGCGGCATGCCTATCCGCCTTGGAATAGTTCTTACTTGGTGCTGTAGGCACCCCCCACCCATGAGGCTGTGAGTAGGATGTCCGTGTGTCTACTGGTTTGCAGTCTTTTACCTCTCTCCTCTTGTTTCTTCCCCAGGTTCAGGTATTTTATGTAGGGGATTTTCAGCCGCGTGTGAGTGCCGCGGGAACCGCTGCTGAGGGATACTTCCCAGGTAAGTAGCGCGAAGATGGTGGGCGGGTGTTGATATTGTAACTCGCCTTTGTTCTGTCCTTTTGTAGCAGGAGCGGTGGAATGCTGGGCGCGGACGTGCCGGAAGAACTGTGGCGATGCTGATTTGGAATCGGATGAGGCCCGTGAGCTCCATGCGTCCTCAGACAGATAACAGGACTGGATCTTGACTCACGTCGTTCCGGGACTAGAATGACTGGATCCGTAGTGAAGAGCAGAACAGAAGATGCCTTGATCACGTCGTTCAGATCATGCCGTGCAGAGCTGGATTCACGATGCAGGATAAACAGATCCTCGGGTGGCAAGCGTCACGCTGGCAGACAGAGAAAACGCTAAGCGCTGGGTGTGGCCCAGGGTGGGGTTTATATAGCCCTGGGCCCACCCAACACCACTAGACCACCTTTGAAGCTTATATCATGGCCCTCTGGAGGCCATGTTGGATATTGCTGAATGGGCCAAACTCGGGGCCATTTTGGATGGGGCATTTTGCAACTAAGGCACTGGCAGCAATTTGTGCCTGCGCCAGGCAGCCAGCCTCTTAACCCAAATGCTTCCTGCATTACCAGTCTGAGCCCTGGGCTTGTCGGGGATCATGACAGCACTCCTCCCTAAAGCCCCCCACAAAGAGAGCTATTCCCGGGCCTGGGCGTTCCGGGTGTTCTCGATGGTATCGGGCCACCAGGCGAGGTGCATGCATGTGCTCCACTGGTTCCCAGGTCCAATCATGAACTCTGTAACCTTTCCAGTCCACTAAGTAATAGAGTTTCTTTCGGACAATTTTGGAATCCAAAATACTCCTGACTTCGTACTCAGCTTCTCCCTGTGTAACTATAGGTGGAGGTCGTCTAAGGGTATCTCGACGACCTACAGGTTTTAGCAGGGAGACATGGAATACAGGATGTATAAGAAGTACCGATGGTAATTCCAGTTCCATGGCCACAGGGTTGATAACATTCTTTATTGGGTATGGGCCAATGTATTTTGGGTGGAATTTTCTGGGTCCTTTCAACTGGATGTATCTTGTTGACAACCATACTTTGTCCCCTATCAGGTACTGAGGCTCGGGAATCCTTTTCCTGTCTGTGAAACGCTTCTGGTTGGTCTTGGCTTCCTGGAGGGCCTGCATGGCCTTCTTTAGGGTTTCTTTAATCTTGGTGTGCAGGCTGTGCACTGCTGGCATATCCAGAGATGTTGGAGGATCTAAGGTTGAAGTCCATGGATCCCGTCCATACAAAAAGAAAAAGGGTGAAATTCTGGTGGAGCTGTGAACTGTATTATTGTACGCATACTCAGCCGCCCATAGCAGTTCCTTCCAGTTTTGGTCTGTTTGGGCGAGCATGCACCATAGATATTGCTCGAGTGATTGATTTGTCCTCTCGGTCTGTCCATCCGCCTGGGGATGGTGGCTAGTAGACAGACGAACCTCGATCTGGGCTTTGACACAGCAAGCCCTCCAGAATTTAGATGCAAACTGGCTTCGTCGGTCCGACACCACTGCTGAAGGAAAACCGTGTAGCCGGACAATGTTATTCAAGAAGATTTGAGCTAACGTTCCTGCATTAGGTATGCCTTTCAAAGCGATGAAGTGCACCATCTTGGTGAGGCGGTCCACTTCTACCAGTATGGTATTGTAGCCTCCGCAGGAGGGTAGATCCGTAATAAAGTCTAAGGAAATGGTGTGCAATGGCGCCGGTGGAATTAACAAAGGACGAAGAAATCCTTGTGGTTTGGTTCTTGATGCCTTGTTCCTAGCACAGATGTCACAAGACTTTACGTGTTGTACAATGTCTTTCCGCCAAGCAGGCCACCAGAAATGTTGTTGAATCTTTGCCATAGTTTTTGCTATACCAGGATGACCCGCTGTAAGAGCGTCGTGGTAAGTGTTCATGACCAGCTCTCGCATTACCTGATGTGGTAGGTAAAGGCGTTTTTGGTAATATGGTAGATTGTTGATTGCCGAACGTTGTGGTCCTTGTGAAGCCCACGTCTGCACTTGCGCTGGGGTTGTAGCTTCTGTGATCTCTTTGTGAAGGTTCTCCAATGTAGTCTGGTGATTACTAGTTATCCCTTTTAGCTTTTCTTCGGGTCTGATGGGTAGTGGCAGAGGAGATGCATATGCGTCTTCCTTTTCGGTATTCCAACCGATTCGCGACAGTGCGTCCGCCTTTCCATTCTTTACCTCGGGGCGGTAACTAACTGTGAAGTCGTACTCTGAGAAAAACTGAGCCCAATTCAGATGTCGCAGAGTTTGTGCTCTAGTTGTTCGTAGGAATTGCAAATTACGATGGTCGGTTAGAACTGCGACTGGATGTCGTGCTCCTAAGAGATGGTGCCGCCATTCCTTGAAAGCTGCTTTTATGGCAAGAAGTTCTTTGTCGGTCACTGCGTAATTTTGTTCTGCTGGGTTGAATTTTCTAGACCAAAAGGCTACTGGGTGCAGCTGGTTAGTGTTAGGGTCTCTTTGGGACAAGACTGCTCCCATAGCAATGTTAGAAGCGTCTGTTTCAACTAGAAATGGAAGGTCTGGATTGGGGTGCTTGAGTATTGGTGCAGTGGTAAACCGTATCTTCAGTTGTTGGAAGGCCTTCTCGGCTTCGGCGGTCCACTGAAAAACGCTGTTCTTTCGGAGCAACGATGTTATTGGATGGACCACCTCTGAAAAGTCAGCAATGAACCGCCTATAGAAGTTTGCAAAACCTAGGAAACTCTGGACTGTAGAAGGTGATGGTCATTGTAGTATTGCGTCTACCTTGTGCCTATCCATCTGGATGCCCTGTGGACTGAGTATGTATCCGAGGAACTCGACCGTAGTCCCATGAAAAGCACATTTTTCAAGTTTTGCAAACAAATGATACTGACGCAGCTTTGCTAGGACTGCTCTCACATGGTGCATATGTTCCTGAATGTTTTCCGAGTAGATCAAGATATCGTCAATGTAAACCATTGCACAGACATCCAACAGTTCTCTCAATACATTTGTCATAAAGTATTGGAATGCGGCTGGCGCATTGCATAGTCCAAAGGGCATGACAGTGTACTCAAATAAACCAAATTTGGTGCGGAAGGCCGTCTTCCACACGTCCCCGGCCTTCATGCGGACCAGATGATAGGCCCCTCTGAGGTACAATTTTGTGTAGATTTTTGCCCCTTTTAATTGGTCCAGGAGTACGGGAATCGGGGGCAAAGGGTACCGTTTTTTTACAGTGAGTTTGTTGAGTGCTCTATAGTCTATGCATGTTCTGAGGTCCCCCTCCTTCTTGGGAACGAAGAAGAGAGCAGAGGAGACTGGAGATTTGGAGGGCCGAATAAACCCATTAGCGAGATATTGGTCTAAGTATTCACGCAGGTGTTTTTCTTTCTCCGTAAGAGCGTAGATTCGACTACACGGTAGTTGTGCTCCTGGGATCATATCGATTTGGCAATCATAGGGCCTGTGAGGCGGTAAAACGTTGGCCTGTTCTTTGCAAAACACATCCTGAAAGTCACCATACTCTGGAGGCAGCCGCTTCATGATCCCAAGAACAGTCCCTAATACCTGTATTGCTGACCCAGGTTTCCCTTGGCATTCTACTGAGGCTGGATAACAGGTCTGAGTACATTCTGCAGGAAACGTCACCATATGAGCACGCCAATCTATGACGGGGTTATGGCGTTCCAACCAGGGCATACCCAGGATAAGTTGGAACTGAGGAGCGTTAATAAGATCGAAGACTATTCGCTCCCGATGACCGTCATGGCATAGCAACACAACAGTTCCAGTACTTTGGGTCACAGGCCCAGAAGTCAACTGAGTTCCATCTACGGACAATATGTATCAATCCTGTCCATTGTCTGGGTGGAAACACCTATCCGTTGGGCCATTGTGATGTCCATGTAATTACCTACTGCTCCGCAGTCGATGTATGCTTCCAGGGCATGCATCCGTTGTGGCTGTTCGGGGCTTAGTAGGATAACTGGCGTTGTAAGAAGCGAGACTGCAGACGTATCTCCCTGTCCCGACAAGCCAGTCTCTACTCTTGTCGAGCCATGTGGTTTCCCGGCGGTTCTTGTGGCTCAGTCGTGGTTTCTAGGACCCCCAAAGGCTTCTGAGGTATTTTTTATTAGGGCAGTCTTTTAAAAAATGTCCGAGCCTGCCGCAATACAAACATAATTGTTGTTTCCTGCGTCTTTCTCTCTCCTCCTTGGTCAACAGACCTCGTTTTCTTCCCAATTGCATTGGTTCAGATGCATTATCAGTGGTTCGTGGTGTATCCCGGGGGCGGACGTACAAAGGTAGAGTTTCAAAATGGGTCCGGTCAGACTTTCTTTCCTGCAGACAGTGGTCAAGCTGGACTATTAAGTCTATGTAGTCTGCACAACGATCGGGTGGGTTCACGACTTGAGCAAGGACATCTTTTAGCTCACTCCGTAATCCCTGATAGAACAAGGTAGTTCTTTTATCCTCCGGCCAGTTAGTTTCAGCCACCAAATCGGTTAAACGTGGTAATGTATGCAAGCAGGTCCTGAGACCCCCGTCGAAGGGCTAGTAATTCTGCATCCAAAACCTGTCCCCGGGTACAACGTAAAAAGAGCTTATACATTTCTTGCTGGAACTGGACAAAGTTATGTAACACAGGATCGTCCTGGTCGACCAAAGGGACTGACCAGCTAGCAGCATGCCCCCCTAGATAGGACAGGATAAAGGCCACTTTGGTTTGGTCTGTCGGGAATGCCCCTGGTCGGCATAAAAAGTGAAGCCGACACTGGGTCATGAACACCCCATACTCCAGAGGGTACCCCATGAATCGTTCTGGCGGTGCTAGGGGGACGGTGACAGGAGTGGTTACCTGTATCTGGGGTCATGCTGCTGCTCCATCTGCTGTGCTGGGTAGCAGAGTTTGTCCAACTCGAGTGCTGGTGAGGCGCCTTGCTAATTCCTCGGTTCTCTCCCGGTTCGCTATCAATTCCTTCCATACAGCACTGGTCTCTGAGCGTCCTGCATGCCCCTCAGCTCGTAATTCGCCCAGTAGAAGGGCTAGCTGGCCGACTTCAGATGCCATGGCACTCGGGCAAAGCAGTAACGTGGGCTTAGCGTTCTGTAACACTTACCTCTGGGGCCTTGCAGGAGTGCCTGGTCCGGTCTGTCGGCGGGTTCTGGTCCGGTCTGTGTATACCTCCGGATGCTGTGCAAAACACTCCCTCCGCTTTGCCCACTGCAGGTTAAATCACCCAGTGGCCAGGGAGGCAGGAGTGGCCCGGATAATGGAGTCCTGGACGCTCTTGTGTTGCACCTCCAAGATGTGTAAAGCCAAATGTCACTCCCAGTCTATTTATAGGTGCATTTACCCAGTTCCTTCACTGGATTTATGGCGGTAAGTATGTTCAGTTTCTTCTCTGAAGTTGTGGCGGTTTTTGCCCAGTTTCCTCACTGTGCTGGTGGGTGCCCAGACCTGCTGCGACACGCCTATCCGCCTTGGAATAGTTCTTAGATGGTGCTGTAGGCACCCCCCCACGAGGCTGTGAGTAGGATGTCCGTGTGTCCACTGGTTTGCAGTCTTTTACCTCTCTCCTCTTGTTTCTTCCCCAGGTTCAGGTATATTATGAAGGGGATTTGCAGCCGCGTGTGAGTGCCGTGGGAACCGCTGCTGAGGTATATTTCCCAGTAAGTAGCGCGAAGATGGTGGGCGGGTGTTGATATTGTAACTCGCCTTTGTTCTTTCCTTTTGTAGCAGGAGCGATGGAATGCTGGGCGCAGACGCGCCGGAAGAACTGTGGCGATGCTGATTTGGAATCGGATGAGGCCCGCGAGCTCCACGTGTCCTCAGACAGATAACAGGACTGGATCTTGACTCACGTTGTTCCGGGACTCTAATGACTGGATCCGTAGTGAAGAGCAGAACAGAAGATGCCTTGATCACGTCGTGTAGATCACGCTGTGCAGAGCTGGATTTACGATGCAGGATAAACAGATCCTCGGCTGGCAAGCATCACTCTGGCAGCCGGAGAAAACGCTAAGCGCTGGGTGTGGCCCAGGGTGGGGTTTATATAGCCCTTGGCCCACCCATCACCACTAGACCACCATGGAAGCTTATATCATGGCCCTCTGGAGGCCATGTTGGATATTGCTGAATGGGCCAAACTCGGGGGCCATTTTGGATGGGGCATTTTGCAACTAAGGCACTGGCAGCAACTTGTGCCTGCGCCAGGCAGCCAGCCTCTTAACCCAAATGCTTCCTGCACTACCAGTCTGAGCCCTGGGCTTGCCGGGGATCATGACAGGTGCTGGTCCCGACTTTGTCCTCAATGCCGGCCGCTGGCACCGAAGAACCTTTGGAATATGCCCCTCATTTCAAACCCTACAAGTCTAAGATGTGGCCATCTACGACGAGGGTGAGACAAGGTACACTTTAGGTTTGAAACTTTGGTGTCCCAGGAAGAGAGAGATTTCACAGAAGGTTCTAGGGCTGGCCTCGTAACTCTAAGAAGTCAGTGGTTTAAATGCCTCCCTTCAGCTGGATATTCTTCCAGCCTCTACCCCCAGGTAGCATCAGGCATCCTTTCAGAGGCTGATGGCAAAAGTGTCCGATACCCCGGGACTCTCCGCTCCCTCCAGGACAAAAATACAATTTGAATTAATGGATATCCTGGATGAAGGTCCCAGGAAGGAAATGCTACTACCCATCAATGTGGCAGTAGGGGCTCCTGTAATGGAGTTATGGGAGAAGTCTGCTTCTGCATCTGCGGTTGACAGGGAGCTGGCAAGAAAGCATCAGCCTGCCCCTTCTGACCTGGCTTTCGTATCCACTTATGCCTCGCGGAGAGCTTGGTGGTGCAGATCTCGACTGCAAATGTGAAGTTTTCTACCTTTCCGTCTCTTCCCACTGACAGGACAAGCAAGAGACTGGGCACTTGGGGAAAGGTGTTTACATCGGGCAACCTCGCCCGTTGTGCAGGCCTGTGGTCCACTGTGGAAAATGCAGCTGAACACATCTCGCTGGGAGAGACACGAGAGAAGCGTTGCTGTATGGTGGCAGTCGGCAGGGAAGCTTCTTGCCAGATTCTTCAGTCAGGACTGGACAGAGCTGACTGTGTGGGCAGGTCAATGGTGCTCCTGCGCCACCCTTAGATGAGGACGTCCGGCTTCGCGCATGATGTCCACGTTAAACCTCTGGACATGCCCTTTGATTGCCAAAATCTGTTTAGGGTGAAAGCTGATGACCCCCTTCAGAAATTTCAGGCATCAAAGGTGAAGTAATTGGGCCTATCCATGCAACAGCCTTCTGCATCTTCTGCTAGAGGCTGGGGTTTTTGCCCCTCAGGCTCCTATGCCTTGCAGGGTAGAGGTCAGGCCGCCTCAAGAAAGCTACAGGGCAGAAAGATAGATGTGCCCCCGGAGGGGGAGCGGTTGTAGACAACATCCCCTAAGCACTGCAAGGAGCGAAACCTCAGAGGTTTTCCGACACGGTTCCCCTTTTGATCAGAAAGGAATGGTTCAAGACCACGTCTGATGCTTGGGCCTTACAGGTCCTTCGACAGAGTTACTGCCTCCCTTTTGTGAATTGTCCTCCAGACTACTCTTGGAGGAGTTCTGTCAGCTTCTTTCAAAGAGCACAATAGAACTGGTATCACCATCCTTTCCCCTCACTCTCTGGCAGGCCTCCCTTCGCCTTCCTCCTACCCCTACCTGCGAGGCTAAGAACCTCGGGGTCATCTTTGACTCCACACTTTCCTTCTCTGCCCACATCTCTGATGTCTCTAAAAAGTCAAACTTCCTACTGCACCTCCTCAGAGGTACTCTGCCTTTCCTCTCCTTCCCCCAGAAGCTCACTGTCTCCCAAGCTCTGGTTCTCTCTAGGTTGGACTATTGTAACAGCCTCTTTCTAAATCTACCTGCCGCTACTCTCCGCCCTCTGCAACTAATCCAGAACAGGACTGCAAGACTTGTCCTTGGCCTCAAGCCCTGGGATCGTATCTCTTCAGCTCTGAAATCTCTCCATTGGCTCCCATTGAATGCAAGGATTAAATTCAAAACCCTCTGCGTTATTCACAAGGCTTTCTGGGGCCTGGGTCCAAAATACCTTCAGCTATCCCTCCATAAACACCTCCTCTCTCGAGCTCTTCACTCCTCTACCTCTAACTCCCTCAGGGTCAGTAATTCTTCAAAGAAACGAGCTGTGGTAGATCTCCGTCTTCAGCTGGGGCCTCCCTCTGAAACAGCCTCTAAAACTTGAGGAGAACCATCTCCAGTTCCCGGAAGCACCTCAAGACCTTCCTCTTTGCTTCTGCCTTCACTCCCCCTCTCCCCTGTTGATCTGCTTTCTATTGGAACTGTGCACCTGGCCACCCTCTGTCCCCTGTGCCCAGGTACCTGCTCACCCAGCCACCCATCTGCACTGCCTCCTGGCCACCCTTTGCACTGTGGACTGTATCTGTACCCATACAGTCCCCCCAACCACATTTTCTTCTTCTGCACTTATCAGACTTAACCAGTCTGCTGCCTTAAGCACAGCACTTGCCACTTGCTGGCTGCACTAACACTGTTTATTGCCTCCATTATCTATTTATTTCAATATATTATTATTTATTCTGTTCTCCTCTGCTCCTCACTTTCCACTCTCCCCCTTTCCGTGCACTTTTCCCCTTTCCCTTTCCCATGCACTTGCGTGTTCTCAATGTCACTGGGCCTAGTAAGATCGTTGTTGTTGTTCTATCCTGTTTCCCCTCCCTTGCCTTGTCGCGCTCTGAAACACTTGTGTACCAGCGCCATACAAATAAAATATCATATCATATCATGTATCACACTCGGAACGAGGCAAGGGCCACTTATTTTCTGGTTTCAAAGAAAGACTGGGGTTTGTGCCCTATTCTGGATCTGAGGCTGTTGAATTTCTTCCTCCGCAAGAACAAATTCAAGATGGTTACACTAGCCCAGATCCTGCAAGCCCTCGATCTGCAGGACTGGATGTTATTACTGGACCTTCAGGATGCGTTATACTTTGTCTATGAGAGACAAGCAATGTGTTACACTTAGATGGCTTATTAGAGGAAATGTTGAAGCATTGTGAAGTTTAGCACATGCTTGCATTAAAAGAAACAGTGTAGTTTAGTAGTCTTATTTCTCCTGAAGAACTTAGGCTGGAACCTGTATTGCTCTTAGAAGAACAGAAATTGACGTTCTGAATGGTGGCCAGTATGTGCATTAAAATGATCTGGGAATGGTCATTTGTGCTGCACCTCTGATGTTTGCCCGCCTTTCACCCCAGATATACTTGGTATCCTGATATCGCAGTTAGTATACGGCTGTTAGCAGTGTACATAGAACCATGAAGATATCTAGTAAGACTATAAAAGCAGCTGGTCCATGGCACTTCGAGAATCCTTACTATCCTAAATCCTATGGTAACTGCCTGGTAGATATACTAGGTCAGACAGTCTATTGCACTTCGGAGACCTGAGGGTAGCCCCCCACCCCCATAGTGCCTAGAAGAATCTACGAAGGTAGCTGGCTTTTTTCCACAGACTTAGTGCCTAGAAGAATCTACAAGGGTAGCTGGTCTTTTTCCACAGACTTTTTGATGACACAGCAACAAAGATAATCTCCATCGGGACTCTCGGTATGCATAAATGCAGCACTTTGGTGGACATCTGCCGCAGACACAGCTATCCATCCACTCACAGTAGAATGCAGCTATACCAGACTACACCTCAACATACCTGACATCAGTATGCAGCGAAGACCTATGACAAATTCGGGCATAGTGGAAACATAGCGAGTCTCTAGCATTCACGCCATCTCCTGACTCCTCTCAGCACCTATCCACATGCCTGACCTCATGGGTTGCTTCCTACTGGAGCCTGGTCAGACCTGCTAAGCCTTATTTGGTTAAATGCACATATGCATTCTAATCCGTGGCCTCCAACACTCTGGACTTCGGTCCCCGAGGGTGTTCCCACCACCAGGGCATTCAGACTATTATAATGGTAAAAGGCGCTATATAAATGTCAACTACAATACAATGCCTACTTCCATGTGCCGATTCATCAGAAACACAGGCAGTACCCGAGGTTCGTGGTGGGCCAACACAATATCAATTCCGAGTCCTGGCGTTCGGCCTTTCTTTGGCTCCCAGGGTTTCACCAAGCTGCTAGCAGTGCTGGCGGCTCACCTGTGGAGGGCATTCATGTCTTTCCTTACCTGGACAACTGGCTTGTCCGAGCTCGCTCCCCAGATCTAGTGCCGTAGCATCTACTCCGCACACACCCTCTATTGCACAGTTAAGGCTTTTCCCTGAAGCCTCAGGTTTCGCCCTCCCAGTCTTTGCGATTTATCTGAGCAGTCATGTACACTCGCCAGGACAGGGCATTCCGAATGGTGAACATCTTTTGGATTGTCAATGTCCTTCAATCTCAGGAACAAGACCCAGCCTATGCTTTTCTGCGCATTCTGGGCCTCCTGGCCTCCTGCATCCTAGCGGTACTGGAGAAGCTACAGGAGGAAGACAACACGTTATACAAAGAGTACTCCAGCCTGCAGATACCCAAGCATACAATTGGATAGAACAGTTTATACCCAGTCATCAAAGGGGCAGCCCTACCAAAGGAAGCCCCATAGGATCATCTTGACACTTATCCTGCCGCGGCCCCGGTCTGGTAGCTGGCCCAGACTCAGACCAACTCAGCTGCCCTCAGTCTCAAACATACTACAAGCCCATATCTCTAATCTCATTAAATCTCTGTCTTCAGCCACATCTCACGCCTTCAAAGGGATCCCAGTCCCTACCACACAGGGCAACACCAGTGCGTTCCCTCTCAGGCAGCTCCCAAGAGGAGGAAATATTATAGCAACATTGCATGCTCCATGGAGTGCCACCGATCTTTTCAATATTGTCCAAAGGCTCCCCAAGATTTAAGAGGATCCTGTTAGGTTCCAAGAAGAACTGCAGGTCATCAGTGATTTTTACAGACCAACATGTGCTGATCTGAACCAACTGCTGAGAGATTCTCTCCCTAGCCACACCTTTGGATTACTTAGGCACTTAGGCAGTGTTGTAATTGGCTAGAGGAAGAACCCCCCCCACCCCCACTGATGGTTTAAAGGCATTTAATGACAGATAGGCACAGTTGATCATGGAGATCTGCCCCAGAAAAACTGATTGGGTGAAGATTAATGCCTGCAAACAGGCGAAGGGTGAAAATCCAGCAGACTATCTAAAACAATTGAAGCGATGGTTTGAGCAATATTCTGGAATTACTAACACGACTGTTGTGGCTCCCGAGGTAGTAGTGTCACAGTCTGTTACGAGTTTACAGCCGGAGGTGGTTGAAGGTATAACATTGATTCTGATTGGCTGGGAAGGAAAGAATTTGATAGAGGTTTTGTTAGCTACACAGCACTTTCATTCGAACAGCGAGACACTGAAAGAAAGTACTGAAGCTAAACTTATGGCATTACAAATTCAGCTGTTGCAACCGTCCCAGGTCAGAGATGGTTCCGATCAATATCAGGGGGTCTGGGACATAGATAGGACAAGGAAGAGGTACTCATCTGCAAAATGAACAGGGAAATGGTAATGGAAGACATAACACGCATAGAACGACCGGTGCAATCACTGCAAAGCATTTGGGCACTGCAAAACCAATTGACCTCAGTATGACGGATGAGGCATACAGCCAATTGCACAGATCAATCCAACTGTGCCCCCAACCCAAATGCCATCACCAGAGAATGCTCATTTGGATTCCCAGGGGGTCCCCAATCTTTTTGCACAGCTTTTTACACTTAGTCCTGCTGCTTCTTATGTTGATTGTACTATTACTAGTCAAACGGTTTCATGTTTGGCTGACACTGGAGCATTACGCTATGCATTGAAAACCTCTGAATTTCCACATTGTGATGCATTCTGATGAAATTGTCAATGCTGTAGCAATTGGAGGTACACCCGCACCACATCATGTGTCCCCACTATTGATGGTTACTTTGGGCCCTATCTCTGACCAACGTGCCTTCTTGTTGAGCTCATGTTCCCCATGTTCTCTGTTTTAGTTAGACCTATTGTGTAAACTGAGCTGCTCTACTTATTGTTCGCCAGAATGTATATTCTCGATATCACAGCCTATAGAGAATGCAAGGATTTGTCTGTATTACAGGAAGACCCTCATTTGATCCCAACAGACCGGACCACCGCTCCATTGTAGCCAAATGATGGTCCACCCATGCAAATGATTGCTCAACGCTGATCCAATCAAAATTACTCTGAACCCAGACAAACCTATGTCTTGCGTGTCACAATACCCCATTTCTGACCAGGTTGAGGAAGGTATCCACCCAGTTATAGAATCTCTGTTCGAGCAAGGTATTATCGTGCCAATGAGCATTATTTGCTGGTACCCAGATTCTGCCCATCAAGAAGCCGGGTAAAGATGTCTATAATTTCATCCAAGACCTGTGTGCAAATAATGCTGCTGTCCTACCAGCCTGCCCCATGGTTCCCAACCCAGCTACCATCTTGTCTTGCATCTTTAGTGTCAATTATTTCTTTTACAGTCGTGGAATTGTGTTTGGTATGTGGTATGTAGAGAGCCCCCACCCTTTTTTCCCAAATTCTTAAACGAGACATTGACTCACTGGAATTCACAGGAGGATCCGTCCTGTTACAGTATGTGGACGATCTGCTGCTGGCCTCACCTTCACTGGAAGTCAGTAAGCAAGATACCATTGCACTGTTGACAGCTCTTGCTGAAAAGGGTCACAAAGCGTCCAAACACAAGTTACAACTGTGTCTGCCTTGCGTGAGACACTTAGGCCATGGGATTTCCGTGGGTAAAAGACAATTATCCCAGGATTGCATTAGGCCAATTCAGAAAGTTCCCAAGACCCAGACCAGGAAACAGAGGGTTTCTCGGAATCGTCAGTTACCGTAGACAGTGAATACCAGGGTATACCACCATAGTTAAGCCCCTCCAGACCCTAATTCATGATTTGACCCTGGAACCACTGCAATGTTCCCAGGAAACACAGGATCCCTTTGTCACCATAAAGCAGAAGCATTCTACAGCAACACCCCTGGGATTGCCGAACGATGATAAATCATTTCTGTTTTATGATGAATGAGATGGGTTTGCCCGACAGCTGGACAGCGATAAGCATCATCCGGTGTCATATCATAGTGTAATATTAGATCCTATGGCTACTGGACTAACGGTGTGTTTATGTGCCGTTGCTGCAGTGGCACTGCTGATAGAACAAACAGACTCATTGGTACATGGTCACCATGTCACTATCTCTGTGCCCCGCTCAGTGTTAGTACTGCTGCTAAGTCCTGCCTCTAAATCCTGTTGCTAAATCCTGCTGCTCAAGGCCAGACTCAACATGTGCCTAATTCCAGATTGACAAAGTATGAGAAATTGCTCATTTCTGCTGCTAATGTTGCTCTAAGTCGTCGTTCTGTTCTGAATCCAGCCTCCTTGTTACCAAACCCGCAGGACAGCACAATTGTCTTTTATTTGTTGAAACTCTTATTTTATCCTGTGTAGACTTACTGAACATCTAGTTGCATACCCCAGAGATGAAATTCTTCGTCGATGGCTCCCATCTCTGTAGCCTAAGGTTTGGGAAACTTGTTTCTCATTATTCTGAATGCACCCCCATGCCATTCTCAAAGGTTGCTTGTCATGTGCCAATTCAGCACAGGTGAACTCATGGCTCTCACTCAAGCCTGCACCCTAGTGAAAGATTAGTTGGCTACCATTTACGACGACTTCGGCCACATGCATGGAGTGTTGCATGATGTCGGTGTCACCTGGAAACAAGGCTATCTAACCTTCACAAGTGACCCATCTCAAATGGAAAGTTTATGTCTATTCTTCATCAAGGCATGAATTAGTTTTCCAAAATTGATTAGCAGAGTTTGCTAATTAAAATGTTCTTGATTAGCAAATAAACCCATTTGATTAGCAATGTTGTACTAATGTTTGTAACGCCACCAGAAGTTACTTTTACCATACAAATACAAATGAACAACACTGCAGCAGTTATGTGTACCACTGAAGTAAGACATAAGTGAGATAAGTCAGACCTTGCAAGTTCTTTAAAATTCCACTAGAGCTGCAGGTCCGATAGCTTACTTTACCCATTCAACCAAAGAGAAATGCATTAGACCCATGGCAACAGATGACAACAAATTCAAATGCATTTTCTGTAAAATGGTGCATGTCACTACAATCCAACTTTAGTTTGGCACACTGCTGCCACCCAGAGGCCAACCCTGCACAGTGAAACTTATTTGACATTTACTGCAAACAAAGTAAAGTTTAAATAAAAGTTTCAAATATCCCCTGAAAATGGTACTGGCCCTTCTTAAAATGTACTCGACTATGTGAGTGGGAGAACAATTCTTTGTGAGCCCTGGATGAGTGTATGTAAAAGGTCAACTGCATGAATGGACACAAATAGATATGATACAAAAGCTCTGAAGACAGTTTGGCCAGCTCTCTCTACTGAAGGTGCTAATATATACTGTAATCTGAATTTGAGAGAAAAGCGAACTCTGAGGGCTAACTACAGTGATGATAGTGCAGTAGATCTATAGATGTACAGACTGGATGGACCTATTGATCACTGCTATGCGTAAACATCTAGTTAGCTGTGTCTATTCATTATGGAAGGGGAACGAAAGTAAGAGACTAAGCAGATTGGAGGGTGTAGCAGGCAGAGAACTGAGCAGAATAGGTGGAATACTGTAGTTAGCAGCCACCTCACTTTCAGGGTAGCTGGTATAAAGCAACAGGATGAGAAGATAAAATGTGCAGCAGTACATGATAGGATTGTGAGTTGAACACCAGTTGCAAGCTGCATGTATCCAACAGGTTATAGAGCTAGGTTTTCCATCAAAAGCATTTGGCCATTTGATCATGTACATTTTCAAAAGTGTCCACTCGTCAATATGAGGCATCGTCCCCAACAAAATGAAATATAGTTGACACTATGATATTTAGATACACTAACTTACACTTTACTCTGAAGCATAGAGACAATGCAGACAATGCAGTGTTTTACAGTGGCAATACTGCAATTATGCATTATGTAACCAATTACATTTTTAGAAATGGAATTGAATGACTGCTTTTAAAAATTAAATAAAGTTAACACACACTTGTCTTTTGCGGACAGGATACAGTTAGCTTAACACAAGGTATTATCCCGATTACTTCTGGTTTGCAATTATTTGAAAAATAAAAAATAAATGTTTGCTTGCATACTCACACGGGCCTTTGGCACATAAGGGTGGAGGAAACTGCTGCATTCTCTCTCCATTAGCCCTTTTGAACTTGCAGTGAACAGAGAAGAGGGTGGAGGGAGCCCTGAAGGCAAGCAAGGAATGCAGGGAGATTTGTGCTTTCATTGAACAGGGTAACTGAACAGTGTAACTTAAATAGCTAGGTTTGCTACACAAGTGCCAATTAGCAATTAGCAATTAATTAGCAAACCTACAAAATTGCATAGTAATTGTTACATGATACTGCTTATTTTATGCCTTGCTTCAAGATGCTTTATTACTCCCAGCTGCTCTGGCCATAGACACTTGCCGAGGCCGTGATCCTTTGCAGTCCTTCACCGCCCTATGCAATACCTTAGCTGATAACGGAGCACATTCGGTGGCCTTAAACTGGCCCTTGGCTCCTAACGAAACTCTCATTTGTATTTCCAACAGTCACCAATTGCCTCCCTTTCCAACCTGGCCCTCGTACAAGACCAAGTCTCAGAGGTGGCCTGGGACAGCGACCATATAAATTGGAGCCCGATTCACTTTAGCATTGTCCAGACGACTGACTGGTGGCACCCAAAGCACTCCTAGCTTACCTGGCCAAAGTGGCCCACAGCGTTGCCCATTCAGGTAAAAATGCTATGAGACTCAATGCAAACCGGGATTGGGTTGCTCCGGGTTTTGCAATAAGGGCGCAGGCCTATTGTGCGAACTGTGCAATATGCATAGTCCACAATGTAGGGCAAGCAGTGAAAACAAAGTTGTCTGCACATCTGGTACCAGAAGGGCCATTCTTGGACGTGCAGATGGATTTCCTCCAAGTTCCCTATAGCACCCATCCCATTTAACTCTGGAGATGTCTGTCTGCATCTCATGTTGGTAACCCGATCCGGAGGCCCCGGACCCTGTAGTGATTTACAGTCCCAGATAGGGTTTACTGGTCCTCCAAATTTCCCCACCTCAGACCCACGTATCAAGGAGGCCAGCAGCACTTCAACTTTCCTCTCGGGCTACTGGCCTTATATTTTACATCAACTGGGGTGCACTATTTATGGGAAACAGTAAGTTTCAATATTACCTTTCCACCTATACCAGTAAAGTCATCTATAATGTATCATTTGCATTTCACCCCGATTTCACTTTCACCCATCCAGGTACATCACATATCGTGGAGCATATTTAATTTGCAGGGACAAAGCCTATCCATGGCTGCCCATTAACTGTGTAGGAAGTTGCTACATGGGTTATGTCCTACCTGCCATTCTGCATACCCGCACCTTCCTGATGCACACACGACCAAAGAGAAGCTCTCAATGGGAAGGGCTTATTACTGGGATGGGTTACTTCATACCAGCCCTTAGGGCTAAGCTAAACCGAGACTGACTATCCGATAGTCTTGATTGATTGAGGATTTCACAAATGCCCAGGGGAAAGCCCTGATCTTGCTATCACGTGAGCAGATAGCCATCCAGACTATTGTCCTCCAGGACCATATGGCACTGGACACTCTCCTAGCCTCGCAAGGCGGCGTATGTGCAATTGTAAAGAGCAAATGATGTACGTTCATACCCAATCACGCCAGTAACATTACCACCATTGTTGCCCAAATAGGACACACTGTAAGCACTCTCCATGTCAGCCTTGAGTCAACGTAGACGGTCTGGTGCTGGGTAACACATTCTGGGACACTTGGGACACTTTCAGCTTCACCTCTTAAGAGGCATCCTCCTTTTCCTCATCGTCCCCCAGACACTCAATGTCTCCAGAGCGCTGGTTCTCTCCAAGCTGGACTACTGCAATAGCCTCTTCTTCAATCTGCCTCATTCCTCCCTCGGCCCTCTTCAACTAATACAGAATAGGACTGCAAGACTTATCCTTTGCTGCAAGCCCAAGGACCGCATCTTTCCAGCCCTAAACTCTCTCCACTGGCTTCAGGTGGCTGGTAGGATCAAATTCAAGACCCTCTGCATCATCCACAAGGGTTTCTGGGGCCTGGGACCTAGCTACATCCAGCTTTCTCTTTAAATACATCCCTGCTAGAGTCCTTCAGTCCTCTAGCTCTAACTCTCTGTAGATCAGACGTTTCTCCAAGCAGAGAGTGGGAGTAGATCTCTTTTGTTTTATTGTGTTTTAGTCAAAATATGACTTTTCACGAAAAAAGGGTCACAATTTAAATCTCATACAGCAATTATAAAGCATTTGTTTGATTCATAAAAACAATACACTATCACTGAGAATATTCAAACAGAGAAGTAAAAAAAAAATGAGATCAAAGGGAGAGGGAAAAGGAAAACAAGATAACATCCACTATTAACACTTCTAATCCCTTCAAATCACTAATAGCCTCATTACAAATATAAAAAGTTTAAAAAGGACAACAATGATCATATGTTTCCTGCCACACATGGTCCCTACAAACATTTGTTGACACTTTCCAGCATTCAATTCCACCAAATTCAACTTTTTTTTAGCAATTTTGCAATTTTTATTGTCAGTAAAGTCTCGTTACCGAGGCTAACCTCTCCCAGGAGCCTCCTTCTGGAACAGCCTCCTTGCTACTTTCAAACTTGAGCCAGATCTCCTTAAGTTCCAGAAGCTTCTCAAGACGTTCCTTTTCTCCTCCTCCTTTCCTCTCCTCCTCCCTTGCGAATGCCCCCTGCTGCTGCAACTGGTGGTCTGGTCCCTTTTGAGTCTTACATGAGCCGGGCCCTCCTCAACCAGTCTCCACCAGCAGCCCCATAACCAGCACTTGCCCTTGGGCACCCTTCCCTGACTAGCCTAAGTCTGGTCCACCCTGTCCTTGAACCAGTTGACCCGTACCTATGGTTTCCCCGGGCACTTGCCTTCTTGGACTCCCTTTACCACTTGCTCAGCCCCTGGGGCACCCTCCCTCCTGCACTTCACTCTCTCCCTTCCTTCCTCCCTGACCAGCCTCCTCCCCCCTGCACTTCCTGTTAAAGAACTTGCATGATCTGAATGTCACAAGGCCTAGTGGGACCGTTATTGTTTTCTCCTCTGTCCCCCACCCCCTTGTCTTGTGGCGCCGGTAAACACCTTTTTCTGTATAGGCACCTTAAAATGCTCAATAAATAAAATAAATAAAATATATTGTTCGGGTCATATCCATAATACTGGTCCTGATCCTGAGTGTATATTGTCTTGTGGTGATTTGCAGATGTCTCGGTTACGGCTCATATCTACAGTGTCAGTGTATTTGGCCACCACCAAAGAAGTCTGTTGTTATGATTTTCCAATTGTGACATTTGTTCTACAAATGAAGTGATTGATGAGATTGGAATGATAGTCTCATAGAAGGGGATTGTGGGGGGGGGGGAGACTGAGAATGTACATTCATCAAATTCCCCAGGTACCCCGGTCACAATACTGCTTATGATAAGTACTTGCCAACTACCATCTATAACAGTGTTCTATGTTATAGTGCTCATGTCTAAACCACAGAGGCACTTTGTGACCACCGCATAATGTTTCCCGCTTCTATAACCCTCGTTTTTGACATGTTTCCCTTTTGGCATATTAAAGCATACTTTAGAAGATCGTCTCACTGGGCAAGGCGTCTTTAGAAGGTGGAAGTAGTAATAGTAAGTGAGACATCTCACCCCGAGCCATCCGAGAACCGTGCAAGTAGCATGCACAGCAGGAATTGTAAAGTATCTTAAATGTATTACGTTAATATCAAGAATTAGGACTTCCCAGGCATGAGTGTGATATCCGTCTCTGACTCGTGTGCTGAGAAACCGTGAAAAGCCTCCAGAAACATTGTTGCTTGTCGATCTCATGCCATGCCTGAACCAACTTTCCATTGAAAATGCATGTGTACTCTCCTGTTTAAAAGCCCTGTGCACCGAGGTGGGTTGCTGCAAAGGGTCTTGTTCGACCATTGGGTTGCTGTCCGTCCGGTGTATGCTGGTTTTGCTGACTGCTATTAAAAGACATTCACCAATCCACCTGAAGAGTCTGTGGTTGTTTTTTCCACAACAATACACTGGGCTACTAATACAGAAAAATAATGGCTGCACCCCTTGTGGAGCTAAAACAAAATTAAAGCTGTCAACAGCCTCCTCCACAAAACGAAGTAGGGTGATCTAATCATCCTAGTGCCCAAATGAGGTGCGTAAAGAGCATTCTGTTCAAGGGGTCATTTGGGCTACCATATAACCATACTGTAGAAAAGGGTTACAGTAGTAGGCAGACGTCAGTAGAAGTCCCTCTGATCACAAGAAGTGGCCACAGATCATAAAAACCAAAGGGGTAAAAACAAATGTTTTATGGGCCCAAAAAATGGGACAGCAGAACTCACAAAAATTGATTTGTGCCCTAACAAAATCCTACAGGAAGCGGGGACAACACAAAGAGGTGGTTTTGAAGGTAACAGCATCTGGATGGTGCAGTAAGTCTGGCACAGGGGTCTAGTTTAAAGGACCAAGTGTCCTGGTTCAGTGTGCAAGTCCCTAATATAATCAAAGAGCACTCAGGGTTGCCATTCTCTTAAAGCGTCCTCCAGTTCTCTCAAGTCTCAGGGATTTCAAAACGCCCCACACACTGCTTTCTTGCCTTTGGTAACTTGTATTTGCAGACATGCCACACCCCTCTAGTCCGTAGTGGTGTGCCCAACAAGAACCCATTCTTCTAGCACCCTTGCGCAGGAGACACTTTGACTACCCACTGAGGCAAGACCTGAGGCATGAACCTTCTCGCCCTGGGGATACTGACAATGAGTCTGGGCAGGATTTTCTCCCCATAACCTGGGTGTTTCTCAGGCTGCAGCGGTTCTAACCCCCACACCCCTCTCCTACCCCCAAGCCAATAGCCACCTTCCATTTATGAGCACCCTACAGACTCCTCAACTTCTAAAAATCTCTGATGGCTCCCAATCTTGCCAACCTCCAGCCGTAGCAGGATTTCAAGGCTGCAGCCTCTCTTCTCCAACTCTAATGGACTGTTCAAACCCCACCAGGATGTAGGCTATACCGCTCAGCGGGCTAACCAAGCTGATACTCCTCAGCAATCTCCGGTTCTTGCCTGCATCTGGGTGACAATCTCCAGCAGGCTCTGTGCACGACCCCCCTCTCTAAACTCCCTCAAGGAACTATTTGGATTAGCCACCAAGTGTTCTCTGCCCCTTTTGCACCGGCCATTGACCCCGAACGCTCAGAAATCCCATCCTAACTCCTGCACCCCTGGTTTCCTTCTGCCTTCTTTTATACTGCGGCTTGGGCATCAACTGTGCAACAATGCCCATGGTTGGCTGGATTCTCTCACCCTTAACTTGTGCGTCATGGTATTGGTTAGCCGTCAGTGGTCTCACCGACCATTACATCCGTTTCTCTTCTCATTCTCATTGATATATGTTATAATGCACTTTGACAATTAGGTCTCATGGGGCCCATGGCACAAACGTTCAGTCCTCCTTTTTGGAATCAGTAAGAATTCCAAAATGGAATTCATTTTGGAATCAATATGGCAGGCTTGTAGACCCCTTCTTCGACTTCCTGCACCCTGGGTGCCTGCATTTCTGGTTTGTAATAACATGGTGCTTGTGCTTACGAAAGGTTTTTTCTACTGTGCTTGTGGACACCCACTTTTGACTGAACTCTACTCTAGGACCTCTGGAGGCCTAGGTCGTATGGTACAGGGTTTGCTACTGAAATACAATGCAAGCATCCTGTTCCCTTCCCTTCTAGTCTGTTACTAGTTTTGGCTATTAGGTGGAGCTTCTGTCACCTATAAGCCGAAACTATTACATTAGAGTACTGCTGGGGAGAAATGGCATATGAGGAGAGACACAAAGATTGTAGGTGTTGTTTGGTTATTTACCCACCCATGGCCATGCCAATCCCTATGGCTTTTCCCACTCACGTCCTGCCCCTCCCTGCCTAAAACGCACCCACCTGGGATCTCTGTGAGCTACCTTTATCAATACTTACGATCAACCTTTGTGTTCAAAGTGCCTGCCAGTGTTTTTCAAAGCAGTCTTCTGAGAGTTAATTACTTAATTATAGAGGGAAACACAGTACTAGTGTAATTAAAATGTCTTAACCAGGTCTGTCTTCCCCCAGTCAATTTATTTTAAAGCACAATGTGTGTCTTTCTCTTAAGTCCTGTTAAAAACCAACATTGGCAAAGTCAGATGGTGTGCCTTGTGTAATAATATTATGCATTTGCCAGGCACTTCTATTATATGCCCAGGTAATGGCACCATTTTGCATCTGCTACTATTGATAGCCCATTTATACCGATATGGCAGTGCTTGGCAAATGCCTTTCCCGCGCCTACACAAAAGCCAAAAAGGTTGGCATTTCCAATGCTTGTATAACCTCCCTCTGCATCTGCAAGCCTTATCGTCCTGTCCCCCTCGCTGGGTTTCACTGAAGGGGGTCCCTTTCTGTGCCCAGAAGTCACTGTACGTGTTCTATCCTGGCGGGTGGTTGCAGGGTCTGCTGTGATGCTAGATCGAAGACTGGGTGCGCTCTACGGAATCCCCCACATACATCCCCTCCAGGGTCTGACCACATATCAAGTCCTCAACTCTCCCTCCAAGATCCCGTCAGAGGCGACTACCACACAGTGCTGAGGCTGGTAAGCATCTATAATGGCATGTGCGGTGTGGAGAGACTGCATATAATGGCTGGAGGACGCTGCATGCTGATCTTTAATTTACCACTCCAGTAGCCATACTTAAAGGTTACTACACAACACAGAAGTCATAAATCCCAGTGCAGAAGAAGAATGAAAGTTTATGACAACAATTAGAATTGCCAGTCCAGGATATAAAACCTCAGCATTCTGAGATGTCTCCACTTCCGCTGCTGCTGGGATATAGCGTTCAGTTTACTGCCGCCATTTTGTGCGCCTGCCTCTTTATGGGCCCCATCTTTGGTGCAATTTGCCTTCTTTTCATCCCTTCTTTTAAGTCGACTGGGTGGACCCATCTTGGGATAAGTTGTGTGTGCTTGGGAGTACCTTTTGTGGTCTTTGCATTACGCACTGCCATTTCCGGTTCACAATAGGAGCCATTCATCAGGCCAATTTCACTAGTTGCTTGTCTGTACCCCACTTCTCATTCCAGCGTGGGCCCCACCCTATTTTCCTCTTTGCGAGGAGTCACGGCTGCTGCTCGAACTTGAGAGCAATGCTTTTACACAAAGGAAACATGACATTTGCATTGCATGTATATATGAATGAGATCATTAGATTACACACCTAATTAGAAATAAACAAAGCTCTGGCTGGGTTAGGCTCCATTGTCATATAATAGTTTGTTTTAAAACATTGAAGCCATTGCCAGTGGCTCTTTAAGGAACAGACTTGTAAAACACGTTAAATCCCAAAAGTGAGCACTCTGGTCATGTTTCCTGCTGCCCCAAATTGTGCTTTGGCTCAAGTTAACAACTATCAATAATACAGTCAACTGATTGCAGGGCACTTTCTACAACAATGGGGTGCAATGCCTGCTGTTACAATAGTCACCAATGGACTGGGCGGCAGAGAACATTTTCCAATTTTTCAGGGCAATGATACAATTCTTACACTGACTCGTCTTTTCTTCTGTTTTAATTTTTCTTCGTGTTGCTTCCATCTTTCTTTCTCATTCCATCTTTCCATGAAATGATTTACTTCCTCCTTTCCTGTTCCTTCCTTTTTTCTCTTATGCTCTCCTTTCTTATCTTTCCTTTCTTTCATGAAACCTGTTGTATAATTAATGCAATGATGCACAGGAGACTCTGTAGTTGCAGTTGATGTTCCTTTATTAAACATGGAACTGACTCTTCAAATAAGCCTCATGACTCATGCAATACAAAAAGGGCAACGGGCCCTGAACTGTGAAGCTATAATGAAAGTCTTGTGTTTTAATTAAGGCTCTAGGGCCAGTCCAATGGAGGAGTGCACAGGACCTGATGTTGCTCCGTGCCTCCACTCCCAGCGTCTGCCACGCAGGAAGCGCGGGGCTCGCCTTTTCCTTTCCGGGATCGAGATCTCGCGAGACCAGGAGGTCTTGCGATGTCTCTACACACCTCCCCCTGATAATGCAAAACTGGTTACTGTAGGACATAGTCATTGTGACTCACCGGTCTTCTGTGTTCCCTTCTCGGCCGTTCACCTCTCTGGCTATGGTCATCTTGCTCTTGGTTCTCTTCTCGCTCTATTACGGGTGCATCCACTTCAATCTCATTTTCTTCGAATTCCCTTCTGTCTTTCTCCGGCTTTCATTCTCTCTCTCTCTCTCATTGTCCATTATCTCCTCGGTTTCGGGTCTTTCATGGGTTTTTTCTCTCTCTTGTCTCTTTTCAAACATGGCTACTCTCTCCATGTTCCATGTGCACCCGTCTTCAGTGCGGACATGGTTGGTTCCTCTGTGAATCACCTTTATTGGTCTGCTGAACCTTGAGCCCGTCATTTGATCCTTAGTCGGCAAACGTATTTTGATCTAGTCTCCTTCTTTTACCTCAGACACTTGTTTTGTCCTTCTTCTTCTGTCGTTCCACCTTTTCATGTGTGCTTTGCTGTTCTCTATTCTCCACACCACTTCCGACATGTCTACTTCTTCATCTTCTCTTACTCTGGCCAACCATGGTGGCACTAGTGTGGAGGCTGCCCTTCTCCCTTTGAACATGCAAAAAGGGGAGATTTGGGTGATCCCATTGGGGGTCAGTCTGTGAGCTGCGACAGCCCCTTTGGTTGTTTTGAGAGGAGCCATACCCAAGGCGGTCGCTAATTGGATGGCTCCCTTAATAAACCTGTTTGCCCTCTCTACGAGCCCATTGGCTTGGGGATGGTAGAGCGCTGCTTTCTTCTGGTGTATGTTATGCTTCTTCGGGAACAGTTCCATGTCTCTGGATATAAGTTGTACCCCATTGTCTGTCACTAACTCAATGGGGAGCTCTTCCCTCTGGAAGATGGCAGTGAGGACTTCTATTACGGTGGCGGTCGTGATGTTGGGGACAAACTCGGACTCGACCTACTTTGATAAGTAATCCGCTAGCACTATGCCATAGCGATGTTCAGGCGCCATTGCTTCCAATGGTCCTATGAAGTCCAGACCCACTTTTGACCACACCGCTTCAGGGGTTTCCGTGGGAATCATGGGCGCTTGTCTGATTTTTAGGCGCTTGTCACTGTTGAGACACTAATGGCATCTCTCAATCATAGTACGGATCTCCTGAGCCATGGATGGCCACCAGTAGGCTTCTCTCACTCTGCGACCTGTCATGGTATCCCCAAATGGCCTGAATGAGCTCTGCACAGGATGGTTTTCCTCATGCCTGTGGACGGAATCACCTGGTCAGTCTTCATAATTATGCCGTCAGCCACTGAGATTTCATCTGCCACTTTCCAATATGGTCTCATTCCTTCTGGTACTGCCCTTTCATCTGGCCATCCGTTCTTGACCCATTCTTTAATTTTTGCCATGGTAGGGTCTTTTCCGTCTTCTTCCATCCAATGTCTCTCACTTAGTTCTAGGTAGTCTGGGGCCTTGAGATCTGTGATGGATGCCACAATGCATTCTTCTTGCAAGAAGGTGGTGGCATTGTACTTTCCTTCTGACAATCTTGACATGCAGCCCGCCTGCAAATTCTTCCACCCCGAGATGTGTTGTACCTCGAAAGTATATTCTTGCAGTTTGGCTGCTATACGTGCTAATCTGGGTGTTGACACTTTGGTGCCGCCTGGGCTGAGAATATGGATGAGGGGCTTATGATCGGTGACCAACTTGAACTTTGTGCCCCACACATATGTCCTGAAATGTTCCACGGCCCATGCACATGCCAGCATCTCCTTCTTGATGGTGGAGTAGTTGTGTTCGGCTGACAATAGGGCTTTAGAGGCAAATGCTACAACATGTTCTGTGTCGCCCTTTTTCTGGGTGAGGACAGCTCCTAATCCGTATGCGCTGGCATCCGTAGTGATGACTGTACTCCAGTCTGGGTTGAATGGTTGCAGGCACGGCGCTTCCACAATGTGTCGTTTGATGCTTTCAACCGCTTTCTTCTGGGCTTCTTGCCACGTGTACTCTGACCCTTTTTTGAGAAGCTCGCGGAGCTGCGCTGAGGTTTCTGAGAATTTGGGGATGAATTTGGCATAGTATTCTGCCAGTCCTAGGAATGACCTCACTTCGTCTTTGTTGGTGGGTTCGGGAGCTTTAATTATAGCCTGTAGTAGGTTTTGCTTGGGATTTATGCCTTGCTCTGATATCTTGTATCCCAAATACTCAACTTCTTTTGCCTTGAATACTAATTTTTCATACCTTAGTCTTACTCCCGCTTCTTGAAGCTTGGTGAGGATTGTTTTCAAAGTGACATCATGCGTCTGCTCGTCTACTGCGTATACCAGGATGTCATCCTGGAAGTAGGACACGTTCTTGACGTTCCGTAGTAAGGCGTCCATCATGCGTTGAAACACAAAGGCTGCGGATGATATGCCAAACGGCATCTTTGTGAATTGATAAGTGCCAAACAGAGTGATGACAGCCGTCAGTGGCTTGGATTCCTTGTGTAGTTGTATTTGATGGGACGCATTCCTCATGTTCAACTTCGAGAACACACTGGCCTCCTTCATCATGAGGATTAACTTGTTGATGCTCGGCAGGGGGTAGCTGTCCGCAATTACTTCGAGGTTTAGACTGCGGTGATCGATGCATACCCTTACTTCTTGTGAATTCTGTTTTTTATGAGTACTACTGGGCTCAGCCACTCTGATTCTTCAATTTCTTCGATGGTGCCATCTTTCCTCATTCTGTCCAGTTGGTTTCTAAGCGTGTCTCTTGCAGTTGCCGGTACTGGTCTTACTCTGTGTTTGACAGGGACTGCGTTGGTCTTGAGTAATATTTTGTGGACGAAACCTTTGATGCGCCCTGGCTCTTCCGAAAATAGTTTTGGAAAGTCTCTTTTCGCTACTGGCGCTCCTCTCAAACTGACCGACAGTACCTGGTCTTCTGTGCTGGGGTCCAGCTTAATTTTCAGTTTAGCCTGGTCGTCCCACCCTAGCACTGCCAGGCCTTCTTGACTAAAGTAAACCTTTGTGGTGTTTTCTCTTCCTTTGAACTCCACTTTGCCTTTGATGTAGCCCAGCAGGTCTACTGACGCACCAGCAAAAACTGTAGGCCTCTGCTGCGTGCTGAGCACTTGGACCGTCTCTGTTCCCATCATCTCCTTGTACGTGCGCAGCGGTATTACGGTGAGTTCAGATCCCGAGTCGGCCATGACTTTTGTTTCTAATCCATTGATTTTGATGGCACAATGGGGCTTTTCTCTTCTGGCCCGTGTGCTATTCACCATTATGACGGTAGGTCTCCCTTCATCCTCAGAGGACGATTCCCTCTCCGTATTGTGTTCAGCATTGACGCTGGTGACTTTTTTGTTTCTCCATCGACACACAATTGAAATGTCTGATCTTTTGGCACACTGAGCATTCCTTGTCTCTTGCAGAGCACTCTTTATCAAAAGCCAAGTGTTTCGTGCTGGTGCACCCGTGGCATTTTAATGGTTCTTTCCTCACCCATTTCTCTTCTCTAGCATCGATGACCGGCCTCTCCTTCCTTGGGCGGAAAGCTACTGCTTGCACTTTGGCCAAGCTGTGCCCGCTTGCGTATTTTTTCCTTCTACCTGCTGTTTCTTCCACTGCTCTCGCTATTTCAATTGCTTTTTCCAGCTGTTGTTCTTACTCTAGAATTAACATGTCTTGCACCTTCCTGCTGTTGGTGTGAACCACCAGCATGTCACAGACAAGACTTTCTGCGTTATTTTCCAAAATTGCATAGCGCCGCTAATTCACGCAGTTTGGTAACATAGTCGTCCACCGGTTCTGACGCCTCCGGTTTTCGACTATAAAACCGTATCCTGTGTAAGACGGTATTCTCCTTGCTGATGAACCTTTCGATGATTCTTCTCACGGCTTCCTTAAATACATCATTGTTGTCGCCGGCTACTGGCTCTGGTGAGAGACTCTCGATCACCCTTTGTCCTTCAATGCCCAGGGCGTTTAGTAGCATCGCTCTGCGTCTTGATGCCGAGTAGCCTGCACCGCCCAAGGCCTCCACGTAGGTGGTGAATAAGGGTTGCCATTGTGGCCACGGAATGGCAGGCCTACCTGGAGTTTGCAGGAAAGGCAGTGGTGGTGTTGCTCCTTGCATGGCACTGTGTGGGTTTCAGTGGTGATCCTCGTCGCCAATTATGTTGTATAATTAATGCAATGATGCACAGGAGACTCTGTAGTTGCAGTTGATGTTCCTTTATTAAACATGGAACTTCCTCTTCAAATAAGCGTCATGACTCATGCAATACAAAAAGGGCAACGGGCCCTGAACTCTGAAGCTATAATGAAAGTCTTGTGTCTTAGTTAAGCACTAGGGCCAGTCCAATGGAGGAGTGCACAGGAGCTGATGTTGCTCCATGCCTCTACTCCCAGCGTCTGCTGCGTGGGAAGCGCGGGGCTCGCCCTTTCCTTTCCGGGGCCGAGATCTCGCAGGACCAGGAGGTCTTGCAATGTCTCTACAAAACCCTCCCATCATTCAACCTTTTCTTCTTTGCATTATTCCTTCCTTTCCTTCTTTATCGCCATTTCTTATTTACATCATGGCCTGTGTCATGTAAATAGTCATTCCTGGTCTGTGAGCCTGATGGAGATTTCATTGGTCTTTTTTTTTTTTTTTTGGAGCTCTCAATGCTCCCGAGGAGGGACTTTGGATGAAGTGCTCTGGTATTAAACAACATTACGATATGTAGTTCAAGTAGCACACTGAGGTTTCCCTAAACAGCGGTTGGTGGTATGTGCTGGTTTAATGGGGGACCTACCGTACCATTCTCCACTGAGGCTAAATTAAATTAACAGGAAAAGGGCTTTTGTTACAGTGTCAATGAACCATTGTCGCAAGTAGGCCTCCCTTAGATGTGATATGTCCGGCTTTCATCTTCTTCCGGGTTAAAGTGTGAAAGCTTTTATACCACTCATAGGAAGGGCTGATGACAGATTACTCTGGTTAGAAGGTTGAGGCACAGAGAGTAAGGCTGGTCTTTTCCAAACAACCTTGGCAAGGATTTCAGTTTGATTTAACTGCTTTTCTAATGCATCACCCACTAGACAATCACACTGATGGCAAAGGGAAGGAAGTCAAATATGGAGGAGTTTGTGACATGTATCAGTTAAAAGGAGAGGGAAAAAAGCAGCTAAGGGAGAAAATTGAAAGAAAGAAGATTCAGAAGAAAATAAAGATAAACAAACGAATGAATTAGAGAGAAACAATAAGGATATGGATAGTTAGAAGAATTGAAACAATATAATTGCTAGCTGGCATGAAACAAAAACAAAGATAGAGAATGAATGACAACAAAAGATTGATTCTGATTTGTTTTACTGCACATTCTACAAATTAACATGCCGAAATCCAGATAAACTAAGCAAATGGGGAAGAAAATAACGTTTTTAATGCCTTACAGGAGATCAGGAGGTTTGACAAAGACCTAATTTCTAGTTGGAAGGCAGCCCATCGAGGGAATAAAGAGGTAAGGAGAGAAAGGGAGACAAAACCGTAGAAAGAAGGAAAGACATGATAAACATGGAAAGGAGGAAAGGAAAAATATGCAATGAAGTAAAGAAGAGTTAAAAGAAAGGCACAAAGAGAAAAAGAACAGAAAAGGAGAATGGTCATTAGAATGAAAGAGGATAACAAAAACAAATTAAAGCAAAAGGAATGGTTCGATGAAAAAGGATGGAAGGAAAAGAAGACCATTAGAAATGAAGTGAAGGAACATTAAACATGAAAAGGAAGCCTTTAGGAAAACTGCTCAAAAGCAGACCATTTTGGTTCCCCGAATCAAGAAAGCTCCAATGACCCCCTCAGTCTTTGCTGTATGGATGGCATTTTGAAGTTTGTTATACATCTCTGTACTTTTCATGCAACGTAGGCTGCAGTTTCGCATATTTGCGTTCATGGCAGACACAGCACCGTTCCGCCTATCCTAGGTTAATCACTGGCTACCTGCGCAGTCACTCCCCTCACAGATTGGATATTGATGTAACTGTGGGAAGGAGCCTTGAGCGGATTTTTGTTTGTTTTAACGTTCATTTGTCATTTCGATTCAGGTGGAGGAATGGATTTGCAAGAACATGAGGGAAGCATTCTCAGAAACACTGAATATCAAACACAGCTGGCCACAGGGCCCATATATAATACACTCAGCCAAGTATTACATCCTCAGACATCAAGGGCTTAACACGTCTGCCATTGGAATACAACACCGTCAAACCATCATACTGCAGCAGAGTTATTTCCCACCACGGTCAACCCAAATGGACTAAAAGTCCCTGTCGCTCCTGCAAACAATTTGCAAACAAGGGCATCGACATAAAAAGTCACCTCTAAACATTTAGCTAATGTTAACACTCTACTATACATTCTCCAATGATTCAATCACTCCCTGACAAACTGCCAACACGCATGCTTCCCTGGATACAGGAACCAACAGAGCAAAACCCTGCACGCCATAGTACATGCAAGACCTCACAGACAATAAACGCTCCATCCACAGACCAAGAAAACCTCTGGCGAAAAGTCCCAAGTTCAGAAGACCTTGGAACCCTGAAAGCTCTTCACCATGCACATAGAACTCTCATCACAACAGCTAAGACGATGTCAGAAGCTTCTGACAAGAGCAGGAACCACTTTAAATGCATGGAACATTGCATTAACCCCTGACTGGAACTTGCAACATCCAAGACCACAGGCAAATGTATTAAGGTCCAAGGGCCTCATTACGAAGTGGGTGGTAAGGGATTACCGGCACCGGTAAGGGCACCGTTGCTGGTAATCCCTTACCGCCCTACTACGAGTTCCCTTTGTGGGTCCTCCCTTAATGCCTGGTTTTACCAGGCATTAAGGACGGGACCTGCAAAGGGACTTTGTGGCTAATAATGGTACCGCAATTTGCGGTACCGTTGTTAGCGCCTTCCCCATTCCCATTGAGCCCTATGGGGGCTCAAATGGGAATGGGGAAGGGCCCTGGTGAATGGGGAATTACCGCCCCCGCCAACCTTGGAATGGGGCGGTATTAGCTCCATTCACCAGGGCGGAGTCGGTAAGGATTTGGAGGCAGCCATGGCGCTAATAGCACCATGGTTACCTCCAAACTCGTAATGATGCCCCAAGATTTCTTCCCTGACAAAACAGAGAAAATTAGACAACACATTAACAGCACAATACTCTGCATAGCCCTTCACCCATCTCACCACGGGACACACCAAAATGAACTAACTTCATGACCATTACACTTTAAGAACTAACCAGCATATGCAGCCGTTAAGGATACCACATATGAAGACAATGGGCCTCATTACGACCCTGGCGGTAAGGGGTTAACGCCAGCGTTAGCTGCGCCGACCCCTTACCGCCAACTACGAGGTCCCTTAGCGCCATGGCGCTTTTAACACCTGCTTTTAGCAGGTGTTAAAATCCATGGCGCTAAGGGACCATGGAGTTAATTACGCCACCGTAATTTACGGTGGCGTAATTAACGCCTTCCCCACTCCCATTATGCCCTATGGGGCAAAAATGGGAATGGGGAAGGGTAAATGGGGATTGGGGACTTACCGCCCCGCCGACCTCGGAATGGGGCGGTAAGTCCGCCAACCACCATGGCGTAAACGTAGTTTACGCCATGGTGGTAAAGTCACGGCCCAGGCGGTAACTTACCGCCTGGGTCGTAATGAGGCCCAATATCCTCTTGGCCTCCAACATCAAAATTATCCATTGTGACGATTCAGCAGGTCTCGTCACTACTCCCCAGAGGGGAGCCCTTCTCTATGAGGCTAGGCAAGTGAGGCTGCTACCCAGTCGTCCCACTAGAGGTGAAAAGATGCAGGAGGGACTCCCCTCCTGGGTACAAGGACTTCCACCTGGGAAAAAACCTCCCTAACACCCTACCCCAAAATACCCTACCTTCGTTGTCTTCTCCCTCCTCCCCAATCGACAGGAATACTATGTGTTATGCAGAAGTCACTACTATCACAAGCGTTGGGAATACTGGGATGAGGAAGAGTGGGTGAAAAATATGGCTTAACAATATGCAGACTCCACTAAATACTGTGATGAGGAGGCCTCCGGTTGACATGACGATTGCTACAGAAACATTGCAACATGGAGTTGACATTACGCAAGGGCGAAGTCAACTATATAAAATGGAAATCAAAGTAGAACAAAGAGAGAGACCGGAGAGAGAACATGTGCGGAGCCTGGGAATCACGAGCGATTCAAACCAGTGAAGAAGACTGCTGTGTTGTTGCAAAGCAGTTTGGCATTATGAGGAACGCCAGCAGAGGACTACGGAAGTCCTTGACAGGCCTTACCAGAACGGGCCTGGAGACCAGTTGGAGATGAAGTAATGGTGGTGTGATCTCAGGGAGGTGGACCATTTGGTCTAACAACTACGCCGACACCGTGGAGGCAGCGGGCCCGCATAATCCTATAGGGACACCAGAAGAGGGGAAGAGAAGCCAAAGAAGTGGTTGCAGTGCAGCGTGCCACTACCCCAGGAAGAAACAGTGACGTGCCATCCCTGACAAGCAGGACACGGGAGACCCAGAACAGGAGTGGGGGCGGCACAGAGTAATCTAAACTAAGAGTGGATTAGGAGTAATATACTTCATCACACTGGTGACAACACAAGTCATACTAAGCAAGATTACATCAGGAGTAATCTCCCTGGTCACAGTGGTGATAAAGAAAGTCGTATTAAGCACTGGACATTCAGAAGTTTGTGGAAAGGACTGAAAAGACTTTGTGAGATTTATGGAATAAATCATCGAAAGTCTGGTTGAAGAACTTTTCCAAGTTGACCAGGCGAGGGGAGTCATTCTCCTTCTCTTAAGACATTGTTAAATCAAACCCTAAAGCAAGGTAACACGGTGGAGACTACTCAAAAGTAGCATACTCCACCAGGAGAAGGGAGTCATTCTACTGGTGCTATTTGAAGCATTTGGTTGAAAAAGTTTTATGTTGACATCTTCCCCTGCACATTGAATATCACCCAGATACTTTCTGTACTGAAAAAGCCTACACTCAACCCAGAGAATTTGAGTAACTAGAAACCCATTACACGCATGCATGATGACAACTTTCCTTCTCATTGGAAAGATTGACAATAAAGCAGTCAGCCTTCAGTTGGAGGAAAAGATTACCAAAACACAACCGCCGATAGAGCAATTAGGCTGGATTCTTGCCACAATGCAGCACTTAGACTACTACCACCCGTGTCATTGATGATGCCCTCCTCATCATGGGGAAAGTGACTCCTCTCCCTTTGTTCTGTGATCTGTCCAAAATAGCGCTGACCACAAAGCCCTTACCAAAATACTAGCCACATGGAGTAAGAGGATACTACATCCCGTAGAGAACAGTTTGTTCAGATGGCCACCAACAGTTCAATGCTGTCCTATAACCTACGGCATGCAATAAAGAACCATTCACTCCCTAGTCATCTTTAACCACTAAATAGAAGCACTGGGAGCACTCCTAACCAACCTTGACATCAAGACTCACCAATAGCCCAGTGACACCAAGCTCTACCTAAAGGTCTGTTCTGTTATTAATTCGAGCATGGATGTCAATAATTGACCTGAATCTGTACTCCACAAAGACAGAATGCATCCTCCTTGTGGCTCGCCCAAACATGCTCAAATACAGAATTGGCTGACACACAAAGCTTGATAGCTTCTCCGCTTGTCCTAAATCTAGGACTAACTCTGGGCTTCATCATCAACAGCAACCTTTTCTACAAGGCAAGCACTGCAAAGAAAAGCAAGACAGCCTGTTGTCAGCACAGATTTCATAACTAACCCCCAGGCCTGGGTCCTTTTCTACTTAGATGGGGGTTGTAGGGCGGGGGAAATCCAGACCTCCTTACCAGCATTACTAAAAGCTGTCCAGCACACTGCCACACGTCTCAACACAGCACTGAAGAAAAACGACCATGACATCTCAAACTCGCAGAGAGCTACACTGGGTGCCCCTCCTTGAGTAGCCTGAGGCAGAGCAATTAGGAAAATAGAGGAAAGCTGAAAGCTGGCACCCACCTGTGTATATACAGAAGAATGGTTTAAATCACCCTTTTGAGTCCTCACCTGAATTCATCCCGTGTGCTCCCTAAAAAGTACAAAGTGGGTTCAACAACCATACAGATACCTTCAATTCATAAATTTTGTCACTTGTGTCAACGCCTGAGAATCCTAGTTTAGTGTAGAATCCCATATACTATATATACAAACAGTAGTGAATGTAATGAAAAGACTACTGCTCTGCAGGAGAACGTGCATTAGAAGTCGCTAAAACGCCTACTGAGTCCAACACTACCACTAAACTAGCAGTCACCCCAATCATAAAGGTGAAACATGCACTGCCTGAAAGGTATTTTCCTTCACCTTGAATGGCAGAGGGCAGACTGCATCTTCAGGAGAGGTGTGAGCGGATAGCAGTAGCAACCCAAGCAACTCTAAAATAAGGTCCAAGCAAGGATCTATGAACATATTGAATTTTCATCAAATAGTAAAATGCAAACAACTAAGTAGAAAACACTAGCAAAATCCATCCCTATGAAAGAAACACAGAGAATGCAGACTTGTGAAAGGGCACACTGGGTAGATGAGCTTCAGGCAAAAAGATTGGCAACAATGTCATTGCTCAAGGGTATACCTTTAAAGAAAATAAGGAAGAAAATATGTACTTGAAGTCAATATGGTCCGAAAAAAAGTGCACTCGGGGACAGTGCCTCTCCATAACACCTTAATTCTAGTCTTTGGAGATTTACTGTCTCGAGCTGGGCTTCTAGGCACTTTTTACTGTGGTCAAGCTGGCATCAAGATATTTAAACTGATGTTATCCCACTGGTGGTCGGCGTTGAGTTGAGTTGAAGGTGCGGGCCACCAATTAGTCGACAGTCGAGTAAGCGGTGAGGAGATGGCTATGCTGGGTTAAGTTGACATTAGATACAGAGGAGGTCGATGGCCTCCAGCAGTCAAGTTGGAGCTCAAGTCATTGCTCCCATGAGGTCGAGCTGCGATCAGGTTTGGACTAGTCAGTCCGCTTTTTTATTTATTTTACTTTATTGGGTATTTATAATGTGCCTATACAGCAAATGGTATTTAAAGGCGCAACAAGACAAAAGAGGGGAGGGGAGGACAGGGATGCAGAAAAAAACGGCCTTGTGTCATTCAGACTGTGCAAGTGCAGTAACAAGAAAGTGCTGGGGGGAGTTGCCGGTTAGAGCAGAACACGCCAACGCTAAGCAGGGAAGGAAGTGCAGGTGGAGTCGGGAGCATGCAAGTGCAGGGGGGAGGACCAGAAGGTGGTAAGAGGCCCCCGGGCTAGATGAGTGCTACGGGGAGGCCAGGTGGACAAGTGATCTGGGGTGTGATTGCCTGCAACCACCCCGTCTGGTCCTGCTGAGTCCACTCACCTCTCACAAATAGCTTATGTAAGAGGTGCTCTCTCGCTATTTTGATGTCTACCAGTGTCGTCATTCTGGAAATTGATTTCCTTCCTGACTTACAGAAGTTAGTATTTTATTTTGCAAAACAGACCGTTTCCTTAGAGCGTTCCTTTGAGGAGTGCTTTTACAGCGTAACACAGCATGGTGAACCAACAGGGTTTATGTATCCTGTCAGTTAGCACACTGTATTAAGCTGCACAAGTGGTAGATCTAATCCAGACGTCCCGTTAAGAGCCCCCACTCTGTAAGTGACTTCAATCTAGCAATCCCACTAAGTCAATGCATAGTCTGGAATGCCCAATGGAAGCCCTTATAAAAATATATAAATGTCAAGTTCTTAAATCTGGATGATAAACCCTTATACAACGCCCCTCTCTTTGAATCCCCCTGACCTTACTGAGCCAAGAAGAAGGTTTGTTTTGCAAATTAAAAAGTTTATTGGAAAAATTAAACAAAATATATATATCACACTTTTATGAATAAATTAATATTTGATAGCACATTTCTGAATATGAACAGTGATCAGTATTGGGTAATATTACAATAGCGACAACTCTTTAATCAGAAAGGAGCAGGAATAGGAAGGATAAAGTAGCAAAGAATACTTTTACGGTTCAAGGAAATGCAAGATGGAAAGAATGCAGGCACAGAAATAAAACACGATATGGATTCAACAAGAGATAATATGATCACTTTTTCCCCTGTGATAATTCACTCCCCCCCCTTATGCAATAGAAAGAGATGGGAAGGAGAGCACACAGTTTTCAGGAATTCAATCAAATGCAGTTCAAATTCCAGTTCCCCCAGCACGCTTAGAGAAAACAGGGATGATTTAAACAGGCAAAAATACTTTTAATTGTGATTTGCAATGAAGTAAAAAATATGCTAAAAATGATTTTAATTCCCTATAGGAGATTCAGGGTAGGTGACAGCTACTTTGAATTAGTTCCGGTCAACACTAGCAATGATTCATGAATGATTATTAGAGTGAAAACGAATTTCAGCAGTGGAAAGCAAGAAGCAGCTATTTTTACAAGTGGTGAAATTGAGCTAGTTTGCAATTCGCGGCACTTTTTCCAAGTGCGTCAATCGCGATTATGGAAAACTAGAAGGAGTTAGAATGTGTTTTTTGGAAAGCTTAGGTTCTTAGCTTTACAATGACAGTTAAATCTCGCTTCTAGGACATACGGTTCAAAAGATACTGACGTTTTTGTGGAGGTAGATTTTCAGAAATTAAGTCAAGATTTCAGAATGACAGATGACACTTTTGCAGCTTTGAAATCACAGAATGGACACACGATTTCTATGCAGTTCTGGACAGGTTGAAATGGTTTGAATAAGATTACTTTAAACTAAGAGAAGGGTTCTGGACAGTTCTAGATACTCACTTCTAGTTTTGGAAGGGAATGGACCTCGTCACAGATCTGGTCAGGTTTGGGCTGCGGTTCTCTCGCCACGGGATGGTCTTTGGCGCTGGTTCTGCTCACAGCGGGGCCTCTGGTCTTCTATCGGCACTGCACAGCGGTCTGGTCTGTGTCTGGATACAGCTCTGCTTTCTGGGTCTGGATACATCTCTGCTTTCTGGGTCTGGATATGGTTCTGGCCCAGGTTCTAGCCAGAATCAAACAGCTCGTCCGGCTGTTGAATAGTTTGGTTAGGTTGCTGGATTCTGAGGCCTCTGAAAAGAGTTCAGCTTTTGGGTTTGGCCCTTGCTTAAGGTTCTAGAGCCTGGTTCTGGAGCCTATCTGGGGTCTAGGTTCTGGCAAAGTGCTGTGCAGAAATCGATTGAGGAGTGGAAAATGAATGTCTCTATCTGGGTCTCAGTGGTTCTTTTTATGTCTTTTGAAAGTGGGTGGGAAGGCTGACTTTCTATGCCCAACCCACTAAGGATTTGATAGGTTAAATGATTTATTTTGACCTGACTGGAGAACGGAGTAGTGAGTCAGAATGAGTCAGAGTGATGCTATGTTTATGGCTTGGCTGAAAGGACACTCCCCCTTGCATTTACTTAGAAAACCATTTTTCATAACCAAACATGCTTCCCAGATACACAAGTTGTTGAAATTGCATGTACGCTTCACAAATGAATTAAGACAGGTCTCTGTTCAACCCTGCTCTTTCTAAGAGCTTGGGTTCAGAAATGACAACTTATTTGCGATTTTCGTGGGTTTCGCAATATTGGGTTCGCCCCAAACCTTACACAGAGGTACACACCCTCTCTGCGCATATGACAGTAAGTTCTTAGGTTTCTAGCATAAACACAGCAGTGACAATATTAATAATTATGGGTTTTGGTCTCAGAACATGCCACAGCGTCCAGCTTAGTCTCAAATTGTGGGTACATTTTTCATGTTAAGAATCTCCAAATTGTACATTTTTGTCCGCTTGGTGTAATTAGTTATCAGTATTCTTATAAAACATACATTTGCTTTCAATTCAGTATACCCATTGGTTTGTCCCCGCCCCTAGAAACTTGGCTTGACTCAGAGGTCAAATGTCTTGCCTTCCCCCAGAGCAGTGTTGACAGTTCCCACCCAAAATCAGCTGAAGGAATCCTTTGTCCTGTTTTTCCTGCTAGCAGGGCATCAGTCCAGGGTGCCACTCTCCATCTGATTAACAGAACCATGTGATTTCCTGCCTTCTTGCTGAGAAGACTAGGTGTGAAGACTTCCCGGGGACAGCCAACCTTTGAAGTCTCAGCCAACTCCGGTTACAATTTAGCTTCAGAAATACAGGGCTCCTGTCAGAATTTAGATCGCTAGCGCCGGTCAGTGTCAAGCACCGGTATTGCACCCATTTTGACAGCTGCCTTACCAGTAAGCAATCCTCAAAAGATACTGTGTTCAAATATAGATGCAATTCTGTGGACCTCAGATTCAAGTAGATTCTTGCGGGAGAATGATGTTGACCCCCCCAACAAGGAGGTGGGCTCTTTTTAGTGGTTTTGGTGAGCCCTAATTTTAGCAATTTTTGACATAAAAAAACAAATTCCCCACAGCTCTGGGTTGCTTTTAGCAATCAGTATTGCTATTCCCAAATGGTTTCAGGCTACTGTGTGTGTAGCCCAATGGTGGTTTTAGGCAGTGACCTCCTGCGCTCACTAATATAGGCGAAAGTGGGTGGCAGCCTATTCTTTAGATTTTTACTGTGCATTTTTGGCTGGTTTTGAGCGAGCAGCATGCTTTCCAGTGGCCATTCTGATGGTTCCGCTGCCAGTAATGCACAATGATGTTGCAGGGCTTAGATGTGTGGGTTGAAACATCCTACACTGTATAGCGTTACACTAACAGAAAAGCATCTCATTGGGTTTCCTAATTTGCATCATTTTGAAAAAAGCATTTTCCTGTATTTACAACTTGTCCAATTGCGATATGAATTAGTACTGTACATCGTTACACCAATAGCAAAGCAATCACCGGTATTAATACTGTATAGCGTTGCACCAACAGAAAAGCATATCATTGTGCTCCTATTTTGCATCATTTTGTGAAATGGTACTCAATGTAAATAGCGTGTTACACACCAAATTGCAAAGGTTCTATTAATGACAATTTCTATTGATTGTCCTTCGTTTACTAATTGTAACATGACAACTAGTTCTAATTCACCCATCTATGGTGTAACCCAATACCCAAGCGGGCACTCCTCCACCATCGACACAATATAGCACAATGCAGTTTCTTAATTGAAATGGCCCCTTCTTAATACAGGTGCGCTAAAGCAAACTCGCGATGCGCGTAGCGATTCCACTACCCGCGAGCCGACACAGCACAGCTCCAAAGCCCCTCGAACCAGGTAAGTCGCACCTAGCGTTTCTCACACTCATCAGACCATTTTCTCTGACCCCTACTCTGGCAGGACCACAACCTGGGGCCTGTTCTATTTTTTTTTTTATTTGTTGGAATCCACACATAGATCGCCAACTTTACACGTGTCCGCCATTAGGCACAATTGCTTCCCTGAGCTCCTCTTTTCACCACTGCTCGGCCATTTCCACCCACCGCTTTCTTCCTCTTTCTGATCTGCAACCCAGCAGGTCTACCACTCGGGTTGCTGGTTCTAATACCACTTATAGAACCGCCCTCACTCGAGCACAGCCACCTACTGTCTCCTTCACTTTGGCCCAACGGGTCTCAGTTGATCCCTCGAGCTATCATCAATATTAGTAATTCACCACGGAAATCACACGCACACAAGCAATTATGGTGAAATCCCTGGCACAATAGTCACTGCCGACCATAGTGATATATTAAATCACATCACTCCGTCTCTTCTTCTTTGGCTGACTTCCAACTTTCCTTTTAGGTGTTAAGCAGCCCCGACTTTGCTATCCTATCTACATGCATAGCGCAGTGATCTAATCCACCACGTTATTAACAGCCAGTACTCACCTATGCTGGTCCAATCATGATTCCCAGGTATGCCCCATACTCACCATCCTACTATGATTCATTCATTTATATCAACCAATCAGGTAATTATGTACCCCTCTTTTAGATCCTAGCCACAGCAGGATCAACCATCAATTTCACCAGTACCAAAAACGTTTTTTCTCCATTCAGTTTGATTCACGAGACGCCAACACTAAGGTAGGTCCCGGATTTGCAGCATTTAAATATAAGTAACTTCCTTGGTCACTCCTCCCTGACACACATCATGTCATCCCTCTCCATAGGTACCTCACATTACCTGTTTTCCAACAACTCTGTCCTGATGACAGTTCGGTCCCTTCAGACAACTGGCCCTACTACAGCATCATCTGTTGGCTATTTGCATTCCGAACAAGAAACACCCATTGTTTATTGTGTCAACAACAATTGCGTACAACTATTAATGAGTAGTACATGAAATTGCACAAATAATCCTGCTACTAATCCTCACAACAATGTGTAGCTAATTGTGTCATTGCACCTTTTCCTTTTGGTTTATGTTTTTAAGGCCTCATGTTGAGTTATTGGCCTACATGTTTTTGATGTCTGTCGAATATTAATTAAAGCCTGTTTTTTGGATTCATCACCCTCATTTTGTGACCCTTTTTTCTGGTTAGTATTTGTTAAACCTAGCTTTTGCTGCACTCCTCACCCAGCTGTAATGCGTCCCTGAACTGGGGTAGCTTTTGACTCTCTCTTGTTCCTCTCTGTAAACCCACCCTCAAGAGTCAGGCCCCCCTTCAACAAAAAAGAGGGTAACCCCCCCCCCCCCTTATCTCCTGTTTTAGCAGGCAGCCCGAATGCCCTGACGATCCATGTCGGTCGTTGCCGCAGCTGAGCTCACACAGTGATCTTTATTTCGCTGAGCGCATCGCAGTTCTTGAGTCCTCCGGCATGGCATTGGTACACTTTAATAAGTCTAGCCAACGTTTGGATGGCTCAAAGTGCAGCAAGCGGTTTGAAGTTTGATAGAGTGGCAAAAGCACTACTGCTGATCCTGCGGCAGCTGATAGGTGTCTAGCGTGGTCGATTTGCCTTGAATACATCTTGAGGCAGTGAAACAGGATTCTATTAGCTTCTGTTTTGCTGGGAGACACAATCTGGAGGCTGCAGAACAAGGTGAGTACTTTTGTTTTGCACTCCCACTCCAATGAGCTTACCGGGCACCTACTGGAGATCCTTAATCTCCAGTGAATAGGAGCATGGTTTCAGTGCAGCAAGCAAAGAGGCCCTGGTCCACAGCAGTTCACCATCACTGTTCATTGAGGATGGTTAGAGCACAGAGCACACCTTTGACGTGGGTGCCTTCAATGACTTGACCAAGTTGGTGGAGGTCTTTAGATGCACTGTACTCCTAAAGTAGGTGCAATTAATTTTATTTATCTTCAAAGATTCCAGATATGAAAGAAATGAGGCAAGGATTTCCTTTCCTTCTGAAGACAAAATGTCACAGGAGGTTGGTCCAAAGCAAGACTGTTTTAAGGGGTCCAAACCAAGCTCTTGTAACAATGCTATTTATCTTCTGACCCAATGCCCAAAGGGCCTTGTCTGAAGGAAATGGGGGCAAGCAGGAAGAGTAAGAGAACCCTAACAAAAATAAAGCTAGTGTGATGATTGACGGGATCTCAACACTTTTCCCCATAGGGAACCCTTTCCTGTACAGCTCAGGAGATAACCCTGCTTTGCAACATTTCCTCTAGGGGTGGTGGTAAGGGGGACTTCCTAGGGAGTGAATCCCCTCTAAAGGAAAAAGACACCCGTACCATGAAGGAACTCCCGACCCACTATCCCATTGAGCCCCTCTGACTGTCAGTCCTCAGAAAATCCAGCCTCAAAAGACCACTGTTTGCTACTGTAACACTACTTCCTATAGTCAACCAAAACTTAAATCTACTGAGAAGCGGAAGAGTGAAGACAACATGAAGAGTATTAAAAGGTTGAAACCCAACAATACTGGGAAGAAGAACGGAGGAGTAATGCTGATCACGCCTCCATAGAAAGTAGATAACACTGTGAAGAGTATGAACAACAGAGCAATGAAGAATACCTCATGGAGCGGGAGGAAGGACTATGATCCTGCCCTGGGGAGAACTCAGTTAAACTGCATAAAAAGTGAAGGACTTGTTTTAGTGAGTTATCACCAAGCAGGTGAAACCTGGGAAGTTCGAACCTGGGAGAAAGAAGCCAAGAGCATCCAGGAGGTCCTCGACCGAGACGATATGGCAAACCAAGAAGAAAAGCAGACCAGGAGCCGACTTGTGTGCATGCAAGGCATTCCAAGGTGGTGATGTGACCTTGAGGAGGTGGATCGACTGGTCCGTAAATGAAGCTTAGACCGCCGAGCAGATGGCTCAGTGACTGACGAGAGCAGTTTTACCCAAGGAGCAAGCCCAACGACACAGCAAGAACCGGTCATGCAGACCCAACAAAGTAGAGGTAAAGAATTGTAGAATTGGCAGGAGACCCGGGAGGGGATCAGGACAGGAAAATTACAGTAAAGCAAATAAAGAATACTACGCTACTCATCGCACTCGTCCCAGTATTGGTGAACTCAGCAAAAATAGTAAAGAATATCAAGAGACTTATTGTACTTGTCCAAGTAGTTGGGAGTACCACAAATTAAGTATAGAGGGACAGGAGACTCTTTGTACCAGTCCCAATAACTGGGAGTGCTTAGAAGAAAGAGCAGTGGAAAAAGAGACCAGGGATACTGGTCCCAGTGGAACGAAAGATTATGAACACAGTGAGGAACACTTTGATGCTAAGGACTGGCTATAAGTGGAGCCATGCTGGAAAAGTGAGAGCAAGACATTTCAAGAATACCAGAGGAGTAGGGTCCAAGACCCTAACTTAGTGAAACACAGCAACTTTGAATTAAGAAAGACAAGGGATATCCAAGAGAAGGTGGAAAAGCCCCCTTGAGGAATTAAACAAGCTGATTAATAACGTCACAAGGAACTATCTGAAGATAAACTATTAATGCCGAGTAAGCCTACCCAAAGGGAGTCATTCTCCTGGATCCCTTTTTTCTTTGGTGAATCCTTTTTTGATTAGTGGCTGGGTCAGCATAGGTTAGTGTTCGGACAGACTATTGATTTGGACTGCATCACTGACGACGAGCACCATAGTTAGATTTATGTTGAGTAGGGAAAACTCCCTTTTGTTAGGGATAGATGGGCCTTTTTCTATTGTTTAAATAAAGTATTTGATAAAAATGCCACTACTTTGTCCCCCTCCTTCCTCTCACCTACCGCAATGGTTAAACCCTTCTCTCAGCCCACCTCTCCCTTCTGGCTACTCTACCACTGCCACCTTCCTATGCCTGCAGACTTCAAAGGGACTCGAGTGGTCTGCACCCTGGTAGGAGAGTGGCTTTGTTGTGTTAGTGCTGCATTACAACACCGGTTCACAGGAGACCTCCAGGGGTACATTCCTGTGCCATTGATGGAAGTTGTTGAATATTGCATCATAAAGCCAGCATCCTGGTCATTTTTCTACATGGCAGTTGTATAGTCAGACCAGACACCAATATATATAATTCCTGTCATAGCTTGGCCCTGCTTACAGAGATTAAACTAGTGTGATATTAAATTGCTATTGCTATATAAATGTGTGCTCTTAATAGTCACTCTGACGCAACTCGGCATGGCTTTTATTTAAAGATTTACGTACCACTAGACTAAGGTGTACAATTCCATTTTTTATCAGGGGTGCCGAAGATTAAAAAGGCACCTCTGTCTTCATGAACTTTGTGTTCCAGCAGCTATCAGTAATGCATGTGACCTCTGAACCTGCGCTTTGCTATTGCAGGGCTGAGGGTGTCTGTAGGCAATGATAAATGTTGCACTATAATTCAAGCATGCAACATCTTTGAAAGGGGTGTCAATTAACTGGAAGTCCATTCAGAAACAATTATCTACATCATTTTAAGTTAAGATTGGTTTTTCTTTAAGCCCAGGATATCCTACCATCACCAGATGGCCATTCTGTCACAGTGAATGATCCCAAAGGAGCGACAAAATTAAACAAAGAAGCTGTGCATTTAAAACAATTCACTAGCATTAAAAGAGTATCATGGAAAAGTGTGGCCACTTTTTATCTAGGGATATCCCACTAATTAAGGGATACCCTACATCTATATGTGCATAGATCCAGCACACATATTTAATGTTATGTTCTTGTGGATGAGTTCATATGAGCAGGACAATTAAAGTAACTATGTTTCCTGCTAGAACTCTGCACTCTGGGCATAACGCAAAGTGTTCCTTAGTGTTTTTTTACTTGTATTTTTGAGCAATAGGGAAAGCCTACTTCTGTCCCCTCAACCTAGAGAGGCGGCTCACCACCGGCATCTAGGGAGAGACATAACCTTGAGGGCACAGATAGTATGTCTGGAGGGTCATTAAGTTTGTATATGATTTGATGTTCAAGTAATAATCAAGATTCTCTACCTGTACTGTACTTGGGTAAAAAAAAAGGTTTAAAGTGCTCCAAGAATAAACCTACTACTGCTACATAAAACTACATAAACCTACTAGTACTACATAAAACTACTGTAATGTTACATGTGAAAGGCAGGTTCAGCATTACAGTAGTCATTTTGTAGAGAATACAGCAAGCCATTTAATAAAAAGTTATATTCTGCTTTCTTCATGTGTCTTTCGGTGCACTTATCATATGCAAAGGTGATGTGATTACAGCAAAAGGTGCATTCCAGTCAAAGTGAGAATATATAATGTGTTCCTTCATTCTGGCGTGTTAGTGATTCATTCAAACTATATTGTTGGGAGCTCAAGGATATGAAAGGAAATGCAATTAACTTATTTTTGCTGTGTGATGTACATTGAAAGGTCAGGTCTGCATTTATAAATGAACACATGAAACCCAAACAGCTGTAGTGAAAGACCAGAATAAGCATTTTTAAGTTTCTATTCTGTTGTGTGGCCATCCATGAAAAGTTCAGGGCCCAACTCCAACTGGAACTGGATAGAAAATAATTACAGGTTATGGTCAGGTGAGATAGCTTTTAAAGACCACCCCGAGATGCTTCTAATGCATTCAAGACAGGATTTAAAAGCATTAAACCACTATAAATAGTCTTCAGAAATGCACTAATGGCACCATAATTTTCTTTAAAGAGATGTCACATGCTTTATTTTGTAGCAACACAAACCAAATCCGTTAGTCTATGAAGAGGTCAGCAGAACGGGTAAGTGACTTTTAGATGAATGGCTTCCGCCAGCTGCCATGGATTAGTCAAGGTTAATGGTCCTTTACAATATGTAAAAGCAAGATTAGTTAATGGGAATAGGGAGAACAAAGAGAAAGAATATTTAGTCCACATTTCATCTGTGCCCTCTTGTGGAGAACAGCTGCAAGTACTCACCAAAGAAACTAATGTAGTTTACATGAACAGAAATCTCACATGTAAAAACTAAATTTAGTGGTGCATTGCAACAAAAAATAGGATTGACCCCATATTTGGACAGTTTGTAGATGGAAGTAAGTCCTATCAGAATATTGAAACATACTTACATGCTGCAATTTGTCATGATTCTTGCCCCTCGTGTCCCCAGCCCTCCAAGACATCCGGCTGGAGCCAGGCCACGATCACCTACATGGCCCTTAAGGGCCCTTCCATCTCTCCAAAGACCCACTTGGAGTCAGACTTGGCGTTGTGGCACCAGACTCACTCACTCCCGTAGGATGACATTGAGCAATGGACTTGTAGTGCATAGATGGGGACAAGATGGATGCCCCCACATATTGTGGTTCCTAGAACTGCATATGCAGTCTAGCCTTTTGGGTGTGGTTCAGCCCAGCGACACCTTGGATACCCAGAGACAGTTTAAGCCACGCCCAGGCTGAGAAACACGCTTTGCGTTTTCTGCACCTGCAGCGTGACACTCACTGTGTTTGGATCGGTCTCCAGAGGGCCTGCATCTCTCTTCTGCGCTCAGCTCCTGCAAGAACAAGAACACCGTTAGGAACAGCCTTACTTTGCTGAGCTTGAGCCCATCTTCCATCGCTCCTTCTGTTCTGCGGTCATCTTCGGGGGTGTCATTCTCATTCCGGCACGCCGCTTCCTAAATAAAGGGAAAAGAACAGAAAAAAGGCATTAGTAAGCATTCTGCAAATCTTCGTTTACTTTAAAGACTGTACGAGATACAAACGCTTACCTGAATCCCAGCCGCTCTGGGGGAACTTTATCTCTGGAACTTCTCATCCATCTACAAGAGGGAAAATACGCACCAGGTTAGCGTGGAAACATTTAGAGGCGCTGCATCCGCGCTTACTCACTGCATTTCTTCTTAAGCGGCATCCGCGCTGAAAACGTTGCAGCACCTAAAAGACACAGAAAATATGAACTCAGTTCAATACAGATACGAAAGGGTCGTATAGCGCATCGCGCTCTCACTCACCTCCAGTTTACTCACCTCAGCAGCACGCCGCCATCCCCGGACGTTGACCATCATCTAAAGAAAAGGAACGAAGGTTACAGAACTGTTTATAAGACTCATTGGGCCTCATTCCGAGTACGGCGCTAACCAATGGCGCTATTAACGCCTTGGTTGACGCCGTACCCGGACCGGCAGCGCCTTGGTGGATGGCGGAATTACCGCCCCATTCCAGGGTTGGCGGGGCGGTAATTCCCCAATCCCCATTTACCCTTCCCCATTCCCATTCTTGCCCCATAGGGCATAATGGGAGTGGGGAAGGCGTTAATTACGCCACCGTAAATTACGGTGGCGTAATTAACATCGAGGTCCCTTAGCGCCATGGTTTTTAACACCTGCTAAAAGCAGGTGTTAAAACCTCCATGGCGCAAAGGGAACTCGGAGTATGGCGGTAAGGGATTACCGCCACCGCTCTCGTTAGCGGTGGCCGCTATCCCTTACCGCCATACTCGGAATGAGGCCCATTATACTTACCGGTCAGACTCTCGCCAGTGAAGCAACTAGGCAGCAACAAGCCTGGATCAATCAACGCGCACCTGCGCAGAAAGCAGGACGGAGTGCACACCACTTAAGAAAACAAGGTGAGCTGTGGACCAAGGGGAAGGGTTGGACCCCGGGGAAGAAAGGGGTTCAAGCACGCAGAGACAATTGAGAGCTAAATTCTACCAAACCTGTGTTTCAGGGCCAGTCTCCAGTCGAGTAGACTCCAGGGAAGGGTTCGAGGTCGTAAGAGGTCAGAACAGGCTGAGTGACATCCCTGTGGATACCAGGTGGGCGTTACAAATTTTGGAATGGCTTAAAAATGGCAAAAATGTATATTTTCTAAAATAATTAAATACTTCATCTTATCAAACTACTGGCCTCCCCCGGGCAGAAACTAAACATATACGTTTTTATCAAGGTAGCATAAATGAATGAGAAATTAGAGCATACAAATTAAATGAGTTCTCTTAAAAAAAGACTGCTCCCCTTCCCCCCTACCTCCAGGCTCACCCTTTGGGCATGTGTTAAGCAAACCACAGCTCTTACCAGCCAGAGGCGGAGTTAGATAGAATATAATGGCATACACATAGAACAGAGAAATGGAGGGAGAGGTCTAGATTATGGATTGTTGGGTGAGGAAGAGACTAGAGGGAACAAACTGGAAGACTGCATGGCAAGAGATCTGACTCTTAACAGATGGCAGACCAGTCCCTGAGTCCTGTCCATTGAGAAGAAAGAAGCCAGATCAGCCCATAGAGCGATGGCACCTACCTGACTCTGGTTCTCCCAAAATCGGAAGTGACATCTTAAAAGGTAAATCAAAAGAAAACCCAGCCCATTTCCTAAGAATTTCGAACTTTTATCAGGGTAAAATCTAGCAAGGGAAAAGGACTGGGAATGTAGAGGGAATGCAATTCAAAATTAGGGGCACCAGTGCTAATATCCTAATGCACTGTTCCCCCATTTACATATCAAATATAAAGTGAAATGTGGTTTCTTTCAGGCCTATTCCACTTTGCATTGAAAAACAAAATTGAAAACTGAAAACATGTTTCTGCCACTTTAAAGTGGGATTGCCTTTGTAAAGTGAAATATCAATTGTGAATATAGGAAGTGCGTTGAAACTGGTGCTGAACTATTGTGGGTCATAGTGCCCTGCAATTTCTATCACCTGGGATGATATCAGGCACTTAATGCCACTAGCAGAGACCATAGTATAGACTGGATATTTGTGCATGACATGAATGCAAAAAGAATACATTCTGTTCTTTAAGGATTGTGTGAAGTGCACATCATCTGCATTCTTATGTCTGTCAAAGGTTAGGCAGAGTCAGGTGTAGTGTTGGAGGGAACAGAACATTTTTAACTAAATATCTGTCACTCAAGCTCAGTACATCTCCAGCCCCGAAATGTAAAACGACTGAAAGACACACATGCCGCCCCTTTAAAACTGTTTGTTTGTTTGTTTTATTTGTATGGTGCTCCCAACCCAAACGTATCTAGGCACAGTTGTACAAGTTACATACAGTGGTTACATAAGGCAAAGAGTATACAGTAGTTACATCAGGCAAGGAGTATACAGTAGTTACATCAGGCAAGGAGTATAGGTGAACAAACATTACAGTTGGCATGGCCTAGACCTAGCAGGTTGCTGGAAGAGCAGGAAGGATGTGGCAATGGAAACCAACACAGCTCAGTGCTGCAAGTTAGGGGTTCAGCAGAAGGGTTGTCAGAGCTAGTGGGTTACATGGCAGTTGGTAATGCCAGTGGGATCTGTGGCCGGAAGCAAGCTAGAAACTTAGCATGTTGTGGATGGAAGTGTTCAGGTTAAAGACAGGGCAGGTCTCAATGTCAGTGGGGCTTGTTGCTGGGAGGTAGGTAATTCTTGTGCAGCTAGCCAAGTTCTCTGTTTCTTTCGAAAGGAGAGGTAAGCTGTCTCGGATCTGATGTCAGGAAGCAGTGTGTTCCATATTTTGGCAGCTAATACGGGGAAGCTCTTTCCTCCCGATTTTTCTAGTTTGTATCTGGGGATGGTGCGTTGGTTCAGCTGGGTGGATCTGGTGGGTCTGTCGGAGTGGTTTTTGGAGAATTTACAGTTGAGGTATTTGGGGGTAGTGTTGGCTAAACATTTGTGTGTCAAAGATAACGTTTTGTAGATGATTCTGTTTTTAACCGGAAGCCAGTGGACACTTTGACGTGTGGCAGTGATGTGGTTGACATTGGATATATTCAGGGCTGCTCTTAATGCATTACTTTGTAGTGCTTGAAGTTTGTTCACGTTGCACAGACTGGTTCCGTTGTAGAGGGCGTTGCAGTAGTCAAGCTTGGATAAGATAAGTGCTCTGGCAAGGCTGATGCAACTGTTGGGTGAGAGGAATGGTCTGCAGGCAGTGATAAGTTTGGCAGTGTAGGCAACTGAGGATGCAGTGTTGTTAATTTGTTTGGTAAGGTTGGAGTCTAGATAGATTCCCAGTGTTTTAACTGATTTGGCGACTTGAATGATGTTCTTATCGATGGTGAAGGATTGGAACTGGGGGGATAATTTGTTTAGACGGTTTTGTGCGCCAATCAGAAGGAGTTCTGTTTTGTCGTCATTCAAGCATAGGCCATGAATTGTCATCCAAGCTTGAATGACTTGGTAGATTTTGTTCAGGAGTGTAGAGTCTGCGTTGAAATCGCCTGAGAGAGGGAGTATTTGGGTATCATCTGCATATTTAGTGTAGGTGATTCCCAAATAGTCTAAGTGGTCAAAAAGGGCTTTTTAAAGATATTTTACAAAGTTGGTGAGAGGCATGATCCTTGTGGTACACCACATGTAACTGGGGCTGGGTCAGCAGTGGCTATGGTGGAGAAGACTCATGGTCCTGTTGGAGAGAAAGGATTTGATTCAGGCGGTGGCCTTGGTGGAGAAATGGGCAGCAGAGGACAGAAGCTCGCAGAGGACTTTATGGCTGACCAAATTGAAGGCCGCCGAGTGATCTAAGAAGAGGAGGAGGGCTATGTTCCCATTATCTCTGAGCTCGTCTATTTGGTTTTTGAGGTCGATGAGTGCCGTTTCGGTACCATGACCTGGTCTGAAGCCTGATTGGCGGAGGCCCAGAAGATTGTTGTGATTGGCGGAGGCCCAGAAGATTGTTGTTTTTGAGGTGACTTTGAGGTGATTTTGTATATGGATATGTAGGTAGGCCACCCTGTCTAGGATTTTGATGAGGAATGGTACCATGGTAATGGGTCTATAATTGGTGGGAATATTAGGGTCAAGATTCAGTTTCTTTAAGAGGGGGAGGACCAGGTTGGTTGGTACTGTGCTGTTTTCAAAAGAGGAATTGATGCAAGTGTTGCAGATTAGCTGCAATTTCTTTAATGAAGGTGGGGGCAGGAATCTCCCTGACATCTGGAGGGTTTAAGACGTTCAATGATCTTGGTGACTTCTAGTATGGAGATAGGTGAGAACTGGAAGGGGGTGACCCGGTATGGTGCTGTGTTGGAATGATTGAAGTTCTAAGAGGTATTGATGCAAGTGTTGCAGATTAGCTGCAATTTCTTTAATGAAGGTGGGGGCAGGAATCTCCCTGACATCTGGAGGGTTTAAGACGTTCAATGATCTTGGTGACTTCTAGTATGGAGATAGGTGAGAACTGGAAGGGGGTGACCCGGTATGGTGCTGTGTTGGAATGATTGAAGTTTAGAACTTCAAGGATCAGACTATGCTTTTTTAGTTCAATTTTACTTTGAAGGAGGGTGATTTTGTCCAGAAGTGCTTTTTGGCTGTTCGTACACCACAAAGTGGCTTTGGTGCAGTGATTATTATCATCTGGAGTTACATGCGTTTCTAGTTCCCGGAGGATGGAGAAGAGTTCTTTGGTCCCTGATTTGGAATTTACCGATTCTCTCTCTGTAGGTATCACGTTTTGTTAGGTAGATGGCATTTCTGTAATTGTTAGAAGCTAAAGCAAATTTCTCTTTGTTGGCGGTGGACTTTGTTTTCTTCCAATCGCCCTCAGCTGCCATCTTGTGCATGTTTCTAGATAGAAAGGAATCCATTCATGTGCAAGGGAAGCCAAACACACACTCAAACACATACTGATAAATGAAAAAAAACAAATCCTGGTTTAATGAAAGTCACATTTACATGTCTATAGAAAGCTGCAGCCACTCATGCAGGAAACATAGGATATATGTGGGTTCAAAATAGAACATATACATTTCAGAGGAAAGTATTTGTGAATGCAAACTTACACGAGCCAATGCAAACAAGTTGCCTTTTGCATGTAAATGAATGAACGCATAGCTCTATGCTAGCCGGTCCTTGCCTATGTCAAGTGGTCTCTATATAACTAAAACATTTACAACCTTCCATATACACAGGGGAGTTGGTGCATTGATATATTTCAATGCAAGTAATGTCAATTTCTAGAACACCATACTTCTCTTTATGCCAGAGACAATGAAATGCTTTATCACCATTTTTTTTAATGTGAAACGTTCCATTGAAAAGAACAGATGTTCCTAGAGAAAGCCATTTTAAATAGAATGTTAGTATGTGTAGCGTTTATTAGAATATAGTAAATTTATATAAATATTTTGTGATTGAAAGTGGAGACCTTCGTGGATTTAGAATAGGGAGATACCTATAGGCAGGTACAAATTTAGTTGTCTAAAGTTCAATATATCCTATTGCAGTGCACTCGGGGTAAATCTGGAAACCCAGTTGCTTAAAATTGATCTAATTCTTTTAAATGCATTTCAATTTTCTAATACTCCACTGTCTGTTCTTTGCCCTGAATTGTGGGGTGGGATTATATAAACGGGGGATGGGGGGAGAGGGCAGGGAGGCGCATTAATTTGGCATGTCACTTCTATGTGAACCTAGCCAAAATTACATAAAATCGAAAAATGCATAAAACCTGCCTGAAACCTACCATCTCAGGAGGCAACGCTGCCCAAGCCATAACATCGACAGACTAAGAGATGCAACGCTGCTCATACACAGACACTGGAATAACAAGTGTATGTACAAAAGATGGGCCCCCTCTTTCCTGCACCTCAGGAACTGAAGACCTTGCTCTTCCAAGGAATGCATTTTGGCCCTCAGACTCCAAGGTACCACCTCGTTCACCCCCATCTCCTGTCTCTCCATGTCATTGTCTCTATATATTCCCCTACTTTTGTAAAGTGCTCTATTGCTTGCTATTTAGGCTCACACTATATAAATCCAGTGTTCAAACATTCTTCAGAGAAGAGAAATAATGCATAAAATATCCACCCCCGAATACTTACTAAAATCCAGATTAGTACTAAGCATGAGGAAGCGATTGAAAGTGCATAGCACAGAAACTATTCTTCTGGTGATGGTAATGGCACTTATTGGGTGTAAACGTCCCATAGTGAAGAACTGCCTTGGTACTGAGATTAATTCCTATGCTTAATTCTGCGGAACCCAAAGCTCCATATAGAAAGAAAATATCTACCTGTAAAGGAAATAATTTCCCTTCATTCAACTTTGATAGTGCGAGTTTAGGCACAGTTTCAGTTTGCAATAAGAAATCAAAGAAGTTATTTCACTGAGTTTACTAGACCTGCAGTATCTCTGAAGCTCCAGGGATACAATGTGAAAAAAGTCTGAAAAAACGAATTGAAAAATATGGGGGACTGGGTAGGGAGGTGTGGGGAATATGTAGTATAAAAACTGGGATGGGGGATTGAGGAGAAACGGCTTCCAAATTAAAAATAACAGTAATAATGGGATGAGTTTTTTCAGACAGAAATTGGCAGCAAAATACCCTGCAAAAAACCCTGGCGATGGAATGACATAGAACCACGATTCGCACACGGTGGATGCAAGGTTTACCAAGTGCACAATATGAAAACAAACAAGGAGTTGAAAACAGTATAAAAACACCCAGCCCCAGTTGGTTAGTGTGGGTTGCAGGAGTACAAGGATTATATTTGGAGAAGGAGAGAATGGTGAGCGGTGATGGAAGAAAAGGCAAACCCAGAGAGACCAGCAGCAGCCCAGTTAACCATCGTAGGAAGGTTCCAGTGGGCCCTGTCTGCCCTAGGCAAGACCACATTGTGGGGAGGAGGTATGTGAGGGGTTCATGGAAGTTATATACAGCTCAAGAAAGGAAACAGGACGAGACACCATGGAAACTCAACTTAGTGTGGGCCTAGTGTCACACCTCCCACCCTCTCTGCTGGCCCCCACATCATCTGTTCCCACTAACTAGATTGCTGAGGATTTGTTAAGAAATCAGGGTAAAACATGCAGATGGAAAAATCAACTAGGACTAACAGCACCGTGGCTTTCATAGGTAATCTTCATTACATCTAGTCCAACTGTTGTTTCCGGTCCTACAGCATGAAGGCTCTCCATATTCCACAGAGATTCCCCCTTATAAAGTCACCCCCACCCCACTTCTCTGTGAGGGAGACAGTATTGGGATGAGGAGTAGGACTAGAAGTAATGAAGATTATTGGTAAGTACTTGTGGGATTACCTCCACGTCCCTCGTCCCATTCCTTTATCATGAAGCATACCAAAGAGGAGTTAATTCGACCATCAAATCAAGCGCCCCACAAACTGCACACCAGATGACCTTTAATTATTGGACAGAACATAACAGAGATGCATCCCCTAATTCCACTTTGACAAGCTCATCTTCCCCCTGAGCAAAAGTGGACGAGGAACCCAAGTAGCTGCCCAACAAATTGCCATGATTAACGCATCCCTTGCCCTTGCCCATGATGCAGCTATCCCTCAAGTGGTGTAACCCTACACAGGGGGTGGGAGCAGTAGATTCTCCATGTTGTATGCCAGGGCAATTGTTTCCTTCAGCCAGCGGCTAATGGTTATAGAGGAAGCCTCCCTCCACCTGCTCCAAGGCCCAAAAAGGTCATGAACAGGCTGTTGGACCTATGAAAGGTCACAGTTCCCACAAGATAGAATCACCCTAATGCCAAAGTGAGGCAATGCAAGGGCATCCACTGTCAAGAGGGTCAGAGGGAGGTAGGGGATGAAGATTTCTTATGACAAGTGGAAGGGTAACACTGAAGAATGAAAGTTTCTGGAGGCACAACTTAATAAAAGGGGTGTATAAAGGAGGGCCACAGCTCATTCAGCCATCTCGATGAGGTAATGGCGATTAGAAAGGATTTCAGCTCAATAATGTCATGTCAATGGTCTCCTGTGGGTCAAATGGGGGGATGCAGTTCTGCAGTGCCATCAAGAATGAGTAAATCCCAAACTGCAGAGTGCGACCTAACAAAGTGGATGGATACCAAGAAACGTCTAAGTGGCTGTGCCACGAAGGCTTCCCAATTCGCCCACCATTATCCAGACTCCCCTGCAGGGCTCCTTAAAAGACTTGATAACTCCCCATTGGGTCCGGTGAGATGAGGGGCCAGACCCAAATTGAATCCATTCAGCAAGCACTTGGAACATTCCGGGCTTCCACATTCCAAGGGCAGAACCCAGTGACCCCCATATCAAGACACAAATGGCCTCCAGTGGCACTCATGGGAGGCTGACAATGACAAAGACTTCCCCATTTAGACCATGTCTCCTAAGCCCATCTCATCTATTTTTATTTATTAAAGGGGTGTTTATTAGGATTTCTTTTTAAACATATTTTATTAAACGGTTGGAGCATAGCAAAGCAATGTAGTATGATCATGTACAGGCAACATTCTGAGCTGGACAAACCTCTGTGGCTCCCCTGCACTTCTCTTTCCTTCTTGGCCCAGATATAGTGGGGCCATGCGGGGCTTAAGAGTTAGGGCCAGACATTTGCCATCGTATTCAAGAAGCGGTGACCAGATAGTATGAAATTGGTGTAGCTTCCCCTCCCTAGCGGCAATTACTTTCTCCGATACCAGTATTGTCCCAAATCTTTCCCCACCAGAATATCATGTCCGGGCCCTCCAGGGCTTTCCAGCATTGAGTAATGGTGATGCATGCCGCTAAGAGTAGCTGCGTTAAAAGTTTAGCACACACCCCTGTTTTGGGATAGACCCCCCTCCACTGGGCACCCCAGCAGCATCGTTTAGGGCGGATCAGGAGTTTGCTCCCAGTTATGTCCTCAATCGTCACCGCAAGACACTCCCAGAATACCTGGACCTGGGGGCAGCTCCACCACATATGGAAATATGTCCCTTGTGCACTACAGTTCAGCCAACAGGTGGAGGGAATGGATGCCTGAAAGTGGTGAATCTGGGTCGGGGGATAATACCACCGGAATATCAATTTTAGGGTGCATTCATTGTTTGTGATGCATGTGGAGGATGAATGGGCTCTGGACCAAATGTCCAACCACTCGGTGTCATCCAGCTGAAGGCCGAGATCCTCTTCCCATCGGGGCATAAAGTCTGGTCTGCATGGGGTTAAAAGGTCCGCTCTCAACCGCTTGTATAGTCTCGAAATGCCCCCCTTGCTCGAGCTCTCCCATATTGTTAGTTCCAGTGGGCTTATGGCACGCGTGGCCATGTGTTTGGTCTCAGGGTGAGTGATCCAGTGTCGCAGCTGGAGGTATGGGAACCTGTCCGACTTCAATATTTGGAATTCATTCTTGCATTCCTCAAAGGTGCGGGGTGGACCCCCAACATATAATTGGGCGAGAGTTTGGAGTCCCCCCATTTCCAGTTTACAAATGCTCCTGGGGGTCTGCCCAGTGTGAAGGAAGGGTTGTCAAAGATTGGGGAGAGCGGACCCGTGCCGCTGGGTATCTTTTTCTCTTTCAGCAGTGTGCCCCAGACCCTCATGGTAACTCTAGTTGCAGTCAGTAGCAGTGGCCATTGTTTCCGCTGCAGGTGCGGGAGAAATGGAAGAAAATGGAGACGATGCGAGCATTGTGACTGCTCGATCTCCACCCATTTCAGGGGTGGCGCTTCGGATGTCCATGCCAATAAGTGTATGAGTTAAGGTGCCTTGCTATATAGCCGTAAATTTGGGACCCCAAGGCTCCCCAAACAGACACCCCCCATCATGACTTTCTTTGGAATTCTAGCCTTTTCCCCCACCAAATAAAGCTCAGAACCTTTCAGTTGAAGGTGGTCTATTGACGTGTTGGTGATAACCACTGGGAGGGAGGCATAGCAGTGGAGCAGGTGAGGGCGCAAGTTCATCTTTACGGCTGTGATTCGGCCCATTAAGGAGAACTGTTGTTTTGCCCATCTGTCTAAGTCTTTCTCAAGCTGCTGGAAATGGGGGGGAATTGGCCACATAGAGATCCTCAGGCGAGGCCGTGAGTCGGATCTCTAAGTATTCGATGGAGCTAGAGGCCCAATGAATCACATGTATGGGTTCGAGGGTCAAGATGTCTTGCGGCGTACATCCCACCCCTAGGGCTGCTGATTTACCATAATTTATCTCAAAGCCTGCCACGTCACCAAAGCCTCTTAGTTCCCAGAGGGCCTCCTTGAGGGATGGCTAGACATCAGAAATGGTGAGAGGCACATCATCAGCATTCAAGGAAACTTTATGTAAAGAGTCCTGGGTCTGTACCCCTCTAATCTGATTGTTACTGCAAATGTGTTGGTCTAGTGGTTCCATAACCAGGGTGAACAAGAGAGGGGAGAGGGGGCAGCCCTGTGGCCTGGCACATGTTAAGGGGACTGGGGTTGAGCGCATCCGGTTAATTTGTAAGTGTGTGTTTGGGGAGGAGTAGTTAGCCGCAATATGATTTCTAAAATGGGCACCAAAGCGGAACGCTTCTAGTGTTAAGTGTAGAAAGGACCAATCTATCTTATCAAAAGCTTTAGTAGCGTCTAGCGCCAGTAGGGCCATTTTCCCCTTTTCCCGTGTGGTAAAGTCAACAAGGTTTAGAGCCCTTCTAATACTGTCCCTGGTCTTTCCCCCCATGATAAACCCGGTTTGGTCGGCATTGTTTATTGAAGGGAACAGAGGGGCTAGGCAACTTGGCAGAACCTCAGAGTAAATGTTGGCATCAATGTTTAGGAGCGATAGTGGCCTGTAAGAGGCACACTCCCTAGGATTTTTACCTGGCTTGAGAATCCAGATCGTGGCTGAGGTCTGCATTGATGGAGTCACCGCACCCGTTGTACCAAATGTGTGAAAGAGAGCTGTCAAAGGGGGAGCTAACTGGGCGCTGAAAACCTTGTCGAATCGCGGGGAGAATCCATTTGGGCCCGGGGCCCTGTGTGTCAAGGCCTTAATAACATTCTTCACTTCCTCCTGTCGGATCGGGGCCTCCAGCACCTCTATGTCCTCCTCAGTTAGGTGCCGTAGGGCTGTCGCAGCGATGTATGCCCTCTGTGTTGAGGCCGGTCTAGCCGGGTCCTTCATGGCTTCTAGAAAGTGTTCTTGTGCCAAGCGCGGTTTATCCTGTTCCCCATACTGAGTGGCTCCATGTTGGTCTTTAAGGCCTACAATAAAGTTCTGTTTTTTTTCTCGCTTGAGTCAGCTTATTGGCCAGGATGCGGTCAGCCTTATTGCCTTTTGGGTAGTAGCCCTGCTTCACTGCCTTTAGAGAACGCGCTGTCTCTTTGACGTAAAGGGCTTCAATTTATTCTGGCCAATACATAGGGCCGCCTGGACTTTAGGTGTCCAGCCTTCTTGTGTTTGTTTTCGATCTCTGAGACCTCCTGTTCCAATCTGCCTCTCACCTGTTTCTTGCGTCTATGGTAGGCCCCCGTGTGTGAGATCAGTACCCCCCTAATAACCGCTTTCATGGCACCCCACATCATTGCTGTAGAGGGCGGGCTGTAGGGTTCTCTTGAAAGTACTGTTTGATAGCTTTAGCTACCTCAATATCTTGTCTCTTTCCCTTCTCTGCTGGGAGCAGCATGGTGGTAATGGCCCGCTTTTCTGTCCTTTTAGGTGTTTAGACATGTTGGTGCCCCGGGGTAGGAGTGGTTCAGGAAGCCCAGAATACAACTCCCTTACCCGGCACCTCAGAGTATATTGTCACAGAGGTCAAGATGGGGGGGTGGGTGACACTTCCTCGGGACTCATCCCTTCTTTCGCCGTTTTGCAGCCGCCCTGGCGCACCCCTGCACATGTTACTCAGCCGTACATTAGATCCGGAGGGGTCACCTCATGGGCCCCGGGATGGACCAGCATATGTGGGGTTCTCGCTGAGGGCTGATCCATATCTACTTAGTAGCCTGAGCATCAAGGGCAGGGGTCCTCCAGTTATTTTAATTTAGCTCTACCAATAGGATAATCCTTGAATGTGGGGCGATCTGCTCTCTCCTCCTCCCCTCCACTCCTCGATGCCGTAGTGCTGGTCATGCCGTACCCCCTGATTTCAGCACCCTAGTTGTGTCCAGGGCATATATCCATTTATTTTACCCCCTACCCTGGTAAGGGGGGGGGGCACCATAGATACGCTTCACACTGGGCCCCAGCACCGTGGATATATGGGGGCACTCTGCGTGTCCCCGTAGGGTTGTGGTGGAACGCTGCAGAAGTCTGGGGCTGGAGGACTGCAGCAACACTACCCCGGAGCCAGCTCCTCCTCCACCAAGGCTCTGCAGTAGCGGGGCACCGTTGTCTCAGCCCCCCACGCTCTGTGAAAAGGGACGAAACTCTAACCAAACTCAGCCCCAATTACTCGCACTTGATCATCGACAGTATTAGCATACCTGTCTCCTCTGCCGTCAAGACCTTAGGAGTCTACATTGACGCGACACTCTCAATGACAAGACAAACCAGCGCCATTGCCTCAGCTTCTGCTCTGACTACCAAACTCATCTACGCCATAAAACCCTACCTCACCACGCCCAACTGCCTCTCCATAGCCAGAGCTACTATAGGAGCCAGACTGGACTACTGTAACGCCCTCCTGGCAGGCACCTCATCAAAAAACCTAAACAAGCTCCAAATAGTGCAAAACAATGCCCTCCGTGCTGCACTACACATGCCCAAAACTGACCATATCTCACAGGCCAGAAGACGCGTCCATTGGCTCCCAGTCAAGGAAAGGATCAACTTTAAAATCCTCACCCTCACACACAAATGCATTAACCACACAGCACCCCCTACCTATCTGAGACTATAACCAAGAACTCCTCCATCCGCCCCAGAAGAAGTCACCACGCCAACCAACTCCAAGTACCCACTGTAAAAAGAGCCAAAGCCGGCGGCATTGGCTTCCCTCACATAGCACCTAAGCTATGGAATGCCCTCCCCAACGCGCTTAGAGCAGAACCATCTCTGTATCTCTTTCGCAAATCCCTCAAAACCACGCTATTCAACTAACTCCACCTTCCCTTCACCCACCTCAGCTCGCACACATCTGATACGAAAAGTGTTCGATACGAAATGCTTCCTGTAATGAAAATTGCTTTGTAACCATCTTCCTTCCATTGTAACCAGACTATGTATGTATTCATGTAACAGCGCCACGATGCCCCCGGGCTGATGTGCGCTTTAAATAAATCTGAATAAATAAATAAATAGGAGTCAGTGACTCACCCGAAAGCCGGAATTTGAATCCGGCGAGCAGCTGCTGAGGCAAGGCGTGATATCAGAGTGCCTCACTTGTGGTGGCGCTGTGGTTCTGGACACCAAGGTGAGGCCATACGCAGACTGGGAATCGTGCCCCGGGGGACGGACGCCCCTTTGTCTTCTATACTTGTTGCTGAATGCCGGTGGGGGGGGGGTTGATGCCCTCCACGCTCCACGTTCACCATAAGGGGGCCCGATGTCAGCAACCCATTATCTCTCACACAGGCTGCCCCTCCAAGCGTCTCTGCTGGTGCAGGACGGATGGATCAGTTGGGTCTGTAGCCGGGGCTCCCATGCTAGAATTCAGGAGGGAGGAAGCAACCTGGGTGAAAATAGGGCTTTGCGAGTTCCGGACCTACGAAGCGGGAACCCCATCTTCACCCTCTGACATCTTGCGGGGACACCGCGTTCGGCTCAGCTCTTGCTCCTCTGCCGATAATGGGCCAGTCCCGGGGCCTAATCTGATGAACTTCAGCACAGACACTGCCCTGCCGCTTCCTTTCCCTCAGTCAGCATGTAGGCGGCCGTTAGCTGCTGTCGAACCGTCAATTTCGCTGATTCAGCTGGGCTTCATGTGGAGGCAATTAACAGAGCTGCCACATCGGTGGCGCTGCTGGCCATGCCCCGTTTATTCGCATTTTTCTAAATAGCTAAAACCCCCAGAACCTCCCACCATCAACCCCTTCAAGCCCCTCCCCACCTCAGAGTTGCCCCCCCCATAGACTCTGCTAATAAATATTGATCCCTGAAACCAAATCCTCTGTGGGGAGATCAGACAATGGGGGTCATTACGACCCAGGGGGTAAGTACGCCAACTTTACCACCATGGTGTAAACTACGTTTACACCATGGTGGATGGCGGATTTACCGCCCCATTCCAAGGTGAGTGGGGCGGTAAATCCCCATTTCCCATTTTACCCTTCCCCATTCCCATTTTTGCCCCATAGGGCATAATGGGAGTGGGGAAGGCGCTAATTACGCCGCCGTAAATTACGGTGGCGTAATTAGCACCATGGTCTCTTAGCGGCATGGATTTTAACGCCTGCAAAAAGCAGCCGTTAAAATCGGAATCAGGCGTTAAGGGTTAACAACGGCGTTAACCCTTAACGCCTGAGTTGTAATGAGGCCCAATGTCCAAAATCTAAGCTCTTCAGGCACATCTGATAGCAGTAGTGCTCCCTGAGATATGTCAGCACCAAACCCCAGTCCTCCCGGAATTTTGGGTAACCCCCCCTAGATGCTGTACGTTACCCACTCCATTGCTATGATGTGCCAAATCTTGAATAGCCATTTGTGAAGTGTGGGGGCCTCCCTGAATCCCGAAAAATGAGATTTCTGACCTGTATTCGGTGAATCCTGAGAAAAGGGATACATCCCTGGAGCAGTAATGGCACGTGCAGTCTCTGTGGTGTAAAGCCTCTGTTGCAGAGCATCCTTACTTATAGGGACTATCACGCACAGTGATGGCTGAACTTGATGAGATCATGTGTATAAAATGCATGACATCACATGTAAAGAACAGTGACCTGACATCCGGTGTGGAAAAATGAAAATTAGCCATTTATGGATTATAGAGTAAACCTATTGGTGGACTAAGTAAGGTGGGGATGATCCCTGCAACAAAATTTAGCAAGAATTTCCACTCAAATTGATGGCCTTATAGAAGATGCAACCTTGCCTGTATTAAATCAGCTTGTGCATTGACTTACAAGCAGAGTGAGGTGAAGCGTAATGAATGCATGCGTCACAAAAAGATGGTATTGCAACCATGCATCCACTGTAAAAGTTGAGTCCTCAGTTAACATGCCATTGAATGACAAATGCAAATGTAGCGAATAGTAGAATGATCCCATGACATTGTTACTAGTATTCTGAGGATTAGTGGTCTTCTAGATTGTTACACTAAATTATGGTGATTATTGTATTTGTGCTGTACTAGTAAATAATCCTACATAATTCTCAAAATAATCCAAATTGAATAAAGTATTAACGCTAAAGATGGGGAGTGTCTTGATAATATTTTAACCTGATGAGGTTTGATGTATAGATTGACTAGTGTTGGACAAAAACAGTAGCCCCATGTGAGTGGTGTCTGAGTTGACTGTTGCTTGTAGTACTCACAAATCATTTGAAATTGTACATTACGATAATGACACATGAATTAGAATTACAAGAAAACATTCATTTCATGATCGGTGTTCACACCGATAATGATACACCGTCAAAAGCAAATAAGTTTGGATTCGATTTGCCTCAGTTTATGCTGTATATTCCCACCTCTTTTGCCTCTCTTTGCGTTCATGAGTCCAATAAATCGTAAATCTTCTTTATTCTCCATCTAATTGCCAATGTGTAGCCAATGGCAATCTAGGATCAGAATTTCTCAGGCTCGCTAGGTGTTCCATAATACGAACTCTCCGCTGTCTGATGGTGCTGCCCAAATATATTTTACTGCAAACACATATTATGGCATATACAACAAAGCAGATATTACAATTTATGAAATTGTTGATCCTGATTGATGTACCAGAGATATCAGTCAAGGTTTGGCAATTGTCATGGGCATATTTACATAGATTACAACTGCCACATTTGAAAAAACTTCTTGTTGTTTTTAACCAGTTCTTATTGGAGCCTTCGTCAATAGTATTAAGGAAAGACGGGCTCAATTTCTGTTTGTGGGGCTTATTTGTGAAAAAGTTGCTCTAGCAGGCGACTCCTTACAATCTCTATTAAATGTCAGGAAATTAGGCAATATTGATTGCATTACTTGTCATCAATTGTCACGGGTCACTGGATTTGGACGGATATTAAGCCCATACCGTCCACAAAGTAACAAGAAAAACAGGAAACTCCAGGACTCAGCGCCAGTTTAAGACTTGATTGTTTAATTGCACAATCTGTTACAAAGCCCTCTACTTGGTTACGCGTTTCGGCTCCCACAAGCCTTTATCAAATCAGGGCTATATTGTTTAAACCGAAGCCATAAGAATATTACAAAATTGACATTAACATCATAGTTCAAAATCACATATGACATATGAAGATTAAACATTTAAAAAGTCCACATATTTAGATTGGACAGAGAAACAAGGGTTGGTGAAGGGGAGGATTAAGCGGGGTCAAAAAACACAAAATAATGTCATAATATAGACGTATGTAACCATATAAAGCCATAGCACAGTAATATGAGACATTCCATGTCAAAATAGCAATAAATAAAATAACAAAATAACAAATGAGGGTACACATAAAAAGGAAATTGAAAAAACAAAAGACAAAAGAAAAAAATGCCAATTAGTTCAGTTGTTGATAAGAATATTGCTAAGTGTGTTTGTATAATTACATAATGTAATATAACTTGAGCTTATCCAATAATAGAACTATTTAATCCGTACGACTGTTGTCCGAAATATAATAATAGGGACAAATCCCAATGGTAGAAAATCTGTAAACACAAAAATTACAATAACCCCAAATTAGTCTAACTAACTAGTGTTCACCTCGTGGGTCACCTCTCGTACGAAGTGAAACAAACTAAATTGCATAAAGGTATGAGAACACGTCACTGGCAGGATGCCATACCACATTGCGGGGTGGAAGTTAGCGTTTCGTGGCACCGTCACATTAAACAAGAAACCTGATTAAAGGTAAGGCACCTTGTCGAATTCTACAATAGGCCGTATCAATGCGATCTCACTAGCAAATACAATGCGAGTGATCAAGATAAAGCGACTTACTCTGCTGCTCAGAAATCCCTCGCGTCGGCTGCTCGAATGGTGAAAGCAGTCGGCGCCATTTTGGAAGGGCTTAAAAAGTATTTGGGTTCCCACGGCAACGCAACAATGCGTTACCATGGCGATCTCTTTCCTACGAGGTGAAGCAGCCTCGATTCGCCACAAATAACTCTCTCCAATATCACATCCCTGCCTGTTGCCACCCCCTTAAAGGGAAAGCTATGCATACGGGCGTTCCAAAGGACAAATACTCTGAAAAGCATATTAACATAAATTACAATTGTATATTAGTGGACTAGTTCATTATAGCCCGCATAACATCTAAAACAATAAGTTAGAGTATACTGTTTCATACCGTAATATAGTAAACTACAAAATAGAAATACAAATAGTAAAGTCCTCATTTCCGCTATCAACTAGTAGTTTGGAAGTGCATATTAGAGTGAATGTTTCATTATTTGTACTATTACAAGCCCATTAATTTTGAAAGAGCAGTATGCCTGACTACATGTAGATAGTCTAGTGAGAAGAGTCCTGTGAAATCACTAAGTGTGGCTAGTGTCGCTACGCCTCAAACAACCCCACAAACACAGAATAATGATAAATGCAGTGAACAAGTTACTTAGTACTATCATGCTGTTTCACATGATTCAAATCATCAACTCTTTAGTAGAGACAAAAACCCTTTAGGAATGAAGCCATCTCATTATCATTATTGAGACCTGTATTAGTAGAATTAAAAAAGCAAATGATGCGTGCTTCAGACTGTCGCAGAGCTTTTAATCTGTCTCCTTCTCGTTTGCTCAGTATCACTTGTTTCAGACTTATAAATCTAATGTCAGATTTGTTGTGCAACTGATGACAGTTTTGCCAATGATTTGCTAAGGGCAACGAAGTGTCTTGACTGCCAATCTTGGCCAGATGCTCGCAAATACGTACTCTGTTCTCTTTTGGTGCTCCCAATGTAAATCTTTTTGCATACACAAATGATAGCGTACACTACAAATTTGGTTTTGCAATTAATCCCTTGCTGTATTAGCCATTATTTGCCATGAGAATCCATAAATGTATTGGTCTGATGGTGCGCATACCTACATTGTGTACACATACCACATTTCCTGATACCACTCAAATTGCTAGACAACTAAGTTGTGTGGTTCATTTGTTCAATATCCGGCAACAAAGATGGACTGAGTATTGTTTTAAGAGTCCCAGCTCTCTTGAAAGTCATACGTGGTCTCACATCTATCAGTTTAGTAATATGTTCATCACGTTTCAAAAGATACCAGTGTTTCTCTAAAATTCGTTGGATCTGCCGATGGTCCCTGCAATATTGTGTTATGAAACTTGGTCCAATTATACCATCTGTACTTTTAACCGATTTGGGTTGAAGAGTATCTTGCTGTTGCATACATTTAGTTTTCTTGTAAGCCGATTTGATGCATTTATCTGAGTAACCCCTGTTTTTGAAACGATGTCGTAATAAAGAACATTCCTCTTCAAACTTGCTATCCAGTTGGCAATTCCGTCTGGCTCTAATATACTCGCCTAATGGTATATTCCGGATTGTAGGATGATGATGACAGCTGCTTGCATGAAGCGTGGAGTTAACCTCTGTCTGTTTCCTAAATGTCCTAGTGTGTAGCTGATTACCATCTGGTAGTATCGTCAAATCCAGGAAATTAATACTTCTGTTATTACACTCTCCCACAAACTGGATGTCATAGCAATTTTGGTTCAAAAGATCGACAAAGTCTTGAAATTCACCAGTACATCCATCGATGATGCAGAACACATCATCAATATACCGCGTCCACAATTTAACCTTGTTGAGAAAAAACGGGGCTGTGTATACTATTCTGTCTTCTAACATGCCCATAACGAGGTTGGCTAGGGCTATAGCGTATTTAGTGCCCATAGCCACTGCTTTAGTTTGTTGATATATCTCATTGTTGAACGTAAAAAGTTTTAGATCCAAGGTAAATTGTAACATTTCCTTCAGCATTTGGATTTGGTTGTAGTATGAGGCAGAATCGTTCCTAAAGGTATAGTCGATAGAGGCGGTTGCCCATTTGTGGTGAATAGAGGTATAGAGGGCCTTGACGTCCAAGGTGGCAAGGTAATAGGTATTACGCCATTCAAAATCATGTAGCTTGCATATAAGGCTAGTGGAATCTTGCAAATATGATTTAAGTACTGCCGCTCTTGGCTTGAGAATGGCGTCTAAATATTCAGAGACATTCTCGGTAATCCACCCAATCCCACTCATGATTGGGCGGCCTTCCGGTATAGTGTTGAATTCTTTATGTACTTTCAGAAGGAAATACATAGTCGGAACAACTGGTTCTTTCACTGCTAAGAAGGCTCTTTCTTCATCTGTGATGAGGCCTTTCCTGTGCCAATTCAAGATATTGGAGGTCATTACAACCTTGGTGCTAAGTACACCAGCTTTACCACCATGGTGTAAACTATGTTTACACCATGGTGGATGGCGGATTTACCGCCCCATTCCAAGGTGAGTGGGGCGGTAAATCTCCATTTCCCATTTTCCCTTCCCCATTCCCATTTTTGCCCCATAGGGCATAATGGGAGTGGGGAAGGCGCTAATTACGCCACCGTAGGGCTATATTGTTTAAACCGAAGCCATAAGAAAATTACAAAATTGCCATTAACCTCATAGTTCAAAATCACATATGACATATGAAGATTAAACATTTAAAAAGTCCACATATTTAGATTAGACAGAGAAACAAGGGTTGGTGAAGGGGAGGATTAAACGGGTTCAAAAAACACAAAATAATGTCATAATATAGACATATGTATCCATATAAAGCCATAGCACAGTAATATGAGACATTCCATGTCAACATAGCAATAAATAAAATAACAAAATAACAAATGAGGGTACACATAAAAAGAAAATTGAAAAAACAAGACAAAAGTAAAAAATGCCCATTAGTTCAGTTGTTGATAAGAATATTGCTAAGTGTGTTTGTATAATTACATAATGTAATATAACTTGAGCTTACCCAATAATAGAACTATTTAATCCGTACGACTGTTGTCCGAAATATAATAATAGGGACAAATCCCAATGGTAGAAAATCTGTAAACACAAAAATTACAATAACCCCAAATTAGTCTAACTAACTAGTGTTCACCTCGTGGGTCACCTCTCGTACGAAGTGAAACAAACTAAATTGCATAAAGGTATAAGAACACGTCACCGGCAGGATGCCATACCACATTGCGGGGTGGAAGTTAGCGTTTCGTGGCACCGTCACATTAAACAAGAAACCTGATTAAAGGTAAGGCACCTTGTCGAATTCTACAATAGGCCGTATCAATGCGATCTCACTAGCAAATACAAAACTCGCATACGCGAGTGATCAAGATAAAGCGACTTGAACCCACTTAATCCTCCCCTTCACCAACCCTTGTTTCTCTGTCTAATCTAAATATGTGGACTTTTTAAATGTTTAATCTTCATATGTCATATGTGATTTTGAACTATGATGTAAATGTCAATTTTGTAATTTTCTTATGGCTTCGGTTTAAACAATATAGCCCTGATTTGATAAAGGCTCGTGGGAGCCGAAACGCGTAACCAAGTAGAGGGCTTTGTAGCAGATTGTGCAATTAAACAATCAAGTCTTAAACTGGCGCTGAGTCCTGGAGTTTCCTGTTTTTCTTGTCAATTTCAGTTTGATTGTATGAGCCTTGGTGAAAGTAAATTTAGGTTTGTCAGACAGAAAAGGTAACAGATCTTTATCCAGTCTGAGAATATGCCAATGCTTTGCAGCCAATTTATATAGCGTGGAAGAGTCCTTGGAAAATTGGGTAATGATTGAAATCTGTTGTGGCTGGCTGGTCCTTACAGTTATCTTTGTCCAATAGAAGTTCTGGTTGTTTGATGTTGGCGAATTTATTAGATGCTTTCTTGATCATATCATATTGATAGCCTCTATTCAAAAATCGCTGAGTAAGAGTGTCACATTATTTAGCATAATCAGTATCCAAACTACAGTTCCTTCTAGCCCTGTAAAATCCCCCCCCCCCGGTATGTTGTTAAGGGTAGACGGTGGGTGACTACTCTAAACATAAAGTACAGAATTAACTTCTGTGGGTTTTTGATAAGGTTTAGTCTGTATTTGACCTTCTTAAATGAAAATGTGCAGATCCAAGAAATCAATCTGGGATGAACTAACATGACCAGTTAGATTAATGCCAAAGATAATGTTGTTAGTATGCGTCACAAAATTATCAAGACTCTTGTGATCCCTTCCAATTAATCAAAATATCAATACATCGCCTCCAAGCAATCAGATTGTGACAATATACTTCCTGATTATAGATGTGTGTCTCTTCATATTGAGACATTAATAAATTTGCCAGGCCTGGTGCAAACCTTGCGCCCATGGCCACCCTCTTGGCTTGCACATAGTACTTGTCATTGAATAAACAAACATTACTACACAAGGTAAATCTAAAAAAATTCTTAAGCATATCAACATGTTTCAGATATGACGCCGATGAGTTACGAAAAGTATAATCGATGGTTTTCACCACCAAATCATGATCAATGTTAGTATACAACGAAGTGACATCTAAGGTTGCGAACATAAAGTCCGATTTCCATTCCAAGGTTTTTAGGAACTGCAAGACACGTGTACTGTCTCTTGTTAAGGATTTCAATCAGGCGAAACACACCTTGGTCTTGGCCTAGTATGCAGCACACGACTGAAAAGCTTATCTTTTTATATTTATTCAATATTGAGATGGTACACCACTCGTATCACACCCCCTTTTCAACTACCCCGGGTCACAATGGATCATGAACCAGGCTGGTTGGTAAAATACAATATTTATTTTAAAATTTAAAAAAAATCAGACACTTTTTAATATGGGAGCAGCAATCACCAATGGGGTGATAATTATAATGAGAACGTGAGCAATGCACTGGGTTTAACCTGCTGGTGGAACATAGACACAGCACAGCAGAATAGGAGCACTTTTTGGTTTAGGAAAGATAGCACCCAAGTTAGGATTTCCCCCTGCAGTGTTCCCTCAACCCACAAATAATCAATTCTGAGTGGATAAACAGAAGCAGCCGTTAATCAGAAATAAGAGATAGGAAACAGAATACAAATCTCACCTTCCCACCCAAATAAGAGAGAAAACAGATTTTAAACTTCTTGCAATGTTATAAATTGACACTCGGAAATGGACAAATAAATAATGAATGTGTGTTAAAAACCTTGAAGCAAATGCAATCCCTCACTAGAGCAACAATGCAACGACCCAAACAATCACAAAGAATGGATTACAAAGAGCATACAATTCGAAAATGAGAGGAAAGATTAAAACATGTTGCAGCCAAATGACATGTGTGAAAGTTGCATTTTTTCTATTCCCGCCTAAAATTAACCAGAATAAAAACGATGAGTCACAGGTACAATATGGAAGTAAAAGTAAGTCTCTAGTTGGTAAATTGAAGGAGTGATGCAAGATATAAAAAGGGGCGCTTTGAGAAAAATGACACTGCAAAATAGGAAAGGAAATCAGTTGTGACAAGAACAGTTTTACTTTACGCTAGAGTATTCAGGCTAGGCCACCAAAGAGGGACACAGTAAGCTCCAGGGCTGATTCGTGAGTTCAACCCTCTCACGCTAGCGCCCAACCTTGGCAGAACTAGTCCAATCCCTCAAAATAGGACTATTGGTTTAGGATTACACAAGGCAAAATTACCAAAGAGATGGCACTAGCACTAGAAATCAAGGGTTGCAAGAATGATTCTGACAGTTTGAACAAGTTATCAGGATAAGGATAGGATGACTTGGAGTGTGTTATAAGGACAAAGACAAGATAGGCTATGGGTTCAGATGGGGTGGCAATACTTACAGTCCACTTTTAGTTTGGGATTTTGGACCGTCAAGGGTTCTGATCACTACACTGCAGCGCGCCTGACAAACAGCTGGGCAGTTCTGGTCACCGGATGGCACTGGACTGGAATGGCAATTCTGTTCACTGGATACTAAAGATCAACTCGATGGCACAGGTACCTCTGGATGCAGTTAGTGGTATCAGGAGGCTTTTCAAAAAACAGCACAGCTTTCCTCTTTGGTTATTTGGGAATTTTAGTGGGATTTCAGATTCGAGGCCTTGCTGGAGCAGGATCAGCAATGCTTGGGTTTTGCAGTGGGCTCTGGAGTAGGGTCAGCAATGTTTTGGTATTGTAGTTGGGATCAGGAATCTGGATGGATGGAACAGGATGCTGGCACAGGAAAATCAGGAAGTGTGTGTGTCTGGGTGTCTTTGTCATGATCATCAGGTCAAGGACGCAGACCTTACAGGGTCATGAAGAACAAATAAACAAGACATTAATTTGAGTAAGAAATGCTTTTATTTTGGACATGACACTTTTATTTCGGGTGCATAGTGTATTTCACATGGAACTTTCATCTTTAAAGCAGCCTTACGTGTATTCTTGGGTGGGGCTACTGCTATTGGATTGCCTGGCATGTGCTGACTCACTAGGAGTGGCAGGGTGTGGCAGGCAAGCCAAGTATAGTGGGCGTGCCCACGATCACAGCTATAAAAGCTGCTCTGATCCCTGAGGCAGACGCTTCACGTTATTCTGCATCTCCATGCAGCGTAACACTCAGCGCTGCCTGGGATTCAACTTACCTTGAAAATCTTGTCTCCTGCCTCCATACTTACCACCTGGGGGATCTTGCTCTCACCTGTGCACGTCTTCGTTTTGGCACCGCGGCTCACCTTCAAATCATCAGGAGTGCAGACATCTTCATCTGGGTACCGCGGCTCACTTCCACATCATCCGGGATGCTGAAATCTTCATCTGGACACTGCAGCACAACACGCTTCATTCGCGACCGCAGCACCTGCGAATAAAAACGAAAGGCAAGGTTAGACACTAAACAGACATTATGTTTAAGGTCACACTACCACCGAAACTCACTCTTTCCCTTAAACCATCACTCACCTGTTGCCGGACATTGCGGTTTCAGTCATCTTTCTCCCGGCTGCTTTCCACGCCTCCACAGTTGCTTTGGGCCGCATTTCCAGCTATTGGGAAGAAAACAGAAGAGAAAACGTTATTCAGGAATTAACAACAACATCGAGAGCAATAATATCAAGACAGAAAAACAGAAAGGGGAAAAGGCAAGAGACATTGAGTGAAAACAGAAAGGGGAAAATGCAAGAGACATTAATAGACACTTACCACCAACCCGGAGAGCATAGTCACAGCTGGACTGGACTATTACTTACCAGGGAACAGTGAAGGAACTAGATCCCACCAACAAGTGCCCCTGCCAGAAGTAGCAGGACGGAGAGCTCATCATCCATACTTACCAGGTGAGCCTTGTGGGCTGGTACGTGCCCACTGAAATCGCACCTTGGGTAGAAGGGTTGGAGAGGTACAACAGTCACCAATCAGCGCACTCGTGTTTTCTCATTTCCGCGCAGGAGCAGTGCCACCAATTGTCACAGTCCACAGCTTATCTGCAGGAGGAGAGACCTGAAGGGGGAGAGCTAAATCCTGGGAGGGCTGCAACCGTGCCCCAACGCCTCCGCAGAGACCAGGTGAGCGTAACAGTCTTGTCAGGGACTCTTATTTATAATGCCTAGTGACATCATCCAAGTATATGACTGGGGCAGGCTTAACTAAACACATCTCTAACAACGGGATTGGACAAGGGTGATAGGTCTCCGCATCACTCTCAGCTGGTTGGATTTCAGGAAAATTATGTCAGATTTATGAGGTGAGTTTTACAATGTCCAAAAACCTCCCACAGTTACTTTAACTAAAATCCGATTTTGCCACAAACATACATTTATACAATTGCAATCTCTTAGCAAATTATATACACGTTACATTTTTTGTGTGGCACATTGCAGTCCAATCCTCCAGTCCGTGAGATCTTGTTTCACCCTTCTACCAGTTTTTCGCGCTTTTCAATGGGATTTATATTACTCAAAATTCAAGGACTTTATACATGGGTGTGGATTATCATAAGGGATGTATGTACAAAAATTCACATTTGCAACATAGATGCTTTTCTTGGAATCTGCCATCCTTTGTAACTTCTGTTCCCCATGCGGCAATGAAGTCTACCAAGTCTTAAAAGAAAGCCAAAAAATCACTTTTACACTGTGAAAATCTTACATTTTTACAAAGTCTTGCTGCAGAGATAAAAGTTTTTAAAGTTTATTTATGAAATAGTCTTTGGAAACAAATGGCAGTCCTTGTCACGTGATCATTTTTTTCCTTCAACTGCTACCAACTGTCATTTCCTTCAAAGCATGGTGGGGTTTCTCAGCTTGATTGAAGGTTTTATTGCCCCTTCACATTTCAAATGTCCTGGCCCTGGGAGCTCCATTGTCAGTGGGTTCAACCCAGCCTAGATTCTTTCCCACCCTGTAATTATCAGTGGAGTGTTAGTCTGTGCTAAGAGTTTATGATGTGGCTCCCTTCCTAGGGGGAAGTTTCAGGGATGCCAACTGGAAAAACTGTTTTTTGGGAGCTTGCAAATTCAGCCCATGTGTTTTAAAATCTTTATTTTCTTATTTTGGGTCCTGAATTAAAACAAACATGTGGAATAAAATAACCCCTGTGTGTATTTTCACCAGCCACGCAACCCCTTTACATTGCTAAATAATGGCAGGCTTTCCTTCAACAGTTTCCTTTTTAAATGGACATTTTTTTCCTTCAGTTTTGCAAAAGCCCATTTTTACACATGTTGAAAACTGCTAGCATTTCTTTCTTTAAATTCGGTTTGGCAGCGCCATCAGATTCCCACACTATCTTTGCAGCCAAAATCAAAGCAGGAGTTTTGTCTGAAGCATAGATACATTGAAACTGACCTGGCTCAGAGAGTTAGAGTATCTTTGAACTGCTGAGCCTGGACACTTTTGGAAAGAAATAAACGCGTGTTCCCGTGCGAGTGAAAGTGGAGTTCCTTGTTGATTTATCTCAGAGTTGGTTTGACAGGGCCTGTCGTTCAAGAATTATGCCTGGTTTTGCTGAGGCACAATGAAATATCGTGGGCCTGGCAGGGCCTTTTTAATCACAGTAGTTTAAGACAGAACAGATGGAATTAGCGTCAAAGCAAAGCAGCATTTTTAAAGGTTGAAAGAGCTTCATTTTGAAGGGGAATTTCGGTTTTCAGCAAAGCAGTGCTGCCTTTTCATTCACTTTATTCCATTTATATGTTTCAGAACTCACTGGCACGCTCCGTCAGTGTGTCACCTTATTCCATCCTGCCTGAAATGTGCTTGGCAGGACGGTGTAGCCATCTTTTTGTTGCTGCAAAAATGCAGGTTTGAGGTCCTGGTGCGCACAGGAGCCAGCGCAGCCCTTTGCTGTTTTCTGCAGACAGGCAGTTTGGTGTCGTGGTGAAATACTGTTGAGTGGGTCAATATATCCCACATATCCCCCTGACTCTTCTGAGATTTCCAGTCAAAGGAGAATCGGGCAAGTGGGATTTCTTTATGGGACAAAGCAGGATCAGTCAGGTATGAGTCCTTCTTCCATCAGAGAGCGGTGTGTCACACTCTTCTTGCTGCCTCTCGGAACTTGGAACGATACCTCCAGCTTTCTCTTCAATCTTCCTTTCTGGTGTTGAGCGACCATCCCAGAATTCCTTGGGTTTTTTCTTTCCAGGTACCCCGAGGAGGTCCTCCTTGGTAGTGACGGTGCAACCAGTACAAATCTATGAAAGAGAACACAACCCGGTTACTACCATTTCCCACTAACTGCCCTCCAATCGGGTTGACAGCAGTGGGATACGCAGGCATTGATAACAATTGATAATGAGAAAAAATACTCCCTGTTACATAATTATACCAAAAACTCCATCTGTTCCCTTCTGGTTCTTCTTTTTCTTATTCTCATGTTTCAGATGCACCTCTATTTGATTCTCTCTGGGCTCCTCAATTTGTTGCAAAGCGTGCCTAGGGTGACAACGCTTTAGCTGATTAATATGGACCCATTTCTCTTCTGTCAATTTGCCTTTGGGGATGCGGATTCTGTAGGTGACAGGTGAGATTTTATCTACAATTTCAAAAGGTCCTCACCAGCTAGGCAAAAATGTACGCTCTTTGGTCTGGTTCCTTTGGAAATTGTACAAGTAGAACCTGTCTCCTACTTGGTATTCCTTTTTGGTTGCTTTTAGATCATATTGAGTCTTCATCTCCTCTGCAGATCTTTCTAGATTCCGCTGAGCGCATGCAAAAGCATGTTGAATATGTTTTCTTAGATTCTCAACATACTCATGAGTTGTGGAGGCGTTTATCAGTGTCTGCTCCTGTGTTCTATACAGCAAAGGCTGAGGTAACACCATCCTTCGCCCAGTCATCAGCTCAAATGGAGACATCTTTGTTGCAGAAGAAGGTGTAGATCTGATGGCCATCAGGACAAGCGGTAATTGGATGTCCCACAAACCTTTTTAGAATGCTCACAATGGTTTTATTGTGCCTCTCAACTCCACCACTAGAGGACCGGAGGTATGCAATGTGAAGTTTCCTTTTTACCCCAAGTATCTCCCACATCTTTGTTATCACTTCGCTGGTGAAGTGACTACTGCGGTCTGACTCAATCCTTTGGGGTAGGCCACAACGCAAGAAGATGTGGTTGATCATCAGGGCAGCTGCTGTTTCTGCCTTGCAATTTGGGGCCGGGAGAAATTCCACCCATTTTGTAAACAAGCATGTTACGGTTAACATGTACTTGTTCCCCCTAGAGGAGCGAATCACGGGCCAGATTAAATCTACTTGTAAATCTGACCAAGGCAGGGGAGCTCGGTGTGTGAGTGATGTTGGCTGAAATTGTGCACACACAAGACCCCCCTTCTAGCATTGGTCGAGGTCCTGTCCCATGTGTGGCCAGTATGCAACCTCACAAGATTTCTAAGGTAGTGTGAAACCCCGATGACTGGCATCATGGGTGTGACTTAGCATCAGGCTTCGGAATGAGGTAGGGACCACCCACTGGTCACAGCCAGATATGGATCTCCTTACCAACAAACCGTCTTGGATTCAGAACATTTTTTGACATTTCATCAACACCCTGAGGTCCTCTTTGCCAATGTTATCGGTATCTGTCAGGGGAAAGTTCTCAAGGTCCTCAATGTGTTGATAAAATATACCAATAATGGGATCCCCTTTTTGTGCCGTGATTAAATCAGCATCTGGGGTCTCCTTACTCCATTGGGCAATTGAGAGTTCATTGTGAGCATTTATCTGGGACCTAGTGATAGCAGTGACCTGGATTTCCCCCAACAGGGACTCTCAAGGAGATCCCCCTGGATGGCTCTGGTTTTGGCCAACTGATCAGCTAGGTCGTTTCCAGTTTTGTCTGGTCCCTCGATTCTGGAATGACCCTTGATCTTCTTCCAATAGATGGTCATCCCACTAGAGGTGACCAGACCATCAGTATTTTGGATAAGATTGCCATGTTTAAGCGGGTTATTGTTAGAACATAGTATGCCTCTGGTTTTCCAATTAACCAGGTGCTCCACAAACCCATTCCGGACATAATCTGAATCAGTGATTATGACCAGTTTGTCGAGTTGGTGTTGGATGGCAGTGAGGATGGCTTGATGAACCGCCATCAACTCTGCCACCTGACTACTGCGGGAACCGATTTTGTACCCAGCGGAGGGTTGCGAGGCATCATTCCCCCAGGCATTCCCAACGCCGGCCACCAGTTCCTTTTCCCCATTGTTGTCAACATGGTAGGAGCACCCATCCACATAAACTGTGGGCATTCCCTCACACTTGTCTTCTTCATAGACTTTGTGTGGGAAATTCAGGTATGCCTCCATGTTGTCCTGGGTTTTAAGACTTTCGTCCTCGAGACAAGTTTTCTCTGGCACAATCATGCAAGTCAGCCAGATCTTGCGCGAGGGGACTCTTCTTGTTTTGGCCATATCTGACCTCCACAGGAAAGCCTTGCATTGACAGAATCCAGGAAGTAATTTGGGAATTACTCACATTTCCGGCCCGGATTCTGTCACTTTGGAGGTATTGCAAAGGCTGGTGTGGCGTCTCCACTATGGTGTGTCCCCCCTGGATAAACTGGCGGTAATTTTTCAAAGCCCACACCGTTGCCAGGAGGGCCTTCTCACAATCATTGAATTTTTCCTCCACAGAGGATAAAGTCTTGCTTGCATAGGAGATGACTTTATTGACCTTGTCATGCTTTTGATATAATACTGCTGTCAAGCATGTATTCGAGAACCCTGTCTCCAAGAAGAACTCCTTGTTTTTGACAGGGTAAGCTAGACAAGGTGCTTGTGAGAGGCTTCTTTTGAGTTGCTTTACTGCCTCAGCTTGTGCTGGACCCCACTCCCAATTGACCCCCTCCCTCAACAGATGGAGTCCGGGTCCAGGTTTACTGCGGCCCCAAAGGTAAAGGCCAGCTTGTATTGGTCCTCCCCACTGACAGGCACGGTCCAGTACCCATTGGTCAGGTCAATGGAAGTGTATACCTTTGACCCCTGGATCTGGGACAGCCCATGGTCAATGTAGGGGAGAAGCCATCGGGACACGTGGACCCGTTTATTCACCTCCCTTAGGTCAGCACAGAGTCTCCACTGGCCGTTCGGGTTTAAAATCCCTAGCACCAGATTATTAAAGGTGCTGTGGACTGGACAAATTATCCCACAGGACTCAAGGTTTTGATTATTTCCATAAGGGACTCCATGGATGCGAGAGGCAAGCGGTATTGCTTCACAAACACTGGTGCCATTCCAGGGTCCATGGGAATAATTGTTGTATGGATTCCGGTGCGACCACAGTCATACGAGTCCACCGTTAAGAGATCTTGAAAATCTAAGAAAACCCGTTTCAACTTTTGCTTTTGCTCCGGAGTCTCACAGGCATCAGCTAGGTTGACTCGCTCTTCAACAATTTGCCTGAAGCCTGGAAAGACTTCCAGTTTTGCTATCTCAGTGGCCTCCTCCAGATGGGTGGAGAGGTCCCTGATAAGTGTATTGACCTGGACAGAGGGTTTCAGGTAGGCGAGGCTGTCATTGTGGACCTAGAAGATCACCTCATCCTGCCTGATGTCACAGGTCACCTCTTCCTCACCATAAGGGCAGGAAGAGTACACCAGGAAATTCCCCCCTGCCGGGTGAAGATCCTGTCTGGTGGTAAGTCATTGTTACTGTCACTGTCAAAACAGTCATTGGGGATTGGTCCCATCAATTCATTACCTAGATCCATGGAAAAATGTCAGTCATCAACTGCCATTCCAATAATGGTGCTGCGCCCAGCGTGACACTCCTAAGGTCACTGTTATCCATCAATATTGGAATGGTGTTGTGTTCTACATTGACTAATGGTGTTGGGTTTAACCCCAATCCCTGCTGTTGGAGATGGGCATTGAGGTGTACATATGCATCAGGATTTTTCAGTTTCTGTCCTCTTAATTTTTAATTCAAGTGGGAATAGTCGTGTCCATCCTGGGATGCTGACCTCCTCTCCAATTTGAATCTCAACTGCATACGGCAGCAATTGGGCTGACCGAAATGCTTTTTCTGAATCATCAAAGTCCATGGGATTACCCCCTAGTCGGGACCAGGCCTTGTAATTTATCAGGTCCAAGTTAATGGCAAAACGATTGAGAATGTCACTGCCTAAATAGAATGCAGCAGGGACATCTCGCACGACCCAACAATGATGTCCTATACTTTTGTTTCATATAGATATTTTGAGCATACACCTGCTAGGCAGGAGATGTTTGGAATTGGGAGTTTCCAGGCCCATTTCCCACTTATCGAACAATTTAAATGTGGGAATGGCTGGAGCTTTCGGAACATGGCTTCGCTAATGAAGCTCTTACCGTTGTTCACGCACACTCGGGCGAGAACCGATTCCTTCCCCTCATTTAACTGAATAGGGATGAACAACTGTTCTCTAATTTTCTGAATGTTAGCTAAACTCTGAGCTGGTTTCTTATCGCGTTCGACTATGGAATTGGGATTTTCAGATTGTGAATTGGTATAGAATTTCAAAGTATTTCCTTCCAGTGTGGAATGCCACTTGAGACTGAAGGAAGGTTGATTTTCAGGAATGGAGAGGAGTTCCCATCACCAGTGTGTTGTCCTACAGCAATTACTGTCACGTCAGTATTTGATTGTTCTGAACATGAAACATAATATGATCAGGTTTTTGTTCAACCATGTGGCATGTGCCATTGAAACTATCATGGTTGACACCCCGTTTCAATTTTATTGGCCTGTTAGTCTGAGTCCAGTTGACCTTGTTCACACAGTCTATTGGGGAGGGGGGCAACCTGTGCAGGATTTCATTCCCCAGTAGACAGGGTGTGCCCTCTTGAGTCACGATTATGACCGGGTGTTTCACTTTGTGTCGCCCAATTTTTATTTCCAAATCTGTAGCCCCCTCGACAGGAATTTCATTTCCATCGAAGTGCTAGAGTTGTCCAGGAAGAGGGGTGAGAGGGATCTGGTATCTCTCCCCCCTTCCTGAATTTAGCTGATCAAAGGTCCTTTTTGATAGAAGAGTGGTTTTGGGATCCAGTGTCCACCAGCGCCAGAAATGTACAGTGGACCGGGGCATAAAATCTACCCTCCTTCTCCTCAAGGGGCCAAAGATAATGTGCATTTTGGGCAAGCTGGGTGGTCAATTTCCTTATTTGTTACTCTGAACAGCAGTAGTTTGGGCATAATTCTGTGTGGGAGTTTGTGTCATACTGCCGAGTTCCTGGCGTCCATGGAGCCGCTGGCGACGCGGAATTTAGCTCCGTTCGCTTCGGCCACGTCCCCTGTTTCCTGGTTTCCCTTCCTCTGATTCTTATTGGTTGGGTGCTCCGCGGCCCGGGTTTTTAACCGGCCACTTTTGGGTCACGGATGCGTCGCAACGCTTCCGGTTTCATCCGTTAACAGAGTTGCTTGCTGCCTGTGGCTTGTTCCGAGTCTCTCGCTTGTCTGCTGGTCAGGTCCTCGTACCCTGTCCGGCCCCCTTCTGTTTGTCCTTCCTCCTTCCACTAGTCCTATCTGCCTTTCTCTCACTCCCTTGGTTTTGCTTTCATTCACCCGTCTCCCTTGCCCTCCTTCCAACTTGCTTACCCTCCCCCCTTCCCATCTTCACTTACCGCTTTTTTCTCCTCTTGTCTGTTCAGCTCATTCCGCTCTTCCCTCGCCTACCTTCAGTATTTATTGCTGTGACCTCCCGTGTACCAGACTCCGGCCTGTTCCCCTGGACTGACTTTGCTTGCTGGATTAGCTACTTCCACTCCTAGCCTGCGTACCAGTTCCTCGGACCGCTTACTGGACTGCCTGAGTTCTGGAGTATTCACTCCACGTGTTGCCTCCAGACACTTTCCACCAGCTCTTACCTTTCAAGTATTCCTGGTTCCACGCCTACAAGACACCCAACTATAATACAGGGTTTTTTTGTGCCTAAGGGCTTTTTCCCCTCTTGGTCGATCCCGGGGGTGGGGCCCCCTGGTCTCCCCTCTTGGGGGGGGGGGGGCACGGTGGCTTCCTTCCGGGGTCGTCCCTATCTTCATAAAAAAAAGGTGTCAGCTCGAAGAAAAGAAGGGTTCTTGGAAGGAAGAAGAAGGTGAGGAGTCGGGGGAGGGGGAGATTTCAGAAACTACACTTTCGGACGAAGATATCACCAACCCCGGTGACAGTTTGCGACGCCAAAAAGAGATGGCCACCCCACACCCCACAGCAGGTACAAGAACTCGTAGCCGCTGTACAAAGTCTAAGTCTGGAGATGCAGAACCTTAAGACAGCTAACGCCACCCTTCAACAGCGTCTGACAGACAGAGAAAGACCTTTAACCGATTTACCTCCACTTCCCCTAGTATCGGGGAAGTTCGATGGATCCCCAAAGAAGGTTAAGGAGTTTCTGGACGCATGCAATCTTCATTTTTCCTTTCGCCCTCAGACCTTTGCCTCAGACCACGCCAAGGTGGGGTTTATGATCACCCACATGACCGGGAATGCCCTGGCTTGGGCTACCCCTCTAGTAAACCAGCCAGACCCGGTTTTACAGGACTACAATGCCTTTAAGGCCTTGACTCAACAAAACATTTTGCGAACAGAGAGTACATACTTGGCCTCGGAGGACCTCCTTGACATCCGTCAGGGGAATTCTGATCTACTGACATACATCACCACTTTCAAACAGGTGGCAGCTGAGGCAGGTTGGCAGGAACAGGCTCAGTATGACATATTCCGGTGAGGTTTAAGGGAGGAATTGAAGGACGAACTAGCCCGAATAGAAAGACCGATGTCTTTCACCAAACTCCTGACAGCTACCCTCCGAATTGACTTCAGAATGGCGGAAAGACGTCAAGAAAAGAGGAAAACCAGGCTAAGTGTACCCCCTCTCGTGGAGACTCACTCACCTGCATCTGTACCCTACCAACGGACAACTAAAGAAGAACCCATGCAGATTGGAACCACCAGAGCCCCGCTCACACCAGAAGAAAGGAAACGGCGCAGGGAGGGTTCCTTGTGTATGTACTGCGGATCTTCATTACATTTATTAAGAGATTGTCCGGAAGTACCACCCAGAAGGTCGGGAAACGCTCGCCCTCAGTAAACATTGGGACGCATTACCGAGGGGCTGCTCTTAGTCCCTACGCGCCTCTTTCTGTATCCTCTACAGAAACATCTGAGGACTCCCGGTTGATGGTGCTCACAGTTTCTCTCAGAGTAGGCCTCAAGGAAGTTACCACTTTAGCCCTACTCGACTGTGGAGCAGCAGGGAACTTCATGGATACCCACTGGGCAGAACGACATGGAGTCAAGAGGATAGCCAAACGAGAATATAAAAAAGTGGAAGGAGTTGAATGCGAACCTTTGAGCTCGGGTTTGATCAATCACACCACTGAAGCACTTACTTTGTCCATCCAACAACACACCGAAAGTATCACATTCGATATCATCAGGGCTGCTCACTTCCCTCTTATCCTGGGTATCTGTTGGCTACGCAGACACAACCCCAGTATTGACTGGTCTAGAAACTTACTTAGTTTTCAGTCCTCACTATGCAAATCGGAATGCTTGCCAGAACCAAGATTGGAGACCGTCAAGACCACAAATAGCTGCGAAGTCAGAACGGTGCACTGTCTCCCACACTACCTGAAGGAGTTCAATGAAGTGGCAACTGAAAAGATACCCGTCGAGCTCCCTCCACACCGGCCTGAAGACTGTTGCATTGATCTCACCCCAGGTGCATTGGTACCCTTCGGTAGGATGTTTCCACTGTCATTAGAAGAAAAACAATACCTCCGAACGTACCTGGACAGCAACATGGAGAACAGGCTCATACGGCCTTCAAAGTCCCCTGCAGGGGCATCCCTGTTCTTCATCTCAAAAAAGGATTCAAAGGAGTTGAGGCCGTGTATAGATTATCGCGGTCTAAACAAGGTTACCATAAAAGACCGGTATCCTATGCCATTGATAACCGATATCCTACAAGCTGTACAGGGTGCTACCATCTTTACCAAACTCGACCTGAGGAATGCTTATCACTTACTCCGGGTACAGAAAGGAGACGAATGGAAGACAGCATTCCGGACTCCTTTCGGACTTTTTGAATACCAGGTAATGCCGTTCGGGTTGGTAAACGCCCCGTCGGTATTCCAACGATTTATGGACAGACTATTCTCCGATCTCCTGTGCCAAACCACATTGGTTTATTTAGATGACAGTCTGATATACTCTCGTACACCTGAAGACCATGTGGAACATGTCCTGGAAGTATTCAGAAGGCTACAGAGAAATCAGTTGTCTGTTAAGCTCGCCAAATGTGTGTTTTCAGCCTCCTCCATTCCTTATTTAGGATACATTCTGTCAGACCACGGTATCTCCATGGATCCTAAAAAGGTGTCTTCCATCATTGAATGGCCCTCACCCACCTCAGTCAAAGAGATACAGAAATTCCTGGGGTTAGCAAACTTCTACCGGAGATTCATCCCTAATTTCTCTCAAAAGATACTACCCATCACCTCGCTCTTAAAGAAGTCTGCAACTCCGTTCAAATGGACAGCAGAGGCGGAAGACAGCTTTGGAAATCTTAAGGAAGCCTTCTGTTCAGCACCCATTTTGCAACAACCAAACCAACATCTACCCTTCGTTCTAGAGACGGATGCTTCTTCAGCCGCAATAGGGGCGGTGCTTCTTCAAGAGATCCAGGGTACAGAACATCCGGTGGCTTATTTCTCGAAGACCATAAACTCCAGTCAAAGGAACTACTCGGTCATTGAGCGAGAGCTTCTAGCCATGAAAGCGGCCTGTGTAGAATGGCGCCATTTGCTTCAAGGAGGAAGGTTCCCGTTCACCATAAGGACCGATCATAAGAACTTACAGGTTCTCAAACAGTTCGAGTGCTACAATACTCGACAGGCCCGATGGGCTCACTTCTTCGCCCAATTCGAATTCCACATAACCTACATCCCTGGCAAAACGAATGTTGTAGCCGACTCTCTTTCCCGCCGGAGTGATTACCTGCCAGAGTCAGAGACGCATCTTGAACGGATGTTTCCCCACTCCAGGACTATTGGAATTATTTCTAAATTCCTTCAGCAGGTACTGGAGGATTCTGGAGGTCGTTTTGAAGTTGAAAGACACTCTAAAGATCTGGCTATGAAATCAGGAATGGCCTTTACCTTGTAGGAGGAAAACTTTATCTACCCACTCCGGCTTTTCATAAGACCGCACTTGTCTGGTGTCATGATTACAAACTAGGAGGCCACAGGGGAGTGGCTGGCACTCACGACTATCTTCAAAGACATTTCTACTGGCCTACAATGAGAAGGGATGTAGAGCAGTAGGTTCATTCATGCATCGTCTGTCTGAGGAGTAAGTCATCCCGTAAACGACCAATCTACTGGAACCAAATGCTGTACCCAAGGGTCCCTGGAGCACGATTTCTACTGATTTCATAGTAGATTTACCCCCGTCTGAAGGATGCACCTGTGTCATGGTAGTAGTGGATTCATTTACCAAATTGGCTCACTTCTTCCCATTGCCTGGCGTCCCTACTGCAGCCAAGATGGCGGAAGTGTTTCTCCAAGACATATTCCGGTTACACGGTCTACCTAACAAGATAATTTCAGACCGGGGTAGTCAGTACACCTCCCGGTTCTGGAAGGCCCTGTGTATCAGACTAGGTATCGAAAGAGCTCTCACCTCTGGATTCCATCCACAATCCAATGGGCTGTCACGCTCACCTGATTCCCACGGAGGCGCTGGTCTGGCTTCGAGTGCTGATGAAGCGCAGGACTCTGAAGATGGCCACACTGGTTCGCAGGAATATTCCCCTGTGTGTGAAAAGGGAGTATTACCTACTGACGGAACAATGCTCAAGTCTCCCACTCCCTTCCAACCCTCCACAATACCCTTCCTTGATTCCCCGTGAAGTCTCACCTTAGGGTCTGGAAGGATGAGTTCTCCATCCTGCTTCTGATGCAGGGGCGCGTTGAAACCCAGTTACTTCACTGGATTGAGGTTTGATGGGAGTTCAAATAAGCTTGACTATTCAGGTAAGGCGCTGTAAGAGTTCTCTAGCAAGTTCAAAATTTCAAGACTTATAATAATGTTCTTTGTCTTATTGCAGCAAGCGCTAACGCTTGTCTTTTTCCCCTTAGGGGCCGGGGTTCGAAATGCCGGAGATATGGCGCCGACCCGAAGTGAAACGTGCAGTTCCAGTAAATGACAGGTAAGTTCTGGATGAGCGTTCGGGTAATGTCTTTGCATTCGCTCATTTAATGTCTTTGTCTTTTTTCCCCATAGGGGCCGGGGTCCGGAATGCCAGGATGCGGCAGGACCTGAAATGAAATGGGAATGACTCAACAGGTAAGTCTTAGAAGGAAACTGAGCTTTTCCTATTCCCTTCCTTCTCTCACCTTGTGTTCTTGTCTTTTTCTCTCTAGGCTCTGGGAAGTGGCGGCGGATCTGGACGATCGCTGCTGAAGATGGAAATGCCCTGGAAAGGTGAGTGAAATGCAGCGCTGCAGCGATCGAAGCGAAATGCTTTTAAAATGATGTCTTCCCTTTCAGGATCGTCGGTGTGAAGTCTCCGTGATGCAGCTTTAGCAGGTAAGGTCTTCTTTCTCTCCAATTCTCTCTTAGCAGGTGACCCAGGATGCTGACAGGCGTGGCTGAAGTCCAGATGCAGGAGCTGACACGGTGAGCGTCCAGCTGCGAGGAGCAGAACAACGCAAAGCGTGAGTTGCTGATCGGGCGTGGTTTAAATAGCTTTGGAAGAAGTTCCAGGTATCCTTCCACCGATCAGGTATGTATCCTTCCCCGACCACACCCAGGGGAAAGTAGTTCCACAGGTAAAGTAGTTCCGTTCAGGCCTCAAGAGGGCCTGGATGTAGCAGCATGGTCTGCATCAGGTAAGTGCACCTTAAAACACTTGAACACATGTCTAGCTTTATGAGTCTGGCGCCTAAGGCGCCAGGACAGGGGTCCAACATGAGCCTGGCGCCTAAGGCGCCAGGACTGTGTCCAAAGGGCCCCAGCTTGGGCCCTCTGGCACTTCCCTGGGGGAAATGATGCCTGCCTCTGGGGTTGCTGGGTCGAACCTGGCTCCTTGGAGGTAGGCATCATGACAGTACCCCCCCCTCAAGGCCCCTCCCAAGGTTGTTCCCTCCGGGGGTCTTGGCTTGTTCGGAAATCTCCGGTGGAACCTTTGTATTTATCGAGGTGCGTGAACATGGTTACTAGGCTCCCACGATCTCTCCGAGGTCCATATCCCTTCCAGTCAACAAGATAGAAGAGTTTGGACTTTAACACCTTGGAGTCTAAAATGTCTTCAACTTCGAATTCTAATTCCCCTTCAATTTGAACTGGGTCTGGAGGCTTGGACAGTCGGGTCCCTGGTTGTACTGGCTTCAAAAGTGATGCATGAAAAACTGGATGAATACGCATGTTACACGGTAAATCCAGTTTAAAGGCCACAGGATTGATTATAGCCTTGATGGGATAAGGTCCTATGAATCTGGGATTGAAGGTTCGCAGGCCCTTGAGGGGTAAATGTTTCATTGCTAGCCATACCTGATCTCCAACTTGGTAAGGAGGAGTTTTACTTCGGTGCAAATCAGCGTTTTCTTTATACTTTTTCTTGGCTTGCTGTAAATGAGTTGCAGCTTCTTTGAAGGCTTGGGTTATTGTGGAATGCATATGATTTATTGCGGGCATTTCCAGGGTCAGAGGTGGATCTAGATCAGAGGTCCGAGGATGGTGACCATACAAAGAATAAAAAGGAGTTTGTCCGGTTCCAGAATGCACTGAATTGTTGTATGCATATTCTGCGATCCAAAGGATGTCTTTCCAATTTAACTCGGATTGGTGTAACATGCACCGAAGATATTGCTCGAGAGTCTGATTGGTTCTCTCGGTTTGTCCGTCGGTCTGGGGGTGGTGGCTGGTGGATAGCCGCACATCTATTTGTGCTAGTTGGCAACACTTCTTCCAAAAATTGGAGATAAATTGACTTCCACGATCCGAGACTAATATGGAAGGGAAACCATGTATGCAAACTATATTCTCCAGAAATTCCTTGGCCAAGGTGGAAGCTGAAGGCAAACCTTTTAAAGGGATAAAGTGGGCCATTTTGGAGAATAGATCCACAATTACAAGAATAGTGTTGTAACCAGCACAAGGAGGCAGGTCAGTTATAAAGTCCATTGACAAGGTGTGCCATGGTGCCGGTGGAATATCCAAGGGTTGAAGTAGGCCGGCTGGCCTTTTCTTTTGACCCTTGTTTTGGGCGCAAATTCCGCAAGACAATACAAAAGACTTTATGTCTTTTCTCCAAGAAGGCCACCAGAAGTGGCGTTTGATTTTTTCCTCCGTTTTAGCGATACCAGGGTGTCCTTCCATTAATGATTCATGATGATGGGCAATAACAAGTTCTTGCAATTCTTTACTAGGCAGAAACAACCGCTCCTGGAAGTAGGGTAAGTCATCCTTAACGGTGTAATGAGGACCCTTTTGACTCCATTCCAGTAAAGCTGAAGAGTCTAGAAGTTGTTTTACTTGCGTTCGGATGTCCTCAATAGTTTGCAATGAAGTTAGGCCTAAGATTCTTTGTTCAGGTATGATTGGCACAGATTCTAAACTCGAATTGGGTTCTTCCATGCCAATCCGGGATAAGGCGTCCGCTTTACCATTCTTGCAGCCAGGGCGATAGGTAATTACAAAATCAAATTCCGCAAAGAATAGAGCCCATCGGAGTTGTCGTGAAGATTGAGCCTTGGCCGTCTTTAAATACTGTACATTTCTGTGGTCCGTAATTACGGTGATGGTGTGTCTTGCCCCGAGAAGGTAGTGACGCCAAGCCTTGAAAGCAGATTTAATAGCCAGTGACTCTTTGTCGGTAATTGCGTAGTTGATTTCAGGAGGAGAACATTTCCTGGACCAAAAGGCCACAGGGTGTAGTTGGTTAGTTTCTGGGTCTCTTTGCGACAGGACAGCTCCCATGGCCGAACTGGATGCGTCGGTTTCCACAATATAAGGGAGATCTGGGTGCGGGTGCTTCAATATAGGTGCAGAGGTGAATTTGGTTTTCAGGTCCTGAAAGGCTTGTTCGGCCTCAAGAGTCCATTCAAAGCGTTTGTTTTTCTTTAGGAGAGCTGTGATGGGTTGGACTGTTCGGGAAAATTCCGGGATGAATCTTCGATAGAAATTGGCGAAGCCGAGCATGCTCTGAACTCCCTTCACCGAGCTAGGAGATGGCCATTTGAGGATGGCGTCCACCTTTCGCGAGTCCATTCGGACTCCTTGAGGTGTCAGGATGAATCCGAGAAACTCCACTTCTGTGGTATGAAAAACGCATTTTTCGAGCTTTGCAAATAGTCTGTGCTGGCGCAATTTCTCAAGAACTGCCCTGATATGTTTTCTGTGATCGGATTCTGAAGAGGAGTACACCAGGATGTCGTCGATATAAACAATGACACAGACGTCGATAAGTTCCCGAAGAACATCATTCATAAAGTACTGAAAGGCGGCAGGTGCATTGCACAAACCGAAGGGAATCACCTGATATTCGAAGAGCCCAAATTTGGTGCGGAATGCAGTCTTCCATTCGTCGCCTTCTTTTATACGCACCAGGTGATAAGCTCCTCGGAGATCTAACTTGGTGTACACACAAGCGTCTTTCACCTGGTCGATAAGCTCAGGGATCAGGGGCAGAGGATAACGATTCTTAATCGTTATTTGATTTAGGGCGCGATAGTCTATACATGTTCTAAGGTCGCCCTCTTTTTTCGGCACGAAGAACAGAGCTGAGGAGACAGGAGACTTGGACGGGCGAATAAAACCATTGGCTAGGTACTGATCTAAATACTGACGCAAATGTAGGTTCTCAGGTTCCGTAAGGGCATAAATCCTACTACAAGGTAGTTGAGCATTGGGTACCAGATCGATTTGGCAATCATAAGACCGATGGGGAGGTAACGTGTTAGCCTGTTCCTTCTGAAAAACGTCCTGGAATTCTTGGTATTCTGACGGTAGCTGTAGAGGGGTGGAAGTTGCTGAGGCTAGACCCATAACTGGACTTCTTGGGTAACAAGTTGGTTCACAATCAGGAAAACTTATCTTCTTTGCTCGCCAGTCAATTCTGGGATTATGTGTTTCTAACCAAGGAATTCCAAGAATGACTTGAAATTGTGGGGCCTTGATCACATCAAACACGATTGCTTCCAGATGTCCATCCTGACCCACCAGAGTCATTTCAACAGTGGAATGCGTTACCGGCCCTGAGGCTATTTCGGTTCCATCTACTGTAGTAATGACATCTTGGTTTACTTTCGGACGGAGAGGGAGCTTAATCCTGGAAGCCAATTCACGGTCTATGTAATTTCCAATAGCTCCACTGTCGATGTATGCTTTTATAGCATTCAACAGCTGAGGCTGTTTTGGGTCCACGAGCACCATTGGCATGACAAAATGCGAGGTCAAAGAGTTTGTTTTCAAGCTGGGCAAGCGGACCCCTACGCTTGTCGGGCTAGGTCGTTTCCCGAATCAGTTGTCAATAAATCGTTATCAGTGGCTCCAACCACCTTCTTAGGTGGTTTAACCGGACAATTTCGAAGAAAGTGACTGGAAGTCCCGCAATACAGGCAAAGTTGCATTTCCCGCCTTCTCTCTCGTTCCTTCTGTGTTAATGGTCCTTTAACACCACCGATTTGCATAGGTTCGGATACGTCGGTACTCTTGGAGTTAGTGTGGGTTTTGATCGGTACTCGGGTTTCGTACTTGAACCAATCTGCTTTTCTATTTTGAAGTCTGTGATCAAGTTGAACCACCAAATCTATGTAGTCTGCGCAGACCTGGGGTGGATCTACTATCTGAGCTAGAACATCCTTAAGCTCTCTTCGCAGGCCTCGATGAAACAATGTGATCCTTTTGTTTTCTGGCCATCCAGTTTCCACAACCAGTCTATTAAAGGTGGCAACGTAGGACAGCAGATCCTGATTACCTTGTCGTAAGGATAGCAGTTCGTTATCAAGGGCCTGTCCTTGAGAGTGTCGAGCAAACAATCTTTCCATGCTGGCCTGGAAACCCTGAAAATTCTGGAGAATGGGATCATCCTGATTTACCAATGGAATAGACCAATCAGCAGCACTGCCACTGAGGTAAGATAGTATAAAGGCTACCTTGGTCTGGTCGTTAGGGAAGGCCCCGGGTCTGCATAGAAAGTGTAAACGACATTGGTTCATAAAGACGGCATATTTCTTGGGATCCCCCGCAAAACGTTCAGGTGGGGCCAAAGGCATGTGTGGCGGGTAGATTGATTTGTACCGGGTTATCCAAACCCATTGATGTGGAAGTATCTCCGGAATTAGGTAAAGGAGTGTGCCCTGCCTGGGCCTGCAATAACCTTTTGGCCAGGTCATCTGTTCTTTCCTTGGATAGGATCAGTTCTCTTTTGAGAGCGTTAGTCTCCTGGCGGGCTGAGTGCACTTCTGCCCGTAATTCCCCCAAAAGCTGGGCTAGCTGATCTGTCTCAGAAGTCTCCATTGCGCCCGGGTGGGAAATTGTGGGTAGGCTTCGCGTTCTGTCACGCTCACCTGATTCCCACGGAGGCGCTGGTCTGGCTTCGAGTGCTGATGAAGCGCAGGACTCTGAAGATGGCCACACTGGTTCGCAGGAATATTCCCCTGTGCGTGAAAAGGGAGTATTACCTACTGACGGAACAATGCTCAAGTCTCCCACTCCCTTCCAACCCTCCACGATACCCTTCCTTGATTCCCCGTGAAGTCTCACCTTAGGGTCTGGAAGGATGAGTTCTCCATCCTGCTTCTGATGCAGGGGCGCGTTGAAACCCAGTTACTTCACTGGATTGAGGTTTGATGGGAGTTCAAATAAGCTTGACTATTCAGGTAAGGCGCTGTAAGAGTTCTGTAGCAAGTTCAAAAGTTCAAGCCTTATAATAATGTTCTTTGTTTTATTGCAGCAAGCGCTAACGCTTATGTCTTTTTCCCCTTAGGGGCCGGGGTTCGGAATGCCGGAGATATGGCGCCGACCCGAAGTGAAACGTGCAGTTCCAGTAAATGACAGGTAAGTTCTGGATGAGCGTTCGGGTAATGTCTTTGCATTCGCTCATTCAATGTCTTTGTCTTTTTTCCCCATTGGGGCCGGGGTCCGGAATGCCAGGATGCGGCAGGACCCGAAATGAAATGGGAATGACCCAACAGGTAAGTCTTCGAAGGAAACTGAGCTTTTCCTATTCCCTTCCTTCTCTCACCTTGTGTTCTTGTCTTTTTCTCTCTAGGCTCTGGGAAGTGGCGGCGGATCCGGACGATCGCTGCTGAAGATGGAAATGCCCTGGAAAGGTGAGTGAAATGCAGCACTGCAGCGATCGAAGCGAAATGCTTTTAAAATGATGTCTTCCTTTTCAGGATCGTCGGTGTGAAGTCTCCGTGATGCAGCTTTAGCAGGTAAGGTCTTCTTTCTCTCCAATTCTCTCTTAGCAGGTGACCCAGGATGCTGGCAGGCGTGGCTGAAGTCCAGATGCAGGAGCTGACACGGTGAGCGTCCAGCTGCGAGGAGCAGAACAACACGAAGCGTGAGTTGCTGATCGGGCGTGGTTTAAATCGCTTTGGAAGAAGTTCCAGGTATCCTTCCTCCGATCAGGTATGTATCCTTCACCGACCACACCCAGGGGAAAGTAGTTCCACAGGTAAAGTAGTTCCATTCAGGCCTCAAGAGGGCCTGGATGTAGCAGCATGGTCTGCATCAGGTAAGTGCACCTTAAAACACTTGAACACATGTCTAGCTTTATGAGCCTGGCGCCTAAGGCGCCAGGACAGGGGTCCAACATGAGCCTGGCGCCTAAGGCGCCAGGACTGTGTCCAAAGGGCCCCAGCTTGGGCCCGCTGGCACTTCCCTGGGGGAAATGATGCCTGCCTCTGGGGTTGCTGGGTCGAACCTGGCTCCTTGGAGGTAGGCATCATGACATGGGCAAACTGAACGCTTGAACGGAACCCTGGAACAGTACTTAAGGTGCTTTATCAACTCCCAACAAGACAACTGGTGCACACTACTCCCTCTAGCTGAATTCTCTTACAATAACTCCACACATGCCGCTCTGGGGTTCAGTCCTTTTTTGGTACTTATGGTTTTCACCCTCGCTCCATTCTTCCTGTCTCGGGCCTCTCTACTAACGTACCATCAGTAGATTCTTCCCTCTGCCGCCTTAGAGAGACACACAAGAAGGTAGAGGAAGTCCTTAAGTCAGCCCAAGCCCGGTATTGCATTCAAGCCAACAAACATTGTAGACCTGTACCAGGATGCAATGTGGGTACCCAAGTCATGCTCTCCACTAGATATTTACCTCGTTGGGTACATCCCTCCAAGTTATCTCCCAAGTATCTAGGGCCATATGAGATCGTACAGAAAATCAATCCTGTGGCTTTTCGCTTAAAGCTACCCAACAACCTAAAAAGGGTCCACCCTGTTTTCCATGCTTCCCAACTCAAGTCATTTCATGCTGACACATGGACACGAGAGGTTAGACAGGCCCCGATTCCTCAGGGTTCCACTCGAGCTGAATATGAGGTCGCCCAACTCTGTGACTCCAGGTATCATAAGGGCAGGCTGGAATATTTGGTTAAGTGGAAGGGCTACCCTTCCTCGGAAAACTCTTGGGAACCCATCACACACATTAATGCTCCTGTTCTACTTCGCAAGTACCACTTCTTTCATCCAGGGAAACCAGGGGGAGGAGCTTATACAAGGGGGCATACTGTCATACCGCCGAGTTCCTGGCGTCTATGGAGCCGCTGGCGACGCGGAACTTAGCTCCGTTCGCTTCGGCCACGCCCCCTGTTTCCTGGTTTCCCTTCCTCTGATTCTTATTGGTTGGGCGCTCCGCGGCCCGGGTTTTTAACCGGCCACTTTCGGGTCACGGATGCGTCGCAACGCTTCCGGTTTCGTCCGTTAGCAGAGTTGCTTGCTGCCTGTGGCTTGTTCCGAGTCTCTCGCTTGTGTGCTGGTCGGGTCCTCGTACCCTGTCCGGCCCCTTCTGTTTGTCCTTCCTTCTTCCGCTAGTCCTATCTGCCTTTCTCTCACTCCCTTGGTTTTGCTTTCATTCACCAGTCTCCCTTGCCCTCCTTCCAACTTGCTTACCCTCCCTCCTTCCCATCTTCCCTTACCGCTTTTTTCTCCTCTTGTCTGTTCAGCTCATTCCGCTCTTCCCTCGCCTACCTTCAGTATTACTTGCTGTGACCTCCTGTGCACCAGACTCCGGCCTGTTCCCCTGGACTGCCTTTGCTTGCTGCATTAGCTACTTCCACTCCTAGCCTGCGTACCAGTTCCTCGGACCGCTTACTGGACTGCCTGAGTTCTGGAGTATTCACTCCACGTGTTGCCTCCAGACACTTTCCACCAGCTCTTACCTTTCAAGTATTCCTGGTTCCACGCCTACAAGACACCCAACTATAATACAGGGTTTTTTTGTGCCTAAGGGCTTTTTCCCCTCTTGGTCGAACCCGGGGGTGGGGCCCCCTGGTCTCCCCTCTTGGGGGGGGGGGCACGGTGGCTTCCTTCCGGGGTCGTCCCTATCTTCATAAAAAAAAGGTGTCAGCTCGAAGAAAAGAAGGGTTCTTGGAAGGAAGAAGAAGGTGAGGAGTCGGGGAGGGGGAGATTTCAGAAACTACACTTTCGGACAAAGATATCACCAACCCCGGTGACAGTTTGGGGACCTGAAAGCAAAATCTGACATTTGGATATTTGGGGAGTTTTGGGCTTCCCTTTTTCTGATTTTGGGCTACCCTCCCCCCCTTTTTGGAGACAGTCGACAGAATTGGTTTGTGAGGGTTGGGATCTCTCTGTTACTATTGGGTTTCCTGGATGCTCATTCTGAGGTTCGAGGATGGGCGATTCTGACTTAGTCCCCACATCCAACCAGTCTTCATTTAGATCTCTTTGGACCCATTTTTCTTTGGGAGGAGTTCCCCCGTCCCTGAAGGAGAAGATCTTTTTCCCAGAATCCTCTAAGGATTCTTCCCCTTCAAATCGGAGGACACTAGCTTCCTCCACAAAAAGGGTCTTGTTGAGTTCTTTATTTCTCCTACCCACCCTCTGTTCCTTGGGTTGCAGATTTTCGGGGGCAGCAGATTTTTGTTCCGGTTCCTGGGTGTCCAGGGGCTTTTCACAAGTGAGGAAGGAAGCTTCCTCTAGGGCTTTACACCCCCTTACCCCTGTGCCTCTTCCTCTGGAACCAGTGAGTTGTCAGGGTTCTCGCCCGGTCATTGTTCTGGGGTACCAGACCCTTGTTTGTGGGGTTCTGAGCCGCCACGTTCATCTGCGTGTTCTGTTGAGCCCTCAACATGCGGCCCAGATCCTGGGTAAGGTTTTGGACCTGGCGCTCCAGTTGGGACACCCATTCCGGCTTGTACGGGGGTCTCTGGTCAACTCTAGGTGGATCACGGGAAGGGTAACTATCCCTTCTCCCATAGTACCCTGCATATGGTGAATTTTGGTAACCCTCCACCCTTGACCTCCCCTCTCCCAAATTGGGTTGTCTGGGTTTCTGAAATCGGGGAATGAAAGGAGGGTTGTCCTGCAGGTTGGGGTTTTGTGAGTATCGGGGGAAGAAACTTAACCCAGCACTTGGGGAATTACTGCCCTCCTGGGGGAAGTTAGGAGGGAAGTTTTACCGGGGCAGTACTTACCTGATTTGATCCCCCCTTGGGCTGGGGGAGTCCATACATACCCCAGGATTGGTCGGTTGCCCTTATATCGGGGGCTGATATAATCAGGGGAGTTAGGGGTCCCATTTGTGGGATTACCTCCCTGACTGCCACCTGTTTGTGATTGGCCTGAAGGCCTTCTGGGTCTTTGATTTTGTTGATTTTGTGCAGGTATATTTTTAGGCTGCCCCATCTCTAGGTCTAGAATGGAGGCAACCTTCACCTCCGCCACCTTAGCAGCAGCAGGGGTGTTGGCTGGTTTGGGGTTTTTGTTCAGATTTTTATTTTCTGCAGGTTTTTGGAACTCATAAATGCGGGTCTCCTGCTCTATGACCCAGTCCAGAGATCTTTTCTCATGGAAGTCCCTCATCAGCTGGGTCCTAATATACTTGGGGAGTGCATGAAAGAAGGTGGTTACAAACTCTCTGCTATCCGTTCGCACCCTCCTAGTGGTTTGTGCAAAAGTGCGTTTGAGCTCTTGCACAAACTCTTGTGGGGCCTGATCTTCCCCTCACTGCAGATTGTAGGCTGCTTTGCGAGCCTCCTGGGGGTTTCTGTGGGCGGAAAAGTGTTTCAAGATGGCCACCCTGTAGGTGGACCATCTTGAATGGTTCTGGTCCTCCAGTCCAGCAAAGAAACTGGAGTACTCCGGGGAGAATGTGCATTTTACATACTCTATAGAGTTCTGGTTGTCTTTCACATGAAAAGTGTCCATCATCTGCTTATAGAGTTCCAAGTGTTCCCAAACAGAATATTTTGCATTTTTATGGTAGGGGATTATGACACTCCTAAGGGCCTTAATCTGCCTAATGGGGTTTTTGGTCATAACTCGCTTGAGTTTGTTTGCCTTCTTTGGCTTAGTCACCCGAGTCCACTCACCCTCAGACTCAGGGGTACTACTACTTGAGGTCTCCTCATGCTCATCTAGGCACTCCCCGATTCTGTGAGCTTGAGAGGGGCTCGCAGAATGGAGGGGCCTAGGTTCTCTGTTCTTGTGGTGCTCGGGAGAGTAGTCTTCTGACTCCTCCCTGCTCCCACGGTTGGCAGAGTATTCCCCCCACTGCCCTAATTGGGTAGAGGTCTTCAGGATGCTAATTTTGGGCCTCTTTTCATTGGGTTTTTCATCACATTGGACCAACTGGTCCCTTGGAAAGTAATATTTCTGTGGATCTAATTCCCTGACCCTCCCTTCATTGGAGACTTCCTTGTCAGAGACATCAGCCTTAATGTTTGGGTATCTAAACAGGGACGCACGTCCATCACTTTCTGTGGGGCGCTGTCCTGTCAGTTCCATCATGCTTGGTATATTAAATTCTGATGGCCTCATGGTCTCTGGCTCATATGAACCGACAGCCATGAAGTCAGCAGTGCACAAAGTGTTAAATGCGTTTGAGTCCCTTAGTACAGAGGTATTTATGTTATGATCAGGGGTTGCCCTGTCCCCCTCTACCTGTTCAGGGTCCCTCCAGTTAAGATTAAATCTAGCACCCTATTCTTCAACCTTGCTAGTTTCTCCTTCTCAGCCCCCACTTCTTGATAATAAGCAAAGATCTTTGCCGTTTGCGCCGCTATCAAGTCTTTACTGACCTTTATGACCCGCTCTTACGCTGCCACTTGTTTGTGGAGCTCATCATTCTTTTCACAGAGAGCCTCATTGTCTCTCTGGGCTTCCTGCATGGTTTGAGAATAATGAGACAATTTATGTTGCAGGAGACTCACCTCCTCTGTTTGTGCATCTTTGGTTTGGGTGTTCTCTTCCAGAGACCTTCTACCCATCTGGCATGCTCCAGTAGATTCCCATACTCTGTCTTCAGTTCATTTAGTTTTTGGAGGGCTAACTCACTTCCCTGTAACTCCGTTTTTAACTTGCGTATTTCCTGGTCTAGGGCGTCTTTCTCCTGATTTAGGGTGTCTCTTGTTCAGCCAGTTCATCTATTTGTTTCCTAATGGTATTGGATTTCTGGCGTTTATCAAATTCTGCTTGAGAGTGGAGGTCTCATAATTAATTTATCATTTTCCTCTTTCAACCTTTCGACCTGATCTTGCAACATGGTTATTTGTCCTGAGCAGACCCTGTTATAGGTTACTTGTTGAGTCAGCTTCTGTTTACTCTCTTCCAGGGAGTCAACCTTTTCCTGACACTCTATTTTTGCTGCTTCTAGTTGGGTCTCTTGATCTTCATTATTTTGCTGTTGGCGAGCCAAATCTTCTTTTAATTTTATGATAGAATTTCCAGATTCTACCTCCAACTCTTGTGTCTTCTGTAATTTTTGTTCTGCTAAATCTAGATGAGTCTGGATTTTATTGAATAGTTCAGATTGATTCTGCGCTAGAGTGGTGTTTTCCTCGTGCCTTTCCCGCATCACTCCCATGTGGAGATACATGTAGGCCGTGATTCTGGCAATTTTGTATTGCTCCTCTATAATTTTTGTGGTCATATATAATTCACTCAGAGCTTGGTTTAATAGGCCACCGTCCTGCCACGTGTCCAGGTTCATGGCGTGCCTGTTGTGTTATTTCTTGTAGCCAGACTTTTTCATCCTTTTCTGGCCACTCACCTAGGACAAATAGCTTGTGCAGAAGGTGCTCCCTCTCCATATTGATTTCCACTACGGTCATTTTGGACATGTTCTTTCTTTATTAATTTATTTATGTAAGGGTAACTTGTAGTCTGTTGCTTTTCGGTCTATTTTGGGGTTGATTTTAGTTTTACTTTTAGACACAAGCCTGGTACTTAGAGTATTTGTTTTGGGGAGGCGCTTGTGCAGTAACCTAGTATTCCCACTACACAAAGTATCACTACCTTGCAGGTTAGTCTGCTGTGTTAGACTGTCACGGGTGGTAACCAAACTCAATCCCGGACTCGAGACCCCAAATTTGTTAAGGATTTCAATCAGGTAAACCACCTTGGTCTCGGCCTAGTATGCAGCGCACTACTGAAATGCTTATCTTTTTATATTGATTCAATATTGAGATGGTACACCACTCGGATCAAACCCCCTTTTCCACTACCCCGGGTCACAATGGACCATGATATTTTAAATTCAAAAGAAATCAGACACTTTTGAATATGGAGCAGCAATCACCAATGGGGTGATAATTGCAATAAAAATGTGAGCAATGCACTAGGTTTAACCTGCCAGTGGAACATAGACACAGCGGAATAGTAGCACTTTTTAGTTTAGGAAAGATAGCACCCAAGTTAGGATTTCCCAAGTTAGGATTTACCCCTGCAATGTTCCCTCAACCCACAAATAATCGATTCTGAGTGGATAAACAGAAGCAGCAGGTAATCAGGAATAAGAGATAGGAAACGGAGATAAAAATCTGACCTTCCCTCCCCAAATAAGAGAGAAAACAGATTTTAAATCCCTTGCAATGTTATAAATTGACACTCGGAAATTGACAAATAAATAATGAATTTGTGTTAAAAACCTTTAAGCAAATACAATTCCTCACTAGAGCAACAATGCAATGACCCTAACAATCACAAAGAAGAGATTACCAAGAGCATACAATTCGGAAATGAGAGGAAAGTTTAAAACATGTTGCAGCCAAATGACATGTGTGAAAGTTGCATTTTTTCCATTCCCGCCTACAATTAAATTGGTAAATTGAAGGAGTTATGCAAGATCTAAAAATGTGCGCTTTGAGAAAAATGATGCCGCGAAATAGGAAAGGAAATCAGTTGTGAGAAGAACAGTTTTACTTTACACTAGGGTATTCAGGCTAGGCCACCAAAGAAGGATACAATAAGCTCCAGGGTTGATTCTTAAGTTCAACCCTCTTACCCCAGCGCCCATCCTGGGCAGAACCAGTCCGATCCCTCAAAATCGGACTAATGGTTTAGGATTACACAAGGAACAATTACCAAAGAGATGGCGCTAGCACTAGAAATCAAGGGCAGGGTTGCATCAGGATAAGGATAGGATGACTTAGAGTGTGGGATAAGGACAAAGACAAGATAGGCTATGGGTTCAGATGGGGTGGCGATACTTAAGGTCCACTTTTAGTTTGGGATTTTGGACCGTCAAGGGTTCTGGTCACTACACGGCAGCACGCCTGGCAAACAGCTGGGCAGTCCTGGTCACCGGATTGCACTGGACTGGAATGGCAATTCTCGCACTGGATACTAAAGATCAGCTGGATGGCACATGTACCTCTGGATGCAGTTAGTGGTATCAGGACGCTTCCCAAAAAACACCACAGCTTTCCCCTTTGGTTATTTGGGAATTTTAGTGGGGTTTCAGATTTGAGGCCTTGGTGGAGCAGAATCAGCAATGCTTGGGTTTTGCAGAGGGCCCTGGAGTAGGGTCAGCAATGTTTTGGCCATGTAGTTGGGATCAGGAATCTGGATGGATGGAACAGGACGCCAGCGCAGGAAAATCAGGAAGAGTGTGTGTCTTGTCAGGGACTGTGGCAGGCTTAACTAAACACGCCTCTAACAACGGGATTGGACAAGGGTGATAGTCTCTGCCTCGCTCTCAGCTTTTTGGATTTCAGGAAAAGGAGGTCAGATTTATGAGGTGAGTTTTACAATGTCCAAAAACCTCCCACAATTACTTTAACTAAAATCCGATTTTGCCACAAACATACATTTATACAATTGCAATCTCTTAGCAAATTATATACACAGGTTACCTATTTTGTGCGGCACATTGCAGTCTAATCCTCCACTCTGTGCGACCTTGTTTTGCCCTTCTACCAGTTTTGAGCGCTTTCAATGGGATTTATATTACTCAAAATTCGAGAACTTTATACATGGGTGTGGGTTATCATAAGGGATGTATGTACACAAATTCACATTTGCAACATGGATACTTTTCTTGGAATCCGCCATCCTTTGTAACTTCTGTTCCCCATACGGCAATGAAGTCTACCAAGTCTTAAAAGAACGCCCAATAATTCGCTTTTACACTGCAAAAATCTTACATTTTTACAAAGTCTTGCTGCAGAGATAAAAGTCTTTAAAGTTTATTTATGAAATAGTCTTTGGAAACAAATGGCAGTCCTTGTCACGTGATCATTTTTTTTCTTCGTTCAACTGCTACCAACTGTCATTTCCTTCAAAGCAAGGTGGGGTTTCTCAGCTTGATTGAAGGTGTTATTGTCCCTTCACACTTCAAATCTCCTGGCCCTGGGAGCTCCATTGTCAGTGGGTTCAACCCAGTCTAGATTCTTTCCCACCCTGTAATTATCAGTGGGGTGTTAGTCTCTGCTGAGAGTTTATGGTGTGACTCCCTTCCTAGGGGGAAGTTTCAGGGCTGCCAACTGGAATAACTGGTTTTTGGGAGCTTGCAAATTCAGCCCATGTGTTTTAAAAACTTTATTTTCTTATTTTGGGTCCTGAATTAAAAAAAACCTGTGGAATAAAATAGCCCTCGTGTGTATTTTAACCAGCCACACAACCCCTTTACATTGCTAAATAATGGCAGGCTTTCCTTCAACAGTTTCCGTTTTAAATGGGCATTTTTCTCCTTCAGTTTTGCAAAAGTCCATTTTTACACCTGTTGAAAACTGCTAGTATTTCTTTCTTTAAATTCGGTTTGGCAACACATCAGATTCCCACACTGTCTTTGCAACCAAAGTCATTTTCTTGAAAGCAGGAGTTTTGTCTGAAGCATAGATACATTGAAACTGACCTGGTTCAGAGAGTTAGAGTCTCTTTAAACTGCTGAGCATGGATACTTTGGAAAGAAATAAACTGTGTTCCCATGCGGGTGAAAGTGGAGTTCCTTGTTGATTTCTCTCAGAGTTGGTTTGATAGGGCCTGTCATTCAGGAATTATGCCTGGTTTTGCTGAGGCACAATGAAATATCCTGGGCCTGGCAGGGCCTTTTTAATCATAGTAGTTTAAGACAGAACAGACAGAATTAGCGTCAAAGCAGCATTTTTAAAGGCTGAAAGAGTTTCATTTTGAAGGGGAATTTTGGGTTTTCAGCAAAACAGTGCTACCTTTTCACTTTATTCTATTTATACGTTTCAGAACACACTGGCACGCTCCTTCAGTGTGTCCCCTTATTACATCCTGCCTGAAGTGTGCTTGGCAGGATGGTGCAGCCATCTTTTTGTTGCTGCAAAACGCAGTTTTAAGGTCCTGGTGCACACAGGAGCCAGCGCAGCCCTTTGCTGTTTTCTGCAGACAGGCAGCATGATGATGTGGTGAAATGAATGCAAGTGATTTGACCGTGGCTTAAACTACCGCGGCCGAAACGTTCGCATGAGAAAGTTGCAAACTACCAAAAGTTTGCACCTTTCTCATGCGAACACACATACATACTCACACCCACAACACACCCACACCTTCTGCACACCCCCACCCACACCCCCAACTGGGAACCGGCGCCACAGGGTCCTTTTCTTTTCTTTTTTAACCGAAGGCTGCAGGGGTGTCCCCCGCAGCTCCCACTCACTATACCATAAAGTATAGTGAGAGGGGGCGAAGCGGGGGACACCCCTGCAGCCCCCGTTTTTTTTTAACAATGCTACCACCAAAGGTTCGAACCTTCGGTGGTAGCATTTTTAGAACTTTTGGTCATTGAGACCATTTTTTGTCAGTAAAATCGTCCTATACCTGGTGAAATACTGTTGAGTGGGACAATATATCCCACACTCTTATGTAAGATTTCATATTCAAAACAAAAGGTTTAAGGGCCTCGTCTAAATACTGCAACAGGCCTTCCGTAGCCCAACCAATGCCACTCATGATTGGCCTAACTTCCGGCAATTCATGATAGGATTTATGAATTTTTGGCAGAAAATACAACGTGGGCATGGTTGGTTCAGTTACGGTTAGAAATATTTTCTCATCATCTGTCAAATATCCTTTGTTATACCACTCTTGTATTAAGTCTTGTAGATCTGCCACTACCCTCTTAGTTGGGTTCGATTTGAGTAATATATAGCAGTCGGGAATGGCTAAATGTTTCATACTCATTTGAATATAATCTAATCTAATGTGTTAAGAACAACCACATTTCCGCCCTTGTCTGCCTCCTTAATGGTGATATTGTTATTGTTTGCAAGGTCTTCCAGAGCCTTGAATTCCACTCTACTGAGATTCGATCTGTATCTTTTCTTATTCTTATTGTATCTGTCTAAAAGGGCATGAATGTCGTTAGTGATAGCCTTATGAAAGGTTTCAATTACATTCTCTGATGATAATTGGGCTGTGAATTTCGATTTGGGTTTAAATTCTTCAATTTTCAAAAGTCTGGGATTAACCCCTAGCTCATTTCAAATGGCATTAGAGTCTGCATTGGTGTCTTGATTTAAAGATATCAAGATTTCTGTATTGGTAATGTCTGGTATTGTGTGTATGTGCTGAGGGGATCTAAGGTGGGTTTAGGCACAAATGTTGCAAAAAAACTTTTTCAACTTTAATTTCCTCAAGAATTTGAACAAATCAATTTGAAAATTAGCAAAGTCTGTGCCAGCATTTGGGGCAAAAGATAGCCCTTTATTCAGAACTGTAATCTCGGTCTCAGTTAACTCTCGATTGGAAAGATTAACTAGATCAGAATGAGTTACTTCCCCAAGTAATGCACCAGACAGGATAGTTCAAACATATAATACATTGTATACACTTTATTTAATTTTAGGTACAATAGAACAATGTTTTGTTAACTTCGCACTGAAATGGACACGAGCTACTGAGCAACATAACCTCATTCTTGATGCACCCGATCGCTATTAGGAATGGGTTTAAATAATCAATTAGTAAATAAAATATTCATCTCATAGAACAATTTACTCACGTTTTTAGGTGATTGAATCACATGTGTCAGAAATAGGGTAAGCGCAAAAGACTATTCATCTTTAACTCACATGGGACACCAATGTATTATTACATGGCTCACACTTTGGGTGATTAACACACAAACACAGGCACTCCATAGCATTGCCACCCACACTTCTACTGGCTGTATTCACATCAATACTTTGTGGCAAGTCAGTTGGTTTTGCATTTCTCTCCTTTTGAAATGGCTTCTAACTTTATCACGATAGGAAACAGTACTGTTAAACTCAAATTGTAGGCACATGTGCAGAACATATAATTGTTATACCATCTTCTCATTTTTGCAATTTTGTTTTTTTTTCTCCAAATCTTTACCATTCCGTTCCACTCCATGCCTTTGACCTTAAATGTGGTATGTCTTGTTTCATCTTAATATCTTGTTTGTTTAACCATTTGTACATTCGCCTTTGTATGTTCCAATGCACACATTGGATGCCCATTTATTGTTTTGGTTTTTAAGGAATGTTTTGGGTAATGACATTTGACAGCCTTGAGAACGACCAGATGGTCGAAACACGCGTCGGCTGTGTACCACATCAGATACATTCCGCCATCACATATGTACATCTGATACCAAACAATCTTGTTCTAAAACTAATCTTATCCTGAGCGCGAGTCACCTTCCCGAAACTTCCATTATTCATGCATACTATTTTCAAACCCTAGTGGGTGGGTTTGTTAGTTTGAGGTGCTTGCTGCCGTTCTAGAACTTTGAGTGTTCTTTAATTTAGAGTGTTAACTAGTGCACAATAATCATATCGAACCCACTTTTTCCATTCATTGTATCCCCTATGTCTCCACAACATAATCCCCCAAGCCGTCCAGAATGTTCATGATTGTCTGGGCCGTTGCCCTCTGTCCAAGTTGCCTTGATAGGAGTTTGCCCGCTCCGTTACCCATCACGTAGAACCGCTGCTTCACATTAAGTAGGCTCCTCTCCTCCCTCTTAGCCCTGAACAGGTACAGCTGACGCCTAAGCACCCTGTAGCTTTTCAGCATGGCTTTCATTGGGCAAATACCCCATTCTAGGCACAATGTCCTCGAGTTGTAATTCCAATTCCCCTTCCATTTTTCTGATTAGTTTATCCCTAGATGCCTTGAGAGCAATCAAATCCCCACTGATTACCGCCCTGAAAGCTTCCCACCAGTTCCCCAGGGAGTTGTCAGACAGAGTTGTCCCGGAAGCAAGTCTTGATTTTTTCCCGCACTGCCTCTGATAGACTGCATCTGCGAGGATCCATTCCAGGAGGTACCACTGCCCGAGCCTCCTCTGTCCTTGGGGCATGTCGACTGTTGAGCCCAGTGGAGCATGATCAGACAATACGACGACGCCCAGGGAAACTTCCCGGATTCTCCCCACCAGTTGGGCGGACACTGAGATATAGTCTACCACCTCAAGAATAGATCCACCTTGTGCCATTTTACCGGGGAGCTCAAACCCTGAACATTATATGTGAGGACATTGAATGCAACGCTCTAACCACCCCACCCCCCCAGGGCTTTGCTCCTTTTCATCGCTAGGAGCCCACCAGTGATTGCCTAACCCCCAAACATGCTCAACTTGGTGCGTGGGCACTACCTCCCTTCTTCCCGCCGCCACCTTTCACCCTCCCAGTCCGCATTGCTCGCATCCTTCCCAAGCTCCCACTCCTCTGCCTTCTCTTCTACTCTCCCCCTGTTTCCAAACTCCACCCTCTCGACAACAACCACCCAGGCTGGTACACGGGTCTTACAACCCCAGGGCAAAACCCCAACCATGTACCAGTAAACAATCTGGGCCCAAGAACTGCAGGTAGATAACACTACTCCTCCCCATAGAATCAAAGAAAGACTCCCCAAACGCTGGCTTACTGCTGGTGCCTCTTCCACCCAGCATTTCCTAAACTGTTCCATGCTGCTTTTACCTAAGTAAGGGCTTTGGGATCCCCATTGTACAACCACCCCACACCTTTCCAACTTTCCCCTGAGGAAGCAGCCAGCCAGGCCCAGACCCGACATCCCCTCCATCACCCCTCTGGCGCTGTGTCCTTGAACTTGGCCCAGCCTCTAGGCGCACAGAGCCACTTATTCTCTATCACTGTCAAACATTACTATTTTCACCTCCTCTGGGAGCTGAGATTCAAGTCCCCTGGGGCTGGTGGCCCATCGCAGTCCTCAGGCGAGACTATGATTAAACCTTATTCGCATGTCGTCACCCTGCATTGCTTCCCTTTCCCGCAACCAGGAGACCAGAAAGCAAGGACCATTTATATTGGCTCTTCTCCAGATGTAGGATTTCGACTACCGGCCCCATAAATCACCCCTTAAGCAATGTGGATTGTGCCAAGTCTTGGAAGAGTTGAGCCTCGGATCCGTTGATTTTCAGGGAGTTGGCCATGCCGGCTGCTTCTCAGACTTCCTTTTGGCCATAGGATGCAAATGCATCCCAAACATCCCTCGTGCGGCCGCCCGGGTCTTTTCTTATGTGGCCCACCCTCTGACCCCATCTGGAGTACCACATCCAGGAGTAACTCTGCAAAGAAAGTTTGAAAAGTCGCTTTGAGGTCTCTATCCATGACCTCCTCCGGTACATTCTTGAGGCGTATGTTTGAACATCATGACCTATTTGCAAGGTTCTCGCACTGAATTTCCAGATTGTGCGATATCTGTGCTAGTTGCTCTAGTGCTTCTTTGGTTCACCTGGAGTCCTCTGATAGATCCTGAAGAGCCCTCTCATTCATGTCCACTCGCTCCCCTAACTCTGTGAGCTCCCCTTTGATCTCCTATACCGCTTCCTTTAGATCTGACTTCAATGAGGAGAATTGTTCTTGAAAGGACTTTGTGAATGGTGTCTGGAGGTCCGCTAGATATTGCACCAAATCTTTATGGACCACCATTGGGCTCGACAAAGGCGAGGACCTGTCTCCTCTCAGCGTGGGTGGGCCGGTGGGGGCTTTAGGCTCTTTGGTTTGTCCAGGTGCCAGCGCTTGCTTAAAGTGCCCTCTGCCCCTTGGGGGGCCGATGTTGATGAGCTGGCACATCTTTACTTTTCCCTTTGCTTTTAGGCATGTGCTCCGCTGGGGGTGCACGCCCCCCCTCGCCGTCTCCCAAGATTTGTGTACTTAAGTGAGTGGGACCACCCATCCACAGAGAGCCTGCCGTTCATAATTTGCAGCTTGCAGTTGGCCCTTGTACGCGTCACTGCTACGCTAGTAGCACTTGCTGGTCCCAATGTCCTTCCACAGGGGTGGGGGAATTCTCTTGTTCGTGAAGTCAGGGCTCTGGTAAGGGGAGCCCATGTCTGCCCCAGTTCTGCCCTTGCCGCGTGCTCAAATCCACCAGCAAGGTTGTCCAGCACTCCGCCACACAGTGTCACGTGTTCCCTGGTTGGCACATCTTTAAAGGGGGGGACCAGACCCACCCCCCTTCCCAAGGGAGTGACTCTCTCAGCGCTCCAACGGTCTCACTCATGGTGTTGTTCCCTGGGCGCCTTGGAGGCTCTGGCAAGGGACCACCCTGTCTCCTCCCCCATCCTGTGTTGTAATACTGTGTGAGCCAGGGGATCCCTCACTGCTCCTCACATCCAACAGTTCCATGTGATGTTAACAACATTTTTTATAACAAACATCTTTACCGAAAAAAAAATAATTCAAATGTTTTTTGGTAGTGCCCCCCCAAGGTCCCTGTTTTGCAATGATTATAACCCCACCCCATCCCACTCCCCACCGTTTTTAATCCTTTACCCCACCCCTATATTATATATATATACATATATGGGATACATTACTCACCGTAATCGTATTTCTGATGCTTGTATCTGCTTAGATTCACATGCTGTGCATAGGCCGACATCTAGTGGAAGCTGCGGAGTATTACAGTTTGTTTTTCGAAAGTCGAAAATGGGCGTCGACACAGGCGTGCCAGTAATACTATCCCTAGTGTGACGTCCACTGTACCCAAGATCCCTCACGCGTGTAGGATCCTCAGATTGTATTTTTTCTGACATGAGGAAGCATGAGGAGTAGCGTGAGTACAGATAATCCAAGCAGATAGACAGAAAAGGTAAGACTACAAGCAATCATGCGCCTTCTCTCGGAGGGGAGGAAGGGTGGGTCGCATGTGAATCTAAGCAGATACAAGCATCAGAAATACGATTACGGTGAGTAATGTATCCCTTCTGAGGCTTGTGGAATCTGCTTAGATCACATGCTGTGCATAGATTAGCGAGCAGTACCAGAAGAAGGAGGTGGGATGTGAGAAGGGTCATGAGCAAACAGGTGTCTTAGAACCGCTTGTCCCACTTGTGTATCTGTCTTGGAATGAGTGTCAATGCAGTAATGCTGAGTAAAAGTGTGAATAGAGCTCCAAGTAGCCGCTTTGCAAATGGTGTCGAGGGGAACATTTGCAATGAAAGCCAGAGTGGCACCAATGCCTCTAGTAGAGTGGGCCCTTGGCGTAAAAGGCAGAGTCTTGTCAGAAAGAGAGTAACACAGCTGTATACAGTTGATAATCCACTTCGAGATAGCGCCCTTAGAGACGCGATCCCCCTCTCTGCCTGTAGCTACGGAGACAAACAGTTGATCTGTTTTCCTTAGCGGTCTGGTTTTATTTACATAGTATAGGACCGCCCTACGCACATCTAGGGTGTGTAGTTTCACCTCAGCCGAGCTTTGCGGGTTCTGGAAGAAAGCCGGAAGCTCGATGGACTGGTTTACATGGAACTTGGATATGAATTTAGGTGAGAACCTAGGGTGTGTGCGTAAAACCAGTTTGTCCTTGTGGATAGTAAAGAAAGGATCCTGCACTGACAGAGCCTGAATTTCACTGACCCTTCTTATGGAGGTAATGGCTACTAAGAAGGCCGTTTTATAAGTCAGGTGTTTGAGACTACTTTTATGCATGGGTTCGAATGGGGGTCCCATGAGCTTAGCTAGCACCACGTTGAGGTCCCATCCTGGCGGTGGGTTCGAAATAGGAGGGTGAAGTCTCTTTACTCCTTCCATGAAGGCTTTAACCACTGGTACTTTCCACCACGAGACCTTGTTATGGGATGTGGTGTAAGCCGAGAGGGCTGCCAGGTGTACTTTCAGCGAGTTAAAAACCAACCCTGCATCCAGCAGGTGGAGCATGTATGTCACAACGTTGGAAGGAGTGCAATCAACCGGGTTGATTTGTTTATTCTGGCACCAGATAACGAATCTTTTCCACTTATCAAAGTAACAGTGCCTTGTATTTGGTTTCCTGGACTCCTTTAGAATGTCCATACACCTCTGTGGTAATTTGAGATGTCCAAACTCTATGACTTCAGGAGCCATGCTGCTAGGTTCATAGAGTTGGGTTCCTGATGCACTGTTTGACCCTGTTGCTGGGACAGTAGGTTGTACCAGGCTGGGAGTCTGATGGGTTCGCACACCGCCATCCTGCGTAGGTGTGGAAACCATGGTTGTCTCGCCCACATGGGAGCAACTAGGATGAGCGTCATAGATTCCTTGTTCATCTTGTACACCACCTTCCTGATGAGAGGAGTTGGTGGAAAAGCGTACGCAAACATCCCTGACCAGTTCATCCACAGGGCATTCCCTTGGGAGTCCGGCTGGGGGAACCTGGATGCAAATCCTGGGCATTGTTTGTTTTCGCTTGTGGCGAATAGGTCTATAGTGGGGAAACCCCACTGAGAGAAGAGATCTTCTATTACGTCTCTGTGAAGGACCCATTCGTGTTCTTCCGGGAGGGAGTTTCTGCTTAGAGCATCCGCTAGGGAATTGAGCTCCCCTGGAACATGTTGCGATGACAGGAAGATGTTCCGTCTGAGTGCCCATATCCATATTTTCTGGGCAAGCTTGGACAGATTTGGCGAACGAGTCCCCCCTTGCTTGTTCAGATAGAACATGGCTGTCGTGCTGTCCGTCCTGATCTGCACCGACAAGTTCAGTAGATGGGGCTCGAACGCCCTTAGCGCTCGGAATACTGCCAGAAGCTCTAGCAGATTGATGTGGTTCTTGGCTACTGAGTGAGACCAGAGACCCTGAGCTGTGTGGTGGAGATGGTGAGCTCCCCACCCAGTCAGGCATGCATCTGTAGTCACCACGGCTTGTACTTCGGGATCGTAAAAGGGTTTCCCCTTTGCGAGATTCTCTCTTGTCCACCAGTGTAGGCTCTGTACGAGTGTTGGCGAAACGACCACTAGATCGTCCCAATGACCACTTGCCTGAGACCACTGTTTCGCCAACCATTCCTGCATGGGACGCATGCGCAGACGCGCGTGGGGGACCAGGTAAATGCATGACGCCATCATGCCCAGTAACCGCATAGCTTTGCGTACTGTTATCTGTTGACCTGACTGATAATGCGGAATTTGCAGAAGTATATTCCGAATTCTTTCTTCCGAAGGGAAGGTCAATCCTTTCTGAGTATCTAGGATAGCTCCTAGAAACTGTTTTGAGGTGCTTGGCACCAGACTTGACTTTTTCTCGTTGATGGAGAAGCCTAATTCGTGGAGGAGGTCGATAGTCCTCTGAATGTTTGACCTGCAAATTCCTGGGGTTTCCCCCGTTATGAGCCAGTCGTCCAGATAAGGGTACACCGGGATTGCTTCCCTGCGTAGGTGTGCAGCCGCCACCGCCAGTACCTTGGTGAATACCCTTGGTGCTGAAGCTATCCCGAAGGGCAGTACCTTGAATTGGTAGTGGCGACTGTCCACCTTGAAGCGCAAGTACTTTTTGTGCGCTGGGAGCATGGAAATATGAAAATAAGCATCTTTCATATCCAAGGTTGCCATGTAATCCCCCTTTTTTAGGAGGGGGATTACCTCTTGTAGCGTGGTCATACGGAATTTTTGGGGCTTGACATATTTGTTGGCAGGCCGTAAGTCCAATACTGGGCGCATTGTCAAATCTTTCTTTGGCACAAGGAAGTAAGTTGAATAGATACCCTTGTTTACCTGGTGTCCTGGGACGAGTTCTATCGCGTCCTTTTCTAGCAGAATGGCGATCTCCTCGAGAAGGATCCTTTGATGTTCTAGGGAGTGCACTCTTTGTCGTGGAGGATGATTCCGGGGACGCTGCAGTAGTTCTATACAATATCCTGCGGATACTGTTGACAGCACCCATCTGTCTGAGGTGATCCCTTCCCAAGCCTGGGTGAAGGTGGAAATGCGTCCCCCTACTGGGGTTGCGTGGCAAGGGACCCTGAACTGAGCGTCACTGTTTTGGTGGAGGCGTGCCCCCGCCCTTGTTGGGGCTGCCTCTGCCTCTTCCACGACCTCTCTTGTTACCCCTGCCGTAACTCTGGGTAGACTGCTGGTTGTTATTCCATTGTGTACCTTGTCCCTGGGCATAGTTGCCTCTTTGTGAATTTTGGCCGCGTGGGCGACGAAAATTATTGTTCCCCCTCTGGTTAGGGGGTTTGTTGGTAAGCTGGCCAAGGGATTTGAGAGTCTCATATTCATCTTTGGCATTTTTAAGTGCGTCTTCGACCGCTTTCCCAAACAATAGGTCGGGTTCCACTGGCTTGTCTATTAAAGAAGCCTGGGTTTCTGTCTTGAATCCCGACTGCCGTAACCACGCATGTCTCTTGATAACAGTACCTTCTGCTATCAATCTCCCTGCGTTGTCAGCGGCGTCGAAAGTTGCTTTTAAAATGCAACCAGACACGGCTCTCCCCTCTGCCGAGATCCGAGCCAGCTGGCCCTTTAGCGGTTCTGGAGCAGAGGCAATGAGCGCCGCGACTTCTTCCCATTGATGGCAATTGTAACTAGCCAACAGGGTGGTGGAATTCGCAATCCTTGCTTGGTAGGCGGACGTTGAGGCTACCTTTCTGCCAAACCCGTAAAGTTTTTTGCTCTCCTTGTCGGGAGGAGCTTCTGATGAAGATAAGGGCGTGCCAGCCCTCTTTCTAGTGTTGGTCACCACTAGGGAATCTGGTTTAAGATGTCCCTTTATATACAGAGGGTCAGACTGGGCTGCCCGGAAAATCTTTTCAATTCTGGGGTTGACAGCTCTGGTGAGGTTAGGATTCACCAGGGAAGGATCTATTCTTCGTTGGATGGATTTGAGGATAGGGATGGTCTGAGCGACCGGTCTTCTCTCTCCTACAAACTCCTCCGCGAAGTCCCTTTCCTCCTGTACACCGTGGGTGTCGATGTGGAAGTGTTCCGCTGCTCGAGCGAGAACCTCGTTAAGGAGGGGCTGGTTATCAACTGGAGAGTCAGTAACTGGGGCTTCGCTTTGTACTGGGGAATCTACTCTGTAAATTTCCTGCTCATCTTCTCCCTCCTCCAGGTCCTCATCCTCTGCATAGTAATCTGTCCCGGTTTGTTCTTCCATAAATGCAAACTCCTGGTCCTCTTCAGGGAAAACTTGTCCCTGATAACTGGGGAGTGGAGTAGAATATGGAGTGGAGTAAGGCTGAACCTTGAAGGGTTCAGGTCTTTCGACCCGGGGCTCTTTACTTAGCGGGATAGGATCGGAGGAGCCTGAGGGTGTGGCCCCTTGAGGGTTATATGAAAGAAAGTGTTCTGGGTTCTTATCATAAAAATCAGCCAAGGAAGACATCCTAGACATAACCCTGTCTATGTCCTCACTGGACCATTCCCTGGAACAGGGTATTACTTTAGCAGGTGATTTATTTTCAAGGGTAGACTTGTGTTTGCTTGTCTGCTTAGGCTTTACAGGGGTGGAAGGCTGTGCTTTCCGCTGTTTCCCCCCTTCTCCGTGCGTGGAAAAATGTTTTCCCTGTCCCTTGGGGGCCCCAGAGACTTTCGACGCCTGGCGTCGAGGGTCTGGAGAGGTATCTGTGTGCTTCGGGCGTGGGGCCTCACTGATGTTAACCGCGGTCTCGGTATCTTGGAGCGCGGCCTGGGGGTGGAAGTCGTCTTCGTCTCCCGACGATCGAACTTCCGTTAGTGTGTGTAGCGAGGCACTCTTGGCAAGAGTGGATGATTGCCTTGCGTCGTGAGGCGATCTCGATCGAGAGCGCCCAGAGGACACCGAGTCGGACCGTTCTTTTTGTGCCTCTTTCCGGGAAGTCGACGTCGTCGAGGTCCGGTTGGTCTTAGTGTGTTTAGTGTGTGTTAGGTGTGTAGCGCTTGCGTCGCCGGGGGTCTTCCCCATAGCCGCCCTGCCGGACGACCTTCCGAGGTCGGGGACCTGCGCTCGTCGGCTGTCTTTCGACGCCGTAATGCCCTCGCCGTCCGAAAGTACGGCGTCGCTGCCATCGCTGAAGGCGCCCTCCGCTGCCATGGCCTCCTGCCTGGCGTGGTGGGCCCAACGCTTTGTCGAACGGTCCTTAAGTGTCTTAGGTTTAAACCTACTACACGCTCTGCAGTTCGCTTCGGGGTGATCCCTCGGCAAGCAGAGATTGCACGTGGCGTGCCTGTCGACCCAAGGGTATTTGCGATTGCACTTGGGGCAGAATTGAAAAGGGGTACCCTCCATACGCACCTTAAGGCAGCGGGCTGCTAAGTGTAGGAATATATATAAATGTAACTATATATCAAGAGTGAAGAGTATGTACCACCCCCCACTCTCCCTACTTGTAAGGGCCGAGGCCAGCGGCCTACTAGGCCCGGGCCGAGGCCAGCGGCCTACCGAGGCCCAGATCCGTCGTGCAGCAGTCGACGGTCGATGACTTCTCCAGCCGTCGTCGAGGTTGAGGGTCGACGTTGGGGTGGGGAAGGGAATGAATAAGAATTAAAATTATAATAACAGCAAAAGTATGGCTAAGGCCAGGGAACTCCGCAAGATGCTTCCGACCAGTATGGCGGAAAAAAACAATCTGAGGATCCTACACGCGTGAGGGATCTTGGGTACAGTGGACGTCACACTAGGGATAGTATTACTGGCACGCCTGTGTCGACGCCCATTTTCGACTTTCGAAAAACAAACTGTAATACTCCGCAGCTTCCACTAGATGTCGGCCTATGCACAGCATGTGATCTAAGCAGATTCCACAAGCCTCAGAAATATATATATATATATATGTATATATATATAAAAATAATAAAGAATTGGGTGATTTTTGGTATTTAAGTTTCATTAAAAATGTTATTCCTTCTTTATTCGTTAACATCACTGTTAACACCACCTCCAGCTTGTGCTCGTCTCGGAGCAGGCACCCTCCAGAGCCTCTCCGGAGCTCCTCACTTGTCTCTTCCTGGCTTCTCCTGCGTTGCCTCAGGCAGTATGAATCTTGATGGCAAAGAGCTGCCGTTGCGTTCCACCCTCCCTTGTGTTGCCCCGCCAGGGGATCAAGTGCTTTGGGGACGCTACGGCCCCCACTGATCTTTCAAGGCAGCAGGTGTCATCTCCATCCAAAAACATATTGTACTTGTGTCCTTCTGCATCAGTACTCTGATCCACAGGGCCTGCTCTACTCGTGCCATACAGCAGGTTCAAAGGTCACAAGATGCCCCCTCTGCAGACGCAGTGACAACCAAGTATCTGCAGCGCATGGGACATCATTTAAGATATGCCCTCCTGTACCAAAACTATGATGATCATAGATAACCCATGCAGGTGGCATCATACACTCTTAAAAAAAAGCTATGCCTGAGTGTAGGAATGGTGCATCGTACTACTTATGATCATGGCCACAACATCCCAATTGATATCGCTTGTGTCCCTCTTGTGTCAGGTCTGCTGTTGAATGTGACGTGTATTCTGGTCAGCGGGGTGGAGACTGGCAAACGGAAGCACAGGAACCTGGAAGACAGGGCCTCCTCTTTGAGAGAGCAGGTAACACCCTCTGGCAGAGACAGCTGTACAGCAGGCAGCTGTTCTGGGTCCTGGCATCAAAGGAGCACACGCTATTAAAAGGGAGTAACCTCACACCATGGTGCTGCTTCTCTAAAGACGTTTGCTCTCAGTAAGAAGGAAAGGGGTGGGATTAGAGTAAGCAGGAGTGCTCTGGTCAATGGAAGGAGTCTTCTATCATCTTGTTGCTCTCTGTCTCTCTTTCTTGTCCCCACCACATCCTCTGGAGCAAAGCACTTTGGGTGTTAGATGAGCAGGGTAAAATCCACTCCGTTCGAGAACAGGGAATTGGACCACTAAGGCAGGCTAGCTTTAGTCCAATCACCTGGCGACTTTTGCCCTTAAAAGAAGGGGTCTCCCCCCCCCTTCATCAGATTCTCTCAGATCCTCTGAACGCAGATTTGTTCTGGAAGAACTCTCTGAACTTCCTTTGGAAAACCTGTACTTTCCAAAGCCCTCAGCCTGAAGAGAAGGAGCTATCCCAGGAACAAGGAATATCTGTCCCCTACCCATTCCCAGCGCACATCAGGAGTGACCTTTGCTGTGCACCAGGACCTACCATTCGGGACCAGAATCTCCTAAAGCTGGAAGAGCAGACACTGAATGGGACCATCCTGTCTTCGAGTCACCCTGAGTTGGTATCACAGCAGCCAGAGGGCCAGACTAGCCTTAAGCTCCCTATTCTATCTCACTGAGTCGGTCATTCTCTGTGTCCATCGCACCTTGAATGACAGCATCCGGTACTAGCTTTTGCGCTCCTCCACCAATCTGAACTATTGCTTGCACTTCAAACCTGCTTGATGCTGCATCGTGCCCTATCTAAGCCTGTCACCTGCTAGGCCTGAATCGACTTCTCAACTCCAGGACCTGATCCAAATCACTGGTGAGTCACACACCGACACTGATCATGGGTTACAAGCATGGCTCGACCCAGTTAGCCCTTGAACGTCCACCTCAGCGACCTGAACATCGGCGCACCCAAGATCACTGCTTCAACGACCGTCAACTTGAATCGCTGGAGCATCACACACCGACTCCTCTCAGTGGGCAGTCTGGCCCAACTGCGAAGCGATCCAGGGAATGCCCAGATATGCATCATTGAGAGCTTTCCTTCTACCGCTCAGAGCGACCACGTTTGCCCCTACTCAACGCCCACTTGCTGCTTGGGCCTACACAATCCAACATGCCCAAATTGAGATTGATCCGCTCGCATCAACGCTTGACACCGGGTCTGACTCCATCAACCCACCAAGGACCGTATTGAAGTACTGTTGACCCTGATGTGCCCCCTAGGTCCACTTGGGTTCTAGAGACTGGTTAGGTCACGATCACACCTGTTTTCAGCAACAATTCATTTGTGGTTAGTAACTTACCTACCACTCATGGAACAATGTTCAGAGTGCTACTTTCCTCATTCTGTCACAACTTCTCTATTCTTCCTTCAGGGTAGGTTTTTGTACAGTATATTCTATTGTAGACAGAGTGTTTGATTAAAGTATGGGTTACATTACTGATCGTAATCATATTTCTGATGCTAGTATCTGCTTATTTTCACAAACTATGCATAGGCCAACATCAAGTGGTAGCTGCAGAGTATTACAGTTGTTTTCGAAACTCCAAAAGAGACGTCGACAGGGCGTGCCAGTAATACTAGCCCTAGTGTGATGTGTACTGTACCCATGGTCATTCACGTGTCGAGGTCCCTCAGATTGTTTTGTTTCTGACACGAGGTAGCATGAAGTGTAGCACGAGCACAGGTGCGTAAAGCAGATGATTGCAGATCAAGCCATAGAAAGCATTTATGCACCTTCTACTCCACAGTGTAGGAAGAGTGGGCGCATGTGAATCTAAGCAGATACAAGCATCAGAAATATGATTACGGTGAGCAATTCATCCCTTCTGAGGCTTGTGGAATCTGCTTAGATCATTTGCTTTGCATAGATTAGCGAGCATTGTCTGGAGAAGGTGGTGGGATGTGAGAAGGTACAGCTGCAAATAAATGTTTTAGCACGCTTGTCCCACCTGTGAATCTGCTTTAGAATGTGTGCCAATGCAGTAGTGCTGAGTAAAGGTATGAATGGAGCTCCATGTAGCTGCTTTGCAAATGGCATCTAGAAGGATGTTTGCAATTAAGGCCAAGGTAGCGCCTGTACCCCTGGTAGAGTGAACCCTTGGTGTGAAATGCAGACTTTTATTTGATAGAGAGTAAAATAGAGATATGATAAAGATAGAGAGTATGCATTTCAATATTCATTTGCAAATGGCATTCTTTGAGATGTGATCACCTTCCCTGCCAGGCACTATCAGAGACAAAGAGTTGGTCTGTTTTCCGTAGTGGTCCCGTTTTGTTTCCATAGTAAAGGATTGCCCTCCTTGCATCTAGTGTATGGAGTTCCCTCTCAGATGTGTTTGAAGGATTTTGAAAGAAAGATGGTAGTTTGATGGACTGGTTGACATGGAACTTAGATATGAACTTGGGTGAAAACCTAGGGTGTGCTCATAGTACCAATGTGTATTTGTGGATAACAAAGAAAGGGTCTTGCACTGACAAAGCTTGTAGTTCACTGACTCTTCTTATGGAGTTGATGGCTACCAGAAAAGCCATATTATATCTAAGGTGTTTTAGGCTGGATTTATGCATAGGCTCAAAGGTGGGTCCCTCGCGTTTTGCAAGTACCACATTTAGGTCCCACCCATAAGGCAGGTTTGAAATGGGAGGGAAGAGTCTCTTTACTCCTTCCATAAATGCCTTAATGACGGGACTTTCCACAAGGACATCTTGCTTTGAGAAGCGATGTACGCGGATAGAGCCGCCAGGTGTACCTTAATGGAGGGAAATATTGGGCCGGAGTCTAGTAAGTGGAGCATGTAGTGGAGAATGTGTGTTGGCATACATTCTATCGGGTTTATACACTTTGACTGTCATCATATTACAAATCATTTCCATTTGTTGAAATAACACTGTCTGGAGTTTGGTTTCCATGCCTTCTTGAGGCTGCCCATACACCTTTGAGGTAGTTTTAAATGGCCAAACTGTAGGACTTCAGGAGCCAAGCTGCCAAGTTCATAGACCAAGGCTGTTCCCCCGTGCTGTGTGAGCGTGTTGTTGGGGCACAGGGGTTTGATTGGATCGCACAATGCCAGTTTGCGCAGATGTGGAAACCAAGATTGTGTCGCCAACATAGGAGCAACAAGGATTAGTGTCACTTGTTCCTGGTGAATTTTGTTCACCAACCTGCTCAGTAGCAGGGTTGGGGGGAAAGCGTAGGCAAATTTCCCTGACCAGTTCATCCATATGGCGTTCCCCTTGGACCTGTGTTGGCGAACCCTGGATGCTAAGCCTGGGCATTGGGTGTTTTGGCTTGTGGTGAACAAGTCTAAAGAGGGGTAACCCAACAGGGAGAAGATATTGTCTAGGATATCTCTGTCGAGTAGCCATTCATGCTCATCGGGTAGAGGATCTCTGCTTAATGAGTCTGCCAGAGAATCGAGTTCCCCTGGAACATGTTGTGATGTTAGGAACCCGCCCCGCTTGAGTGCCCAATTCCACATTTTTGAGCTAGCGGGGACAGACTTGGAAAGCGTGTGCCCTCCTGCTTGTTTATGTAAAACATGGCAGTGGTGCTGTCCATGAGGACTTGTACTGACTGACCCAACAGATACACTTGGAAAGCTTGCAGAGCTTTGAACACTGCTAGTAGTTCCAAAAGGTTTATGTGATTTATGGTTGTGATTTAGGTCCACAGGCCATGCGCTGTGTGGTGAAGGTAATGGGCTCCCCACCCAGTGAGTGACGCATCTGTTGTGATAATTGCTTGCACTGTCGGGTTGTGAATAGGTTTTCCCTTTAACAGGATTTCCTTTGTCCACCAGCGCAGTGCTTGAACTGGGGTTGGCGACACCACCACTAGATCATCCCACTGACCGCTTGCCTGAGACCACTGTTTCACCAACCACTATTGCATTGGACGCATGCGCAGCCATACATACGGAACCAGGTAAATGCATGATGCCATCATCCCTAGCAAGCGCATTGCTTTGCGTAGTTATTTGGCAACCGGCCAGATACTGTGGTATTTGCAGCAGTATGTTTTGTAGTCTTTCGTTTGATGGAAAGACTAGATTTTTATGACAGCCATTAAGAACTGTTGGGTCTTGCTTGGAACGAGACGATTATCTTCTCGTTGATTGAGAATCCCAATTGGAACAGGACATTGAATGTTCTCTGGGTGTTCTGCTTGCAAATTTGAGGGGATTCCCCTGTTATCAGCCAGTCGTCCAGATAAGGGTACCTTGGGATTGATTACATGCATAGATCTGCTGCCACTACCGCTAGTACCTTGGGGAATACCCTTGGGGCGGAGGCTATGCTTAAGGGTAACGCCTTGAATTGGTAGTGCTGGTTCGCTATTTTGAAATGCAAGAAATGTCTGTGCACTGGGAACATTGAAATATGAAAGTATGCATCTTTCGTATCAAGGTTGCCATGTAGTCCCCCTGCTTTAGCAGTGGGATTACCTACTGTAGTGTTGTCATGAAGATTTTTTGTGGCTTCACATAGGTGTTTGCAGGGCGCTGGTCTAGGACAGGGCGCATTGTTGTCTTTCTTTGGCACAAAGAAGTACATTGAATAAATACGCTTGTTTACCTCGTTTGCCGGGACGATTTCTATGGCATCCTTTATAAGCAGCGCCTTCACCTCTTCCAACAGGATACGTTGTTCTTCCTCCTAAGACTGCCTTTGTCTTGGTGGGTGGTTGGTTGGCGTGTTGATCAGTTCTATACAGTATCCTCCCGCCACGTTGGAAAGTACCCACTTGTCTGAAGTGATCCCCTCCCATGCGTGTATAAAGTGTGAAATACGACCTCCTACTGAAGAGGCATGGAGGGAACTTGTAACGGGTGGTCATTGCTTAGGGGGAGTTGAGCCTCCTCTTGAGGAGTAGGATGATAATAATAATAATAATAATAATTATTATTAATATTATTATTTATTATTATTGCTTAGGGGGGTTGAGCCCCCTCTTGAGGAGGATTTGCCCCTACTTTCGATACCTTCTTTAGCCTGTTTGAAAACCCTGTTGTGAGTACTGCCCCTGTGACGAAACCCAGGATGAACCTTGGCCACCTTGATTTTAAGTTGATGCCTGTTGGGAGTTTTGTCCTCTGAAACGGCGAGAGTTAGAGCTTCCTCTTTGCCCAAAGGGTTTATTGGTAAGCTGCCTTAGGGATTTGAGGGCCTCCTATTCCTCTTTCGCGCCCTTGAGAACATCCTACACCACTTTGCCAAACAAAGCGTTGGGTTCAATGGGCACGTTAAGGAAGGTAGTCTGGGTTTCTAGTTTGAAGCCTGATTGGCGTAGCAATGCGTGGCATTTAATTAGTGTGCCTTCAACCACGATGATTCTTGAGGATGCAGTTGGCTACCCGTTTCCCCTCTGCAATGGTGAGAGCTGTGTTTTGAGTGGCTCTGGGACTGTTGAGCTATTTCAACCCACTTGTGACAATAATAACTGGCTAATAATGTATTGATATAAGCAATTCTTGTTTGGTAGGCTGCCGCGGAAGCTACCTTCCTACCCAGGGTGTAGATTGTCTTGCTCTCCTTGTCAGGGGGAGCTTCAGCCGAGGTTAGAGGGGCACCCGCCCTCTTTCTTGTAGTAGTAACTACTAAAGAGTCAGGCATTAACTGCCCCTGATGTATAAGGTGCCCGAGGGGCCTGCTCTGAATATCTTCTCAATGCGCAGGTTGACTGCCCGGGTTAAATTGGGTGTAACTAGAGAGGGTTGGATGCGTCTCTGTGCCGATTGTTTCAGGGGGATAAATTGGGTTGCTGATTTTTTATCCACAAGGATGTCCTCCACAAAATCTGTCCCGACTTGGGCTTCTTGTGTATGTATTTTGAAGTGCTCTGCGGCTTTTAGGAACAGGTCATAATATTGTAACTGATTGTCTACCGGGGAGTCAGCCACCGGTGGATCGGAGTGATCTGGGGACTGGATGACGTACACGTCATAACATTGGTCCAAGTGCACCGTGTCCCCTTCGTCCTCTGGGTCTGTGTATGTACCCGGGTAGTAAGTATCTTGCCCTAGGTCCTGATGGGAGGTGGTAACCTGCATGGTGTCTAGACAGGCTATTTTGGCGTCAGGCTACTGCCCCGCTCTGTGGGGTTCCCTGAAGATTTTGGAGGACCTCAGGGTGGTCAAAGAAACTAATAAAAGAGGATATCCTCCTCATAACCTTATCAAATTGCTCTGTGGTCCACTGAGGAGCTTGGTACTACAGAGGAAGAAGCAGATGTAGGTGGAGGCTCTGGGACAGGGGTTCTCTTATGGTGCATAGTCTCTTAAGAGTGCCCTCTGTGGTAGTGTAATTCCTGCTTCTAGTAGTTTGGACCTTTTCCACCTGGGGCGTGGAAGATTCGTGGTTTTTTGACATTCGGGCCTTTAACAGGGTGCGGGGACGGTGTTTTTTGATTAACTTGCTCATCTTTGAGCTTTTTGTGCCATTTTTGGAGGCCGTTGACCGGTCTTTCGATGCCCAGACGTCGGCGCCCAAGGACTTTGTTGGTTTAGACGCGGTGTCGGAAACAGACTTTACCGTCTGTTTCGGGCGCCTGTCGTGTGGTGACAGTGACCGTGATGGCCCAGAGGACAGGGAAAGTTCGGACCTCCTCCTCAACGCCGTGTGTGGCCTTATCGGTCGGCTGTGTGATCAACCTTCGGCCGTGGGAGGTGTGCTTAATGTGATGAGATTTGGTAGTGCTTGAGCCGCCAGGTGTCGTCCCCATAGCAGAACCGCCAGCCTGCCTGGTGGGGTCGGGGACTCGCAAGTGGGAATCCGACGGATCCCGATAGCCCTCATCATCACTTATGACGCTGTTGCTGCCGTCGCTGGAGGGTCCCTTGATGTCCATGTCAGCCTCAGCATGTATGGCGTGGTGGGCTCAGCGTTAGGTCTTGCAGTACTTTAGGGTTTTAGGCCTGAACAGTTTGCAAGACTTGCACTGTTCCTCGGCGTGATCCCTGGGGAGACAAAGATTGCACACCTAGTGCACGTCTTTCCAAGGGAACTTCCTATTGTAGGAAGGGCAAAATTTAAAAGTTTTGTTTTCCATGATGTATGGTGGTGGCAGCCTGGCTTAACAGTTGGGAGGAAAGGGGAATATACATTCTCTTAACAAGACTTGAATATGAACCGCCCCCCCGCTCTTCCTACTGTGCAGGGCTTGGGCCCAGTGGGCCTTCAGAGTCCGTAGACAAAGGATCGTCAAGACGGGGTTGCTGTCGTCGACGATTGAAAACTCGTCCTTGAAGCCGTCGCCAAAGATCTTGCGGTGAACAGATATAGGAAGGACAAAGAAATACTAGAATTAAACTTTCTAAATAATGGCATCAGCCAAGAAGGAACTCTGTGATATGCGTCCGACTATGATGGCGGAATAAAACAATCTGAGGGACCTCGACATGTGAAGGACCATGGGTACAGTAGACGTCACACTAGCGATAGTATTACTGGCACACCCTGCCGACGTCCCTTTTTGATTTTCGTAAACAAAACCTGCAATACTCTACAGCTACCACTAGATGTCGGCCTATACATAGCATGTAATCTAACCAGATTCCACAAGCCTCAGAAATATGTGTAGAACCTCAATTGAACATTCTCTTTATTTTGGAGTGTGTCACTGTGTTTTGGTCACTACCGGTTCCCTTTACACTCCTCTTAAGAACATAGCCTTCTCTCGGACCACGTTACCACAAAAGGCAAAGGAGGTATATCTCTTAACTGTCCCCGTTTGACCGTTATGATTGCAGAACAGGCCATTTTACCCCTACTCATCTTCCCTGGACTCCTGCGGAGGAGAATGCAATCCATCACATCTACTACCACACTACTAACACCATTTGCTACCTTTGCCCACAAACTGCATGTAATACCCGGGGCACCTCATTTTCTTTCTAACTTGCCATCTGTTCAAGAGCATTAAAAAGGTGAAACCCACATCCGCCTTTACATCAACCAAGCACGCGACTTCAAATACAACACTTGACTGGGAAACAACAGCTAAATTGGTATGAACTTTCCATTAAAGAAACACTGACAGAACATTTGACATTATGAAGTGCAATCCAGGATATACGATGTAGTGGGATGTGAAAGTCATGTCATAGTCAGACTGATGGTGCTACATCATATTTTTTTGTACCAAATGCAAACACTTATTTGTATCTTTAACTGGGTTGTACCATCTGGTATTTTTGTGCTATTACACATTGGCTCAAACTATAACTTCTTGAGATAGCATCGCAGGTTGTGTTCCAAGATGCGTACTGCGAAAGAAGGGCTATTCCGAACAGAAGGCAACAGCAAATATACAAGAAAACAACAACACAATCTGTGTAAGTAAACATAAAACCAACTCCAACCACACAGAGAACATTTTATCTGGAAATTTAGCAAAGATTATGAAGCAGGGGTGTAAAGTTTTTTTTAAAAAAAATACTCCAATTTATTCCAAATAAAAAAAAATGTTTTCGGTGAACATTTCACTTGTACACAACTAACACCTGAGCAACGTGCGTTGTGCGATGCAGCTATATATTTAAAAAAGCATCACTTTATCCTGCATCTCACGGTCTTTGCCTTCACACAAGGGGTACAATGCTCCAAAGTGAAGCATCAAAGGTTCCAGTCCCAAATAACTCCCACACGGGCTATGCATATGCACCCCGAAACAGACTAAGCAGAGATGACAGATTTCACGCCTACTGAGATGACACACTCCACCACAGAATGCATGACTACCACTTCTTGGCAGTCTGAACTTACAATTGATTTTGTATTTTTTTGTTTAACACTTTAATTCTGTACACGTATGAAGAAATGTGTTTAAGCCAAGGAACGCTGTGTCTGTATTAGGGACATTTGCACAACACCTACACTGAAAAAGATATAGCTATGCCCATTCCGCAGATTTCTCAATCCATGTCCAGCTTTTCCAAAAGACATCTTTCAGGACTACCGAAGAGCAACTTAAAGGCGTGTTTACATTAAGAGCCACACACATTACTGCGAACATGTGATAATGTTGTTGGGTTACTGCTTTGCAAGAGAAGTTCCTCTCAAATCACTGAGCCTGTGCGCTATTTTCCTGAAAAGGGAGTGTCCCGGCACTCGAGCAGGGTTGCACTTCCAGTGGAAAGAGTAGTGAAATGCCTCAGGAGGAAGCCACTGCCCAGGGGATGTCTGTTCCTGCACACCCGGCTTGCATTTTCAAGCACTTCCGGTTCACACAAGTCATTTTGAATTCAGTGCATGAGCATTCATGTTTCCATTCCTTGCCTTAGTTTCTCAAGGCAGAGCCTCTCCTGTAAAGGACCGGGAACTGAAGATATTTTCGTAAAATTCGATAAGCAGCTCTGCAAACATGTTCACTGGTACCAGCGCACCCAAGGAGAGAGTGCCTTCTGATGGCCAGACCAAGTTCAGTCCAAACACACAGGCCAGGTTGAAGGAGGTCATTTTGTTGGTTATGCTCTCTCGGTGGACCTAGAAAAGAACATGCACAACATTTAAATTATTGAAGCTGAAAACACCAAGAAGTCATCATCTTAAACACACAACAGTTTTGTGTTTTTAGCAGTGTGTGCACATGATTTGTTAATGCAATTAAAGCAATTCTTTAGCCAATTTGTACACCCCAATGCGGTGACGAGGAGTTGTCTGCAAAACGTTAACAAATCTGTCACCCACTGCATCCAACTGTTCCACGTCCAAGGCCTAAAAAACACATTTCTGTAAATGTAAGTTGGTCTAAAATATGCAAATATCTGCCTAACACTGCACTTTTTAACTTGACCGACAGGTAGCCATTTCAGTCCCACTAGCCACACCGCAAGTTATCAGCCCAAGGCTCTTCTTTTAGTAAATGAATGGCCTATTTATACACTTGGGAGTAATCTTACAGCCTTATAGTTTCCCGGCTAACTACGACATCATATGTTCTCTTCAATGCATTACTACATCATAATAAGCAGCCTACAATGCATTATTATAGGTGATTTTAACACCACAAGTTGTATACCGTGATGACACGTTATGCGACATTAGAAGTAGTCTGCAGTGCATTGTTACAGTTGCAATATCAGAAGCAGCTTGCAATGCTTTCTTATGGGGGATTCGGACTTCAGAGATAGACTGATGCATTAATACTCTGCAATGCAATATTACAGGTGGTGGCATCAGCAGCAGCTTGCAAAGCATTATTACACATGCTTCAGGCATCAGAAGAACTTAAAACACACTACCCATCTCTCAGGCGGAGCCTGCCTGAGAGATGGGTAGTCTGTGCATTGGCCCAGGACTCTGCTGTCAAAGGGACCCCACAGTCACCTGTGCCTGCCGAGACTATAGCAAGAATATTGTTTTAAAGAGGTACTGTGTGGCTTGCATGTACGAGACTTGCTTCACCTTTCAACCTCCTGTGGCTCTCTAGAGTCCAACACCCTCTCCCAGTGGCCCATCAGATGCTGCAAGCCCCTTAATCACTGCTTATGACTTTATTGCTTCAAGTAGAGCCTATAAAGTGGAGGCGATTTAGAACTGATGGCCCGTTTAAGAGACCATTGTTTTGGACAAGAAATTCGTAACGTTTCTTTGTTAAAAATGCAAGTCAGCATTTTCATTGTGAATGCACACAGAAAGCACAAGTTAGCTGGGTAAATCTTAAGCTCTCCTCCAGGCCAATTGAACTACATCACGAAGAACAGTTTTAAACCAACTACATTATTTTCAGATGTTCACACCAAAAGGCGTTTATTTTTGATAGAATGGAATATTTTGATCACATCATATATGAACCCTGCATTTGTCAAACACAAACAGGAGGTAACCTTTTCACACATTACATGTTGTTATGTCTTGAAAGTACATTTTCAAAACTCAAAGGCCATATATTTTCCCTTTGCTGAATTGCATTCTGGTGTTTGTAGTCTCCCAGTCAAGATGGGGGGAATAATGCCACAATTCTACACATTTTGCTGGACCTATTTCTATACGAATGTATATATTTGAGTGAATACCTTATTATGGTATGTGTATTTTTGAAGTCATCTTCATAAAGCAGAGTATATTGTTGGAAGCCAGACATGGGGTTGAGGCAGGGAAATGATGAGAGGGCAAGTGCGTCATGAATATTTGCCCAGGATGTGTCAAGAGAGGTTGAAATCCTGGAGGCGGGTGCAGTTATTTCCCTCTGATTGTAGCCATGTTCAGCTTTTCAGGGCACAAGTAAAGGATACATGTGGGTGGACAGTGTAATGTTTTTCAGAGGGCGGACTCACCCACCTTGGGTGTTTTTGAGGTCAGCAAGCTTGCTAAAGCACTTGGCTACCAGTATTTCACCCAGGTTGTCGTGTTTCCAGCACAGGCGCGTACACACAAGACCACATAAAAATGTCATCAAAGCACATGTCTCATATTGGGATTTTGTTTTCCAGGCAATATTTCACTGCAGATTGATGGGTTTAAAAGGTGAGCACCTTTTATGCTTTGTCAGCGTATTTATTGGAAAATGTCCTTGCTCTGGTTATTTTTCTGGTGTTGATTACTTTTTTTTAAATGTCGGTGCTCTTTTGTCTTGTGCACTTTCTACTAAGGAGAAAGGTCAATGGAACTAAATTTGTATATTTCACTTCAAGATATGTTCACTTACCGTGTGTATATTCATGGGCGCTAGCTTTGGATTTTTGCTATGGGGGAAAAGGTTCCCACATCGAGTGAAGTGAGGGAGCTGTACTCATCCCAAGGTCACAACAACACATTTTACAGCACTTGTTGCAGCAGGAACAGGAAAAAAGCCATACAATTAACAGAAAGGTACAAGCATATAACATCTCAGCAACAGTCTCCTAACCTGAGTTGCCTTTTCAACATTCTGCTATAGGATTCCCTGCTATTCTCGCACCCGGCATACAGCTTTGGCCTGCACACCCCCTCCAATCAAGGTACGCCAATGAGGTGCCCTTCTCATTTTGTAGTGAGAAGCACTATGTAGTTTATCTGCTTGGAGTTCATTTCTTTTGACAGTCAAAATAATTCTAATCTGTAGCTTCTGAAATAAAAGCATCTTGCTAATTTGGACATTATGACCAAATATACACACAATAAAAAATAAAAAAACAATGGTGAAACTTCTGCAAAAACAGCAGTTAGTTTCAGTTGGCAAAACACAATCGGCATATTTTTGGCAATGCCTTCCAATTTCAAATAGTGTTTTAAAACCGAAGTTTCAAGAAGACCTTTTGCAAACAGTATTTCTACCAATTATATCTGGGAAGAGATGTGTTCAAGTTCCTGAATTGCATACTGCTCCCAAATCCTGGCTTCCCCACTTAACCGAAGTGAGTGCTCCTGGCCAAATCCTTCTTATATCATACTATGCCTCGGGTCCCCAACCTTTTGATGCGCAATGAGAAAAATGTGCCCATCATATGAAATGGTGAGCAACATCCAATCTTCGACAGAATATATGGGCACCCAGTTGGCAAAGAAATGACTGCAACACAAATTAGAACTGTAATAAACTTTAAGACTGCTAATAGAATATTTTAATTTGCAGTACTCAACAGTAATCTAGACCACAAGCAATTTCAGTAAAGGAAATTTACAAGGCCTTTATCTTTCATTAACATGAAGTGGTTCTTCACAGGGCATGTTGAGGAAATGGAGTTGTCAGTAGCCCATTTTTGGACAGATGGGACCAGTCAAGTTGTTCAAAAACATAGCCAAATCAAATAAACATTAGCAGGGGCTCGAGGTTCTTGAGAAAAATAGGTTCAGGAAATTCAGTGCAAATGTTTGGACAGTAAAATTGGTCAGAAATGGAGCACTGATTTTCAGGTGTACTTGGTATTCTGCCAAGGGATTTTCCGCGATCTTTAATGGCAAATGGTGCATTCCTTAAACCAGAAATATTGTTCCCCAGTCATGAATTGCTGTATTGTAGCATGTTTTTGCTTCCAGATAGTTATGAAAGTTTGCATTCCTAATTGAACAGAGTGATCACTATCCTCTAATGGCCACGGGTAGGCACCGCAAATATATCGTCAAACAGCCAGAGGGGCCGGTTGGTGATGCCTAAGCTCGAGAACAGGGAATTGGAAAGAATGACCAATTCACAAGAAATGAAGATATTCTCTGAAAACGGTTAACAGTTCAGAGACCACAAAGGAAAGTGTCAGTTTGTTTGAGTTTTTGGTTGAAACTACCCAGAATATAGCTAGTGGAAAATGGCATCTCCCAGTTTAGGAGGTCCAGGTTACAAAAATGTATGCTCCATGGTTCGATGCAGAATTTCACCATGATTTAATGAGTGATGTGTACACAGCTGGCCAGATTCGTTTTTAAAGGACATAAAAATTGCTAAAAGACAAAAAAAATAATGTATTGAGAAACAATGGGAGCTCAATGCAATTTTGGTGGCAAGAATTATGCGATCTCCTTGGACCACTAGCACCCACGATTATAGGCCAGTTTCCTTACTGGACATTGGCAGTAAAATTTTCTCCAAATGTTTGTTGCTCAGACTAGAGGAGTGGGCTCAAGGTAACAATATCTCAAAGCCCTCCCTTGCGGGTTTCATGGGAGGACTTCATACAGTGGACCACTGCTTCACACGGGGCACCATCATGGAGAAATACGGTAAGGTTACAGAGGTAAGGGGGGATTAGCTGTGGCTTTTTTCAAATTTGGAGAAAACATTTGATTTGATTGATGGAAACATCCTATGGCATAATTTACATTTTATTGGGATTTGTAATGGTTTATCAAACCTTATCCAACTGGGATATGCCGACATCTCAGCGCCTGTCCGATGTAAAAGATCAGCCAATTATATTTTTCCCCACCAACAAAGGTTAAAAGCAGGGATGTCAGTTGGCCCCAATATATTGCTTTCTGACTTTGACGAGTACTTCTCTTTGGAACGTTAACTCACCCTCTGTGATTGGTACATTTTATAGCATGCTTCTTAATGCCAATGACACAGCCATTTTGGACATAACCCCAGCAGGTCCCCAACAGGACCTACCATACTCAAATGACTATTTTGGGAACTACTGTTTGAAATTAAATATGATCAAAACAAAAATGATGTTGTTCGGAGGAAAGGGTGAACCCTTGTAGCTGGTTTTAAAAAGAATATAGAGATAAAGAGGTAATCTCATTTTTATTTGAGCCTACTTTTCTCAAAGAGCGGTGTTTTGTAGATTGTTTTAAGAGGACAACTGAAGGGACATCTTTAAGGATTAAAGGACCTTTTCAAATGGTATTTCAACTCTGGAGCATTCAGATTGGACAAGTGCCTGGAGGTATACAAGTCAAAGGTCTGTTTCATGATTTTTTTTTTTTATGGCTGCGAAATCTGGGGTGGTTCCAACTGTCAAGTCCTGGAGGAGTTAAAAAAAATAAATTCCTATGCCAAGTAGCAGGTCTCCCTCCAAGTACACCTGGTAGAGCCTGATGTGCTCGATTGAGAGTGTTCAGTTTGAAGGCTTCGGCCCAGTTAAGATTCATAACTTATTTTTCAAAACCACATTTAGGATTTTCTGTTAATTATAAAGTGAATTTTAGTGTAAGCACGATTGCAGCCTCCCATGGTATAGAAAAATACTTGTTGCCTGTGGGAGGGTTCAAGGCACTGTCTGTTTGGATACGGGGGTGGGGGGATAACCACATTTGGCACATTAAGTGAACTCAAAATAGCTCCTAAAGCAAGAGCTTGTTCGATGGGGGGAGAGGTAGATTTCCAAAACATACATACGTTGCCCTCCTTACCTTTATATGCACACTTAGGCACACAGATAAGATGACAAGGTGAAATCTGGGAAATAACAGCCCCAAAATACAGGAGGCTGATGCTAATGGTACATTTAAATGTACCCACCCCTTAATAAAGGAAGAAGGTGTGCATGAGGAAGCACAAAGTGTGCCTGTAAAATTGGAGTCGATTAAGATTTGGTTCATTTGTCGCTGTTTCAGTGTTTTGTGTCAATTTTTGGACATGTATTGATGCTATGTTTTATATAATTAATTGTAATTATCAGGTTTTCATATATAGCTTGTTTGAATACGTTAAAGTTGCTTTTTTATTTTGGGCTTGTTTTATGTGAATTTTATGAAATATGATGCATGTTTTTAAATGTGCCAACTTAATGGAGAAATATGATTAAATAAATATTGAGTAATATTGGTCATTACATGGTAGGCTTTACATTTCACTTCACTGGGGCTTTGGAGGTTACCTTGTGAGAATTCCTTCGACAAGTAATGGCAAATAGTGAATTTTAAAGCACCTCGGGCCAGTGACATTGATGAAAAAGTGGTTAGGAATAAAACATAATATTTTCCTGAAGAATTTGGAGCCTCTTTTCTCTGCCCAAAATGGATTTTACACAAAATGTAGTGGCAAACATTGGTCAACTTTTTTAGCATTTGACTACGACTTCATAGAGGGGTGTGGTGATGTTAACTAGGCATTTGGATTAATTAGTTGGGTTCATTTAAACTTTTTAACATTAACTTAAATGGATTTGAATATAGGGCAAATTAATTATGAAGAATGTGGCATGCATGGATTTCAATCGGGCGACACATCTTGGTCTTAGCCTAGGATGTAGCGCACAATTGGAATGCTTTCTCTTTATTTTCTACTAATTCAATTTGAGATGGCACACAACGCATCTCACAGCCCCTTTTACAAATTCCCCAGGTCACAATGGACCATGACCAGGCCGGTTGGTGGGAATGCAATATTTATTTATAAAATTCAAAGATATCACACACATTTTAATATTGGGCAGCAATCACCAATGGGGTGATAATTACAACGAAAACCACTGGAATACACTTGGTTAACCTTCTACAAGAACATATCCAAACCACAAATAAATAGGAGCAGTTTTTCACTTAGGATAGATAGCACCCGAGTTAATGTTTCCCCCTGCAAGGTTCTCTCAATTCTGAGTGGATAGAAAGAAGCAGCTGGTAGTCAGAGATATGACGCAGCAAACATAATCCGACCTTCCCTCACAAAATAAGAGGCATAAACCCTTTGCAATGGCCTAAAATGACACACAGATTTTAACAAATAAATAATTAATGTGCGGTTAAATCTACAAGGCAAATATGATTAGTAGGCAAGGTAAGGTATCAACAAAGGCATACAGTTCAAAAACAAGTTGAAGGTAAGAACACGATGCAGCCAAATGCACACGTGGAAAAGTTGCATTTACACTTTTATATTATTTTTAAATGTCAAACTTTCTTTTTTTAAACTGGTGAAATATACAAAATCAGAAATGCGGTTTTTGGGCAGGGTGATAGATGCACATCACAGGGACAATTTGAATGTGAAAGAGTGACTGTAGCTGAAGAACTGGATGAGATTTTCAAGGTGAAAGGTGGTTCAGTTTCGGTAAAATGAAGCAATTAAGAAGAACAAATCGGTTTGGAAAGAAAGGAAAAGTTTTCCTTAAACTAGATTATTAAGACTAGATTTCTAAAGAAAGACATGGCACGATGCCAGGTTAATTTGCAACTTAATCCTTTCACTACGCGTTCAGATCTATGTGGGAATTAATTGAAATTATTCCAAATATTGCTAAGGAGTTAAAAGATGAGGTGAATGAAAGAATTGCGCTAACACTAGAAAAACAAGGACAGGGTGCACAGGGAATCTAACAGTTTTGGACAAGTTACCAGGGTATGGATAGGATTACTTAGAGAGTAGAACAAAGACAAAGTATCAAGATGGGGTAAGCTATGGATTGTTATGGGAGGGGAAATATCACAATCTGCTCTTGGATTTGGCATTAGATACAGCCTACCGGGTTCTGGACTCCAAGACTCGGGTCACCAGATAGCGGGCTCTCCTGGCAAAAGACAGCTGAGCAAAGGTCTGGTTACAGCACAGCGATGCCTCAGTGGGATGGAGCAGGTAAGCAGGGCAAGCATGCGGCACTGGAGAATCCCAAAGTGGGCTCAGCCACCTTTCCCCTTTCTCACTGAAGTTAGTGGGATTTTGCTATGAGACTTTTAGTGGGATTTCTGGATCAAGGCCTTGCTGGGGTAGGACCAGCTATGCTTTGGCCTTGCAGTAGAGTCTAGAATCTTGCAAAGGTGGATCTGGAATGTCAGGATACGCAGGCGATGGAAATTCAGGAGAGAGTGTCTAGAGTTCTGTCAGCCACCCTTATTTATAAGACATGGAGACATCATAGAATTATTGGTGGGCAGGACTGAGCTAGGCCTACCCCCAAGACCCAGATAGGGCAACCAATGTTGGCTGCCTCCTCTAGGAGGTGACTCAGTTTATGGAGGTGGACTTTATGATGTGCAAAGCCTTCCCACAGACCTTTTTGCCAAAAGTCAGTCTTAACATAATGTACACATTTGTACAGTTGTGGCACTTTAAAAAATCACATGGGCAGATTACATATTTTACGCAGAGCGTGCCAGTCCAACTCTCCAGTTTGTAAGACTTTGTTTCGTCTGCTTAACAATATTTTCATCATTTTCAGTAAGAAATATTCAGCCTAAAATTCTATAACTTTATACATGTGTATAGATTATTATTAGGCATATCTGTATTGAATTTCAAAGTGGCATCATGTACACTTTCATTAGAATATGCAATTCTCTGCCATTACTGTTCCCAATATGGCAGTGAAGGCTACAGCGTCTTATTTAAAAACCACAACATTACATTTACAGTGTGAACTTTTTATGTTCCTGCAAAGTCCTTTTGCAAAGATAAAAGTCTTAAACGTTTCTTAATCAAAATAGTCTTTTGAAACAAATGGGGCTGGCCTTTGTCCTTCACTTGGCCCATTTTTTTTCTCAGCTACCACCAACTGTCATTTCAGCCCAGGGTGGCCATGGGGGTTTCCCAGTTTGATTGAATGTTTATTGCCACTTCCTCACTTCACAGGTTGGTGTCCTAGAATCTCTATTGTAAGAGGCCTCTGCCCAGACAAATGCCTTATGAGCCTGTGATATGCAGCCTTCTTGTCCTATTCAAAGTTTTCCAAACTAGCAATTATCACTTATGTGTCCCAGAAGTTTATGGTGGCTCGTTTTGGGGGAAGGCCTCAGTTTAGCCAGCAGAAAGACCGGTTCTGGAGCTTGAAAAATCCAGCCAATGCATTTTAATTCCTTTATTTTATTTTGTTCTGAATCAAAAACAAGCCGGTTGAATAAAAAACATCCCATATATGTTCCCCAGCAAAACCCCCTTTACATTGCTAGGCAAGGACACGTTTTTATTCAACACTGTACTTTTAAAACAGCCATTTTCTTTTGGTTTGCGAAAGCCCATTTTGACACATGGTGAAGGATTTCTCTTTTAAATTCTCTTTTTCTCTCTTCCACCTGGCTTCCCAATATTGTTTTGCAGCCCTATTCAGTTTCTTTTATCGAGCAGTTTGTTCAAGCCACATGTTCACTGAAATTGACCTATGTCTATAGAGCTAGGATTTCTTTAAAGCCTTGATTTTTGACATTTTGTAACCCAAAAGTTAAGCATTTTCTCGCACGGCTGAAAGTGAAGTTTCTTAGATTTCCCAGATTTGGCTCGTCATTCAGGGATAATGCTCTCTTCTGCTGAAGCACAATGTGAATATGGATGGGCATGGCAGGGCCTTATTGATAAAACCAATTTGATGTGGAATAGATGAAAATAGCGACAGGGCAGCATCATTTTTATTGTAAAATATTCCCTTTTCAAATGGGAACTTTTCGTAAGCAGCTGAGCAGTGCTGTCTTTTTCAATTTGCTTCTTTTGGTGCACACAAGAACACACACTAATTTTTCTCGGTGTGATCCCTGTTCGAACTCGCCCAATAGGTGTTTGGCAAGATGGTGGAGCCATCCTTTTGTCGCTGCCAAAACGCAGTTTTGATGCAATGGTGCACCAAGGAGCCAGCGCAGCCATTTTGCTTTTGACTGCAGAAGCGCAGCTTGGTTATGGATGGGAATTCTGCTGAGTGGGTCAATATAGCCCACAACACATGCCAGATGAACAGAGTATCAAACGATGACAATTTTTCAACTAGGACACTATGCATTAATAAACATAGGGAACACTAAAAGTAATATTTCTGTTCAATATAATGCATGGTGGCATCAAACACAAAACAGAAAGTTGGATATGCATGCCACTTATTTGTCCATAGTGCTCCTACTCGCTGTATAAAGGAACCAAATATGTCAATTTTCTCGAGGACACAAACATGGTTCAATTATTGTTCACATTGTCAGCTGTGCCATATTTCTGACGATGACAGGGTTTTAACAAAGACACTGCTAAAATTAGGACATTTACTGAAAAATAATTTACCTGGTGTCAACAAGCTCAAATCTTCCATCTACAAAAATAGGCCAACAGGAGCTGCAGCAGGGTAATTTGCCAACATTCCTGCACAGTCCAGGACTCTCTCTGGGCTATACGGCAGTCTCATCCCTTCAACATGTTCTTCTATGCCTCCACACCATGGTCCAGAGCAAATGGCGCGCAACAATTTAGGATGCTGCAAGCAACATTTTGCTCCCGAGCTACACGTTGGGGATCACTACCTTATCTACTAAAATTATAGGTCTCTACAAGGTATTCAGCTCACACTGTCTGCTACTTCAAAAAAAGCCTCACTCCTGATATTGCCACATATGTAAATATTAATAGTGACACTTAATATACGGACATCAGTGTATTTTACTATTAACTTACACATGGCAAAATGTTATTAATTTAACTTCCCACTATACCTTTGCGTACTAGGTCCGGCCCTGATTACAGTTGAGACGGTTATCAGAAGCAGCAGGCAAGGCATTTATAATACTTGGCAGCCTGCAATATCCAAAAGAAACCCTAGAAATTATTTTTTTTACAGGCTAGTTGTGAGATAACAACTGACCTGTAATAAGAAATCAAAACTGCTCTGTAATCAGTAATTACGCTTCAGTTGTGACGTAACAATGCCTGTTGCCTAAGCCAGCAGAGAGCAGTCCAACTGTCTCTGCAGCACTTAATTAAACCTGTGAAATGTTTTTCAAATGTCTTGCTTGCAGATTGACAAGGAACCATTCATGGTAGAATGTTTCATGTATGCACTGCTGGAGTTTAACACATGTGCTCAAGAATCTGCATGTTATTACATATTTTAAAGCACAAAATTAAAACATGTTTGATACATTTCATTCAACTGCTTGAACTATTTTTCGGCAACATGTTAGTAGCTATTTTTTATATCTTATTTTAGATCGATTACATGGACGGACAAATGCAAGATCTCTTACGTCATATTATGTAAGGGACAAGGTATTAAAGAGAATGACACTGTGTGGCCAGTATTCAAAGGACATTTCCCTTACTATACATATGAAGGATATTGCAAGTCACTTTGGTGTTCCGTGCCCTTTTAAAGGAACTCGTTAGTAACTTGCAATATCCTTATAACGTACGTTAGGTGGGTACATTATCCCATATATAATATATGACAGCCTGCAATAGCTATAAAAAAGCTGGGAAATAATTTTATTACAGGCTAGTTATGACATCACAACTAATCTGTAATAAGAAAATTACATCACAACAAATTGGTAATCAGTTATTTCGCTTCAGTTGTGACGTCACAATGCCTGCTGCTTGAGTCAGTCGAGCAGAATTTTAGCTGTCAATTAAGCACTTAAGCAAGGACATGCTTTTCAAATTCCTTGCTTGTAACATTGTTTTCTGTGACACTTTACAGCCTTTAATTGACATGGAACTGCTTATGGTAGAATGTTTAATTTGTGCACTGTTCCGAGTTTTACACATGTGCGCATGAGTCTGCTTGTTTTTACTTCTTTTAAAGCCCAAAACGAAGCTTTTTTAAGGCATTTTTTTAGAATGGGTTTTCAAAGTCACTACCCGGGGTAGGACCTTGAAATCCTAACCTAAGGTTGGCAAGGTTTTGTACAATCCCAGTTGAGCAAAGCCACTCACTTAATTGGCAATGACCAAGTAGCAAGATTGAACTAAGGAAGGGGGCACTGTTGTGTAATACAATTAACTCGTAGAGGATCAGGCAAGTTAAAGACCCACACTGGTAAGTTATAACAATAACAATCTTTCATTACATTATTACACTAAGGCACACTTTAGTTATTATAAGGCAAGTAAAATTACATTAGCAAATACAACACACAGATCACACGTCCGGTGTTACCCACTACTTTAAATCACTTTAGCATAGACATACACATGAGATGCAATCTCTAAAGTAGAGTGAAAGAGGTGTTAACATACATAGAAGTCAGGGCTTATAATAAGGCATCCAGCACCATATACTAAGCTTTGGAAATCCAGCCCTAGTTTATCCCAAGTCTCCAAGTCTTTCTCCCAAAAAGTTCACACTCAACTAATGCACTTACAGTGGCAATGTTCAGTTAGCGCAGGGCAATTGCAGCAACGCAAAAATAGGGACTTAATGGTTGTCCGTTCAGTTCTAGTGAGAAGAGGAGCAGCTATCACCCCTGAGATTCTTCAGGCGGTCCCCTAGACGTTCTGACCTGGACACCACTGCGCTAGGTTAGCACTGGATAGTGCAAAGGTAAGTAGGACTTTACTCCCAATACCAACACTATGGGGAGGGGGCAGTAAAAGAGATGTAAAGGATCTCCGGCCTCAAAGATGCTAACAAGTTAGGAATGGTCCCAGGTGACAGTAAATTGCTGGGGGAAGAAGGGCACGCCTTTTGTAGTTGCTGTGCAGGGTCGTCCAGTCATGGGTTCAAAGTTGGCTATCCCTGGTCATCTTTAGATTCCTCTGGATACCCCAGTTGTAGGGAAATACTCAGGCTCAGTTCCACAATGAGGGGACCCTCACGGAAATCTTCTTAGATGCCCTTCTTGCATTGACCAAGGACCGAGTCAGGAGGCACTAGGCAATCTGGAGGTTGAACCTCGGCCGTCCTGCTTTCACATCTGCTGGTGGAGGGCAGAACAGCAGATTTCCAGAGTCCCATCAGAGCCTTTAGGATGCCCACGATGAGTTCCAGCCGTTTGGTTAGCTGAAAGTCCTTGCAAAGATGGACATCTGGCTTCGGGCCTTGCAGAGCAAAAGCAACAGTGCATGCTCCAGCAACAGAAAACAGGTTACAAACCTCGAGCAGGACTGGTGTCTGGTTGGCCCCACCAGTCTGACAGATGAATGCACCTTGTGGAGGTCTTGCCTGTAGATTTGAAGTTCAAGGTGGCTCTTAATGGGCCATTACTGGTCAATGCAACAGCCCTCCTGCGCCCTCAGTCCTCTTATTCTTCAGGTCTCTTTAGGTCCAGTGGTCGACTTTGTTCCTGGATCCAGCTCATTTCCTTATATCCAGAAAAGAGGCTGTAGGCGATCACAGCCCTCCAATAAGGACACTATAAAAGTCATACCTGGAGGTGGCTGCTCAATTAGGGCCAGCCAAACTTCCAGAATCTGCACAGCATCAGCACAGACTCGTGGAGGAATATGGATTGGGGCAGAAAGCTGCCTCCCCAATTCCTGTCAGCACACACACACAGAAAGGAAAGCCTACGCTCGCCAAGGCACATGAAGAGAAAGAGAAACCACCCGCACCTGGAAAGGGAGAATGACAGCTAACAAAGGACAGGGCATCTTGAACAGGGCTACAAAGTGTAAGGGGAGCCATTTTGAGTATATGGTCCTCTTTAGTGCATTATGCTTGCAGAAGCAGTCTCGGGGGTTGCACTCACAAAATAGGTTCAAAAGTAACAACTGCCACCAGTCTGTTCACGGGATGCCTGAAAAGAGCAAAACTGCTACTTCTAACAAAGTTAAGGGGATACAAATTGTCCCCACAGCACTCCATGGAAGATGGCTTTTACTGCAATTAGCAACATGCACTGGTCACAAAAGAGAGGTGACCACTCCTGTACTGGGGAGCCCAGGGACTAGCCAGTGAATCGAAAAACAGCATTGCAAAAGGTACCCTGATGGATATCTGGCAACACACCACATATGGTGGTGCTTGCAGGCGTAGTAAAGCATGGAGCCACAGGCTGAGGGGACAGGTTTCCCCTCCACAGGATCCTTGTGAGAAGGGGTGCAGTGGTCCCAAAACTAAAGAGCATGCAGAAGGTGTCAGACAAAAAGGTCTCACTCAACTCTGGAGTAAGAAGAAATCCCAGAGAGTCCAGCAGTAGTGTTAGGAGGCCCAGGGCATGCAGGGTAAGATTTGCAAAAAGGAAATCTCCCCAGCAGCATTTCATTAAATTGCTAGAACTGTTTTTCTGCAGCACATTAGGAGCTGCATATTAGCTTTTCTAAATCCAAATAGAATCTACACTGACTTTGTGGATTAGCAAATGGAATATTAATTCTAGTAGATTCAACAAGAGTCTAGGTATTAAAGAGGGACTGTGTGTGGCTATGTATTGCTATAAAATACCCCTTACCCTACATCTAAGGGATATTGCAAGTCTCCTCTGAGTTCTGTGACATTCTAAAAGAACTCCTTGATGACTTGCAATATCCTTAGAATGTTCGGTAGGGTACTTTATCCCATACATAACTTGGGATTTTTATATGTGAAGCGGTTGAAGCTAATTCTGACATCAGCAGCAGTTTACAGAAACCGGAACAAAACACCTACCCTTAAACATGCAATAGAAGAGGTTGTGCCAAAGCCAAACATGTTGTCTTTTGAATTGTGAAACACACAGTTGTCGGTTTGGTAAGATGCTGCCCTCATATGGCCAAGTTCTCGAACCATGTCGAGTGTTTGCATTAAATGCCATCCATCCATGAAGACTCCATTCTTTGATCTCTGTGGCAAGCATGGCATTCTACGCTCTATGTGGCAAGCATGCTAGTCCGTGCCATCCCGTACAATTTAAGGAGACATCTGTCTGACCCATTTGAAACAGCACCAGAAATGGATGGACACATATATATTTTTAGTAGCATACATATGACACTTATACGCATATAGGTCTAATACACATTGTCCATCACATCAATACAGTAAACGAGAACAAAAAACCCATAATATACATAAAGATCATTTAATTACCATATATATAAATCTTCGACTATCTTAACAATCACATCACTCAATTTTACAATACAGTACATCAAATTAAAATAGTTACCGTGAAGTAAGTTATACCACAATGTTTGCATGCAATAACTTCCTATGACATCATTGTATCTGCAGAGGTATTGTTGCCTCCGCTTCTCTGAGCTCATACACTGTGTTAAAAGATACCTTATAGTTTCTAGCTTCGATTTGCCACACATCCGCAAAACCTTTCTTGCCTTGGAATGCGACCTCGCATAATTTCCATCGTCGGCATTATAGTAAATTTAACGGTCATTTATGTATTGCATAACTGTGTGCATAAGTTCTAAAGGTACTAAGGCATCACACTTCCTCCGAAATTAACTTGAGCAGAACCATCTCCGGTTCCGGAAGCAGCTCAAGACTCCCCTTTGCTTCTGCCTTCTCTCTTCCTCTTCCCGCACGATCTCCTGTCTGATATTGCAATGGTTACCCTCTGAACCATGGGCCGAGGCCCCTGCCCACCAGCTGCACACCTGCACTGCCTCCTGGCAACCCTGCACTTGGGGCTGTATCTGTAACCCTACAGTCCCGCTACCTGCACTATCTTTCACTTACTGCTCTGCACTTAACATTGCACTGCCACCTGTTGGCCACACTTCTTGTTTCTTGATGTTTATATCCCATGTCGTGCACTTGCTCGTCCTCCCCTCAGCACTTGCGCGATCTTAATGTCACTGGGCCTAGTAAGATCGTTGTCTTGTCTCCCCCTTGTTACCCTCCCCTGCCTAGTCATCACGCTTTGAAACACTTGTGCATGGGCGCGCTATAAATAAAATATACTTTCATATCAAATAGCTTTCTAAAAACTGTCCACTATTGGACTTGCTGGCTAAAGCTACTATATTTTGCTCTCTCCCCCAAAGCCGCAGAACAATTTTCACAACTGTTTTATACTTACAATTTGAATTGTCTCTGGATCCATAATTGTGTTACACATTTCAATGCTTCTTATGCAACCAACTCTAGATCGCAAATCTAAGAGACCAATTGCTCACTCTCCCGAAGCTGCAGAAAACTTTTTCACAACTGTTTTATAATAATAATTTAATAATAATTCAACAATTATATAGTGCTACAAACCCTCAGGCATCCGAGCACTGCTTATTCCCACGGTTTGTGGTGCTCATTTATTGACCTCGGAAGGATGCAAGGCTGAGTTTGGCCCTGCCGGGATTCAAACCTGCTTTGGCAGGCTTTGCACAGATGTCAAAGTGAGCGCTCTATTCGCTGTGCGATCTCACCGGTTTATACCTACAATTTGAATTCATTGTCTCATTAACGACATGTGTAACTTGCCCATTTATCAATTCCCAGTTCTTATGCCATTCATTTCAAACCCTCATCTATCACAACACCTAAATATTTGTATTCCTTTAAGGTTTCTCCATTATTCTGCCATACAGTTCCTAATTTTCTTCCTCTTCCCAGGCAAATTAAATACCATCGTTTTCATTTTGCTGGTATGAATGGTGAGCTCATTCTCCATGCAATAGGCTCCCAACCTGTCCAATGTGGATCGCAGACCCTTGTGGTCTAGTCAATGACTATTCAATTGCCTGCATATCCTAGATAGGACATAGACAGACCTCTACATTTAACCAAATATGACCCACTGACATCCAGAGCCCCCTGCAAGTCGGACAAATACAAGTTCAACAAGCAGGGTGCCAAGACGCATCCTTGCTTAACACCCGTGCTTGTTGAGATACAATACGTAGCTTTACCTTTGTTGTCAAGGCGCACCCAAACATGTGTTTCTGTATGTAGTGCCATTAGCATCGTAAGTAGATATCTGGTATTTCTAGGGCCACCACCAACTTCCTCCACAGCCTAACTCTACTCACAGTGTAAAATGCTGCACTTAGATGAATGCATGTATGTGTGCAGCATTTGCTGGCAATTCCCTCATATTCCGGGAATACTCAATTAGCTTACCAGCATGAGCAAATTACTGGTGTGCTCTCCCCCTTTCTAAACTCTGATTATAGGGGACTAGCATAGTAGTCTTGCACCATTCTGTTAGCTCACCCAAGGGAACCCTAGCAAATATTTTAGAGGCGGTGCTTAGCATGCCTAAAAGCCTGTAATTGGTCGGTTCTGGTCTTGGCCCCTTTTTAAATAGCGGTAATATTAGATTTTCTCCCCAGCATGTCGGCAGTTGGCCTGTACTGCTTTTAGCTTCAAATACCTTTAACAAAGCCTCCGCCCACAATAGCGGTTCCATCTTTAACAAGTATTACCAGACCCAACCGATCCCATTGCTCTAGAGATCTTTACATGCGTAATCATTTCAACCAAGTGAACAGCTGTCGCTTTACATTGCCTTATACCTTTCACCTTTACATAACTCCCGGTATATTCCCCTGGATTTCCCAAAGTTTCACCAATGTGCAGTTCTCATGCAGCACACAAAACATTATTAATAAGAACCACCCCCCTTATTATTCAAATTCACACGTTTCCAAAACTCATTTCTTTCAATGGCTGCTTTTACCGCACACATCCTTTCTCTTTCTCCTTTTGATATAATCTCAAACACCGCTTAAATGTGTCCTTACGTTCTTTAATCCCCCTCTCCCCCAGTGTGCCTATACCTTAATTTTGATTAATTTAACCACTGTATTATGTGGGTCCCTTCTAAGAATACTTTTTTCTTTTTGCACTATTTTATCGGAGTATGCCCTCCTATGCATAGCAGTAATTTTGGTCTGTGGTCCTGATTTGCCACCCTGTATATTAGGACATGCCTTGTATCTTTGCAAATCCAATGATTTTAGCAAGGTCTCAAATGCCCATATGCCCTCTTCTCCCTTCTCTGCATAGTCTACTCTCCCGCAAGAGGTTATACATTTTGTCAACTCGTTTCACATGAGACCATTTACTGGGACCAAATTACCAGATTTGTATATTATCGTATTGGTACCCTGATTCACTTCAATGTTCTTAGATTCTTACATTTCAAGGGTGGGTTTAATGAACTGCAAAATGGCACACGAAGCTAAGTGATCACTTTCCTCCTCCCTTGGACTAATCGCCATGTGGATTACGTTATCCGAATGTGGCAAATCAACGGACAATCTACAGTAGATGCACTTCTTATGTGTGTGCCCTCTGTGTAAATCACCCGTACAATAACAACGGAGCATTGTGAAGCCATATAACTGAAGCAGAGTTGCCCACTCCAAGCTCTTGCTGTCATATCTACTTTTTTCAAAAGGGCCGCATCTGCCCACGTGGCCATTATCTATCAGTTAGGAATGTGCGTGTTCATATTTCCCCCCCAAAATTACCATAATGTTTTCATCTACTTCATTAAGCATGGATTCTAACAGGGTTCAAATTCAGATTCAAGAGGAAGTAGCTGAAAGTAACTCCTGGATGTCGAGGATTTTCCTCTGGCCAGGAGTTATTCATCTGACCCAGGAGCTGTTAAAGTCCCATTAAAGTTTTCTTAGGATAGTTTAAGCGTTAAAAACTAGTTGGAAAAAAAAAATCGGCAGAAGATCAAAAGATTTGCAGGGAAAAAAGCTTTATAGATCTAAGATGCCACTTTTATTCGCACTGAATACTGAAACATTGTGGAACTTGCTCTTATTTACAATCTGTAATAAGCACACGAAAATGTATGACCAAATTCGCCCTCTTTTTGCCGCTGTGTTGCTCTGTCTTGCCCTCCATTACGGACTGTCTTTGTATTATGATCTCGTGCAATGTAGCATCATATTGCTTTCCCTTTGATTTACTCTTATGCCAGCCTCCCTCTTTCTCTCTATAGCTGCGTCTCACCTGGTCATTATTTATGCTTGCCACCACACCCATTGCTGTCACTACATCTATTGCTTTCACCAACTACTGACTGACGCGGTTTCCTTCTGCTGCTGCCTCTTTTTCTGCTAACACCTTGATCTCTCGCCAGCTGCTGCACCCTATATCTACCCTACCCTAGATCTTCACCTTTTGGGTGAAGATATAGGCTAATGTTTTAAAAGTAACTCTGGTTGTGCTTTTGGTTAAGACTGAAAAATGGTTTATGGTGCAGGAGTTGAATATACTAGATGCCAAGATGTTTGCTCCAGGATTTAAGCCAAAGTCAATTGCAGGGGTCATTCAATAATTTTTTAAAGGAGCTTAGGAGGATGAATGGTTGAGTTATTCCGGCTACAATTCCAACTTGAGACCACAGATTATACAGACATCATCCCTCTGCCTCAGGAGCAGTAACCCACTATGTAATTTCACTATCTAACACAATATGTGCAAATTAGTCAATATCTTAGTGTGTAGCTGTGAAATAATGGCAACATTGTTATTTATCATGCGACACCAAAATATGAGCGAATGTTATGCCAATTTATTATGTGGTTTCTCTGAGGGGCCCTATACAGGATACTTGTATGGCAGATGTTTTCTCGTAGCTGAGAACCTGTAGGCCAGGTGTTGCCCTAACATGATGATCCTGGTCCGACTTGACATTTCTATTGACATGCATTAGACAATGCATATTATTGAGAGTCACAGAAGGAAAAAAAGGACATATTTGGCTAAGTGTGTTTTAAAGCAGTTGGAATTATTTATCAGAATAGAACACTCCTCATAACAAAATGACAAAGGTTAGTTGACTTCACCAATAACCTCTGTTTAATGTTACAGTAAAAGGTCTCATTGAGGCAACTGTCCAGCTGTAATTACAGGCATAGTTTGTAACTAGTTTGTAATGGGCATTACTTGTACCTCAGCACATTCAAATAATTTAAAAGTCAACGTGTAAGTGTGGAGAATTGCAAGCAAAACCGACATTGGCACTTTTCTGTATTCTCCATTTAGTGCTATAGTCCACTCAAACTTTAACAAAGAAACACAATAGGGCATCCCCGGTACGTACTTGGGTGGCTTTGCGTAACATTTGTTCAGAATATAATTTGACAGTCTTTAGGTATTGCAAGAAAATATGCTATTAGGCCTTCTAATAAACTGCCTTTACTAGGAATATCAGTTCGTCATAGCTTTTCTGTAAGAAAAGGAGTTTAACTGACTCGGCTTCCTTTCAAAGGCAGGACTGAAGGAAAAGCATTTTAAATTGTAAACACATTTTAAATGTTCTAAATGAAAGGGTCACTCGTGCAGGAGTTGTTCTACAATGTATATATTTTCTTGGTGTGTGATGCTTTGAAGGAATGGTTCTGGAGGCACATTTGCTTTGTTTTATTTATAAGTAACTTTGGCCTTCGTTCATGGGGTGAGGCTGACAGGGGCGATTCATGCATGTTGCCAGGAGGCTAATTCAGCAGGAGCTAAAAACAAGCTCCTGCCTTAGACTTTCAAAGCGATTTCCAAGAACACTCTTATCTCTGCCAGGAGCTAAATAGCACTCAGAGAGCCTCAATTTCAGCCCCTGTTCCACAGTTGCCACGTTTACCTTACGCTGTTCCATATCTTGCGAGTCATATATTATCATTAGTTTCTCTGTAATTTCTCCAATACTTTCCAATATGTCTCCCAAGACACCATCTATATTGATATCTTTATAGTCCAGGCATTATCAACAGAAAAGTGATGGACACCCTTAGGCCTACCTCTACGACCTTTAAGTGCAGCTACATTAATAGACTGCCTTCCATCAAAGACCAGCTGATCCACAGCCCGGGTCCCTAGCAGCAGCAAAATTGAGAAAATAGAACAATTATCATTTGATCGGTCTTTGTACAAACATTGGCCAATCCCCTAGTATTATATGAGCCAAGCACTATGCAATGAGTAGGGCTTTTTCTATTTTTATAAAATGTTTTTGCAAGGCTTTGGGCAGCCACTGCCAATATCCACCTATTTCTAGATCTTCCTTATTTTCCCCCCTCGGGCTCATTACTTCCTTCACAATCGGACAACTCAATCCTACTCTTTCCTAATCTTTCATTCAGTAAACCAGCTATACCACTCATGTATCCTCACCTTTACCTTGGAGATGGTTACATGTACAAACTCGTATCCCCTCTGAAATAGTGCTTTACCGTGCAGCAAAATAAATTCCAGCATATCAGAGGTTTAAAAAACTGCATTAGAGCAGGGTATTCTACCATTCTCAAGATGATCCACAATGTGGATATCCTCACTTGTTATGACCCTCAAAGGGATTATGCGGTTTTACGTAATTTTTTTCGATTTGTGTAGGGCGCCTAACAAAATGACCATTTCTTCTCAGCTGATTTTAGGCGGACTACAAAAAAAAAAAAAAGAAATATCGAAAAAAATGACATTGCATCACCCCCGACCAACTCTTGCAGAACTTCTTCCAAATTGGGTGCCCCCTCCCCCCCCGGACTCCACACCCTCAGCCCCCACTGCCTCCCTCCCTACCCAAGACTCCCCTGCACCAAAACACGCAACAAACACACGAATACGAACACACAACACACAAACACTTACCCGTTCTCCCCGACGGCGCTTCCAGGTCCTGGCGTGCCCGTCAGCCCCTGTGTGCACTTGTGTGCGTCGAAGTGGCTGACAGTTCAATTTAGAAAGACTGCTTTGTGCAGGCACATAGTGGTCTTTCTAAATCGTCTTTTATTTGTTCATTTAAAAAAAAAAAAAAAAAAAAAAATAACGGTCTTTTGTCCTAATACCGATCTTGCTTGTAAAGATACTCAATACCTTTCTATTCAAGTGGAGATGATTATCTAAACCTGATGCACAATTTATTTGTAGGGCCTTATATCTTTCCTTTTCTACCTGCCCACCTTTTAGGGCCGATGTACCAACCAAGACCTTATTTGATATATTCTCTGCATTCTCTTCAGGCTAATTCTCTTCACAGTCAACCCCTTCTAGTTTTACAATTCTCATCCTTTTTTAACTCAACATTACTCTGATCTTTACCCATTTGTTGTTCATTTTCAATTATTAACACACACTCCTTCACAACCTTCTATTCCAAGTAAACCCTAATATCTTCCCTCCCATCTTTATTCAGCTCTATAATCGCCTGTGTCACTGATCTTCTCAGTCCCAGGAAAAACATTATGTCTTTCAATATTATCTCGACATCTCCTTTCATTGCTTGATTTTTCCTGTTCTATCCCGATACCGCTACAACCTCATAGGTCCTCTCATCATTCTCTACCAACGCCAATTTAGCACAATGCCATTTTGTTCTTAGTTCTCACATCCTTTTTAGAACCATACATTATGGCATGTTGTATCAGCTTCCTTTTTCGTTTTCTTCCCTATACTACTTCCTTTCAAATCATTTCTCCTGGGCGTATTTGTACTTACTTCACCCAAATCACCTTTGTCAATAGAGGAACAATTCCCACTTTAGATCTTTCACGCAAGTTTCAATAGAAGCAACCACCGTTTTATTTACCATACAAACCTGCATATTACCTTTCATCGAATTTGACTGAGATTCAAACTTACTCTAGAATTACACATGTTTCCCTTAGCTCACTACATATACTAATGTGCTTATTCAATCAATAACTTTATTTCGGCCAGAAGGCCATAAAAGTACATCATGACACAAATAAGACAACAGCAATAATAACAAATCTCACAATCCATCCATATTTTCCATTAGTGACTCCACCTAATCAGGGCAGGCCAACTATCTTCACTTGCTACAGTGATTTGGGCCAATAAGACTTACCCTGTGTCCTTTTACCCCAAGGGACTGATGCACCAGTGAGCAAAGGCCAGTGGGAGCGGTTTACCAGTTGAGCGCCCATATTTCCCACGGGATGGGCTCTAACCTCAATCACAGTGTTAGGTGGGAGGGGGTGACATTTAACAAAGCCAAGTATATTTATTCCCACACTTGGCTCCCTGAAGTCATTTTGCACATAGTCCTGAGCACTTTCTCTCTGGTAAGACAGCCAAGTACACATTAGAATCGTCTCCCGTGTGACAAAAAGGCAACCCCGAGCAATCAGGAGTCAGTAGGTACACTTATTCACCAGGGCTTCCTTGGGTTCATAGTTATTTGGGGACAGTCTAGGTATATGATATGATAAGGCATTTATGACGCGCCTGTACAGAAGTGTTTCTAGGTGCCAGAAGATAAGGGAGGAAAGACAGACGGAAGACAAGACAAACAAGCCCACTAGGCGTTAGGCGTTGTGTCATTCAGATTGTGCGAGTGCGGAGAACCAGAAGTGCAAGGGGAGGGTAGAGGGGGAAGTGCAAGGGAGACTAGAAGGGAAAGTGCGAACAGTGCAACCTGACTGAGTGAGTGTAGCCAGGGCAGCGCAGCACTAGATGAGGGCTAGGAGGCAGGGGGCAGCAGGGGTTACAGTGTCTAAGTGCACGGTAGTCCTGGAGGCAGTACAAGGAAGACTGGTCTAGGAGGAGCCTGGTACCCAGTGAGACTGATAGTACCAGACAGCTAGTCGGCGCAGCAGACAGGTAAGTTAGCAAGAAAGCGAGAGAGAGAAGGCAGAGGTGAAAAGGAGAGGCTTGAGCTGCTTCTGGAATTTCAGGTGATCGGGCTCAAGTCTGAGAGTGGCAGGGAGGCTGTTCAAAGGGGAGGCACCTGCTGAGGAGAGAGATCTACCCCCACTCTCTGTCTAGAGAAGCATCTGACCCTCACATAGTTCGAGGTAGCAGAGTGAAGGGCTCTAGAAGGAAGGGATTTTGGCACACAGTTGGATGTAGTGCAGGCCCCGGCCCCAGAAAGCTTTGTGAATGATGCAGAGGGGCTTGAATTTGATCCTTGGGGCCAGGGCTGGAGAGGTACGGTCCCTGGCCTTGAGGTCAAGGATAAGTCTCGCAGTCCTATTCTTGATTAGTTGCAGCGGGTGGAGAGTAGAGGCAGACAGATTGAGAAAGAGGATGTTGCAGTAGCGAGCCCGTAGAGAACCAGGGCTCTGGAGACAGAGTTTCTGGGGGAAGGTGAGAAATGTAGAATAACTCTGAGGAGGTGCTTTTTGGCAAGGTCAGTGATGTGAGGAGATAAAGAGAGAGTGGAGTCGAAGAACAAACAAGGTTTTTTGCCTCACATGAAGGCGAGGGAAGAGGACCCAAGGAGGGGGCAAGAGTGGGAGAGGGAAAGCGAGAGCAGAGGACCCAATGAGAAGGATCTCTGTCTGACTGGCATTAAGGCAGAGATTTTTGGAGGCATACCAATCCTGGATCACAGATAGACAATCAGGAATGAGCAAGGGAGATGAGGCGGCTGAAGGAAGCATGAAAGAGAGCCGAGTGTCATCCGCATAACATTGAAAGTTAGAAGAGAGGGTGGAGATGAAGTGGGCCAAAGGAGCCAGATAGACATTGAAGAGCCAGGGTGGGAGGATAGAGCCCTGGGGAACACCACATGTGGAGAGAGGTGGTGGAGGAACCAAGTTGGGCCTGGGAGGGTCGATTCGGGAGGAAGGTGGTAAGCCATGCCAGGGCTCGAGTTCTCACAGAGTTGACTGATCAGGGTGGCATGATTGACCATGTTGAAAGCAGAGGAAAGGTCAAGAAGGATGAGGACAGAGGGAGAGCAGGAATCAAGATTAGAGAGCAGATCTTCATGGGTGTTCAGTAGATTAGTACCCGTGCCTCATGCTGCTCTGACGGCAGACTGATGGTCAGGGAGACAGCCAAAAGATTCAGTTTGGAGGGTAAGCTCGGAGACTACCTTTTCCAGGAGTTTGCCCAGGAAAGGAGTGATAATAATTGGACAATAGTTTGCAGGACAGGTAGGATCGGCAGAAGGCTTTTTAAGGAGTAAGTGCACAAGGGAGTGCCTGAGGAGAGAGGGGAAAGATCCAATGACGAAAGAGTGATTGCAGAAATCTGCCAAGGCTGGAGCAAGGGTGGAAATGTGGTCCTCGATAGTTCTGGAAGAGCAGAGAAGTACCTGTTTGGATAAAACGTTCATAGATCGGACTTGTCTAGAAACATCGTCAGGTGTCAGAGAGCAGAGGGGAAAAGGCAGAGGAGATGGAGAGACGGACAGAGGGGGGCCTGAGAGAAGTGGAAGAGGAAAAGGAAAGTGAGAACAGGATGTCCAGAGTTTTAGTGATGAAATGAGAAAGCCAGCGCCGTGCAGAGGGCCTAGGGAAGGTGGAGACTGCAGTAGGATTTGCCAGTTCCTTGCAGATTTTAAAGAGTTTGGCCATGTTGTTAGATGCTGCAGAGACACAGCCTTGGATATGGATCCTCTTCTTGGAGAGGACAGAGTTTGTATTGCCTTTGGAGCAGGCGGCAGGCCAGTTTGTCAGATGATGCATCCTACGCCTTCCACTTCCTCTCAGCCGCCCTGCACTTGCATTTCGGGGTGGCAAGGTCGAAGTCAAGCCAAGAGTTGCATTTGGAGGTAGGCTTCAGGTGGATTCTCATGACAGGGTCAAGGATGTCCAGAGTGTTGGAGATAGAAAGATGCAGGCTAGAGAGGGCTGTGTCAGGGGGTGAGTCAGAAGCAAGAGTAGGAAGGGACCCTCCCCTGCAGAGGCACTTCCACCTTGCTGGAATTGGGAGCATGATTGGGAGCCTGATTCGATGGCGTATAGCCAACTCCACTAGATGACTTTCCCATAATGGTGAAGGATCTAGGGCCGACTTCTGTCCCCTTGGGGGGAGGTTGGGGCAGGGGAAATTGATACCAGGATGAGAGCCGCCATTGACCCCGGCTAGTTCGGCCGGTATCAGGACATTTGCAGGGCCCCTTTGGTCATCCCACAAAAGACCCCCCTTCTTCACCCTTCCCGGTGTGCACGGTCATGCGTTCCGATCAGTGTGCATTTGTCCCTGTAGACTGCCATCAATGTGGATGGACCTCCCCCAGACTGGTTGCAGCAAACTCTGGGGTCTCAGCGGTGCCAATGATGTCAATGTTGTTCTGCAGGAGCCGGGAAATAGTCAGACCAGCGGGGGATTTGATGATCATGGTGGTGTCCGTGGTGGCTGCTGGAGTACCGTTACCATGAAGATTGAGGCTTCTAATTGCCACAAATGGGTAAAGTCTCTCTGGGAGCAGGGGCATTTTACTGTGCTGTTCCTCTGGCTTTTTTCTGCTAACTGCAGTCTTGGCCAATTCCTTGGGTAAATCCTCAGTGTCTCAGTGCGCAGGGAAACAGGGAACATCTATAGCCCTGTTGCTGGAGCCTAGGTCATAGTTGTTGGGTTGGGTTTAGTAAGTAATCTGCTCGGTGTATTTAACCCCACCCCCCTCTCCCTCAGAAGTACCGGATTGCAGGGCCGTTGGAGGAGCCAAGGAACTGGTGAATTTCCCTAATGAGGGTGTGAGCCTCCCCCACAGTGTTTGAGAGGATATTAGGCCTAGGTTTTACTGCACCCGAAGATGGGGGTGGGGAGGAAGCGGTAAGATATTTCCTCTGGACGGTAGCAATTTTCTGTTTTGGGCGAGGTCGGAGGCATGGTGGGCAAGACTGCGGCAGAGTTACTAGATGTTCAGAAGCCGTTGGGAGTAAATCTTGATAAGGTTTTGCAGCCAGTGGAGAGCATTTTAAAGTCTTGATTAAATGAAGCCCTCCAAACATACATACGTATTGCTGACAGTGTTACAATGGTCTAGTAACCCCCCCCGTCCCCCCTACCTGTCTGCTCACCTACTCAGGCAATCAGGAGTTGTTCAGAAGTACTTCGGCATACGGTTTTCTCTTGTCCTCTTTCCTAGCTAGTAAACTAGTTCCACAGTGCATTACCATGGAGGCCCCAACAGCTACAGCTATAAGCCAGTCCCTGCGAACTCCCTCTGCAGGCACCGATCACCCTGTGAGCACCGATCACCCTGTGGGCAACAATCACCCACGCCCTTAACCCCCTCAAGTTTCACCCTTGCGGGGGATTCTGGGCTCTTTTGTAGGAAACTGCGGCAAGGCTGGTGGGTGGGGCTTGGCGGCAGCTGCGGGTTGCTCCTCCTGCTCATGGACCTGCGGGTAACAATCAACCGTGCCCTTGACGCTTGTGGGCGTCTTACCCATAGTGCACAACTGTTTCAACAGAGTTTCCTCTTGCTTATCCATTTTAACTTCCATAGCATCACATTTTTCTATTACTAAAGTCAGTAGCTGCTCCGGTGCCATATATTGTGTCATAAATGAACCGCTCTTGAGCACGGTTTACTGATGAATTACTAATATGTTCTTCCTCCTCATCCCCAACTTAACTCGTAGCATCGGAATATGTTCTAAGGTATCACTTATGGACAGTACCTCTCTAGATTCAAAATCAGTTCATTTGACTAACGCTGCCTCACTCGTAGACCGAGTTATGGGTTCCTTCAATAAGCCAGGCATAGAAATATTGATGGCCTAGTACCTATCCCTTGTACTGTTCCTTCCGAAATTATGGAGTCCTCTATATTAGTTAACAAATTTGACAATTCATTACTAATAACCTCAGCCTGCAGAGTATCACCAGTTGCCCTCGACTCAATATCTTGCATAGGGCTAGCCGGCCCAGTTGGGATGAGTTGGGCAGATGTTTGATTGATTCAATGTCAAAGCAGTGCTCTGGGAGAGAACAAAGCAGCTACTGTCCTTAGCACAGCTCTATGGAATCCTCAGGGCATTGTTAAGACTTTCAGTGAACGTGAAACCCAAACATGCCAAGGAATTAGTAAAATCCAAAGAATCAGCTTTCCTCCTTTTTTAATAGCTTTCTCTTGATCAGAAGTCTGAATAAAGTCTTATTTGCATTATTTTTCTTCTTTTCAATGCCAAACTTGTGTTTTTTCCATAGTCGGTTCCTCGGAAACCTCAATAACATTAGCTGGGCATGTGCGCGGATGACGAAACGGGTTAAGTGCATGAAGCGTCCAATGACTGTTGAATCACACGCACCACCACTTCTTCGTCAATGGTGTTGAAAGCTCTTTCTTTCCCTTCTCACTCCCTCCAGGTCTGCATTAGGAACCATCGCCATCTTCGCGTTCACCCCTGACGAGGACGCGCTTTGCACGCGCTGCTTCAGCATCACTGCACCCAGTGGCATCCATTGTGGCCGTGGCCTAAAACGTGCAAAAATCATTGTAAGGTATGCAAACAAATATATAAATGTATGTGAGCATTTATATATTTGTATGCGCACTACTATGGTTTGTGTACTTTTCAAGCCTTATGAACATAGCAATGTTACGTATTTCTAGGTTTATAAAAAGGTGGCTTGAAAAGTGCACAAACCATAGTAATTTAGGCACACTTGTGTGCTTACCTTACTATGGTTTGTGTAGTTTTCAAACCACCTTTTATAAGCATAGACATTTATAACATTTTATTTTTATGTTTATAAAAGACGGCTTAAACGTAAACAATTCAAGGCATCTTTTATAAAGCGTTGAGGATGGACAAAACCCAAGGTGGCTTTGTCTGTCGACAAAGCTTTATAAAAGATGCTTTGAATTGTGCACTTTTCAAGACGTCTTTTATAAGCATAGAAATATTTCTACGTTTATAAAAGATGGCTTGAAACGTATACAATTCAAGGCAGCTTTTATAAATCTTTGCCAACGGAGAAAGGCGCCTCAGGCTCGGCGATCTCTGCTCAGAGCACATAAATCACAGAGCCCGAGGCGTCTTTCACCCTCTGCGAACCCGCGGGCTCTGTGATCTAATCTGCATATTAGATCATGGAGCCCGCGGGTTTGCAGAGAGTCAGTGACCTGGGGAGGACAAGCAAGGACAGTAACTTCCTCTGATGACCCCTCAGGGGAATTTACAGTGACTGACGGAAGTGCCAGCCAGTCACAGCAATACTGTGCCTGGCAGGCACTTCTGTCAGCTCGCCTGACATTAAAATGGCGGGCGCAACTCCCGTTGCGGCTGCGGCCGTGGTGGGATAATGCGTCACGCCAATGTTGTGTGGGACCGGGTGCCCCGGCAGGGCCCCGGCTCAGTCCCACGTTTTGTAGACTGCCGGGGCCTTCTTAAAGCACAGACTGCACCTGAGATAAAGGCAGAGAGCAGCGTCACAAGCCCAGCCCTTGCCGCTTAGCCCGATGGTAGCAGTAGTCTGTTGCTGGTAAGCCCAAAGCATGGAATCCCAAGCACAATACTGGTTCTCTCACAGAAGTGGTGAAATGCGGACCAAACTAACAAAAACACCTAACCACTTAAACATGCAATATAAGAAGACGTGTCAAAGTCAACCATGTTGTCTTTTGTATTGTGAAACACACCGTTGTCGGTCTTGTAGGTTACTACCCTCATATGGCCACATTCTCCCATCATGCCAGGTGTTTCCATCAAATGCCATCCATCCACAAAGACTCCATTCTTTGCTCACTGTGGCAAGCATAGTATTCTACGCTCTATCTCTTACCCAGGCCAGTACAAATTGTACTTGAGACATAGATCTGACCCAGGTGAAACAGCACAAGAAGTGGATGGACACATCATACAGCAAAAAAGGTATGACAGAATATATGCATAATAGGCAAGCAAGCCTACATCAGCATACATGGTATGAGACTATTTCTGCACTTTTCAAGAAACATTGGGGTACCAGGCTGCACAAAAATATCATGATATTTAGAATCTTTTGTGTTCAAAAAATGTTCTCACCTCTCACGGTACAGTTGGCATTGCCTTCAAATTGGAAAATACACAATGTATTTTTCATGTCAGTCTAGCAAAAGGTGTTTCTACCGTCTCCACAGTCAATCGATACAATTGCCTCTGGCAGACAATGGACTTCATTACGAGCCTGGCTGTAACCCTGCTGGTGCTACTGGCGTGTTGCCGCTGGACTCGTAATGATTTACCGGAGCCTGAATTCCCGGTGCCACCGGCTCATTACGAGTTCGACGGTCAGGAAGTCAGGCGCTTGTAAAAATGTAAGTCCCCATTCCCTATGGGACTCTATAGGAGTGGGGACACTGAAGCACCGGTTGCCAACGATGCTGGTGCTTCTGTGACGGGTTTGGCTACCGTGGCCGCTGCGCCTGGCAGGGTCAGAACGGTCAGGCACAGCAGCCGTGGCAGGTAGATTCAGAGTTTGCTGATCCGGAAACAAGGGTGCCAGTGAGCTTACCAGCACACTTGTTTGCCAACCAGAAAACACCTAATGAGGCCCAATGAATTAGAAGTCAATCAAATCCATTGGACCCTTAACAGAATATTAATTCATAGACTTAAGGTGGTACAAACGGATAAAAGAACCTGACTCTCAGGCTTAAGCTTCTCGGCTGGGGAAGACCTTTGACCAGCACTATCCATCGAAACCCGTCCCTGTTGGGGAAAAGCAGGGGGTTGCGATCATGCCAGAGTCTATGGTGGGCTATGCATAGATACAGTTTCACCCTTAGCATGGTCCACACCATGAACATCAAAGGGAACTCTACTTTGTGAGAGCCTGCCCCTCTTCTAATGGAAGCACATGCGCCAAAAGGCATGAAGATTTAGAACCCCACACAAAATCCCAACTTCTGACACAGTGGGTGCCCTTGGCCCTTGCCACTCCGGACACTCGTCCTCACATTATAAGGCAATATCTTTCAAACAGAAGGTTGCACTGGCTCCACACATTGTTCAGCTTCACACCGATATCTGCTTCATAACACACATCTGGCTGTGTGACATCAATGCGGTCCACTAGCCCACTTGTGAAGTGCGTTGCCCTGCATGACCCATTTTGCACTTGCTGTGGTGCGGCTCACTAATGGTACTGCTTTAATGTTTCCAGTCGCCACCCCCTCAACGATTCCATGCTCCATGGATCACTTTGGCCCTGCTGCGGCATGCAGGTTTTGGTGTCCATTACGGTACATGTTGAAAGGGAGACTCGAAGGTTCTTAAGTAGAAGGTCAATTCCTAAATGGCGGCGGCCAAGGGATGTAGAGAACATGCAGAAATTATTGTGTGTAAATCTTATGCATATATATTTTTGCAAAGTATGCATTTTTTTGCTCTGACAGTGGAAGGGAAATGCAAACACCTGTGGTTAGAACTCCTCGTCTTCTGTTACCAGGGGACAGTCTCACTCAGGACTGCCGTAGTCGAGCAGCTACCTGATGTGCGACTCAAAGGGTGGATGGAGCGGGATTCCATGGGCATCTCGCGCATTCCGAGACGCAGTATTATATGCTCCATGTAGATAAAGCCAAATCATGAAAAATTAGACTGGACTGCATGTCCCAGAAGCCCAGCTCTCTGACCGCAGTAGATTTCAAACAGCTAATACTTAACAGCAAATGTTTAACAAAACCTACATAACTGTGTACAGGGCCGGCCTTAAGCGCAGCAGCGCCCTGGGCGAAAATACGCCCCCCCCGCCCACCGCACGCCCCTAGTTAACAGGGGGTGGGGCACAAGGGGGCGGGGCCAGGATGGGCAAATTTTTTTTGTTTTTTTTTTTTAACCTCCTCGCATCTGCGAGGAGGTTAAATAGGGCGCAGTAGCACTCCATTGCCATTGAAAGAGCCCGCATTCAATGGCAATGAGATGCCTGCGACTACGCCAGCTCGGAGGACCCCTTGAAAGACTCCCCGGAGCTGGCGTGGTGGGAGGGCTAATGGTGCCTTTTCTTTTGAAAAGTGCCTGCGGCGGAGGGGTGCATTTAAATGCACCCACCGCTGTGGGCACATTTTACAGTAAAAGGCCGCCTGCCACACCTTCTCCCACAACTCCAGCTTGGGGAGCCCTTGAAAGACTCCCTCGAGCTGGCGTGTCGGGGGCTAATGGCCCCCTGGAGGGCGTGGCGCCCCGGGCAGGTCGCCTGGCTCGCCCCCCAGCCCCCAAGGCCGGCTCTGACAGCGTACCAGACAGGAAGTCAGACTCACAGTTGCCGACAAACAGAGCGGTCAGGAGCGAATGCCTTCCCTGTTCGACCAGGAAATGCAGTTGGTTCCAGAGCACTGAAGAACAGAGAGCAAAGCTGCAGGAAGTTCCAGGGTGACACTGATTGCATGCTGCATAGTTAACACAGTGGAACAAGCAGGTTAGAATACCAGAGGCACTTTACCAGTCATCTAATATCAGAAAGTTAACAAGGATTAAATAAGGGCCAAATTAGGAAACCTCTGAAAACGGAGCCAATCAAATGACCTGAGATGGGTCTCTCAAAAGACAGAGCAAGAAACTGAGACCACAAAGAGGTCTAAATGAGACAAATGGGAAACCGTGGAAGGTACCTGAAAAAGCCAAAAGACTGGAGTGGTATAGGACAGCGAGTACTCCTAGAAGGGCATTTGCTAGGGAAACACGTTCTAGATTTATTCATAGAGTAGGTCTAGATATTCTTACAGTAAGTTTTTTAAACTTTTCTGCTGGCCAAGATTGGAATTATTTGTGTTGGCAGCCTAGGGTTAGTCTGGGGAAGGACTTGTTAAGAATAGGTTTGGACTTTTTTGTTGGTCACTATCTTTGAACTTAATTTGTAGAATATAGAGTCCCCCCATCCTTCCCTCAATAGGTGCAAAGACTAGTTCAGACTAGGTATTTTAGACTTTTGATGTTTATTCGAACTTACATTCCAAGTGCAGGGAGCACTGGACCAGCTCCTCCTTGTGTTGCCCCATCCTTCATATTGTTACAGATGTAATCCTTATTGTTTATAGCCCACTCCCCTTTCACCACCACACACGTCGAATCACTAAGCCTGAATAAGAACACTACAACACAGAAACACGGTCACTATTGTACCATTGCTTGACCTTCCATGCACCACTACACGTTGCGCAGGGGCTAGTCTTTCAACTATTCTTTGCTCTCTTAACTTGGCTCTCGTCACTGCCTGCTTTCTAGGCTTGCTGATTCAGTGGACTACTGATGCTGTTTAACAGAGACTTTTTCCTATCGATTCTGCATTCGGGTGCTGCTGGTGTTGGCTCGAGTCCTGTGATGGACATTTTCCTTCAAGGTGTTTCTGTGTTCCTGCAGCTGTGCTCCTAGTAACTGTCCTATTTCGGCTGTGGCAAGTCCAATCTATTGGGCATCTTCAGGTGGAGGCAGGCTCAAAGGCCTGTTCCCAAGCCCTTGCTGGAGGATGATGCCACATACACCCAAGGAGTCCAATTGCCTCTCGGTTTGTACATCCAGCCGTGGAGTCCATGATGACTCCCTAGAGTTTGATCAACACTCGGTGGCCATGATGTACAAGTTTGGACATAGGTGCATTGCAGTGGAATTTCTAACATCTCCGATCATCAAAAAAGTATTTGTCAACCCACAGGATTATCATGAAATGGGGAGGAAAACCAAACAGGCACTAATTTTGCTGATTACCATCGGCAAAATATATCAAATCAACTAGTAATGATTTTGTGGCTGAATGAAGCACAGACATTTATAAGGACCAAAAAATGCAAAAACACTGTAAAAGGGAATTATATGCATCAATTGTACTCTGGTTGGAAGATAATATTTAAATACTTTGCACATCTAATGAACCAAATGTTGTATCTAATAATGTCAATGCTGTTTAACCTACAAGGGGAATTCTCAGCACGCATAAACGGAGAAAGGATTTTAGATAAACAATTTTTCTCCTGGCAGGTGATCAAAAACTCTCAGTAGCGCGACATTTTTATACAAGCAAAACACACCGTTTCTCACTTGAAAGATTAAGTATTAGAGGTGCTTAAAAAATGACAAATTGGAGACTGCATTGAAAATCAGAGAAACAACTTTGGAATATAATTAGCAAGGAACATTTTTAAAAAGATCTGAAAGAGTACATGGATTGGTGGCGTTTTTTCTTCAGGTAATGGTATAACAAAATATGACTTAGTTTTCAATAGTCATAGTTCCTTTGGAATTAAACCAGAAGGGAAATCCGATGTACCCACTTCCCGTGGCACCAGGAAATCAGAGGGTGGAAGTGCTGGCTCCTGTTTCTTTGATGATGTGGTGTGAATAATGTAAAAAGAAAGGATCCAGTGGGGTTCATTTAGTAAAAAGAGCAAACTGCTGTTGGGTCGAAAGCATACAATTTTAAACTTCTACAAAACGGAGTGCAAATGTTGAGCCTAAAAACAAGCACAATCGCCTTTCCTTTTTTTACGTTCCGTTTTTTGGTAAACAAATGTAAAAGAGCCTGCAAATTACACCTTGCAGATGGCATTTAGAATTAAATCCTCTGGAATCCACCTGCTATTAGCAGGTGGCTGCCATGGAAATCCATTCCTTTTACGCCTGCATGATGAATCTCATATAGGCGTAAAAGCAGACTCCCACTGTTTTGTGCACCAAATGGCAGCAAAACACCCTGGGGTGTAAATGTCTAATGCCTTGCCTTTACACTGTAGCTTTGCATTACGGGGGTCCAAGAATGACCCCCTATCTCTATTAAGACATGGTCATGGAGGCCACCAGGGGCTGCAGGCAAGATGGACGCCTAAGTCTGCAGCTCCGGTCCCTGTCCTAGATAATTGAGAGCCTGACGCGGATAGGGAGCCCCAGGAACGGCGTTGGAGGGGTCCCCAGGAAGAGTGAAGACAGCGGTACGTCCCGACCAAAGGGGAGATCCCTGCACCCCAAGGGAATGGAGGGAGATGCCTCCGAAACAGTGAGAAAGAAAGGCCAAGTGAAGGCCCAACAGCGACGCAGCAACCAGTGGCTGCAGTGGGGGAGGAGAGGAGGCAGCATGCAACGAAGAGAACCCCAGTGATCTCCCAACATAGCGGGAGCCTGGCGGAGGCTAGCGAGCCCCTAGACAAGGGCCGGAGAGATCCCAGAGCAAACTCTGCATAGTGACACGGCCCTGCTGGGGGAGGGGGGGGGGAGCCCCGTGCCCGGAGGAGGAAGAGAGGGGCATCCTTGAGGCGACCGCCCAGCAAGCTGTGGAGAAGCAGGCGGAGCAAGGAACCAGCAACAAGGCAGCAGTTCACAGCCGAGGTGGCGAGTCCCCCCTGCTGGGTGAAGCCGTGGAGGCTGGGGAAAGGGAACACGGGAAGGAGAGCCCCAGCGATCCCACAGGAGGCAGGAGCTAATGGCCCGACTTCAGGTCAGCCGTTGAATAGCCAGAGAATGGCACAGCGACTAGGAGGAGTGGGGGAGGCACAGCCCCCTCCCCAAGCACCAGTGAGGCACGAGGGCCCAAAACGGGAGAAGCCGGGGAGCACCAGGGAGGCCCAGCAGGGAGGGCGCGAGAAGCACACAGGGACCACCCACAGACCCGCCAGCACCAACGCGCGGCAGAGGAACATACAGACCTGGCAATAGCCCATAAAATGTCAGTGGTGGCATCCCAGGAAAAAGTTAGACGACAAGCAAGAACCAGGTGAAGAGAGAAGGCCGCCCCCACACGTGAGACACAGGACACACTAACCATGCCTGTGGCAGAGCTGGCAACACAGTGAGGCCGCTAAGGGTCAGTGGTCGGTGAGGGCGCAAGGAGGGAGTCGGAGGACACACAGAGGAGGAAGAGGTCCCCCCAAACCCTACCATGTCGCGGTGTGAAAAAGTGAACGGCAAGTGACCCAGACAGAGGAAAGAGAAGCAAAGGGAGAACACTGTGGAGGGTACCCAGGGACACCAGACCAGCACAAAGTGAATGAGCTGGAAGGTAGCTCTCTCAAAGTTCCATTACTCTGATGAGGGGGCAATGACAGCAAAGGTGGAAGGGGGACCCCACTCATGTGCCACGGAAATAGGGTCCATAAAAAGGGACATTCAAATAATACCGGAGGAAATCTGCAGAATGCGTACAGACATCAGGACTAAAGTGGCAGACCTGTCCGCAAGGGTAGTCACCCTGGAAGAACGACTGGAGGGAGTGGAAGCTAATCAAACATCAACAGCCGTGCTGGAATCCCAAATAGAGGTCTGCCTCCGTGACATTTAACGGAAGGAGTACGATCTAGGGCTCAAAGTGGATGACAAAGACAACCGTGAGAGGCGCAACAACCGCTGCTTTTTTGGACTAGAGGAAAAAGAAGGGGCATCCACGGCCGGATTTTAAAGAAAAATACAAGAAAATAATGGGAATTGTCCGGAGGGCCAAAGAAGGCGAGCAAGTGGCTATAGAATGGCTCCACAGGGCAAGAGTGGGTGCTAGGGGACCCTGATTGGTGCTGCACTACTATCGAAACAAGGTTGAAATCTTGGCTAAAGCAAGAATAATGGGGGCCATCGACTACTAGGACTACAGGGTGACCATTTTCCAGGAGCTGTAAGCACAAACCCTCCTTAGACGCAAAAATGTGGTCCCCTAACTAGGTGGCTCCAGGAAAATGGGGTATGATACAGATAGGGATACCCCACTGCATGCATATTTGAACTAGGGGGAGAGAGACATCGCTTGGTGCATGAGGAGGAAATCAAGAAGGCCACAGAGGACTTAATAGAAAAGGTCCAAGATCAACTGGGGGACGGAGGAGGGGTGGAGCTCTCTAAAAGACGTGAACCTAGAGGCCCAAGGACGGATCATGGCAGGCGCAAAACACAAGGGGCCAGGAAATATCAAAAGCTCAACAACACCCCCGCCAGGCAAGTGATAACCTGAAGGGAGATGTCTCGCACCAATGCCATTTGGATCAAACTAGGGGGCCCAAGGAGCCCAAGTTGCAGGGCCTCACTTAATGATGTTGAAGTTATGTTTATGGAGGAAGCCGGGACGGGGGGGTGAAACACGGGAGGGGGTAATGAATACAGTTGAGGACGTTTTTGGCACTTGCCATGTTATTGTTTGACCTGTTCAATGGGTGGGGAAGACAACTGAGAAACAGACCTGGTAGAGGGGGAAGGGGAGAATGGTTTAATGGGGTGCACACCAAGAAGGTAAAAAGGGGTAAGAGAGGCAACCAAGGCCGCAAAGACACGTCACGGGGCACAGCTATAAAGTTTAGTGCAAAAAAGAATAGGACAGGGACCAAAACAATGGTGGTTCGGCCATAATGCCAGGATACAGGACAATGGGAAGCCAAACGCCCCAACAGGGAAAGGGAGGGCAGGGGTGGGAGGGGGAAGGGAGAGGGGAGGGGATGGGAAGGGGACACAGAAGGGGATTAGCAACACGAGTAGGATTGAGGTCGACAAAGGGGAGGGGAGGGGAGATGGATACATAATGCGGGAGATGGCCAGGGGAAATGTAGTAAAATTCTACGATTGCACCGGGGGAAATGTCTAACCATGGGTCGGTGCACAGAGAGAAAACGAAGAAGGCTAGATGGTTAACCCGAAAAGTAGCAACACTAAATATAAAAGGGACTAAATTCAAAGAACAAAAGGTCACCTACTTCAAATATGCTCCGCAAAGCCAACATAGCAGTGTTGTTCTTACAGGAGCCACACTAGAGGCAGGGGCAGGAACGTCCCCTCAAGGGACTAGCGCTGGGACATACTTCTTTGGCCTCACACAAGAAAACTAAAAAAAAAAAAAAAAAAAAAAAAAGAGTGTGGGGATTGTCCTGTCAAGATCCATGCAACTCAGGGAGGCACAAGTCGAGAGGGGTTTTCGTGGGAGGATGGTGGTAGTCAAAGGGCGGGTCGAAGGACGCCCATTCACCTTAGCATCCATATGCGCACCCAATACACACGAATTAGCATTCATGCGAAAGGTATTCTTGCAAGTAGAGGAATGGTGGGAGGGCATGCTAATGGTGGGAGGGTACTTCAACCTAATAGCGGATACAGTAGTGTACTGGTGGTCGGCAAGGGGGAACAAGACTAAAGCAAAAGGAAAGGTACACAAAGCATCTGCCCAACTGCTGGGAGACCACTTCTGGGTAGATGTGTGGAGGTCTAGGTTTTCCTAGGTGGGAGGGTACAGCACCTTCTCGCCCCCACACCACACATATACCAGAATAGACCTCCTACTGGTTCCAAATGAACAGGAAGCCATGGTGTCATCACCGAGTGTGGAAACAGTGACCTGGTCAGACCACGAGATGGGTTACAACAGAGTGGTGGGTGGAGGAAGGGAGGAGGGGACGCCCGCCCAGGAGGTGTAACAACGGCCTCCTTAAAGGACCCAGTATTTAGGGACTTCCTCAAGACAGAAATCACCAAATACTTAACAAATGGCACGTGGGAGACAAGCCCAAAGGCCTACTCATAGCAGAAGGGGCACGATAAAAGAGGGAACGCACACTGATGGAGGGAAAGATACGGGAACAGTTGAAAGATATGAGGGCGAGGCTTACGTGACCGGGAGAAGACAGAGGAGATCTACTGGACACAATCCGGGACAAGAGGCAAGAATTGCATTCGCTCCCGACAGGGGAAAGTGGTAAAAACGTTGAGATAGTCTAAACAGAAGCTCTTCGATTGGAGATGATAAGGTGGGGACACTGTTGGCAAACAATCGGGGAATGTAGGGGGGCCAGAAGGGTTCACCGGTTAAAGAAGTAGAATGGGGTGACGCTCGGATGCGCGGACCACAGCCCAGACCGCTTTGCTGATTTCTATGAAGCACTTTTCAACTGGCCAGGCCTTAAGGGAAGGATATTAAGGAATATTTGGGCAACCTCCCCACCCCCCACCTTACAGCAGAGGGGAAATCCATGTTGGAAGTGGACATAACACGGGAAGAGGTTAAGAGGGCAATAGGCCAGTTGAAAACTGGGAAGGCACTAAGGGAACAGCCGGTTTTTATAAGCAGTTTCAGGACTTAATAGCGGGTACTCTGTCGAAGGTCCTCAACTCCATAAGGGGGGGGGCAGAGGACATGCCCCCTACCTATTGGGAGGCACTAATAATGGTGATCCCCAAGCAAGGCAAAGAGTAGACGAACTGCGCCTCATGTAGGCCCATTTTGTTACTTAACGTTGACGCAAAGATCTTCACAAGAATCCTGCTGTCCTGCCTGGAAGTGAACCTCCCCGGCCTCATAGACCCAGACTAGACAGGGTTCATTCAAAATAGGCAAGGATCTGACAATCTGAGAAAGACCCTACATATCCTACATCATCAAAAAACGCAGAGATAAGGGGCCATGGTCCTCTCCCCTTCACGCCGAAAAGGGATTTGATAGGGTGAATTGGTTGTTCATGGAAGGGGTGCTGTAAGAGACAGGAATGGGTAAACAATGGATGGGATGGATTAAGGCCCTGTATCACACTCCAAAGGCCAAAGTAGCGATAAATGGGAATATGTCCAGGACCATAGGGGTCCACAGGGGAACAAGACAGGGGTGCCCCCTGTCCCCACTGATATATGTCCTAGTGATGGAGCCTTGGGTGATAAGCCTGCAGCAGTCAGGAGACATAGTCAGAGTTCACATAGGTGGAAAAGCGTATAAAGCAAGTCTCTTTGCGGATGATGCGCTGCTCTACCTCTGTAACCCGTAGTCATCAGCACCGGCTCTCATAAAGGGACTAAAAGAATATGAGGAATTGTCGGGATTCCGGGTCAACCTCTCAAAATCAGTGGTGTTCCTGGTGGGGAAATGGGAACAGGCAGACATAGACTAGGTCGGTAAATGGGGATACCAGATGCAGCAGAAAGGCTTCTGCTACCTGGGATAGAAATTACTAGGGAGCCAGAGAACTTATTTGGGAGGAAATGCGCTGGGGGAGTGGATGTGGGTTCCCCACTGTGGGGGTGGGGGGGTGAAGGCAGACTACTATCACATGTGGTGGAATTGGTCACTGATCCAGACATTTTAGAAAGAAGTACTAGGGTGGTTAAAAGGGCTGGACGGAATAGATAGATACAGGGAATCCAGCTAGCTACTATACAGGGTGGCTGAGGATGTGGAGGAAGGGATGGAGGAGGGCCATATGATCCGCACACCGTTGATGGCGGCAAGATGGTGTCTAGCTCAACAATGGAAGAGGGGGAACGGTGACCACAAAGAAGGAATGGGTCCAAAAGGCAAGGTCCATCTACGACATGGAATACCTGACAAACCTCTTAGATGAGACAAGGACAGACATAGCAGGGATCTGGCTGCCCTTCTTCCATAAATACCTTCGCTCACCCATGGAAGCTAAACAAAAAAATTTGAACTTATAGGAGACTCCCAGTGGTGGAAAAGTAGTGGGGGACTCTAGTTGAACTGCATTCCGGGGCAGGTGGGGAGGGTAGGGTGGGAGAAATGTAATTCTTATATATTGAATCAGTTGGTGTTATTGTTGATGGATCGAAACTGCGAAAATGTCAATAAAGATTTGATTTTCAAAAAAAGACATGCTCAGATAGACAAGTGTTTTATAATTTTAGACTAAGTGTTGACACTTTGTATCATTTTATAAAGGGATTGTCCCTGAAATAATCTCTGATTTCTTATTAGTTGTTTTCATTACATCTTGTCTTTCTCTTCCTCGTCACTATCCTTACTTTCTTGAAGTTAGTTTGCCTTCCTTCATTCCCTTCTAAAAATATATTTTAGTTGCTTTGCTGTCCTTTCCACCTTCCCGCTCAGGATGTATATGTTGGCAAAACTACCCACAATCCTCTTGCTCGTTTACTAAAAGGAGTCAAGGTGATCAGTTACCCCAGGGTGGGAGAAGCAGGTGTCAGGACTCTGAGGAAGAGAAGCATTAGGTGTGATGAAGATTACTGGTAAGTAATCAGCACATTAACCCCAAAGCCTCTAATCCTCATCGCAGTCCTGAAGCTTACCAAATAACAGATTGAACCAAATATACATATCCATTGCCTTAAAGGACCTAGCGGGACTGAGGTACCTCCAGGAAGGCCAGACTGGGGCTTATGCTTGAAGAAATTTGTTGCCGAAACTACACCCAAAGTTACATTTCCTTAGTTTTTCTCCAGCTTTCCCATTTATAGATCCTGGTCATTTGGGGCCGTTCTGGGATCAGGGAGTGAAGACTCAGAAGTCTGACCACGGCTAAGCCATAATCAGGTGTGCTGTTCTTAAGCACTTTGTGCACAAGCCTAGGGTTTTGGTAAGCATAACAAATAAAAGGAGGAAAACCCAAAAATGTGAGTTTCTTTTGCTCACTATTCAGGAAGCTGTTGTAAAATTGGCACATTTGTTTTCTGTCATACAACCCCAACCAAATAATGTTGGGGGTCCTATGAAAGTAAGGAGAATGGTTTTACCACCTGTGTTTTTTTGGGCATGGCTCCAACATGCACTGGCTCGCAATACAGTGAGCACATTCCAGACATATACCCTGGCGCATAGAACAGCTCTTATCCAGCTATCTCTCCTTTCAGTGCTATGGCCCATAGAATACAGTGAAGTTCCACAACAAATTTGGTTCAAATTGTATACATAGCTCTTCCACCTTTTCCTTCCTATGCCTTCCGGAGCAAATCATCGATCCCTCGCCCTCATCTCAACCGTCTACCAGACTTTCTTTCTCCCTACCACTACTGAGTATTCTGTTGTACTCCTCCATTGACTTTCCGACAGGTAAAAGCACTTTAACACCATAAACAATGGCAGTAGGTGCTATAGAAAAACAAGATAACGGAACATATATGCCTCAAAGTTCAGTGCACTTTAACAAGTGAAGCAGAGCAGGGCTATTATGCTAGAGAAGCTTGGAGGACTGGAGTGGCATACTTGTCAATGACTCATCACGGGATATATAGCCAATAGTAATGCATGAACGGGTTGTGCGTATCCCAGCGGGCAGTCCTGCAGATACCCATCAGGGAGATGTCCCTTGCCTCTACCCAAAATCTGTCCTGCCCTCTGGTCGACATCCCTTAGATTCCTCCTGGGAATGGAGAGCCTGCCAAAGAGTGAGGAAGGGAGATTGAACCCTTGAGCCAGCAGCTTAGAGAGGGACGATCCTGTGTGGCCCTTGTTAAGCTCCCAAAGGCGACAAATCGGCTGTTGCGGACCTGAAGGATCATGTTCTTGTCAGATAAGTGAAACATTACCAGTCTGGCATCAAGGCAAGAAAGGAAGTCCCCTTTCCCTTGCGTAGGCTCCAAGGGGATGGAAGGGAGGACAATATCCTGCAACATATGGAAAGTTGTGTCGCAGCAGACACTGGTAGCCTCTGGAGTGGTCACCATGTAGGACGTTGAGCACAGAACAGCTCAGAAGTCCCCAAATCTTCTGGCTGATGAGACTGCCTCCAGAAGGACAGTTTTCATGGTGAAATGTTTCGAGTCAGACATGGGAAGCGGTTCGAATGGTGACATAGAACTGGCACTGTGACTTCTTTCGTCATCTTGCCTTCTGGGAGGGCGAGAGGTGGAGGGGTCAGTGTTTGTAGTTGGTGGACGGGTCCGTGTGTTTATAGTTCATTCTATCCGCTTACTTTTCTGGGAGAGCCTGCAAGGCCCCATGCTGCCAGTAACAAGTGGTTCAGGATTTGGCAACAGTGTAACTCACCTTATATACAATGAGCCTGATGAGGAGAGAACCTGGGATACACAGCAACTCACAAGCACAAAAGGTTAGTGTTATGCTTTGTGCCTCTGTGACTGCAGCAGCGCCCATGTTGAATACCATCTACTATTGTGTCAGGAATACCCAACACAGGCCTCCACACATTGTGAGGGTACAGAGGTAAGTGACGGACACAGGGCTGGCATGCTTTGGTGTATACATTTAAAGTATAGTGGTTTAGAAAATACCTATCGTTCCCTATTACTAAGAGATATTTCACTACCTCGAAACAAACAAAGGGGTCGGTCAAAAAGTCAAATAAATACAAATCCACCATCATGTCCAACACAACCTATTTCCTTCCCTTACACTTATGAACTCAAAGTAAGGTGAGAGGTTCCTTAACAAAACAAAGTTCCAAAGGTGTACAAACGTAAGTACAATTTGGGTTTGCGTTGACTTCCAAGGTAGTCTGTTTCCCATCAGGCCCTGCAAATGGTTCACCAGGCTTGATGTTCGGGGGATAACTCCATCCTCCTAACCTTTCCAGGTCCGGAGTGCCAAGGGAACAATCATCTTCCCCTTTAACATTCGCTAAGAGGATGCCTCCAACCTCTTAGTTCTCACAAAGTCATCAATCCACAGCCCAGGTGTACTGTCCTGACTCTCTCCTTTCTTAGTGTGTGCGTCCCAGACCCGTATCTCAGTTCCTTCTTTGGCAGACCTGCGACTATTAAGATAAGGAACACGACTCTTTATGTGGATGTGACTCCCACATTCACCTTCTCCATATTTTGGACAATGTCTACTGCTTCTTCCACAGTGACTACTACTTCTTTTGCTTCCATAGACTTCAACAGGTCCTTATCGGTATTACACTGTGGGTTCCCCAGTTTCTTATGGGCCTCCTACCCCTCTCAGGGTGGTAATGCTGCACCTTGTTTTGTTTTAGGTGCTACCTTAGACTTCAATGGGTCTTTGGGGGTCTCACTGCGCCTTCCCAGTCCCCCCCCCCCCCATTTACCTTTACACTTGGTCCACAAGGTTCCTGGTCCTCGGCCACTCTGATAAGTTTCTCATTGCCTCTCCTAGGCTCTCGGGTCTTCCTTCAATGGCTTCCCCAGTTGCTCTCTTCCAGTGAGGAAGTCCCCTGGTTCCCTCAGTACATTGTATGCCGCTGCTGCCCCAGGGTGTACCCAGAGAGAGAGAGAGATTCCAGGCTTCCACAGTTCCCCACAGCCTGCTGTGCATCAAGGGTTACCCCGCTCTCTGGATAAGGTAGTGGTCCACAGCCCCTTCTGCTCCTGCACAGGATCCTGGTTCCCTGTTCCTCCAGGGAATACATGACAATACTTCCTGGTTCGCGTCCTCTATTTCTATTGGGAGGGAACCAAGAGGAAACCGGCAACCACTAGAATGTTTAAAGTGGTTCCTGGCGGTAATCCTTGGTCCTCTGTTCTTCTCCCTCATGTCAGTACCTACAAGGTAATCTTCAGAAAGGCAGGTCATCTTCCGTGTTACAGTACCTTTTAAGGTAACAGCAGGATGACCACTACTCATGTGTTTATTAGGGAGGGGGTTTCTAGGGTCAGGAAAAGGATGGGGATATATTGCTTTCTTTTCGGGATATCATAAGAAGTTCCTCCTCCTTTCGAAGTAACGCTGCCTTGTGCTTCGTCACAATACCCAGTCTCAGACGGTATTCCCAATGACTGTCCCACAGAAAAGTATGCAGAGTAAAGAGGGAATCCACATTTTACCTAGAGCTTCCAGCAAGTCCTTGCCAGTACAGGTCACCGTTGAAAAGAGTGGCTATTATGCCACTTGATCTCCCAGTGCGCAGCTCACCTACTCATCAGGGATCTTGCCGTTTTCCTACTCCATTGCAACTCAAGCCAAGAAGTGGCCATGGGAGTCTGCTTTGAAGAATGAGGTTTTTCGGGAGAAGACTAGACTGACAAGCCTCAGAAGAGCTGTCTTGGAGACAGCAAAAAGAACAGGTGGATCTGTCCTTTTTGCTGTCTAGCCTGGCAGGGCCAGGTGCTAGGCAGAAATGTGGGTTTTACACAGGGTAACCAAAAAGCCCTTCCTCCCTTTCATCAGCATGGGGGCTTAGCTGCTGAGGAGACAGGGAGAAGAGATTTGCTGCAGGCAGCATGTTGGCAGCGAGCATAGATGTACTGTGGCGAGTGTCGGGCAGCTGGGTGAATGGGCAGCTGCACCAGAGCTTGAAATGGATTCCTCTGAACCAAGCGGAAGGGCAGCATACCAGTGAATATTACCTAGAGGCTCTTGTGCCAGATTGCCCCAGAGAACTTAAAAGGTCTACTTCGGGTCTTCGTTGTGAACAGATTCAAGTTCACAGGGAAATAAGTAATGAGTATTAACCCTTTTAGTTCCAGGACTATAGAATTTCCCCATGTACACCAGGATATGTCTATATGCAAGAGCACTGAAGGGGATAAAAAGTGGACATGTGCTAGGATCATTTTAAAACAGTTATGAAGGTCAAACAACCAGTAAGTATGTGGCAATCAGAAAGCAGCTGATGTCCAGAATTGACCACCTAGAAGCACTGGTGCACAGTGATGAGCCTCTAGAAGAGGATACAAGCACTCCACCCAACAAATCACTTAACTGTAGCTATGGCAGCATGTGTATCTTTCACAGATTTTCATGTTTTGACTATTCCCCGCCATCTACAGGGAATCCTCGGTCTAGAGTTAAAAGAAAGCTGCAGTATGTTGTACAGCATAGCCACTTAATTTCGTGATATTTTCCTTGAAGCCAAATTATGTGGGGGGACTGAACACCTCTACCCAAAAAGTTCAGCCTCAGATTTTTAACAGCATGGCATGCCACAGAACCGCGAAAACCCTCTAGAGGTGGTGGGCGGATTGAATGTTAATCTATGTAAATTAGCAAATGCAAGCAAAACATAGTTACAGGAAGTGGTAAAACAAAAAATGTGGGGGTCCGGCTACAAACCCTGCTGAGACTCCCCCTAAAAGCTCCTCAGAGAAGTGCAGGCCGAACAAGACTCCTGGGCACCCACATATGCACAATACACAATGATTGGTGCGATGCAGGGGCGAGCAGCACTAGGTAAAAATGTAGATATATTTTTTACTCAAACCTTAATTCTTTCAACTAATGTGGAAACAAGGGGAAACAAGGGGGCGACACCTGCCGCCCAAATGTACCACCCACCACTGTGTGTGGCAAGTAAAATGACTATGAACATGCTACTAGCGGAGGCTGCTTTTGTGCCAGGGTTCAGGAGACTACTGAGTGAGTATTAGCATTCTAAGTGATGCAGTGGCAGCAGATGAATATTTTTTAGTGTAAGGGCACTAATATCTACCACAAGTTGGTGCAACGGACCGACAGAAATGAAGGGCGGTTGGGAGATGTTGCCAGATCATTTTTTAATGCACAATTTGAGAATACGGTAAAGTGGTATACAATTTGCTCTCTAGGGTAACACACAACACATATAGTAAATGCTGTTACAAAAAAGAATCAGGAGCATTTTACAACATTTTTATAAGGCCTTTGTACAAAATATCCCAGCATTATAATTTGAAGTCACTTTTATGAAGCTGAGACCACAGTTTATTGTCAGTATGATCACTGTAAATCACTTTCAATGAACCGGCATTGATGCCAGTATGGTCACTAAATTATTTTCATGACGCGAAAGCCACAATCTATGCCAATATAGTAATTGTGGCTAATTTTCATAAAATTAGCTGTCGTAATCTATGCCACTATGGTCATTGTAAATCCCTTCCATGAAGCCACAGACACAATTTATGCAAGTGTGGTCACGGTCAATTACTTTCAACATGCTGCAGCCACGATATAGGCCAATGATGGTCACTGCAAATCACTTCCATGAAGCTGGGACCACTATCTATACCAGAATTCCATACAGCACTAATAACTTTGAACAAAACAATTCCACTGTAAATATGATGAACCCGTCACAAAACACATTTAGGAATAAACACATACACTCTCACACATCAGCTTCATGGTGGCTCTTTCCAGTGTGCATCTTTCTGGGTTTACACTTGGCACTTTTAAGAGAATTCAGGCTTGCTTCCACTTTTTCATGGAATCATGGCCAAAGTCCCTTAGAAAGAGGCCAAAAACACATGAAAGCAACAAGGAAAAATGGGTTAAGATCGTGGTGCTAGTGGTGTAGTAGGTGTCCCGCTGTCCACGGCAGTGTGACTGGCCAGCAGCATCAGTGAAGCTAATAATTTATTTTTTCCCCCAGCATTGGATCTTGGATGTACAGATTACCAAACCAGGACTGCCTGCCCAACATTTTCTTCCCTTCTGGCTTGGAAATTGAGGCAGTGGTGTGCAGTAGCATTTTATTAAAGTATGTGGTTCAGTCAAAATCACTACCCTAGAAATATGTACGAAGGGGCAATCCATCAGTGTTGACTTTATTGCTGACATCGTTCTTGTAGAATGTACTCTGCTGCAACTGGAACATACCTATTAGCTTTCTTGTGACTGACTCCATAGGAAGCTGTGACTCATCAGACTAGTTCCTGGTTCGAGGTGGTTTGCCCTTGCGAGTTGTTTCTAAGGTGATCAAATAGTTGCAATGTCCTCCAGATGTTCCTCAGCCTTTCGAAATAGTACCCAAGTGGTCCCTTGACATTGAGCACGTGAGAATCTCTCCAACTGAGCAGATGTGCGGATAAAATGTAGAGAATATGACTGGCTCATTGAGTTGAAGGTCAGATGGTCCTTCCGGAAAGAACTTCGAGATTGTTCTAAGGGTAACGCTGTTTTTGCAGAAATTGAAGCAACAATTGTTAATGGTGAGTCAATTTCCCTTACTCTTTTTACCAAGGTGATAGCAATTAAAAATCATTCTTCCAGGAAACATGCTCAAGTTGCATCCAATGCAAAGGCTCAAATGGAATGCCCATCAATGTTGCCAATGCTGTGTTCATTTCCCACATAGGGTAATCCTTTTCACTTATGACACTGATTGAAACATCCTTTCATGACCGCCCGACTATCTTCTGCGAGTACATAGATGGTTAGTCCAGGCTCCTCACTAACAAAGAAATTGCAGCCAATTTGGCTTGTACAGAGCCATGAGACAGGCCCAACTTGGCCAAATGTTGCAGGTACGCAACTGGTGCAGGAGTTTCCAGAATGGGCACATGCCTTTTCCTGCACACCAAAACAAAATGGTTTTCCATTACAGTTGCAGTTCTTAACTGTGAGACCTGCTCTTGCTGCAAGCAGGACATTCCAGCGCCCCAAATGCCAGAATTCTGTGAATTTAAGCTTCACGCTTTCAGGTTCAGAGACACTGTCGTGATTCAGAACCTGTCTGTTTTCCCAATGTGCAAGGTCCCAGGATTGGGGGGGGGGCGGGAGGGGGTCTTCCCGGGAGAGGCGACTCGGATCCAAAAACAAATAAGTGGTGGGGCTATCAGACTAGTCATGTGGATCTGCCATGCATCTTCATCAACAGTCATGGACCTTGGGAAATAAGATAAGTGTAGGCGTAAGCACCCCCCACCAGGGAATTGGAAGCACTTTTGAGGATGGGGATTTCTGGTGTTGATATTTGAAACAGGTCCAATTGAGGTTGCCCCCATCTCTGGAGGACCTTGTCCTGCTGCTGCTAATTCACTTCCCACGCATGGCACAAGGTCAAGTCCCTGCTGAGTGTGTCCACGGGTACGTTTCTAAAACCTATGATTCATCCAGAGCAGTGTTATGCTGTTTTAGGGAGCAAACTATGAAAGGGGGAAATGTGCTCTTGTGGGTAGAATGGAAATTGAGGTTATGCACACACTTGCACGTGCCCTAATGCGTCAGAGCTTTGCATAAATAGATTCTATCAACAGTTGCTGATCCGTAGTGAAGAATGGTAATGCCATTGAAAGGTCTTAAAGTACACCCCTAGCTATACATTTGCGCAGAATTATACAACCCTGTGATAAAGGTGCGATGGAGACTAGAATGGTTCTGCAAGTTCGAGCCAGAAATAGAAGGTTTATGGCCCTACTCTCAGCTGGGAGGGGGTCCAATCAATAGATGTTTTACACATTGAACTTGGCTGCCAGATCGGAGTGGAGCTATGTGTAGAGCCCTTATGAAGGGAATTCAGAAGTTAGATATAGGGGCCTGGTCCCCAGTGATGCTCCTAAACAGAGTGTTACGATTATAAACAATTTGAACTTCAAGGCATCTTGGCTTTTGGAGAGAAATACAAGTTGGACTGAAAGACACTCTCGCTTTTGGAGAGAAATAAAAAAAGAACAATTAAATGGGGAAAGTAGAGGTTTGGATACTAATGAACTGGGTGCAGGGATCAATGAACACAAATTGCACTAAGATCATTGTGAATGTTAAGTGTGGTTCCAAGAATAGGCACATTAGCTGAATGGAGCAGGGAATCAATATTTGGGATTTATTGGACAACAGAGAGGATGTTCAGATTGGGGGCTGTGGATGGAAAATGAATACTTGCCAGTGTGAAGAAGATTATCTCATAAGCATACAGCTTCTGGTAATAGGGGGTGAGCGGACCCGTCTGATCACTGGAACCCAAAGTAGGGTTAAAGCATGACTGGTTTTGCTCACCCATTCCAAGCCATAGAGAAGATGGCTAATTACCGGAAACACTGAAATGTCTACCTGAACAGCACTGGTGCTACACCATCTATTAAAATGAGTCCTATCTAGATAGGCCATCTGTCTGCTGGCTGTTCGCTTTAGGCCATTTGCCGGTAGCTAGTCTTCTTATTTTTAGGGACTTGACCATATCTACTTGCTTGTTGGGACGTAAACAAATCCCAGCTGCTGTCTTCTGCTGCCTGCGATATCTTCTTCCTGCCCCCATGCCCACATACTGGGCCACTGCTTCACTTTCCTTTCTGCCCCTACAATTGTCTTTACCCATGATGGCATCAGTAGCCACTGATGTCCCTTTCCAAACCCCGTCGTGGCTGCTGGTTGTTTTGTTGGGGGAATATCCCAATCCGCTACTTGTTCATTTGTATCTCGGTATCACTGGCCACCGCCTCCCCAACCCCTTCCCTACTCGCTTGCTGTTTGTGGGGAAAACCCCCTAGACCGCCACATCTTTCTGCACCCCATCCCTTCCTGAACTGCTGCCTCCTCCTGGACATCCCTCTCCCGGACTACTGCAGGAATAACCTCAGGGCAGCATGGTCCTTTCGGTGTCATGATGTGCTAGCCTTTTGATCACTGCAGCAGATTCTTCCTTCATGCTGTCCGCACTCCCCCACAGAATGTCCTAGCAGGTAAGATGGTTCCGCGGGTGACACCGGCACCCATAGTGGCTCCTGCTCTCCGCTCATGAAGCCTGCATTTTGAATCCCATAGCTGTTCCTTCAGGGGACAAGCTTGAGAGCGCCGGGTTCGGAGGTAAGCCGGGGTGGTGACTGCTGGTCTTTTAGTTGAATGGTGTTCAAGAACCTATCTATATACCGGACACCATCAAAATGCATAGTGTGACGGTTATGCGATTGAAGCTTTTACCCATTTGCCAATTGCCTGCCAAGAAAGCCCTCCATATTATGCCAGCCCTTATCCTAACCAATTTTTCTTGTCACAATTCCTTAGCAGCCCAGTGAAGATGAAGCATTCACTTTCAATAAAGCCCTCCAATATGTGGTGCCCTCAAACCAGTTTGTCCTCGTGTTAGATTTTGATTTTTGTAACAGAAAACTGTGTTAGAAATGCAGGTTTATGTCCCTAACTGCCCCCCAGGTGTACCTGATTTTCTACCTCCTCTCCAAATCAAAACCAATCTCACCTTGAAAGCTCAAACGGAACACAGGAGCTTGGGGATAAAACAGACTGTGTTTGGGCCTTCACTGAAAAGGAAAAAGTATACCTTGAACAGTAAAGTCCATGACTAGAGTAGAAGTGTTCAAGGTAAAGAGCTAGAAGTCAAAATACAACTAGACACGCTTTCTTGTTTGTAAATGTAATTTATTTTTCAATGGGGCCATGCCAGTACACTCACTCTCCTCTGGCCAGAACTCCCTATGGTCCCAGGAACTTCACTTTCTGGCAAGACACATAAGGCTAGCAGGTGGGGAGACTACACAACAGGCGACTCGACCTGGTAGGGGAGTGAGCGGGCCTAAAGAAATGCCAATCACTACATGTTTGGTCACCTCATTTGTTGATTTTGTCACAAAGTCATCACCTTTGGCATGTAGTGATGCAGGTTCATACCGACACTTGTGGTGTTACCAAGAGAACTGCTAACAGAACTAGTCTGGTGTTGCTCGGCTCACCTCAGAGAGGCAGTGCTTTGCCAGGTATGGTGGCAGTGCCCCCAATTAAATAAGTGAAAGCAATGCAAGCACTGCAGTTTGGAAAAACACACAGTCCCTCAAACATCCACAGGTATTGGAAAACTGCAATCCAGTGCATTGTTTTCAATCAGTTTGTAATGGCACAGACAGCCGGAGATTTCACCAAGATTTGGAAGATGCTCGAGAGGGGATCAATCTCCCAAGATTCACCACTGCTCCTTGATGTTGAAGCATCTTTTTAGTATCTACATTCATCCTTTGGAAGTGCCTGTTAGCTCTTGTGGGCTCATCTGTATATATCTGCAGCTGGCACCCAGGCCATTGAAAGTTTGCACGCGGTGCACACATTTTGTGATTGAAATGTGTCTGTGGAAGTGTGTGCATGAAGGGGTTTCTGTGTGAAACATGCACATTGTGAATTAAATGTGTGCGGACCTGGGGAGAGTTTGAATAAGTGTATACATAAATGTTCTTGGCATGCAGGCACACATTGTGGACGCCACCATGAATGTCCCACTAATGTCCCCGTCTGCCTCTTGATTGGCTGCCTGGTTCATTCAGAGTCTTACAGGGCACCAGGCACCCCTAATCCAGTCTACCCCTGCACTTGGTCTCCCATGCACCCACCCCAGGCCCCTTGCCCACACTAGCCTGGCTGGTCCTGCACCCGTGTAGCCCTTCCAACCCATTACCTTGCACTTAACTTGTGGCCCCCCCCCCCCCCCCCGCACACTCTGTTTTCCCCAGGCTCTGTCCACCTGCCTCCCCCAGCACTCGCTTTTCTCACGGGCCCTTCCGCCCTGACCGGCAGACCCTCCACCCCAACTTCCCCATCACTTCTCTTACTGCGTTTGCACGATCCGAAGGTCACAACGCCTAGTAGGATAGTTTTATTTTGTACTCCCTGTTCCCCCACCGTATTGTCTTGTTGCGCCTCAAAACACTTGTGTATAGGCGCACTGCACTATAAATACATTAGTAAAATAAAGAGATTTGCATTGGCTACACAGGGGCATAATTCAACACAGTGAGCATGAAAGTGTTCTGCGGGGCATTACTGACATATTTTAGACCAGCATCCGTGTTTTATAGCAGCAATACTGCTGTATATGTGGGCACATTCAAAATGAAAAAGTACCCCTATTTTAAATAACTACTAGTACAAACCAGGCTACGCAACATTCTAAAGCATAAAAGACATTCCTTAGGGAAAACTGTCTACACTGCATGTTTTCTTTTTTAAATTTCATTGAATGGATCAACAAACAATCTTTAATCTATTTTCGATACATATTTCATCATGTGAATCAATACACATGAAAATATACGTTCAAATAGTCAGGGATTTTGGAGGAACATGAAATACAATTCCATTAATGGATTGGACTACTTTTTTGTAAAATCATTTTTTTGCAAACTTGTTTTACTTTATTAGCCCACCATTCAGGAGTTTGAGGTGGTCATGAAGCCTTCAATTGAAGCCACTATGCACATTTCGTTTTTATAAGAAAAAAAGACTGTCTTCACAGAATCCCCGAGAAACTGAACAGGGACATGGATGAATTGATGTTCCTGAAGCAGGCAGAGTGACAAAATAATGACACAATCCCTGAAACATAAGCTTACCAAAAGAAGCAAAACACCATATGTGAAATAGTGAGGTTATAAAATTGGAACACCGTAAACAACTATGTGTTGAGTTCTTTTGCATTGATCTGGTTTCATAATCGACTATTTCAAGGTTTCCTCTGACTGACCAAGGGAAGGTTACATATAATGTAGATATTGTGTTATATGTCTTTTTGAATTTTTTAATGTGTTCTATGTACTGTCTCTCATGCTGAAATGGAATTTGCATCAGATATACAGTATAGTAAAGATTATATTTTGTAGAAGAGTTATTTAATGACAGTTGTCCATCAAAAATGTGTACACAGGCTCGCATAAGGAATGTCATTTGTGATATATATGAACAAAGGCAGCTTGAAAAAGGTATTTTACTGGGTGATGCTGGAATACATTGTGGAGCAAGGCATCATGCATAACATGTGCTTCATTATGGCAGTGCTGGCATATATTGTGGGCACCATCATGAGTGTTTTATAATGCTGATACTGGCAAATATCTGGGCACAGGCAGCTTGAACACATTTTACAGGACCATTATTTCATACATTGTGGATCAAAGCATCATCAACATGTGTTTTACTGTCGCAGTATTAGCATATATCTTGTAGACCACCATGAAAATTCTACAGTGGGAAAGCTGGCCTATATTGGGGGCACATACTTCATGAACATGTTGTACAATGCTCTCCTGTACTTTGTGGGCGTCTTGGTATGCATATCCATATTTGTAATGTTACCCTAATGTACCGATGGTATGGCTTTCTGCCAAGTCTTTTTTGAGAATATGCTGCTGTAAAATACACCATTGGAATGCATTTTGTTAAATATTTTCTTGGGGGAAGGATCCTGTCGAATCCCACTACATTTGTTGGTGGTCCCTTCCTGCGCTCAGTTGCTCGAACCAATTTGCCAGAAATTGTAACATACGTCGAATTATTTAAAAAAGCAATTGGCTGCCCTGACCTGGAATCATTTACTAAACAAGTGGCCCTTCAGGACCTACCACCGCCTGCACCAACATTTGTCTCTCACACTGGCAAGGAGCATTTGCCCTCCCCTTCCCCCCGAGATGTTTTACACGTGCATCCACAACATAGTCACAAGGAGATACGATGGCTGTAAATAAAACACATTGCAACATCATGAAGTGCATTTCAAAGCCACTTTACAGAGGTTTGCAGGCAGGACATCCACCACATCACTAAAACAGAACATGTTAAGATATTATTAATTTTAAGCATACTCACCATATTAAGAAAACACATCAAGTATTTCAGTATAGCATAGTTGTGTGCGGGAATTTTGTATAGTATTTCCTTACAATAGGTTGCTCTTAAAATACTTTCCACACCTGCAATCAAAAGATCACCTTTTAACTTGCTCAATACAAAGATAACGGAATGCTCAAGAATCCCAGAGTTAATGTATAATAACTATATAGAACATATTCAAATAATGATGTCCAATGTATTAGGATTATACTCGCCAAAAGAATACAGGAGGTACAGGGAATACCCACACCTGCAAGATTTTAGAAGAAACCCAATAAAGGTAAGCATCTATCAGAAAAGCAGATTGCTTACCTTTGGTAATGTGCTGTCTGCTGGATTAGGCGTCCTTTGCACAGATTCCACAACTTAGAAATAACCTGCCTTTGGAATTTTCTTTGGCCATCAAGTGATGCCCTCCAAATACGCTTCAGGGTCATTGGTGCCCATGACTCAATGGTATTGCATGGGTCATATATATTGAGCAGGTTGCACCCCATGACCTCAGTTCGACCCAATTTTCCCTGAACTCAGCTGCTGAGGAACTGCTCAACTACAAAAGGTTGGGTGGTACCCACGTAGAGGTGTAAGGTTACAAAGGCAATGAGGAATCTTTGGCATGAAGCACTAATTCATCAGATGGATTCTTTCCTTCGACAGATTCCCCCATCATATAAAGACACCCAAAGCAGTACAGAACCTGAAGGCTGGAGCAGAGCAAGGAACCTTCACCGATATGAGGAATCGTTTGAGCACAGTTTGACCAAAGGGTTTGTCTTGTCCCAACAGGTAGTCCAGGCAGTAATGATTGATTAACGTTTTCAAAGTAGCCAATGTAGTCCGCTGACCGATGAACACAATAAGGACACCCATCTGCAAAGTAGAAGAAGCAGTCAGGCCCAGAGTAGAAAGCGCCCCAAGATCTTCTGGAACCTCCTTGTTGGCCAGATTATAGCATTCAGAAATGCAAAAGGACAATCCACCATGACATGGTCTGCCTGATAACGGGCCCGTCACGCAAAACACTAGCAAAACTGATAAACAGGCGGTCATCTTTTCGGATGCCCCTTGTCCGAGACATAGTAGCTGAGCACCTCCTTGGGATCCAGGTGCTGAAATCCCTCCACCATCTTAGATGGATGAGGAAGATGGTAGAAGACTGGAAGATGAATCATACTAGACAGGTGAACGTCCAACACAATCTTGGGGAAAAAGGACTGCCTCACTCTTAATTTCACACTTGCCTTGAAGAAAGCATTGCCACCACCAGATGGAAGGGGACCCAGGCTTGGACAGAAGATCTGTAAGGGTAAAGAGCTCCATTTTACACAGGCAGGACAGTTGGTACCAAGAAGCTTGTGACTTCCTTGGTATGTGCTCCTTGAAGGAGGTGTGTCTGTTGATGTAGAACACAAGACACTTGGTGCAGGTGGGTCAGCTGAGGTCTGAAGCCCTCTAGGTTCATAGCAGAGAGACAGAACTGTATACTAGGGTGGTTAGTGTTGTTGGCCAGCAGTAGCAATTTGGACTTGGAGGGGTTGAGATTTAGGCAAGTATTGGACATCCAGGCTGGATCCATGTGAGGAAGGCCTTGAGCCTTTGGATTTCTTTGATGGAGGATAGCTTGAGATAGAGCTGTGCATCACCTGCATACTGGTGGCTGTGGCTATTGTGTGGAGCTAGGAGGGCTCCAAGCAGTTTTATGTAAATGTTGAAATTAAAGGAGGAGATGTTGGATCCTTGTGGGACTCCACAGGTGATGGGTAGAATTGGTGACCTGGAGGAATCCACTTGCGCAAACTATTGCTAGCAAGGTAGGATTTTAACCAGCTGAGGACTGTCTCACGATCCCCATGTGGCGATGGCGAGTGTATTACGAATGGTCCAGCCAGTTTAACGGAATTGGAGAGCTGTGATGGAAGGTGGGCAGGGTGGTGGTGATGAGGCTGAGGTTATTACCTTTCCTGTGCATTCAGTCATTTGTGTGCTGTGCAAGTTTCAGAGTATCAAGAACGCAGTGAGAACTTCCTCACGGATTTGGTTGCTGGGCTGCCAGGGATGTTGAAGTCACAGAGGAAGATGTCGGCATACGTGAGAGACATAGTGGTGACCAAGTCTATGAAGTGTCTGATGGAGTTATTGGGCTTTAGTAGATTAGGTGGAATGTGACTGTGTCCATTTGAGACAGCAGGAAGTGACAGGAGAGGTTTTCAAAAGAGCAGATGGTGGCAACGCCAAGTTGGGTGCATGGCCATGATGCCTTGTAAATGATGGTGAGGCATCCATCCATCTAGTTTGGAATGGTATCCTTCTACAATGCTGAAGCCATTGTGGATGAGGGCATCTAGGATGTGGGTGGAAGTGGGCGTCATCCAGATCTCGGTAATGAGAATCATCCACGTCACTGAGGGGATGTTGGACTGGAGCAGTTTTGGTGTAGTGTTGGATGTGGGAAGCTCTATGGTAACGTGGATGGGGTTGCTCCAATGTGGGGACCATTATGTTGTGGGTGAGCAGCGTGGTTGATGATCAGTGGTGATGGGCTGTTGGGAGGTAGAGGGGGCAACACATTTTCAAGGGAACCTGATGTTTGAAAGACAAGGGTTCTGGACTTGGGTCCTTTCTGGTTCTAAAAAGCACTTAACTGTACTCACAAAGCATCCCCACAGTATAGCCAGCGCTCCTTACCTCCTTCCGCCTGGGCTCCTGTTCCACCCCACCCCACCTGACCAATGTAAGGTAGGGATGGTATCAAAGTAAGAGACACAAGGGACCACAGTTCAAGAGTGTTTATTGAACTTTATCAAGGGGTTGATAAACACCTATCTAAACCTAAATCTAAGATGGGAAGTAGCTACGACCATAATAATTCAGTCCTAGTGGAGTTTCGTAAAAAATAAAAGGGCCTATACGAAAAAAACCTATTGCCAATCCTTACCACTAAGTTACAAATAGTGTGGGGTAATAATGAAAAAGAAAGAAGTATTCACAAAATGATAAGTCAGGATATTCAGGCCGTTTGCCTCCCTTCCCCACGTTTTCAGCACGGGACAAGGCGGGTCCCTCGAGCATAGCACACTCAAGGGCTTCTTCAGCACAAGGACACAGTTCCTTTATAAGCATAAGGGCCTTCTATGTCCAAGTCTCTTAAGTCATCAAAAGTCTCTTGCTTCAGAGGGCCTGATGTATCAAACAAAACGAAAAGTTATTTTCCAAGTAGGGGGATTCACTTACACCCTGGATCCCCCTCAGCCGGGTTCAAATCCCTTTTTATACCACAAGCTTTTCTCAGGTGACTCACAGTTCACTCTGGATCCCCCTCAGTCGGGCTCAGATGCCCTTTTTTCACAATTAATTTCTCTCAGACGGGCTCCGACCAATAACAGTTCGTATATCTTTTCTCAGGTGACTCACGGTTCACCTCGGATCCCCCTCCATCTGACTCAGATTCCCCTTTCCACAATTTAGTCTTCCTCAGCTGGGCTAGGACCAATTACAGTTCGTATACCTATCGAATACTTTCGAATGTGCACAGAGTTTGGTTTGACCCATTCCAGGACCACTTCGATATCACAGTCCACAATTTGACACTCTCAGTTGGATATCTAACAGAGTCCTTCAAATGAGCACCCACATGGTGCCGGACCACTCTGTATGCAGTATCTTTGGTTTCAAAGGTTCACTCATTGGATATTCAATTCCATTTGCATCGCTCATCACATATGCCTTACGCTCGGGTCTTTGCAGATTTCTTCATATAATGTTGCTGCTTCCAACCTTGTTTCTAACACAGACCGGTCTGCTATCAGTCTACCAACTCACCGGCTGTGCTGGCTTTACTGGAGTGGCTATGTTGTTGGAGTCAAGGACAGTGCCACAGCGGCAATCACTCCTCCCCACCTCAGCTATCGATGCAGGAGAGGCCCGGGTACCTTCGACACACAATGCACCTTTCTCCAGACTTAATTCCTAGTCTTAGGTTTCTTATTCTTGAGGGCTTGTGAAAGTAGCAGTTTCCTTCCTCTGAAAAAGCCAAGGGCAATCCCTGTCTTGCAACCCTGTCTGGTCTTGCCGTCTTTCTCCTCGTATTAAACTGCCATCTTGGAACTGCTGCTTATTCATGCGTTTTGTCTTGCTCACAGTGTGGTTTCGTTTTCCCCCTTTTATCCATGTGGGGAAGTGTGATGGAAGTCAGGTGTGTGCAATTATCAGTAATTGCCTGACCCTTGTGTTGGGACACGTCAGACATACGGCTCAGGTTTTAGTCTGTTTTCTCACACAGTGAGCTGTCCGTGAAACAGTGTTCCTAGGTATCCTACCTGGTAGTATGGGGAAAAGGTCTTACAAGGAAGGGGATACCGCATCTCACCCTCCAGTGTCCCACTTTCACTCCCTGAAGGCCCCTCATCCAGATGTTCCTCCCGCACTGGTCCACCCCAAGCAACAGGATCCAAAAGCGATGGCCGTGTCCTGGCCACCTCGATGACAGATCCACAGAGACTGGAGAGTGAGACACCTTCAGGTTTCTCACAACAAACACCAGTCATTCTCCAGTTTGGTGGCTGGGATTTTAAAACCGAGCATATGCCCTTCTAAACTCTTCCACAGCACCCATGTTTCTCACTGCTCACATGTTCCTCCCGGCCAATCTCTGGATAATGTATCTATCTGGGGTTGGGACATATTATAGAAGGTTTTTAACCATGCACCCTTTTGAATCTCCATTTGTGGGGTGGTAGCCATGTGGCCAGCCTGCACGTGTTCTTGTGAAATGTCGGGCAACACTATAACAAACCTCAACCACCCTACCACCTTAAAAGGCATAACATTGAATATACTTGTCATCTCGTCATTTGCTACAACTTGTGATATATTATAGGGGGTCAGTTGCCGCATTATAGTTAAGGTGAAATCTATGAGCCATAGGAAATCCATAAATTCTATTGCTAATAACTTTTGATTTGGAGGACAGATTTGGATAACGTTTTCTAAATGAAAAGTTAAATCATTGACCATCCCATCTCCCCCCCCCCTCAAGCTGTGACATTTTGGAAAAGATTCATTAAAAATGAAAAAAGTTATTAAGAAACCAAAAAAATGCTATTTTTGGCCTACTCCCATTCATTTTCCCATAGAGAGTTTTTGGTCGGCCGATGTGCAGAAAACACTGGACGGATTTGTACCAAATAAACAACGTGGGCAGGAAGCATTGACTATTTCCGGGACTGGTTTCGGGTAATCCATTAAGTAATTTTTAAAATATTCGACGGGCAAGAGGGTGTCACCTGCTCCCAAATAAATGGCGATTTCTCTCATGGTGCTTTGCAGTGGAAAGGCTTTACAGAAATGAAAAACTGCACTTTTTTCCCAAAATTCGATTGCAAATAACCTTTGACTTGTGGGATGGATGGATTTGGGTCAACATTATCTAAACAAAAGTGATGTCATTTATATCATTAGTGATGTAATCTGTGATATCATTCTTGTGGTCACAGTCTGCGCAACAGGTGGTGCAAAGTTAAGGTGGACCTGCTTGAAATGCGAGCGCTGAATTTCATGGATTTTGTTGCGTTAAATCTAATCACCTTAACTCTCTCTAAACCAAGGTTTTTATATATTACAGGGCCTGCGATAGCTGTAGATATGGGTAAGTTGCTCAACTCCTAGAAAGAACACTTTTTGGGGCAGTTTATAACTTTGGTCCCCGAAGTATATGGCCCCCTCAGAATGATTTTGTGAAGTTTGGTGCGGTTTCGTCCGGGGGTGGGGGGGCAAAGTTATAGACTGTGTTCCAAAATGTTTAAAATCCTCAGATATATGGAAATCATGAAACGGAAATAAATTGTGCTCATGCCTACAGCGAAACCGCTGGACGGATTTTCACCAAACGTGCACGAAGAGCAGTGGCTTGGTCCCAAAAGCGTGCATTCATAAATTTGGTGTAAATCCATCCAGTAGCTTTTTAAAAAAATTGCCAAAAATTAAGTACAAAAATAAATGTGTGATATCTGGGTCTGCTCCGCAGAGTCATTTCTTGATTCAGAGTCTGCGGACGCCTCTGGGCCAATGACGGAATGATTGGCGTCCACGGGCATCGACGCACGCCTATTGGTTGTTCGAAAATGTGAGCTGCGTCAGATTTTTTTAAACAGTTGCCCTGTTGGATCTGCAGACAGCTGCTGTAGTCCACGCACAGCGCAGAGAGGAAAACGTCTGGAAAACACATTTTGGGTTAATTGGTGACTGAAAGAGGGCCTGTTGAGGGTGGGGGAGTGGAATAAAGTTGATATGTAGCTGCTTTTATGGGTGAAAAAAAAGGTGATCAGGTGCCGCTGAGTCCACAGTCAATTTTAGTGTCCGTGGACGTCATTTGAATTGCAGGGGGTTCTAGGTAAGTCTTGTTATTTGAAGGTGTATTTACATACTTGTTATATGGTTTAATTATATTGTGGTGGTTGTGGCCAGTAGCCAGATTCTTGGGGGCAGAGACCAGGCGTATAGTGATTTTAGCTACTGTGGGGGGAGTATACAGTATTTGTAATATGGTGAAATTATATCATTGAAGTGTATATGGTATTTATGATTTTAGTAAATTGGGGATAGTGCTTATGGAATATGTATTTGTTTCTTCGTGAAAATAATAAATAGGATAATACTTTGTATGGATACTTAGTTGCATATGGTAATAAAGCTAGAATCTCTGGTTCTTTTTCTGTGGAAAAAACAGTTATCATTTGTTAAGCAAGATAGTTTTTCAATTGCATATAATGTTACATATGGATTTACTTTTTTGACCCTTATAAATAGTACATTCTATGTACTATGTTAGGAACAACATTAGTTAGTACTACACTGTTATTGTATTGACATGAAATAATCATTGGGGGAAAAATCAACAGTGGATTTAAAAAAAAACTATCCATTTACATAGTTTTAAAGAATGTACATTTTACAGAATAGTTGTGTGTGGCAGCGTGGACTTTACAAGATGTTTTGCAGTAAGAATAACTGATGACATATTTGAATTTTATTACAATAAAGGGTGTTTTAATGTAGTTAGATACCCGTTGGCGTATTCTGTTTATTGTATTATACTTTAATATACTTTAATGAGTACATTTGGGGTGAAGGCATATTAAGTGGGTATTTTTTAGATTTGGTGGTAACATTGCCATACTGTAATTTTATTGGATTTTACAAGAAGTATTGCAGGACAAGAACTGTCATGGCATATTTGAAGTGTATAGCAATGAGGGGTATTTTTGAAGTAGTTAGATACCCATTGGTGTATTGTGTTTATTTTGCTATACTTTACAGACTACATTTGAGTTGAAGGAATGTTAAGTAGGTATTTTTTAGACTTGCTGGTAACCTATGGTTTGGAGTAACAGACGTGTCATTACATTCAAACCAACCATTTCTTTTTTTGACATATGCAGTATATGGCCTGAAGTGGTTGCAGCACCAGTGTGGCAGATTATGACCAATGTTGTGAAGGTTTTCTTGCCAAGAGATACTTGGTCGTGTGTGAAGTTAGTAAGCTTACAGTTGTTTTTGGTACCATCTGCATTGTGCCTTAAAAGCATTAGTATCACATATTGGCCATGTGAGTTTATTTGTATGCTGGAACGATTGTCTGAATTATAAAAAGGGCATAATATGCGATGATTTGCATTCTGCAGAAGCAGGTGAGATGGCATGGATTCACAATTTGGTATGTATACATACACAAATCGTTCATTTGGGATGTGCTCTTGTGAAACATGGTTGCAGAGAGTGCATGTATGTTTCTACGAGTATGAAATCTGAAAGATTTCATTTATAGGGATGTCTTTGGTTTCTAGTACTTGTAGTAAGTACATTATGAATTATTTGGATCTTCCTGTCTGTGTATGATGAATTTTACCATTTGTGTACAGTAGTCCAGTTCTTGCCTTATACCTGAGACACTAAGTCCTGTCAGGGTTATTTGTGGCATGTATATGAAGGACTAGCATTTGCAAACAGAACTGGTCTGAGACACTTAAGTAAATGTTGTGAACAATTGGTGGTATTTGGAAGAGAAGACAGATTGCTACATTTGCATAGAAATGTACTCCAGTTGTGTTGCTGAATTTAAATGGACCAGAGAGTTATGCCTCTGTATCCTTTGATGGGCGTGAAGTTCCTTTTTGAGAAGAGACATTTGTCTCTTTGTCTTCTGATGGATGTGAAGTTGTTTTTGCACTAAACAGTTTTGTGGTTGTACTTTTTGATGGAGCAGCAGTTTTTTGTTTCTTTAGCGGTATTGCTGGAAGATCCGCAATAGATTCTTTTTGTATTAGTTTTCTTTTTGAATGTTTTCTTTTTTTGAGGTACAGGGTACATATCTAGATGGGGGTGTACAGTGCACTTAGCCATTTGTAATATAGGATGCAAGGAATGTCAGCGTTGTATCAGAGATAACTAGGAATAGACCAGCGAGTGTACACAGATGTGAAAGTGCTATGGAACTCAAATTCTTTAAAGACTGTGCTGCCAATGTCAATCAATGCGTGATCTAAGGTTATACCTTTGCGATTTGTGAATAGTGACAGCCTATGCAAGACAGAGATAATTGTTCTCTACATATGTGTATGTATTTGAAAAGAAGGAAATGTGCTATTGTGCGGCCTATTTTTTTTACTTCTGCAAGTTTGTCAAAGTGTGTGTTGACAAACTAAATGTTGTTATGTGGCTATGTTTGGAAGCCACAACTGTACCAATTGGTCTATTGACTAAACCTTGTTCTATGTCAAGTTTATGTTTTAGATTACTTTACAGTTTAGACAGAGTTAATACTTTCTCTAATCCAGCTATGTTGGAGATACATTTTTCTAAGCTATTTAGTCGTACTGTTGCTTGTTGACACATAGTTTGTCTGTGGAGCTGGTATGCAGTGTGGGTTGCATTTAGTTTTTCAACATTGTATCGTTGAATTGACTACAGCTTGCAAGGGTTGGCATTAAGGACATGCATTTTATATTTTGTTGAGTTAATTTTTCCATGACACCAGGAGCAGATGCTTTTTGTCCATATAGCTCATGGATTAGTCTAGTATTTCAGATGGATTTTGAATCTTTAGTAAACAGACCAGTTCTAATGCTTTTTAGACTGTTAGCATAGGTGACATCTGGAAAATAGGTTGACCTTTTCTACTGTGAACTATAGGAGGTCTCCGAAAACAATTACGCATTTTCCTCCAAACAGTTCTCCGTAGTCGGTTTTTAGGATTTCTTGCCTTCTGAGATGAATTGAAGCCAACATGAAGTTGGAAACCATGCTTACTTCATCTATCAGGAGCACTTACATTTTTAGAATTCTGTGCACTTCAGCAGAAGCTTCTGCTACTGAAGTGCACAGAATTTGTAGCATTCCAATTTGTTTAGATGTTTTACTGGGAGGAGCAGTAGTCGATGTAAAGTTACATTTTGTAGAAATTTGCTGATTATTTTAATTAAGAACGTTTTACAAGAACGAGCTTCGCCACTGACATGCAGGAGCAGAGGTTTATAATTTCTACAGCTACAAGTTTTGGTTCCATGTTTAAAACCATGTTCAATTTCTTTAGTGACGTCAAGATAAATGGTGAGTTGTTAATTCTTGAGCTGTGATTTGAGCACTGACAAGTCTTCTTCAAATTGTATAGATTGATACGTGGTATTTTCTACCTATTTCTGCTTCATTTAGATTGAGTGGTTCTTGGCTTCCTGTAAGGGAAGGTTGACTGCCCTTAGGAGTGTCTTTATGTAGTAGTGCTTCAATGTCTTCCTCTTTGTTTGTATTGTTTGAAATTGACAATTTCTATACTGCTTTCATTTGCTTTGAATGCAGCTTCAAATGAGACATGGTCTCCTAATAATTATTCTTCTTTTCTTCAAGGTTTAAAAAGTTGTAGCAGGGCCATGTAATTAAGTTTTCTATGTTGATGAGATTTGAATGATAACTTTCTATCATTAATTAGGCTGGGTTTGGTAAGTTTTACGAGGCTTCCTTCACAAGCGGAGACTGAATATTTGCACGTTGTCTCCTCTGGTGTGAAATTATTTTTGTATGAGTAATTTTGGGCTATGTCATACAGGCACATGTTTTACAAAACAGTACTTCTGTTTGGGTAGTATGTGTCAATTTTTTATTTATTTATTGTGTTTCAGCCAATGCTATTTGACGTTTTACACACATACTAAAAGATAAAAAAGTACAACAACAGTTCCACTATTTACATTTAAAGGAAAAATAAAAATTCCCAACAATCAATCATCGGATTTCAATACAGAAAGATACAGTAAATCACTCTGTTTTCCATTTCATTTCAAAAGTGCTAGGTTATGCATAAATGATATTACTTCTGCAGTCAGAAGGCTTTCATGCCCTGACCGCAGATGATCCCAGAAATCCTGCATCTCCAAACACTCCTCCCTAACCACAAATCTCGAGAACTTAGATACTCTCTGCATATGAGTACCCTAGTGTTTCCACGTGCCCAAGATCACAAAGTTCACATTTGTTTTCACTATACATATCTTTATGTCTGGAGTAGAGTACTCCCCTCATCGGTAAAAGATTGAGTCTGAATCTCAGGAAGTCATTACGACTTCTAACATTCGGAAAACGTGTTAGATAGGTGGGCAAAATGCCTTGAGGTTTATAATAATCAAGGTTGGAATTCGACAACTTTTTGGACCTCATATTCTCAATCGTTTCTATACAGTATGTGACAATTAAATGTTTTTTTTTAAATGTCCTAGCTGTTGGGATCACTTGTGGCTATTGTTTCTATCTCTTGGTAGGATTTTAGTACTCTTTTTCAGGATGAAGCTTGGCCAAGATTTAGCCAGACAATGTGGTTAGATTTGCCATATAAGGCTGTACCTGTTAAAAGATGTGCAATTTTTTTTTTTACAGTATTTTGTCAGATGATATGTCATCCCACAGGTCTTTTAGCTCAGTTTTTTCAGCTTTGATGAGACAGGCTGTGACATAGCTTGCAACTGTAGTGGAATCCGCTGCAATGTACTGTATGTCTAGATTTGCATTCCACAAGAGGGCAATGATTGCAGTGTAATCATTGATGTAATTGGATGCTTCGTCCCTTTTGAAGTTGCATGTGTTTTTAGGGAATTTGCCTTTTACACTGTGTCTAACAGAAGACATCAAGCTATTTACTTGTCCTTTTGCGCTAACTGTTCTAGGGAAACCAAATATTTGGCATAGTATATATCTTTGTTTTTATATCTACGTCGGCAGCATTTGCCACACTTATGTTTTTGGAAGTGTAAGGTTTGTGTACATATGTCAAGTGTGGTTCCTGAAGGGATGTTGCAGGTAATGTATTTTTCAATAAACTGTAAATCAGTGGCATCACTGTCATGGCCAAATCTGAGAGCATCTTTTATCAATTAAAGCAGGTGGATTGGAGCAAATACTAAGTGGTTGCAAATCACCAGATGGGAATTACTGCAAACCATCAACTCGACAATAAAAGGATTCAACGCAATCAAGGAAAAGTTAAGAGCAATCCGACTGATGACTCTACAGAACAGATATGTGCTTGACATGATCACAGCGATGGATGGAGGAGTTTGTGCAAAAATTGGAGAATCATGTTGCACATTTTTTACCCTCTCATGACGAAGAAAATGGAACCTTAACAGAAGCCATAGAGATGCTAACGAAGTTACAGAACCAGATGATCGATGAAACTGACAAAGTTGATGACGACAGTTGGTTTGGAACACTTTTCTCATGGGTCCCACAATGGATGGCAGACATATTCAAGTTCCTGGGAGACCTGCTATTGATGATACTATTAGGATTTTGTGTTATCAAGATAATTATCTCACAATGCCAGAAAACTGCAAAGAAAGCCATTGGGATGAAGATCATGATAGATGTCAAACCAGGTTGGAAGCCCAGAGACCTGACTGATGAAGAAATAAGAAACTTTGTGAAGGCTTGCAAATTTGCACCAGAAGGAACAACATTTGTGTATCCCAGGAAACGAAGAAAGTACGAAGGAAAATGGATTTATTGTAGCCCAAATGGACAATGCCAGCTAATGACCTGGAACAAAGACAAACATGTAAAAACAGCAGGAGGTTTGAAAGGAGTGATAAAAATCTGGACTCCAAAGAGACACTCCTTCGCACCATCATGCACAAACCCAGAAGATGGAGAAATGAATACAGAAGAACAAAGTAAGGTGAATACAAAGGAGGAAGCAGAAGTGGTTGATGAACCGACCAGAGGGGGGAGTGTAGAGGAGGTCCCAGATATGGCCTGCACTCCAGCCACCCATTTTGAAATACCAGCAACATACTTGCTGAGATATGTGACGTATGAGGAGCAAATAAATCAACAGAGAGCCACATTGGGGCTCTGCCCCGTGCCCATCAGAAGAGAAATACTTGTTGAAGTGCCAATAACCAGACAACCATGGGCAGCACAGTACCCATTGAGACAACCGTACCAACAGCTGACACGACATGAAGACTACTTTCAGACAGTCCCAGAAGAGACCCAAAGGGCCTTAATCGAAGGCGAATGGTGACGTCACGAGGGCCCAGGCAGACGTATAGATGAACAAACAACAACCAAAAGATACCACACGAAACACCATGAATACAGGCAGCACAGACATAGAAGTTAAGACTATGTCAAAATATAAAGAAACGCAACCATAAAGCAGGATGTAAATATGCAACATGCTAACGCCTGTACATAGGCGGTATCAGGTAATATAATCGCGGCAAAAATTTCGCGGTAAAAAATATTGCGGCAAAAATGCCCCCGTTTGACCCGGTAAAAGAGTGCCCCACTATACCATTTAAGGGGAGCGGGGGTTGTGGGGTGTCCCCCACTCCCCTTAAATGGTATAATGGGTCTGGGGGTTGCGGGGGTGTCCCCCGCATTTTTTACATGGAATGCGGCGCAAAAACAGTGCCATTTTTACCACGATATTTTGTTACCACGGCAATTTTTGCCGCGATTAGATCACATGGAACCACATAGGCTTGTAACGCAAGAAGCTAAGAAAACAGTACGGCTTGCTATGCTTAGTAGAAGAATAGAGCGGCAAGCACCAACTATATACATATATATATCTACCTCAATGAAGCACATTATACAAGTGCAGTCCACTTTACATGAATGCAGAATTAAGCCCAGGATGGTAGGGGTCAAACTGCCCAGGATTCATATACCAGCACAAAGCCAGACGAAAGAGCGGAATCGAAACTTAGCAAGAAGTAGCTCATGCCTAGGAATTCGAGGTCAACCCAAGGAAGGGAGGAGAGCGGCAACTCCAAAGAATCGAAACGTAAGAACATAGCAGCCTGCCGTGAAGGTCGAGATAAAGAGGCCCAGGTAGGTGGCGAGGCCGAAGAGAGAATCAAACACACAAATAGATGGAAAATTAAGCAGCTTCACGGTGTACTGACACATCAACAGCAAAGCGCGAAGAGGTACCAACGTCTGATGTCTCCCAAAACCAGAGGATGCCATAACTTTCCCTGATAAGAAGCTACAGTTTTGAGGCCATCCTCAGCCAACTAAATGACACATAGCCCTAAAGTACTGATTGATGGAAGGGAGGCAGGGTGAATCTTGGGCCATGCTTTATCTGGGTAACCATTCAGTAAGCTGCTAATTAAAGTAGAGATTTATGCCTAGAAGTGTGACCGACCCAATCACAATGAACCAAGTAATCTAGGGTCCTATAGCTAGTAGAACCAATGAGACGTCATACTTGTAGTGACGTCTAGCACGAGTGATGTAGAGGGAGGGGCGTAGACGCCCACCCGATAAGAGTTATCCAATCCTCACACTCCGTTACCATATACAGTTGTAGTACCTATATTTAAGTTACCTTTTCCAACCAATAGACTTGCATGACAAACTTTCGAGTGTTACACGTCAATGATGATGAATATTGCCTATAAAAATTGCTGTTTGATTGACGATTGTGGAAGTTGAAGCGGGACGGGCGATCGCATCACTGATGATTTCCTAATGTTTCCCCTTTTTTTGTACTTGTCATTAAACAGACTTGCCTTTGCCAAACTATTAAGTTGTCCTTATTGATTGGTGTTGGAGTAAGAATCCTGCACCCCATCCTCCTCAAGGTGCAGCTATCTCATCTTAAAGTACTTGAGGGTGAGCTCTGATCCCATGGGCCCGACAGAGGTCGCTCCGCCCTCTCGTACACAGAAGGCTGAACACGACATAAAAATACCATAATTATGGCACATCTAAAAAGAATTAAAATACAGGGCAGCAATGGACTGACCTTTAAGGTATTGCACTTGGTGTATCCTTGAGACATGTCATCCACGTATATCTAGTTGGGCGTTGTAGGAATCTAGATTTTTTTCTATAAGCCTCTGATTCTGTGAGACGGAGAAATATACAGGTACATAGTTTGTGTTGGCACTGTGTATGTTTGAGTTGCATGTAACAGACTTGCGGAGCCAAAGTTAACTGGCAGGGTCTCAACACACCTTACTGGATGGGCCAAGTTGTGCCAACTAAACACACTAAAATGTGAAGTGTGCTTCTAAACTTTGCCAAACCACGGGTGCTGTGAGATAAACAGATATATAGGCACGTTATTTGTGTGTGCACTGTCCATTTACCCAAAAGTAGTACAAGGATTACTGTGCCCATGATAGTAGGCAGCAAAATATTCCTACCTTGCGGTCCACATGCAGCTCACATAGGCTGCACATGGAGGCCAGCAGCACGAGCTGACGGACCGAACTGAGGTCTCTGCAGGCATCCCTGCTTGGAGAGGGTCGGGCCCACAGGGAAGGCCCAGGACAAGAGTGTCTGGCCCTCACAGCTTCAATGGAAGTGCTAGAGGAAGCCTGTAGTACACAGTACCAACAGCAGATGCAACTCTTGAGCCATACCATCTCAGAGGAACAACGTGCATCCCATTAGGTGTTGCATGCGGACCTCCGAGGCTTCATGTTGCAGATGAATTCATCCGAGTCCCACCTGGCTGCTGCCATGGAGGACCAGGCCAGGGCTCTACATGTTCAACCTCCGTTACTACTACCACCTTCGAATTATACACAGGAAGGTGGCCACAGCAGCGACAGCACTCCCAATCCAAGATAGCTGTGCGGTCCATGAACCCATGAAGGGAATGGTTTTTTCAACATCCATGTGGGTGTTGACTTGCACTCTGCCCCCGCCTGCCCCCACCGGTCAAAGGAGGACATTATTTTGCTTTTATTCCCACCCCACTGTCCAGATGTTGGCATGTCATATTTTGATTCGCCCTTTCCTGGTTGTGGTCTTAGTTAATTTTAGTATTGGTTGCCCTTGAGGTGTGCCATTAACTCCTCATGGACCATACATGTGCAGTGGTGTACGTGCAGGCATGCCTAGTGAAGTCATCTAGCATGTTTGCATGGGGGTGCACAGGATGGCATGTGCACGTAATCATAGATTTGTTGTTCCATGGCAGGTGTGTGCTAGGTCAATGATACTGATATTTTCTCCCATGTTGTTCCAGTAATCCGTGATGTGGAGGTGACTGCTGTGCCAGGTGAGATCCTGCACCATTCCAAGTCCACACTCCTCATGCCCTCCACCAGACACTGTCCTTCCTTTGATGAATTAGGAACACACTTACTGGGGAAGGTCAAGTGGCATTTACAACATGCAGACAGAGTAATTGGTAAGCGTTTGCACTGTCTAGCATGTGGGGCATGCTTCATTGTTGGGCATCTTTGCTGCATGTGTCGGTTGTCTTGTACGTCCTTTGCATGCTCACATGGCGGTGTGGTAATTAGATTAGAGCTCATGTCACTGTGTAAGCAACCTATGTGGATACCTCAATGGGCGCACCCACTGTGCTGTGCAGCATCTCATTGTACATTGGAAAACCAGGCCATGGACTCCTTGGTCTGTCATTTTGTTGGTATTCACTCTCTGTGTCACTCTCTCTCCCCCTCTCTCTGGGGTGGTGCACTGTACTCCTGTACAAATCTATTTCTATAATCATTTACCCTGTGCCACCCTGTGTTGCTCCTGCACTCTGTGTTCTATGCATATTTTCTTTCTGTAAACAATTATGATCATGTATGTGCATGTAGTTTGTGCTGTTACTCTGCATTGTATTCCATTTAGGTAAAGCGCCTCACGATGGTGTGCATCGTATGCAATGCAGGTGAGTTCCACGGACAGGTGAGTGCAGGGCATTTGCTGACACTTCGGTGGTGTTTGCATGGGAGCGGGGCACTGTGTGTTCACTCTGGATTTACTTACCTTGGCCTCTGTCACTATTGCTCGAGGGTGGAATTGATCACCCGGGGGTGATTAGAATCTTGGTTATGGTCATTTTAATCAGATGGATTGCTGGGGCCAATGTTCACTGATTTTGATAACTGTGCTTCCTAACTGTGTGTCCGGCTTTCATGGTTATTTGGGAGTGTGTAGCATTTTCAACAGTTTGTGGACTGTGGCAGGTGCAGATGTTTGAGCTGCAGTATGCCTCATTCAACTTTTATGAGGTGGAATGAGTGACACATCAGATTCCTATCAGGGTTTGTGGGATTAGGGACGTTTCTCACATTTGGCGGATCAAATTTATGATTCAACTATTAGTGTGTGCTCACGCATTGTGAATCCACAAACATGTTGCTAAGTCTGCTGGTATGTGGGCTATTTTGTTTTACAGCACATGAGGTTTCATATAGTTTGTGGGTTTTCTTCCTTTTTTTCCAGGCACGTGGCATCATGGTGTATGCAGCTTCTAGTGCAACGCATCTAGGTGCATGGTGTAATGTTGCATCTATTCCAGTGCCACACCACCATTGGTATGCGGTGACAATGAAGTCTGTATTGACCATTTTCTGGTGGTTTAAAGTGTAATTTTACCATTATTTGAATGTTTAGGATTTTATATGTTTGCTTGTTGTTGTTGGCTTATGTCTTCTTTTGACGCTCCATCGGTGTGCAGGAGTACTTTGTGCCATCAAGCTGGGTTCTAGTGGAGGAGCAAGAGGTGAATGGCAGATTTATCAGGAAGACATCCATTATATATTTTCCTAGACCATCTTCACAGTACCTTTGTTATGCGCTCGCACCACATATATGTCTTGATAATAGACGTGACCGATTTAACCAACTACTGAGAGACACTTCATACACAACCCTCCGGACCTTGATGCACCCCGACACTCACCATCATTATTCATTCTCCTCATTCACTCATGTCTCCTCTGAAGTACTCAACCAAGTTGACAAGTACATGAAGGTGTCATCCCTATTGGTGTACAGCTGCTCCTACAGAACCATCATTGCACACTTCTCCTCTCGGTCTAATGCTCTTGCTGATCTATGCATACTCTCCTTTACTGGTGTTCAGTTTCAATCCTCCATCAGGCACTCACTTCTGCACAACATTGCTAATATGACATGTGCACAGCCTTCTTGACCACCAACATATTGGTGAATATCTTGATAGCCTTCCGGGAGAAAATGCTACTCAAGTTGGTCCACAAACAAATATTTGGCAATTATGGCATTCTTGTGGATGTACGTCAACACCAGTGTGCATTGTAGCAGTCCGGAGCATCAGTCACTAGGGTCACATGATGAATGGTGACATGCCTCCATTCATATTGCCCTGCTGTCATCATCCTTGATGTCTCATTTGCTTTTCACATATGATGCATTCCATCCTCATTTTGATGATCCATGAACGCGGACTTGCTGATGTCATTCCTGAAAATAGATTCCATGAAAACTTCATACTGTGTCCTTTCTTCTGAACTACTTCAGCAGCTACCTATGGCATCATGCAGGTGGTCATTCCTTTTACATGCATCTTTGACATATACATTTGCCTGCTGCTATGCATATTTTGAACATTTTCATTATGATGAATGTGTTGGCACACTGGCACCCTTATTCACCATGTCTGTCACACAGCCATACTGAACTGGTGCCCTCAAAATGACCTTGGCTTGTGCGCCATTTACAAATGTGCATGTCCCAATTAACTCCACTACAGCCTACTTCTGCCATTGACTCAGTCCTTCCTACATGTTCTCACTCCCTGCACACTCCTTCCAAGGCAGGAATGTTGCCATTATGTTCAACTACCCCCTTGCATTACTGCCACATATTTGTGTGATTGTGAAGGAGTCCGACTTGCAGGTCTTGATGCACACAGTTAATGTACACTTCCACATCATCACGCAGAGGTGCAATGTTACACGTGCTGTGTTACTCTCCAGGCTACACTACTGCTGCTGCCTATTGCACCAACGACATGCTTCTAATCCATACCCTGTGTAATTATTTTGGGACAAGACTGCAATTATTACGCTTGACGTCAAGGCCAGGGACCACATCTCTCTGCTACCGATTGTCCTCCACGGCTAGACATGGCATACCGCGTCAAGTCATAGGAAGTATTGATTGTGCACTGTGATTTGTGAGGCCTTCTTAATCCCCATCTGCTAATGTTCATTCCTCAATGCTTTCCCTCCAGAGCCATTTCATCATGTTACTCTGACCTTCTTCAGGTGAGGCAGTGATTGATGGAGTTTGTTTCCAGGGGATCTTTATCGTCAGCAGGGGACAACTTCTGGGATACCCATCCTGCCGCACACTGTTTGGGGACTCATTTCCTTACTTTCCATGAACTACCCATATGTTTCATCTTCTACTCTTCCTTCTCTCTCCTTCTTCCCTGCTAAGCAATCCCTCTGCTCCCGAACTCTCTCCATTCCTTTTGTCCTAGCTGCTTGACGACTGTCTGCTTGATGTGACTCAAGGTCTCAACCGCCCAGTCGATCCCAGCAATTTGTGGGGCAGTTACCTCCGTGACCTGGACTAGTGTCATCATCACTGCACTTGGGGAATGACCCGAGAGAGTTTCGTCTTTCTGCGCTTACCCGAGCATCCACTGACTGGTTGCACTTGAACCACCCCATGAACTTGTTATCACCCTCTGAATACCACACACCTCTAAACATCTGTGCACTTGCTCCTTCTGATTGCACAGTGCCTGTCTGTTCCATCCTGTCCTCGGTCACTGCATGATGGCACATTGATGCACTTGTGAAAATATGATGAATCACTGTCCGACAGATTCACTGTTACATCCACTGTTAATAGTATAGCATGCAGTTACTGTTCCTGTCCAGAATATTATAGAACTCTATGAGCGGGTGTTATTTTTGTACTTGTTCCATACATGGTTGAACGCTTTAAGAAACTTTGATTATGTATTGGCCATTTACCTATCTCCTTTGACATTGCATACCATGGCACAGTCTGGTGATAATTCTACAAGACATAGTTGACGGTTACTGTGAGACACAGGCGACTTAATGTCTGTTTTACCATGCTGGTAATGACATACTCCCTCTTCAATGTGTTTCTTTTGGAAACCCACAATTAAATTAGTTTTAGTTATAAGGGATGCACACAAGGTTGCACTTCCAGGGACACATTCTCAGGGTGGTTTGGTGGGCACAGATGATTGGCCCTTTGTCATCATTGAATGGCACCTGGAATGTGCCAGGGCTGTGTGCACTCGACAGGGGTTGGATTTTAGGTGAGAAATGTAGCCACAATATGGGTACGGGCAGCCTCGCCACGTGCCCTTTGACCTGCCATGCGCAAGCGGCATGCACTTTAGGGAAGTGCGCCACCCCATCAAAGTCCTGGACCATGGCCTGCCTTTCTGCAGATGTTCTGGGCATGTAGATGTGCCTGCGGACTGAGGGGTGTGCAGTCATAATTGCCAACACCGGGTGTTGGCAGAGTGACTGTGTGGGCTGTGAAGTGCCGCCAACTATGGCAGTTGTCTGCTGAAATGACAGAGTGACCAATAAATGAAGTACATTGAGCACCTTTTCCAAGGGGCTCAGTGCTTGGGAGCACAGGGTGGGTGATATAAGGTCATCTTCACACTCCGTGACCAGGTCTAATATGATATGAGGTAGAAACCTCTACCTGCCATAGACCTGGTCATCAGGCATCCCAAAACGGCTGGTCCTAGGTAGAATAATCTAGGCCCTCGCCATCCTCCTCCTGTGTTCCACGATCACTGCTGTGACAAACGGTACATTCATTGTAGCTGTATACGTGCATTGGTTGGATTGCACAGGCTTTTTATGCATTTGTTTTTGTGCACGTTGACATTTACGCCAGCTATCGCGTGGCGTATGTGTTTCAGGATTTGCACAGATTTTTCCGAACGCCAGCAAGCCCTGTTCAATTCCATGAATACGTATGGGCGTTACAAAGATTTTACTGTGTTACTTCCCTCGTTACGCCCATATTTTTGATTGCTGTTCCCCATTCCACGAGTTCCGCCCCCTTTTTAGGTGACTGCGCAGACACAGGCGAGCCTTCGCTTGGAGTCTCGCGCAAGGTGTTCCTGGTGTCGCAGTAACGTGTTGGACCAGCAGTGATTCTTCGCAAGTCCCTGGTAAGCCCTGCGCATTGTGTTCCATGAATCGACAAATGGACGTTCCCGTGCAAGTGCCCTATTTTCTGTGAAAATAATTCCATGAATCGGGCCCATAATGTTTTTTTAGATGAGTACATGTTTTAATACATTAGGTAGTTCATGAGAGGTCTCCTGATCACCCATGACATCTTGCTAGCAACATTGTAAACACAACCCCCTGTAGAGACCTTTCAAAAAAATTAATTTCAAATGTGAGGTCATCAGTGATGTCATCGAGGTCATTTGTGATGCCATCTTTGATGCCCTGGGTTGAAAACAAACGGTTAAAAAGGGTATGTTTTTCATTTTTCTGCATTGGTTTTGCCATAGGGAAAAAGTACAAGTTACACTAAAACACAGCCCAAACCATTGCACAGATTTTCCCCAAATAAGAAACGAGTTGGGCACAAACCACTCAAAGGAAATGCTTTGTTGGTTTGGTGTAAATTGTCCAGTAGTTTTTAAAAATTTGGCAGAGAGTGGGGTGTTCCGGCACTCAGAAATGTACATATCTCACAGGATGCATTGCTGCAGCCAAGGCTTTCCATTTCTGAAAAACCACCATACTAAAAATCACAATTAGCAAGAGCAAAAGATCTAGAATCTGTACCTGAAAACTTCCTTAAAAAGTGAAAGGTGGGAGGCGTCGGGTTTTGATGCTCAGGAGTATACTGACAAAGCAAGTACGTATTTTTGAAGTTTTGGGGCCTTGGGACTTTTCCTTGAGCTCTAAGATTTTGATCCTGAACAAACATCAAAAGAAAATAGTAAATATTTGAAAAAGATTAAATAATAGGATGTAGAAGCAAAGGATATAACTGGAGGAAGAAAATTATTTGAAATTGAATTTAGAAAGCAATCCCTGTTTTTTACCTTTAAAAGAAACCGCAGGGATCGATTCCGAAATTCACTTAAAATGTTTAGGGGACTAGTATTACAGGGATTTGGTGCTTTGGAGATGTAGGATTGGCAAATATTGTTTAATGTCCTCATTTTTAGGGAAAATGAAGTGTGCCACATAAATGCAAGTGATGCCGATGCATGTTTTCATTATACCTTGTTTTGATTGGAGAAGCAGTTGACAGGATTTAACAATGAAGATCTTGATCTTTACGGCAAAACCCTGGCAAGTCACAGATGATCGTAATCTTCAGATAAGACTCAAGTATTAAAGTAACTATATAAAACAGCAATTTAAGATTTATTGGATCAAGAGACGATATAAAGTGAATGAATGAGAGGTATGGGTTGAGTCACTTTGGAAATTGGAGAGAGGGAGAAAAATACTCATTTTTTCAGAGATCACGATATTCGTCTCGATTCTGGGAGCAGATCACCCAAAGATTGAGATGGGTGCAATAAGATTCTCCATCTTCATGTATAAACAATCTTCATGTATAAACCATATATAACCATATATATCCCACTAAGGTTAGCTATTGCAATTTTGCACATAGGCACTTGCACTTTATACATTTTTACATGTGGTATATTTAAAAAGTTGCTTGCTTTTTTTATGCACTAGCATTTCATTAGCAACAGGCAGTCCTTGGCTTAATTGCAGAGGCAGTCCAAAGGCACTTGCACTTTAACTAGTTTGCCTAGATTACAAATAACCTGTTGTATGAATATTCCAACAAATGATGCACGTTACATTGTGATATTGCTTTTAGAAATTCGTTTTCGAATTCTGGGAATATTAATTGTTATTTAGTCAATTAATTTGGTTTACGACAAGCATTCACCTTGAAACTCACTGGCCTTTTGTCTGCGCATCTTCGATATAGTACACATACTTGTTTTGATGTATAAATAAACACGTATACAGTTTACAAATTCCGCGTTGAAATCTATGTTGAACTATCAGCTCCATACTTTGAGCAGGTTCAACATGCGCTAAACTTATACAAATTTGCGCAGTACAACAATAAATATGCACAGCATGTGCAATAAGAGGACATTATAATGCATACTATGTATGGTTTACATGTTGAGAAAAGAGACATTGCCAGTCAATTTGATGTGTTTAATAAATGTATTTTATGCATTTTAGTATATTTTATACAACCCACTTGGGTTTAAAACACGTTCAAACATGGCGGATTCTGTATGGCGGATTCTGTGCATACACATGATTACTATCGTGCAGGTCACTCTATCCTTGCATATCAAGAGAGCAATCGAGTTTAAAAGTACTTCTTTTGTTTCTGTACCCTTAACGTGATCAAGCGGTTAGCTTTGCCGCAAAACGCGTCGTTGCTGCACATTTTCTTTTGTCCATGGCATTTAATTAAAGAATATTTTGGATGTTTGGAGGATTGCTGTTTTTTTTTGTAACTCTGGGTCCAGTGTGGAATTTCCACGTGGGTCCGTTTTCTGGAGGGCACTCCGAAAGCCTTATACTGCGGTACAAGGCAAATATATATATATATATATATATATATATAGTAAACAGCAATTTAAAGTTTATGTATGTGAACAGAACATGAAAGGACGATGTAGGAGGTATTTCTAGATTCTTGCTGATATTGGTACTATAGTTAAGGGGAAAGAAACGCAGCATTTTTTAAAACATTTCAATTACCATCATGGTGCCATAAGAGGCAACTGAAGATAGAGATTCGTATGCTAGAAATCCACATCTTTCTATATATAATCCATGCATAAAAGAACATATAGAAAATGGAAATCAAAACATTTTTATATTGAAAATGGCAAGCTAAAGTTTGTTCAGGTGAAGGGAACTACTACGGAGGTTGAAAGAAAAATAGGTACTTGGTTTGAACTAGTTACTTTCTGTGATCTTACAAAGAACTGGCTGGTTTGGGGTTGTGACGGATTTGGCACTGTTGTCAAAGGAAACACTACAAAGTAGGAATCAGACTTCTGCAAATCACTGGAGACGTACAGAGAAAAAATGTGCGATTGTTTACTACTGGACTTGTACGCATTGTCCATGCAGCGGTCAAAATAAAACCGCTCCTGCTCCTCCTAGCATTGCATGGGTTCCACATTTCATGACACTGGACAAAGTCTCATGCTTACCAAAGTGTTTTTGGATTTTAGATGTACAAGCTAAAAAACAAAGTGGCACAGTTGAAAGCAGGCAATGCACAAAGAGGAGAGAAGGCGGCCTCACACGTGCAAGGCCATCACTTGGATCCCAGATGACTGCAGGCCTTGATTTAACATTTGGCCAAACCAGTTTTATGTTATGTTAACCTGATTTTTAGCATGCACCACAGTCATTTCCATGATCTCCAGGTGCTCTTGTGGCTATGTAAGGTAAAGTGGGGTGGGGTTGGTTAGTGAGGAAGAGAGTGATAAGGTAGGTCCTGTGTGCATCTGTTGATGCATGTAGAACCAGGAGAAACTGGCGTTAGTGCCTCTGAGCTATCTCGGTGTGCTCCGTTTTGTGCATTGGGCGCTTATTGTTTCTGGATGAGCGGCATCCAGTGTTTGTGTTTTGTGTCGCAGGTTATTGGGTTTGTGATTTTGTCAGTAAACAATGTGCATTTTTCTTTTTTTTAGCAGGGTGTATCACTAGCCCGTCTGGGCGTCTATGCTTAGTGTGAAGTATCCAAATGTGGAATAGAAATGGGAAAAGGTTATTGGGTTTTGGGTGGTCTCACGGTATTGTGCCGCTGTGTTATTGTTTCTTTTTCCAAGCATTTATCTTGCAGTTTCTGGGTTAAAGCTTCAATGCCTATGTGGATGAGGTTAGGGCAGTTTGTGTGGTTAGAGTAGTCTGCTTGTGAGGAAGGTTGTTGTGTAGTTGGTCCCCGTTTATCTCAGTGAGTTGAATGACCAAGTTTTTAGCTGTTTCCTGAACGTTAAGTGGTCTTCTGTTGCTTCTGATTTCCTTTGGGATCGAATTCCATAGTTGGGCTATCTGAAATGAGAAGCCGGTTCTCCAAATGTAGTTTTCTCATAATGTCTTGTTCCTATATGTAGGTCTCTGCTCTTCTGGGTTTGTAGCGAATGATTTCTGCTTGGAGGAATACTCCTCCTTGTCCATGTAGTGATTTATGGGCTTTGAAGTTGATATGTTTCTTTACTGGTAGCCAGTGTAGACTTCTCAGGGCTGGGGTGATAGGCTCTCTTCTTTTTAGTCTCAGGAGTAGTCTTGCCACAGTATTTTGGATGTGTTGGTAGTTTTTTGGTGAGGCGTTCAGGCATTCCCAGGTGTAGACTTTTAGCGTAGACTATTCATTATAGTACTGAGGAAATGATCACAAGGGTTATCTGTGTGGGAAAGGATGGGGAGGATCCCGCTTATTAGTTGAAGGTGGTAGAAATATTTTGTTGCTATTGCATTGACTTGTGGTTCCAAAGTGAGACCACTGTCCATGAGAATCCCCATGTCGTTATCATTGTTGACATCTCTGGTTGTTTTCCCACACTTGGGGGCAAGCTGAAAGATGTCTTTGTAAGATTGTTGTGGGGTTATAATCATTTCTGTTGTGGTTGGCTTTAGTTTAAGGTTGTTGTTTGCCTTCCAGGTGCTTATATCAGTTCGGAATTTATTGAGGGATTTGTCAGGGTTGTGGTTAGTGGTTCTTTTAAAGATGATCTGGGTGTCGTCTGAAGTTCTATACTGTGTAATGGTGCTGAAGTTCATGTCTGACCCCGAGATGGCATGCTTGTTGGCAAATACTTTGATTATATACATGAAGAAAAGGAGAAACCCATCTTGCCCGATTACTATGAGGGGTTGCCCTACCTAAAAAAACCACTAATGACTGTAGGGATGTCTTGTAACAAAGTATCCACCATCCTGTGTCCAAACCTATTTCCGTCCCTTACACTAAATTAACCAAGGTAAACTGGGTGTCTTCTTGACCCCAAAGAAGACTCTTGTTCTGGATTTAATGTTCAGTTCTTGATGAAAATGTGTAATGCTTGAATCTTTTAAGACAATTTCCAAGTATCAAGGGGAAGCCTGTTCATCTTCTTTCAGTTCACACATTGGTTCACTTTCCTGCCAGAATTAACTGTAGACCTCATCACAAAAATTGACTTTCCTTGTATCCGGTGGCAAAGACCCTTCCTCTTGTTTCTTTCTCAAACTTAAACTTGCAGCATCCAGTCCGGTACACTATCCTGCCAGGCTTGACTGTTGAACTTGTAATTCAAATACGTGCATCTTCGATTGGCAATGGGTCCTCAACCCTTTGTTCAGCTTCTTGTACCTCTCTTTTTCTTCTCACATGAGTCCCAGCACCCTATGGGATATCTCGGCTTGTTCTTTAACTTCTGTTCCCTTTATATTTTCTCTGGCTCTCCCCAACTTACTATGCACCTAATCCCCTTGACGGTTTGTCTTGTATGGGTCCTTGACCCGTGCGTTTGTCTTTTGTGGGCCTCGCCCAACTTCATATGGGTCCCAGACCATGGTGTGCTGCTGGTGTGGGTTCTCTATCCCTGCTTCACTCAATGTCCAAGTGAATAGACCTGGTGTACTCTCCTGCCAGGTAAGGTTCCACGTAGGATACTTTATAAGGTTTATTCAGGCTTTTACACTTTGTCTGTTATCTCTATCTATTTCTTCATTTGGGTCCTAGACCCTGCTTTGCAGGTTCTCTATCCCAAGCGCACTTAATGCCCCACTAAACAGACCTGGTGTACTCTCCTGCCAGGTACTGTTCCACATAGGAAGTTTTACAAAGTTTGTTCCAGCTTTCACAGTTCATTTGTTATCCCTTTCTGTTTCTTCATATGGGTTCCAGACCCGGGTGTACTGTATTGCGTGTCCTCAATCCCTGCTCCACTCAATGTCCCACTAAAGAGACCTGGTGTACTCTCATGCCAGGTACTGTTGCACATAGGAAGTTTTACAAAGTTCGATCCAGCTTTTAAAGTTTGTTTATTATCCCCGTTTGCCTCTCTGGATTTTGGCGTGCATCTGTTAAACTCGTTTCATACCCTCCACTTCCCACCAGCCGGTCTGACCCTTTCCCTACCTTTGGGAAATGCTGTTGCGGACTTAGGTCTGTCCTGGCAGTAGCGCAGGACTTCTTTACTGCAGTGGTCGGCATTCTGTCCTCGGGGGCTGCACATTGATAGGCTTACTATTGGGTGCACCGCTGTGCATCTCTTCCTTGCTTTGGCTTTACCGGTCGGGTCTCTTCTCTCCCGGTCACTGGACAGACTCCCTCTCCACTGTGCATCTAAACACTCTTGTGCTTCCTTGGTGGCGTTTCGTTCCCTTCTCGTTAGCTCTCCCGACACGAAACCAGTGTCGGGTTCCTCACTTTTCCAAGGCTGGCTTGCTCAGTCTCTGCTCCTGGGCTGGCTTCTCTTCGCACAAAGTCCTTCCTCATTTTTTATCGCTGAAGCAGTCTTCAACAGACTGCACCATATCTTTGTGTCAGTGAGCGCATTTATTCTAGCTAGGTAAGCCTCACTCTTCCTCGTCCCATATTTTCTATATGAATGGAATCCTGGTGCAGAACCAGAGGGTCCTGAGTGAGGTGAAAGGAAAGAGGGTACTGAAATAAAGGTGGTGAAAACCATGTTCTCCCAAGGTGATTGCCATTGGTCCCATGGAAAACATCCCTCCCCATGAGACCCACCCTCTGAGTACCACCCGCAGGGGGACTATCGGGTAGCGGCCTCACCTCCCTGGCCCCATGGAAAGGGGCTTCCCCATGGAAGAAGTGACAATACCATGAGATTCTTCACAAATGTCCAGCCAGACCATGAGTTTAAAGGAGCTTCCTTAGGGGTAAAAAATGTTGAGGAATGGACAGAGGCTTAATCCTTGAGGTACGGCAGAGGTGATGTTTGTTTTGTGCTCAATGTACATGGTATGTAGGGTCTGTCGGTGAGGAAACATTTCAGCCATTGTAGTACAGAGTTGTAAACACCAGATTCTTCCAATCTCTTGATTAATGTTGTGTGCTTGATCGTACTATAGGCAGCTTATAGGTTTAGTATTATGAGGGCTGATTGAGTGTTGTCTGCATTCATCCTTTGGACTTCTCATATGGAGAGGAGTGCTGATTCAGTTCCTCTCATTCGTTTGAAGCCAACCTCGGATTGACCGAGTAATCTTTGCTTTTCACATGGCTGAGCAGTTCTTTGTACATGTAGCGCTCCAAGCTTTTCTCCGGGTAAGATAGGCTTGATAAAGGCCTGTAGTTGCAAGAGTCATCTGTTTTTCCTGTTTATTTTAAGAGAAGCTGGATATAGGCTGATTTGCATGATTTTGGGTACTAACCCAGTGTTCAGGGATAGATTCATTAGCAGTCCGGTGTGGAGGGCTGGCATTTTATGGGCGTGCAGCTTTTTGTAAATATCCGGTGGGCATGAGTCAGTGGGAGGTTCAGCAATGTTGGTTTCTTTTAGTAGGCTGCTGAAAGTTTCCTTGCTTATGGTTTTAATTGGTCGAGTGTTGTGCTGGTTGTTAGTGTGCTGGTTTCTGGGAAGCCGTTTGTGGTTGTGCTGGCTGCATCTGCGGCCTACTGGATGGAGTGTATTTTTGCTCGTAGGTGGTCCATGATGCTGTCGCATAGCATTTGCGAGGGTACAATGTTGCTGCATTCAGTAAGGTTTTATACTTCCTTGATAATTCTGTAAATTCCTTTCTGTGGGTTTATTGCCGATTAGATTCTTGCGGCATAATATGTTTTCCTTTCAGGACTGGCAATATTTATAGCCAAAATTGTCGGTAGTAGTTTTGTTCCAGTTGTTTGCAGTGTTTCTTCCATCTTTTTTCTAGTTTATGGTTTGTTTTCTTGAGTTCCCTCAGTTACTCCGTGAACCATCTTGCCGTGACATTTTTTCAGTGTTGGTTTGAAGGATTTTAAAGGTGTTATTTGGTCTAACTCATCTGTGAAGCTGGTGCAAAGGTTATCTTTAACAGTGTCTGGCGTCATTTTGTTTAGCTGGGAGGCATCGGATTTGCTGGTCTGTAGTAGTTGTGTTAATGTTTCTAGGTTAAGCCTTTTCCAGTTCCTTTTGTTTGTCAACAAATGTTTTATGTGGTGGGTATCGTGCGGCATGGGATTTTGATGGTCAATGTGATCATATGATGGTTGTTGCAGCTGATTGGTAGTGGTGGGGCAGCAGTCGAGAGCCAAACCTTGCAGATAATTGCGTTGAGTGCAGTGGCGGCTCCTTATTTAGGGCGTGGGGGCACCGCTCCCCCTCCTGGAGTGCAGAGAGAAAAGGAATTATTGTAATCTGTTTGTTGTGTGATTTGTTAAACGTATCGGCGTGATGGCAACGTGATCCATAAATAAATATCTCCTCTCGCTCTGCTCGCATGGCTGGATGTGCCTCATCTTGCCACAGCAGGGGCGCGTCCCATTTAACGCAGTTTTCTTTTCTAATAGTGCATGGAGCTTGTGGTAGCTCCACGCACTTTACGCTAGCAGACTAGTAGCATTTGAATGTGGAGGCTGGCGGGGCGCAAGAGCAGTGGCCCCGGCCCCACCAGTATAAATATATATTCTGTGCGCAAACAGCGCAGTGAAATACTGCATAGCAACAGTGACAGAATATACAGTTTCCATTGGCTGTTTGTCAGCCAGTGAAAATAATGATGGTCACGGGTCGGGTGGGTGATGGGCAGGCACAGTGCCGCCTTCTCACTTAGTTGTTGCCTAGCCTAGGGTGTGGTCGACTCGTCCTACTCCTCGAGCAGTCTCTGCCCGAGCAGTGCATGCCACGGCCTAGTTGGCCTTACCTTCTTGAGTTTGGATTCTATGTGTGGCCCGCCCTGGCCCACCCCGAGTTGAATACGAAAATTAACTTGATGGCGTCCGACTACAACACGTAAGTTCTGTACTACAACACGTAAGTTCTGTATCTGGGGGGGGGGATGAGCAGGCTGCCAAAGTGGCACGATTAGTGTCGGTGGGTCATGGGTGAGCATTGATGTAGGCCAGGGCGAGACTGAGACATTAACAATGTTGGGTGATATCGGTAGCCTCATTCATTGGTTTTGCTTTTTTGGCAAATATTTTTTTGTCACTGCAGTGATGACGCAATACAAACACGTTTTACTTGAATTGTGCATGTTTGGCTTCTTTCAAACAGTGCATATGTATAGAGAGAGAGTCGTGCTGTGGCCCAGCGCGTTATCACGATTCATCCATAGCATTTTGCTTTGGCACTGTAACAGTGCACTATTGGCTGGTTACGAACTACCGATCAGCTACATTTCCGAAAGCTCAGGTGCTGCCCACCTAAATTCTTCAATTCATTACTTAGGCAAAACTCATGGTCACCGTCGATAGATTTAGAAGGCACTTGCAGGCTACATAGCACAAAGCGTTTGACATTCTAGAACAATGTTAAGCACCTATTCAAACCTGCTTGGCAGGCAGGACTGTAGCTTCAAGAGCGTGCTGGTGAAAGCAGAGTCATCAGGCTTTTTTGCAGCAGCAGTAAGTGCAAACAGTGACTGAGACCGCCCAAATTAGTGTTGGGCGCAGTGGCTTGCAGTCTTTGAATTGCCACAGCATGTGTGCGACAGTGCGACCTCCCTCTGCACTGTAGGGTTATTAAAAGTTGCACTTTATTTAAGGTGATTATCAGCAGAGGGAACATAAAACAGACCTATATTAAAAACGTTCGTTTCTTTGTATTTTGATTTTTAAATTTGATTTTGCATGGTTTCATATCGCAAAAGGGCCTGTTGCTAGTAGGCAGCCGAACCTGCACTTTCCATTGTGTGAATGGTGATCTGCTCGAACCAACAGCATTTACAAAGCGACTTTAAATAAGTGGAGTTCCAGATTCCTTGCCACGGTGCAGTCAACACTAAGTGAGGGACGGATGGGCCATCTTGGATTGTAGTGCAGTACCTTTGCAAAGCTGCCCAGGCAGTTTCGGTGCTTCCCGAGTGAGTCACCTGGAGCAGAAAACATTGCGGGCTCACAATGGAGTCCTGGTGAATTCCCAATACCGAGCAGGCTATCTATATTTCGCAGGGTTTGAGCTCTCGCACATGTGGCTGCTTATTTTATTCGAAAGTGCATGAAAGGGTGGACATGTTTTCTTCTGGTGGTATGACCCCTTAGCAGAGGTCCTGCAGCTTCTGCACTGGTAGCAAACGGTTCTAATAAAAGGGAGTACACAGAGAGCATTGGAGTTGTTTTGCTAGTGCGACGCTGCAGTTTCCTATAATATAAAGCTTAAGAAGACAGCTTGCTGTGGTACTGGTCTGAGGACAACGATAGTTAGACACTACCCAATGCAATGATGTGAGGGCTCGACCGGCTTGCATGAGCACTGCATTATGGGCATGAACCGTTAGACACCACTATGGCCTGAGGGAACTTCCGGAGTACTGGTCTGTGGGCACTCACAATTAGATGCTGCCATCTATAACAATGGGAACCCTAAGGAAGCTTGAATACCACAGGCGCTTGTCCACCCATACCATCTCTGTCCTTCAGTAGCCAGTGAGTTGTGAAGTAGGGCAGCTAGGTTTAGAACTCAGTGCACCACTCGAACAATGGATTGGATAGTTCATTTGGTGATTGCAGCACTGAGGTGGTGCTGGTATGCGCACTGAAAGATGTATGGTGCCAGAGGGACGACCTTAAGAGAAGCTCATTGTCACTGTGGTATGTGGAGTTACGGCCTCTGCAGAGAAGACTTGCACATAGCTGTGAAGATTAGGAGAAAGGAAGTTTCAACAGTGGTAGCAGAATGAGCAAAACAGTTCAGGGACCGCTGCACAAAGGCACCATTTGGCACGTGTCTTCTTTTATTGCTCTCTTCTCTGTTGTGTTGGGCTCACCATTCCTCGCGAGCATGCGTCTGCGCTAGTAAGGGAGGGGCATATGCAGAGGACACTGCGTAAAGGGTGTGGTAATATGGCACTGGAGTATATGGTCTGAAATGTATATATTTAGAACCTGTTACGCAATCTCATTTGCAGTTCGCTTGGTTGGCTCTAGCACCATGGCTATAAAATTACCCACATTTCAGGCCTTTGCCATATATACGTCATCACAAGGAAGGGGTACCAGGAATGGTAAATGGGCATGCATTTTTATGTCCTCTTCCAAAATGAAAAAGATGAAATGAAAATTCAGGGTTAAGGTCGCACTTTAGGCTTGTTTTTATGGGAGTGGTTTGACATTAATGAGCCGATTGGTTTGACATTAATGAGCCGATTGCATGATCACAGACCAACAAAATTAAACCTTGTGTAATACAATGCTTTCCAGGAACTTCGCATTCTCATTGCACTTGCCTTAATTTTTAAAGCAGTATTAATTACATTTGTGATCTCATTAGTGTGCATCAGATAACTACACATGATAGCGTGCATGCTTAACATTATCATTTACAGTAAAAAGGCACCATTGCAGAATTGCATTTTAAATGATGTGATAATGAAGTGTTATTTACCAAAGCGCTTTACATAGAAAATATTAACATACAATATCACCCAACCAAAGTTGATCCTCCTCGACCTCGGATGGATGAAAATCTGAGTTGCTCTTGCCGGGATTTGAACCTGCAAGTCACGCTGATTGTTTTGCAGCATTTTTGGGATGCCTTCCGTTCCTTCTACGCCTCTACAATGTTAGGCAGGATACACAGTTTCTAAGTTGACTAAATATCTAGTGTTTCATGACTGCACTGAAAACAAAAACGTGATGGTTGGAAGGTTTTGAATTAATCTGAGCCACTGCCACTGCTCTGGGCAACCTTGCACACCACAATTTTGTCGCCGGGCTGTGCCATTGCAAAAGGGATCCAGCCATATGCAAATCAGTCAGGCACTGCCACCAATGTGAGCAGCCCTGCCCGTCAACTGCCTTCATAACTGGAAATTACCTCTTCAGAGGTAATTGAATTTCTTTATGCATACAGTATAGCACGAGCTATTCTCAATACAGGCTGCTCTAAAACACTTCACAATCACACTTGCATACGTATGAATATTGTACCACAAATAGTACTTAAAACCTAATGCTTTTTAGGTCATGTTTGTGTGGGTTTGGCAGTAAATTTCACATTTTGGAATCCCATTTTCTGAAGTTTTCCCAGGGGGAAAATCCCCTGTACCTCTCTTGATATGCGTTGGGCCCACTCGCTGCGCTCTCTTGCTTTCAAATTCGGCCCAGACAAATTTACGCCCCACCACCTTTCATAGTCACCAGCTGCCGCTGGTTGAGTGTGTGTTCAGCTCTGTGAGTGGGTCTGTTCACCATTGAATTTCCACGCGGGCGCTGAGGGAGTTTGGTGTAGTCCAGTTTTCTCTTCCAAACCAGATGTTGAAATCCCCCTGAAAAATGTTGTGAATTACGACTAGGTTGGCTATGGCATTGGTGAGTTTTTTGGCGAAGTTTGAGTTGTAGGTGGGTGGTTGACTAAGAATGATTCACAGTCTTCTATGTCTGTGGAGGGTACGAATGTGGAGTGGATGTGGCTATTGTGTGCCACAGTGATTCCTCTTCTAATTTCCTTGTTGTGTTATTTTGCATTGATCAGGTATTGCTCTCAAGATTTCTTTGTATTTTCTGGAGAGCCATGTTACTTTGAGAAAGAGGGTGTCAGTGCCACCTTCTCACAGGAGGTCGTAGATTTCTGTTTTGTGCTTTGCCATGGATCGTACTGTCAGTAGGCTGCAGTGCAGTGTGGGCATTTTGGGTTGCTCTTTTGGGTGTTTTTTCCAGTGGCTCGGCGGTGGTGGGGTGCGTTAGCCGGTCGACTCTCAGTTGGGGGGGGTGGGGAGTCGGTTTGATTCTAGATTTGTGGTTATATCACCTGTCCCTTGATTGAGAAGATCCAATAGGTTGAGCAGTGGGTCTCTGTTTTGTGTCATAGTTGGGCATTTGGTTGTCTGAGTGGCAGTTTTTCCATCTCGGTTTACGAAAGGAGTGTTGGAGGCAGGCGATTCCAGTTCTGACCCAGTTCTTATATGTGCCTTTCAGTGGCAATGCTCTGTGTTGTGGGGTTCTGTGTGTTGGGGTGGGTGGTTTGTTCTGGTAAGCATAGTATAGTTTCCTCTAGTGTCTACGACCTTAAATTAGATGTGTTCAATTCTGTAGGTGGTTCCTGTTCTTTGGGGTGGTGTGGTGTCTTGTCTTGCTTGCTCTGTTTTTCATTCTTGTGCATTTGTTCTCCTTATATCTGGGCATAGCTGTAGTTGCGGGTGTCTTGGGACTATTTTGGATCAGTGATCTGTTGGTGCTGGGGATTAGCTGTGCATCAAGCTATCTGGGTGGTAGAATTGCAGAAGAACAAGTTACTGTCTTATCTGGTAACGTTCTTTCGATGGGATGGTCCTCCGACGTATTCCATATCTATGACATGTAATCACCACAGCTGTGCTGCTTCGGAAACTTTTTTTGGCGTCTGCGTCCTGCGTCGATGACGTTGATGCGCCGTCGTCGAGGACCTCCTCTGACGTCCGACGTCATCCGATGTGATAAGTAGGACGCACGACGCCCGTAGCCTCAGTTGTAGTTTTTTCCCCCAGAACGTGTGACATTAGTCAACTGCCAGTCAGACACAAAGCCTTGCGGAACGTAAGCTGCAATCGCAAAAGAAATTCTGCAGCGGGGAAGGCAGGGCGGGAGCGATATGGAATACCTCGTCGGACCATCCCATCGAAAGAACGTTACCAGGTAAGAAAGTAACTTGTTCTTCGAGGGGATTGGGTCCTCCGACGTATTCCATATCTATGACAGACTCCCAAAGCAGTACCAGAGCAAGGAGGAGGGAAAGAATTTAGAATCAAAATTTAGAATTGCCAATCAAATAGCAGAGCAAAGGACCGCCTTGCCAAAGGCCAGATCCTGTCCTCGGATGGAATCGAGGGAATAGTGACGTATAAATGTATGCACTGAAGCCCAGGTGGCTGCATCACAGATGTTGCGAATAGGAACACCCCTCTGCAGGGCAGTAGATGCAGCCACACCCCTGGTAGAATGGGCCCGCAAGCCAGCCGGTTGGTTCTTACCCGCCAAGCGGTAACACTCCGAGATGGCTAAAATAATCCAGCGAGACAAAGTCTGTTTCGTCACAGCTTGCCCCAAATGCTTTCCAGCGTAACCAATAAAGAGTTGATCGTCCACTCTGACCCGGGACATGCGTGAAACATAAAATCTTAAAGCTCTCCTAGGATCAAGCCTATGGAGCCTCTCCTCTTCCTTACCAGGATGCGGAGGAGGATAGAATGCCGGAAGAACAACCTTCTGGGCCAAATGAAATTCCGTCACCACCTTCGGAAGAAAAGAAGGACGAACTCTAAGGACAACCCTGTCCTTGTGAAATACAGTGAAGGGTGGCTTAACTGAAAGTGCCTGTAACTCACTCACTCTGCGAGCGGAAGTAACCGCAACTAAAAACACAGTTTTCAGAGTTAACAGCCTCAAAGGGCAAGAATGTAAAGGCTCAAACGGAGCACCCATAAGAAACTTAAGAACAAGGTTTAAATCCCAACCGGGCACCAGGAAAGGTGACGGAGGGAACACATTAGTGAGCCCTTTCAGAAACTGTGAAATTAAAGGGATTTTAAAGTAAGAACACTCTTCAGACGAGCGCTTAAAGATGGACAGCGCCGCCAGGTAACCTTTAATGGTACCCACTTGCAAGCCCCTGTGGGCCAAAGAAAGTAGAAAGGACAGAACCATGGGGATGTCACATGCAAAAGGATCCACATTCTGAACTCTGCACCAGTCGCAGAACTTACGCCAACGGCAACGGTACAGAGACTTTGTTGCTGGCCTTCGGGCCGAAAGCAACACCTCCATCACGGCTTCAGGGAGGTCCCAATCCTTATACCTCAACCTTTCAGAAGCCAAGCGTGAAGGTTGAGGGATCTGACCTCTGGATGGAGAACCTGACCCCCCTCCCGTGAGAGCAGATCGTCTCGGTAGGGAAGACGACGTGGAGGGCAGATGGACAAGTCGAGAAGGTCCGGGTACCACGTCCTCCGAGCCCACGCCGGAGCAATGAGGATCATCCGGGAACCGAACTTCCCTAACCTCCGCAGCACTTGCGGGATGACGGGGACTGGAGGAAACGCATACAGCAGCGGGAATGACCACTCCACCACAAACGCCTCTCCTAAGGCTCCTTTTGGAGGAAATTCCCGCAAGCAAAACCTTTCGCACTCCGGTTGACACTGGAGGCGAAGAGATCCACTTGAGGGGTCCCCCAAAGGGCGAAGATCTCCAGGAGAATCTCCTGAGCCAACTCCCACTCGTGAGAGATCGCGCTCTGCCTGCTCAGAGCGTCCGCCGTCACGTTTTCGTCTCCGGCCAGATGAACTGCCGAGATCGAAACTTCCTGCTGGATGGCCCAGAACTCGAGCTGCATCGCCTCCCTGCACAGAGGAAGTGACCCTGCCCCCCCCCTTTTGTTGAGGTAGTGCATGGCCACTGTGTTGTCCGTCAGGATCAGGACACTCTTTCCTCGCACAGTCGGCAGAAAAGCCTTCAGGGCTAGCCTGACGGCCCTCAGCTCCAACAGATTGATATGGAGTCTGGACTCCGACGGAGACCAACGACCGCTGACTGTCAGCCCGTTGGCATGAGCTCCCCATCCCGTGAGGGATGCATCTGTCACGATCGTCACCTCCGGCCAGGGAAGCCAAAATGGAGCCCCCTTCATCAAGTTGCCTTCGACGGCCCACCACAGAAGGTCCCGGGCGACCGAGGGCGGCACCTGAACCGGGTCCGACATCCTGCCGGAGGACTGCGACCATTGCGTCTTGAGTGCCCACTGCAAAGATCTCATCCGCAGGCGAGCCTCTGGCACCAGAAGAATGCAGGATGCCATGAGGCCGAGCAACCTCAAGAACTCGAACGCTGGGAGCGTCTGGGCATGCTGAAACTTGTGCACCATCTGTTGAATGTGAAGAGCCCTCACCTGGGGAGGAAAACACTGCCCCAGGGAAGTGTCGAGCACTGCTCCGATGTACTGGAGCCGCTGTGTTGGCGACAAATGGGACTTCTTTAAATTGAGGGAGAAGCCCAGCCTGTGAAGGGAGTGGCAGGTGACGGACAGATGATCCAGGACTTGCTCGGGAGAGCTCCCCCTGATCAACAAATCGTCCAGGTAGGGGTAGACGTGAATCCCCCCTTGCCTGAGATGCGCTGCCACCCCCACCATGAGCTTGGTGAAAACCCTCGGGGCGGAGGTCAATCCGAACGGCAGGACCCGAAACTGAAAGTGCGAGTCGCCAACCGCGAACCTCAGGTACTTCTTGTGCTTGGGATGGATCGGCACATGGAAGTAAGCATCCTTGAGGTCGAGTGACACCAACCAGTCCTGAAGCTGAAGGGCCTGGAGGACTTGAGAGAGAGTAACCATCTTGAACTTGTCCTTCCTGAGGAGTTTGTTCAAACCGCGCAAGTCCATGAAGGGTCTCAATCCCCCGTCTTTCTTCGAAATCAAAAAATAAGGGGAATACCATCTCTTGTTCCTCTCCGCTACAGGCACCAGTTCTATGGCGCCTTTCTCCAGCAGGGCTTGAATTTCCTGCGCAAGGAGCGGATCCGGACTCTGCAAAGAGAGGTTCCCCGGTGGATTGTCGCGAGGCCTGTGCCGAAAGGGAAGACAGTAGCCGTGGGTTATGATCTCCAGAACCCACACATCTGAAGTAATGGCTTGCCACTCTACAAGATGCTGCGCCAGCCTTCCCCCAACCGGCGAACCATGGGACACGGCCTCATGACTGAGTGGGAGCGGCTGCGGCGTTACCTGAGGGCAAAGAGGCAACTGCCCGAGCGGCCTTGGCACCACGGGTACCCTGTCGTCCACCTCTGGTACCCCTGCGTTGGCCTCTTTGACTGCCAGCTCCTCTCGCTTTACTGAAGGACGAGTAATAGCAAAAGGAACCACCCCTCCACTGCTGTCCCCTAGGACGAAAAGGCAGAGGTTGGCGAACTGCAGCGCCCAACGACTTCACTGCAGCTTTTGAGGTCTGCAACCTCTCAAGGCTCTCGTCAGCCTTGCTGCCAAAAAGGTGTTCACCGTCAAAGGACATGTTGAGGAGCCGGGACTGCACATCAGGAGCAAACCCCGACTTCCGCAACCACGCAAACCTGCGTATCACGGTGCTCGCCGCCATGGACCTACTGACGCATTCAGCTAAGTCCAAACCCGACTGAACGGACTCACACATGGCATCCTTACCATCCTGGACCATAGCAAGGAAACCATCCCGTTCGTCCCCTTCGGGAATATGTTCAGCCGCCAACGCAACACAGTTCCACAGAGTGTGTGTGAAACGAGACAAGGAACAAATGGAGTTGGCCGCCTGAAGCGCCATACCACCAGAAGAAAACACTTTCTTCGCCCAGCCATCAAAACTTTGTCGTCCCCATCAGGAGGGATGGTAGGGTACGACGCCTGCTTTGCCGGGGCCGTGGCCGCCTGCACCACCAAACTCTCCGGAGTGGGGTGCCTGGTCAAGTAGCAGGGGTCGCTACTGGCTGGACGGTATTTTCGCGACAAGGATCTGCCCACCGCCGGGAGACTCTCCGGAGCAGTCCAAGCCGCCGCCACCCTTCTCTGTAAAGCCATATGGAACAGCAGTACCGGGTCAGTTGGGGGACCAACATCAAGGATGTCCATCAGATCATCCTGCACAAACTCCCCTGGGGGAGCAGACCATCCCAAGTACGCAGAAACCCTAGCCATAAGGCGCCGGTACGAGGAATCGGCATGAGAGCCAGGCTCAGGCCTACAAAACTCCACCTCCGGAGAGGTGTCCAGTCCACTGGCATCATGCAGTGACTGCCTCAAATAGTCAAACTGACTATGGCCCGAGACAATTTCATCCGGAACCTGACTAGAAACCAGGCCATCAGAATCCTCATCTGCCTCTGAAATATATTCCAGGTGCCGAAAAGAAGGCACCCGAGAGTGCTTGCTCTTAACCAGAGCCTTCCTAGGGGGTTCCCCCGTGCCACGGGGTACCTCCGACACCAAAGGCGTTGGTGGCGTCGAGCGAATCGGCGCCGACGTCGAGAGAACAGGCTTCGGCGTCGCGAGGATCGGCGTCGAGGAAATCGGTGTCGACGTCGAGGAAATCGGCGTCGACGTCAGATGCAGCGCCGCCAGCATCGGCGGCGTCGACACAGCCCTCGAAGCCGGAGCCCCGAGCGTGTCCCTCGACGACCTGAGCGTCGACGGCTTCGACGACTTCCTCTGAGCCGGAGCCTCGAGAAAGCCTGTCGACGCCCTCGACGCCTCAGACGTCGATGTCTTCCTCGAAGACCTCACAGGTGCACACGGTCTCGAACGCGTCGAGGACTGGGACCTGGAACGGGTACGTCGAGAACGAGTCTCCTTGTCCGAACGGGACCTCTCCCGTGACTCGTGCCGACCACTCTTGCGAGCGGTGTCTCTCGACCTCTCACGACCGACCCCACTCGGGGGAGCGGACGGCTTAGTACTCTGCGACTCAAGAATTGCCAGCATTTTCTTCCCGAAGGAAGCCCATTCCTCCGGTGTCGCACGGCTGGTGGGGTAAGCGACGTGCCGGGCAGAGTCCTCCGAAGAGGACCTGGAAGACGACCAGTGTCGGCGCTTCCGAGAATGCCTCAAAGAGGCTGAGGAGTGGCGAGACTGACTCCTAGAAGGAGACCCACGAGACTTCCGACGATGATCACCCCTCGAATCATCCGTCGAAAGCCCCGCAGACTTTGACTTCCGGGGCTTGGACACCCGACCTACCGACAACAACTTCTTACGTTCGCGTAAGGCTTTGGACATGAGCGACTGGCAGTCGATACAGTCATCCGTGTCGTGGGCCTCCCCGAGGCACCAGAGGCAGGCGTTGTGCGAGTCCGTCACCGACATCTTGGACCCACACTACCCGCACTTCTTGAAACCCGGACGCGGGGTCGAAGACGAAGTAGAAGACATCTTCACACGAAGGATTTTCACAAAACGAACAGGTTCGAAGAACCGAGAAGAACAGAACTCCAAAGAGTCGAGGCGTTAACCGAGATTCACGAAGCAACACGTTTGCGGAAAAAACGGAACTGAGGCTACGGGCGTCGTGCGTCCTACTTATCACATCGGATGACGTCGGAGGAGGTCCTCGACGACGGCGCATCGACGTCATCGACGCAGACGCCGAAAAAAGTTTCCGAAGCAGCACAGCTGTGGTGATTACATGTCATAGATATGGAATACGTCGGAGGACCCAATCCCCTCGAATGGTAAGGATTTGCTGTGGTGGGAAAGTAACGGCACGTAACCCTGCATTGACTGAGCAAAACAGTGGCAAATGACTGTGGTTATAGGATTGCGGTGGGTAGGCCCGTATTTGTTAAGGCATCATAGTGTCAAAGATTCTCAGGGGCAAAGGCCCTCCTGTGGTGGTTGTATTGTGGTCCAATACCCTATGATGGTAACATTCTTAGAAATTCACAGTGTTAAAGTTCGGAACAGCTGAACTAACAGTGATAACATTAGGTTATCAGGTAGCCTTCCTGTGGTGTTTGTCTTGTGTTCATTAACCCTTGTGATGGTGAATTCTCAGAGATTCACAGTGATAGTGTTTGGAGTGGCTGGGCTCAGCGATAAAGATTAGGTTCCTATGGGTGGAAGTCTCCCTGTGGTGGTTGTCTCATGATCAATAACCTTGTGGTTATGAAATCTCAGAGGTGGCAAAGTTTGAAGTGGCTGGGCTTACAGCTGTAAAAATAGGGGTGGACAAGATTCCAAGTTTAATAGTTAACTGGTAAATTCAAAGAGCTAGTTTTCAATGTGTTCAACGTTGCAATTCCAGGTGGTAATGCTCAGATTGCAAAATTCAAAGCGGAATGACTCAGTGTGGCAGAAATTCAAGGTGGAAAAGTTCAAGTTGTAGGGTTCAAAGTGACAGAGTTAAGAGCAGTGTACGATTCAAGGTATCCAGATACTAAACCAACAGAGATTGGAACGGTAGATTTCAAAGTGGCAGGGTTCACAGTGGCACAATTCAGAGGTTGCAGCATTGAAGAGCAGCAAAGTTCAAAGCGACAATATTTGAAAACAGCGAAATTCAAGGTGGTCAAATCTCAGTGCGAAAATTCAAGTACAAAGCCTTGCAGTGTCAAAATTCAGAGTAGCAAATCCTTGCAGTGGCAACATTCAAAGTGGCAAAAGATCACAGTGGTATAATTCACAATGTCAAAAGCTCACAGTGGCATAATTCAAGGTGTCAAAATTCAGGGAGGCAAAACCTTGTAGTTACAAAGTGACATTACCTCCCAGCTGCAGCAAAATTAAGGGTGGCAAAGTCGAACTGCCAAAATTCAGAGTTGTAAAACATTGCAGTGGCAACATTCAGATTGGCAATATTCAGATTGGAAAAACATAGTAAAACCTTGAAGTGGCAAAATTCAGGGATCAAAGAAGCAGAAATGAATAGTGGGAGAACCTCACACTGACATAGTTAAAAGTGGCAAGATTCAAAGTTATAAAATCACACAGCAGCAGAACTCAAAATGTGAAAGCCCCAAGGTGGTGGGGGCTCACAGTGGCAAAACCACTTTTCAACCAATTTTTTGAATCCAACGAACATCACAAAGTTGCTATGTCCTGGAGCAGCCTAATTTCAAAACAACACAATTTGAATGCAGTGGAGTTCAAAGAGGCAAACCCTCACAGTGGTGGGATCTCAGTGTGAAGCAGTTCAAAGCAGAAAACAGACAGTGGTCAGGTCTAGCAGAATGGTGGAATAATAGTGTTGTATCGAGGTGTCAACGACAAATAGAAAAGAATAGGCAACCCTGCTGAACGGGTTGTTGTATCCTTTGGACGAGAAACCCCCGTGAGGAGGAGGCAGAACCCTTAAAGTGTAGAGGGATCCGGTTTGGAAGGAGAGATGGCATGGACCTAACCTACACACTCCTCGAGTTCTCATGGTCAGCGCGTGATTGGGAGTTTTTTGGGTGGGGAGGAAATGTGGTCATGTGGGTGGGTTGACTGTTAATGTACACTAGAATGATGACGTGATGATTGTGTTTTGCACATATTGGTACAATGCAGTCAAAACAAATAATTTTAAAAAACAACATGTATGCACAGACTATCACACTATAAGGAGCTTGTAATAAGCGTCCCTTACCTTGGTGTTGAAGTAGATGGGGTTGGGGCACAGTGCAGAGCTAGGGTGCCTACGAACAGGCAAATGGGCAAGGCACAACCCTCAACGGCTGCCCGGGCAAGGCTTAACCTTAGGCTTTGGGTCACATGACCCAGATTCATCCTCCAATTAAGGGTGGGTGGGCGAGTATGAGAGAAGACAGCAGGTTTGAAGGGGAAGTGGGTGAAGAAAAGGCTGTGTGGCCAATTTGGCCCTGGCCCTGGCAGGGACCAGGGAAGATGGCACACAGTGGCTGGTTTATCCTGTTGGGCTTAGGCTCTCACCTTCTCTTGTTTGGTCTGCCTGGGAAAGAACCCCTGTTTTAGTCCACAAGACCACATGCACCTGGCCCAATCCTAGGGCAGCTCAGCCTAAACTACATAGGTACAATCCATGTCCTTAAGCATCACCTAGAGGAAGGAGCAAACACCCTTTAAGCGCCAGCCAGATCAGTAACTAGGGCTAATTCCCAGGGGCAGGAGGAGTAGGTAATCACTTGAAAGGCCATGGTCTTGGAGTCCTTGAGTGTAGGAAGCTTGTGAAAGGAGGCCTGGCAGAAGAAGAGGATGCTGAATGATGAGGTGTGTGAGAAACCGGAGGGTGTTCTCCCAAGTAGACCTCAGGGAAACCCTTATTCAGGTGGCCAGGGACGGGTGGTTCTCTCAGATACCAACCCTGGGGGTAGACGAGCGAGTGAGGATCACCTAGATAGGGGTACCCAGGGTTATGCTCAGGGGAATGCCCCAGGTGAGACGTGGTATGTTACCTGGGGAGGAGATGAGGAGAGTGAGATCCCTGAGACCTTTAAGGGTTGTACCACATCTGCCCCCTTCTTCCTATTGAATCCATCTTGCTCAAATCCAACAACTCAACCATATATAACCAATCCCCTAGGATCCCAACTTCCATTGCTCCCAAAAGGCATAACTCCCAGAATCCTTGTTTCACCGGTCACCATTCAATATACTCCCCCTCCTTCTTTCCATCCCTCTGTTTACTATTTTCAGAAACTTGGCCATCGAAGGCCCTGAAAACTGAAAGCTCGAGGGTTAAAAGCTGAACTGTCATCTCATGCTAGAAGAGCCAGAGAGTGCGTCCTGAGAGCTGCCACTGGAACGGTCGGCTCGTGCCGGAGAAGCCCGAAACTGTACTGTATTTCAAGTTCCCACCTTACCGCGTGTCCAAAACGTGGGGAAGGGAGACCCAGGCTACTGCATTAGGACATTATTTGAGAACACTTCTTTCTTTTCTTGAGAACTATCTCACACCCCTTTTTGTATTAGTTGTGATGTTTGGCAATAGGTTTCTTAGTATAAGCCTTTTTGATTTGATACACCGCCACTAGGACTGCCTTGCTTGTCATTTGATGGTTGACGCTTGCTACCATCTTAGATTTAGGTTTAGATTAGGTGTTTTTTTCAACCTGCATACAGCATTTATTGTTCAATAAACACCCTTGAACTGTGTTCACTTGCGTCCGTCTTACTTTTTGTCACCATGAGTTCATCACAGGTGAAAGAAAGAGAAGTTTAGTGGAGATTCTGAGTTGTTGGAGTCAGAAGAAGTGCATTTTTTGAAGTGGTATATTACCTTGGACAGAAAGGAAGGACATGTTGTCTAGGAAATGGAAAGAGGAATTGTATCTGAGAGTGAAACTGATTTAGAGTGGAAGGAGCGAGATGTAGAAAAAAAAGAAGGGCGTGATTCCCCTTGGCAAAAGGCGATATTGATTTGGAAAAAAAGGAGAAAGTTGTCACACTGAAGTGGAGAGAGGATCAAGATATTTGGCTGGTGATTAGTCTGGATTGGTGTGCAGGAGGGGACTTGGACCTGGAAGAGAGTTGTGCTAAGAATAACAAACACCATCAGAGGAGGAAAGAGTTATTGGCAGCAGAGGCGTTGCTAGGGGGCGCAGAGAGGGCTATAGCCCCAGGTCTTTTGGTTGTGGCCTCCGATAGAATCTCAGGCGCTACAACCAAAAGGCTAGATAGCCCAGAGTCCTGACAGTCCCCAAATGAGCATAGCCCCAGATCTTTTACAGACCGAGCAACACCCCTTATTGGAAGGAGGACAAACTGACATATCAGGTAAGCCAAATAGTCATGATAAAGTGGCAGGAGGACAGGACAACAGACTGTCTAAGAGCTGTGGAATAATGTGATGAGAAGTAAAAACCCTTTAGTGTCTGGCCTCATTTCTCGAGCACAGAAGCTGGCCGATGACACAGATGCAAGACAAAAGAGGTGATGTTTGGAAGATTTAGGCAATTTTTCTTTGCCTGCCAAGCTATTACAGAAAGGGGGAAGACCATATGCAAATCAGACTTGGTCTCACAAAAGGGAGTGTCCAGCCCGGACTGCTTGGTCACATCCCATCTGCACGAGACCACAACCAACCCCAGACACGTTTCGGCGTTAATAACACACGAAAATGTTAAAGATGGTTCCAGGGTTTTTACTGAACTGATGGAGAAGGGACTCAGTAAGGGTCATCTCTCTCGAGTCCCACAGGCTTTCCCCTCCAAAGTCCAGGCTTCCCTAAATCCCAAAGGTGTCGCCAGAGATCAGTAACACATACTATCTAAAAGCCAATTGGCTGGTTGTGATGATCAAAAGATAAATGCCTTATCTTGCCGTCTCCCCTTGGAATTTTCTAGATGGATCATATTCAGGGGTTCCACAAGAATAACAATGATCTTAACAACTTCAATAGGTCTCTCAATTGCCCAAGTTCCACTTGTTCCCCCACGCCTCCTCACACTCTCATATGCCTTGTCCTGATCTTCTCCCTCTCTCTCTCTCTCTCTCTCTCTCTCTCTCTCTCCTTTCTCGTCTCTCAGCCCACTACTCTTCCCCCCACTACTCTCTGCTGCCATCAATGCCCACCCCTATTTACTCCCCGTATTCTCTACCTCTGCCTCCTGCTCTCCACTACACCTTCTACCCAGTTTTCTCTACTACACTCTCCTGCTACAAATTGTTCCAGTCAAATTTCTTTCACTTCAAACTCTCCCAATTGCCCTTCCCAACCACTCTCGCACACCTGATCCTCTCCCCCACTCTACTCACTCATCTTACATGCCCCCTGATGCCCAAGTACCACCTTCTCTCACCAACAATACCTCACTGTGGACGCGCTTTCTACCATTCCCCACCACACTCTGCTGCAATGGCCTTCCTCAATCTGGTCACTAGTTGTGCCTTCTCCCCCCTTGACCCCAACCAAACAATCTACACTGCCATGTCCTCTCTGCCCTCTTTTACCCCCCTTGTTTCCCCTTGAGTGGTCCTCCACGTCAGCTGGTTTCCTTAGCCAAATACTGTCCGTGCACATAAAACTGGCATTATGCTCCACCCCCTTTTCATATGTGGTCCACCGACTCTTTGTAATGGCGGCCTGCTGCAAGCAAAGTCAAGTTTAGAGTTTGTGTTCGGGCTGAACTGAGTATCTGGTTTGCAGGTCTGTCTTGCATGTCATTTCATTGCTTTCTGCTCAACGGTGACTCTCTTCGGTAAGCTGTTTTGTTGGATTTCGTTGCAAGGACCTATGGTAACTGCATTCCTATGGTACAAGGAGAAGAACACTGGCCAGCATGTTGCACAGCAGGTATGGGGTGATTGACAGTGGTCTTCTGCAGAGTCAGCTAGGTATATGTAGAAGGCACACAGACTAGGCCTTCACAACTCTCTCACCCCGCCGCAGGCCGCCAGTTAACTTCCCGTGGAGCACTCTGATCCACTATACCTGTAGCAAAGTACACCTGGACAGATGCACTTTTGAAGTAGGTGGCCAGCTGTCACACACTTCTTCCTTTTCTTCACTTCAGCCAAACAAACAATCCTCATTTCTCCCCGTTTCCGTTGATTAGAAACTTGGGGAATACAAAATGCTTGCAAACCCAAAGGAGCAGACAGCAGTGAAAGGGTCGAGATAATGGGTGCGAACAAAGCAGATCATAAACGGATAATGGAACAGCCCCAAGAATGTCGCTGTAAAATCAAAGGACCCAAGCAGGCATGAGGTTGCCATAAAGTTAACTATTGTTATCACACTTGCAAGCCCAATGAAGTTAGAACTGAAATAAATACTGTTGGTGCAAGAATGTTATCTTTTCCAAGTGCACATTTTATTGACACTAATGTTTCACAGTTAATTTATGCTAAAAAAGACTCATCCTATTAAATTATATTGCATTGAATCTTTTGCACTGTGGGTATAATTCCTGTTGATCTGTATCAAAAGGAACCAGCAATATCTTTTCCAAGTGCACATTTTATTGACACTAATGTTTCACAGTTAATTTATGCTAAAAAAGACTCATCCTATTAAATTATATTGCATTGAATCTTTTGCACTGTGGGTATAATTCCTGTTGATCTGTATCAAAAGGAACCAGCAATATCAATCCCCTTTTATGTCCTTTTTAAAATGAAATTAATAAAAGCGGTACAGAGACATATCCACTGCATGGAGTGGATATATATCTGTATATCTCTCCCTCTTATTTATGCTATGTATATGCTATGTACTTGTATCCCCAAGTTACCTGTATAACACGTTTACCCTATCCATCCTCTCGCTTTATATACGTATGCCGCTATGTACGCCACCCATCCTGCTCTCGTGCTTGGTCCTAGGCGCTTTACTGATAGCCACCATAACACACTACTACCCTTAGTCTCTCCTATACACCATCATTCAACTAGAAACAGCTATGCTATGACTCATTCTGCCCAGCTGTTCTCATACTAACATGACCCCACAAACACTTCGTCATCCTAATAAAACACAGATAGCTAGCACACACCGGCTAGCTTAGGTGTCTCCTCAGGCCTAACGCAGCCAGAACTCAGTCTGAGTGTCCACCCTCCAGACTGAACACATCCAACTGATTTCCTCAGCACCACACCTACTGCTAAAAAGCAGCTATCATGCAACAGTCACACAAGCTGCACACATATCCGGTGCGCCCACACACCATACGATTCTCTCTCTCTCTACTGACTTGAACTGCGGTTCGTGAGGGCGCTCAACCTACCAGCGCTTTGAGGTCATACCAATGATACATAAGGTGCTATATAAATGCCAAGTAACATAACATAACTAATAGTTGGCTTCTTGCCGAAATCATACCGATTTTTTAAAAGGACGACAAGAAACTTCCCCAAAATTATCGACCCATTTCCCTATTGACAGGCTGACCAAAATGTACTACAACATTTTGCTCACTAGGTTAGAAAATTGGGTACTGGAATATCATCTTTTAAATATCTTGCAAGGGGGTTTTAGAGAAAAATGAGGCACCACTGAGCACTTATGTGCCTTGTTACAAAAATACTGTGCACAGAATAATATGTTTTTATATCTTATTTATGATTTTAGCTTACGACAAGGTGGACCGAGATAAGCTATTGTCAGTGTTTAAGAACAGGAATATCCCTTCCCCAATTCTATGTAATTTAAGGTCTTTATACTGTGCGATCTTGAGATGTGGGAAAGGGAGCCTAAATACAGATAACTTTGGTGTAACCTCTGGTGTGAGACAGGGTTGTGTCTTGTATTTGTATTTATTGAGTTTTATATAGCACTTTTAAACAAAGCGCTTCACATGGAACAATATGCAATAGATGAAATAAGCAATGTGAGACAATATTTAGAATCAAGTAGCAAAGAACAATTTGTAGAACAATTTACAAAGAACAGTCCGTAATACATAACATATGCAGTGAGGATCGATGTTCACAATCAGCCTAGTTCCCATTGTAGATCAATTTTCCTGCCGAGAGGATTCAAAAGTTAGATTTTGATGCAGCTAGATTGAATTGTCATATTATTATATGCTGGTGATGTTGTGCTGATCTCTCCAGCTCAGTTAGACAATTATTGTGTTTAAAAACCTTCTGTGAGGACCGAGTCAAGCAATTCAATGTGTCAAAAACCTAAGTAATGGTGTGTCAGTAAAGGAAACAAAAGTTTCCCTAAAACTGAAGGGTACTGAAATAGTTAAGGTGGAACATTTTGATTATTGGAGGGTCTGACTAATGGTTCCTGGGGCAATCAAATAAACAGTAGTAGCCGAGGGCTGACTCAAAGAGCGGGTACTACCTTAAGCTTCTCTAAAAATCTCAGAGGGAGAGCTACAAATAATGACTTGGTTTACAAAACGCAAGCACAAACAGCTGCGCTTTAGGGGGCAGAATTATAGGGTTTTTCCAAATTTACAGGTTAGCGAATTAGGTGTAAAAAACTTTGTGAAAAACGTTTATGACCCCCCCAGTGCTGTCCCCACAATTCCAACGTATTTCGAAATTGGGTTGATCCCTATCAAGTCTGAAATCCAGCTCAGAATGTTGCAATTGTGGCTTGGTATTAATTAATACGAGAGCTGAGCTGAGTATCCCAAAAGATGCACTAAAGGAACATTGTAACTTGAAAGGAGGGCGAGATTGGACATTGATTACCTCTGTGAAAAACATATAATGGGATCTTGATCTATTTAGTCTGTGGAATGTTGACTTCATTCCCAACTCAACTAAGAAAAAGGACTTATTTGAGAAATGGGCACTATGGCACTTTCTGACTGGTTCTGCCCTGTGCCCTATGTCTATTATTCATCTATGTTTTAAAACATCATTGGGCTGTGAAGTGTAATGCCCTTCATATGAGATTCATGTTGGGTTTGCTCCTTATGGGTGATGTCATGGCATGTTATTGCTGTTGTATATCAGTTGTAGAATCTCTGAATCGTTTCCTGTTTTATCACCCCTTGTTGAAAGAATTAAGACAGACATGTCTTACCATCTACATTGTCTATAACAATTTTAACAGTGCGAGGGAAGCAACTGTGTTTTGTAAACTTTGTCGAACCTCGATATGAATTTGGCTTTTGCAAATGACCTTATTGCTGCTTGGTCTGAACAGGACAGCCAAATGAAATTGAACTCTATCCAAAAAACTTAAATGGTTTTCACTGTTTTTGTATGTACTTTTTAGACTGAAGCTGCTATGAAAAACTATGCGGTTTTTACGATGATCTATTCAATTGTGTTTTGTTTTGCTTTTATGGATGAAACTGGATCAGAATAAAGCTTTGTTATACATAAAACTCCATAGTAACTATACTCCAAGAATGTACAAGTTGCAATAGAGGATTCCGACTGCTGGCTGTTCCAACAGATTGACATAGGTTCACCGCGGAAGATTGGTAAACTTGCAAGGACCAACCATTATAAGAAGTGTACTCACCCAATCTAATCATAAAAAGAAGGCCCTTGAAAGATAAAGGAGATACTTGAGTGATATTGTGCTATAAATGAAACACTTGAGATCAGTGAGAGCCTATAAAACCATGGTGCTTAAAGTAAAGAAAATATATTTTTACAAAGGAATCTCTTCCTCAGGAGTCAACCCAGATATAGCAATGTAAAGGACCATATCTAATTTACCAGAGAACGGTAAACTGAGAAACAAAACTATAAAGAAACCACTTCAGACCCATGGCAAGACAGATGATATCCTGGATGCAAGGCAGACTGCTACCGCCCAATGAAGCAGACACAATCTGTGGTGCCATCTATCGTGGACTATCAAATGAGCAAAGCGGATGTCGGAGGCATGATTCTAATGGATATGCCAGCAATGTTCAACATTTTTGTACATTAGATCATAAGCGATACTAGAAATTTGGGACACAGATCTTTAAAGGCTTCTGAACAAATCAGGATCAAACTACAGCTCCATAGTAAAAGCTCCACAGGGTGCCCCACAGGGTGCCCCACCTTTTCCACCGATATTCAAGATTGATCCTTGACCACTGATGCGTGTGATGGACTTCAGAATTCCGTCTTACAACTATGCTGAAAATATCCAACTAAAATAGCCACTTCTCTCGAATCTCCCTAGTGACCTTGACTGACTTCTTGGTGAATGGATAACATAGAACCATCTGAAGATGAATGCCTGAAAATCCGGGATAATGGAGCTGAGTGTTCCTACTGAAAGGTGGCAGAAGGAGATCAGGCTGCAGGCTTTTGATGCTTACCCTGTAGAAACCCAAGGGATAAAACAAATTTGCCAGTATCTTCCCATACACATTCTTCACTTGCCCGCTCCACCCCAGGTGGCAGCAGTAAAAAAGATCTGGATCCCTTGTAATTAATGAGGATATTCCTGCTACTTTCTTCCCCACATCATAGTCATGATAACGTTGCATTAGTGATGCCACACAGATTACAACAGCAGCATTCATCTGTGTGTCCCAACGTACCTGAAACCAAAAAAGCGAAGGCTTTAAAATCCTGTACCATCTCCAGTGCTACATCTGAACAGCATAGTGTATATCAATCCTTTGCTAATTGCTCTGTACTGGTTACCAGTGCGTAACCAAACAGCCTATAATAGTACACCAGGCCTTTAAGACCCAAGGTCCAGCTTTTCTTATGCATACCTTCTGTCATCATGCACTGTCTCAAGCCCTACTCTCCTTTACAGCCTTTGTTGTATAGACCCTGTGTGAAACCTAGGGGTGTTCTCCTATTCAAACCTTGAAAGTCCTCTATTCAGGTGACATGGGGAGGGTATCGCTCTTGGATCCCAACCCTGGGGGTGGACAAGCGAAGGAGGATCACCTGGGTAGAGGAACCTGGGGTTGCCTGAAGGGGACACCCAAGGAGAGATCCAGTATCCTAACGGGGCAATAGGGGAGGAAAAGGAAATCCTGCACGTCTTCATGGGCTATGTAGATTCCTATCCTGTCCTTTGTGGCCAAAAAGGGAGAAAGAAGGCCCAATTGACACAAAGGCAGAATTCCTGTACTCAGAACCCTCCATACTCTACCTGTCCGAGTCATGAACCTCCTTGAGGCTCCTGTACCTAAAATCACTACGCAGACAAGATTAAAAGATTGTCTTATGAATCAACACCACTTCCTGGAGGGGTGACGGGAACGTAATCTCCCCTACAATCTCATTCTACCTCAAAACCCATTTCCTCAGCTTTCAGTAGCCATTTTTAAACTCATTCCATCACCCCGTCTCCATTTCCATCAAATACTAGGCTGAGGAAGAGGCAACCGTGAGTAGTGCAGATTTCCCATAGGAATAGCATTAGTAATGTAAGAGAAACCAGCCGTAGAAATAACTTAATTTATCACATTGATAAGAGTCGGGCATTCCCTAATTATCAGACACACACACCTGACTCCATTTGATTGCTTTTCCAACTATAAAACGTGTGGTTCTGAACAGTTGAATGAGCAAGCTGGGAATGTTGTTGGGACCAGAGAAGCCACGGAACAGAGCGTGGCAGGATTGACGTTCAGGAGGGAAAGGCGTGTTGAGACACTGGCCTGGTGTGCCTGAGGGGCTGCAGCTTGGCTAGGGAGCATGTCTCCAGAGAGCCTGAGCGAAGTGTCTTGCTGTTGGTGGGTACAACATTGCTCGTTCCATAGGCATCTGTGCTGGCCCCAAGTGTGTCTAAGGGGCAGGTGGTGAGACCCTGACCTCTGACCCGCACAACCAAGAGGAACTGCTTGTTACCGGGCTACTGCTCGAGTGAGTCTCGTAAAGAGAGGGCAGTTGAGAGAGACTCGGGAGCATGCGACTGACTGAAGCAGAGCGGGCAGAAGAAAATTTGTGAAGCGGCACAGAGCCGAAATGAGGAAAGAAAAGGAAACTAGTAAAGAAAGCAGATTGAGAGAAAGTGAGAGAAAGTCGGAAAGCAGAGTGCGCAAGAGACGCAAAGGAAAATAACTATATTAAAGAGGGCACGAGTGACTCGAATAGAGAGAGAAGAGTGCACGCGACCAGGCAGAGTGAAAAAGGTGCCAGTGGGCACAGAAAGGTTGAGAAAGTTCAAGTGGGCACGAGAAAGCAAGAAGGAAGGTGCAAGTGGGCACGAAGAGGTAAAGAATGTACAAGTGTGCAAGAGAAAGGAATGAAAGGTGCCAGTGGGCACGAAGAGGAGAGTGCAAGTGTACAGGCAAAGCAACGAAAGGTGCTGTTGGGGACAAGAAGGAAAGTCAAGAGAACGAAATACCAAGAGCAGGTTTAAGGCTTGGATTGGTCGCACTTAGGAGGAGAAAATAACCTGGTGTTTTCGAAAGCCTCTGATGCCAACCCTTTGCAAGAACTATGTGAAAAACAAGGCAGATCCTAACAAATTGAACTTGTGTTTTCCTTTAAACTCAAGAGGGGCCTAAGTTTGGGAAAGGGAATCCCGAGAGGCCCAAGAAGAATATTTGTGTTTGAACTTGGAAGAGGCTTGAGCTTGGTAAAGGGAACCCCAAGAGGCTCAAGAAGTGTACTTGTGTTTGAACTGGAAAGAGGCCTAAACTTGGGGAAGGGAACCCTGAGAGGCCTACCAAAGTGTAAGTTTGGCTATTTTGTGTTATTGAAGGAACTGAAGCTTGGGGAAGGGATCCCAAAGGAATTAAAGACATTGATATTGTTTGGACTATGGAGAAGGTCCTATGAACAGTCCCTTTTGACTGAACTCATTGTTCTGAAGCTGTCCAAGCTACCATTGGGGAGAAGACCACCTGAAACCAATCCTGGTTTCCTATTTGTATCAAACCCCCACCTTTTACTTTTGAAAGGCTTCTTACCAGATTTTTGTCAAAGAGTGACGGCAAGCATAGGTTTAGACACAGACCGATTTTTATTATGGACTTCTAGACTTCGACGGCCCTTTAGCTTTGGGGCCAGTTAGACATTACACCAACCCAGGAACTTTTAGAAATAAAGGTTTTGAAAACGTATCCTTTGAATCTGTGTCTCTTTTGATACCATGCCTGTCTCACAACCCTTAGAGTAATGAGAGGTAGGAGAAAAAGCTTCTGCGCTGGACCAACATATTGCGGAAGGATTTGCCCACGTCTGCCCATGCCCTCGAGAACAACCTGCTTTTAAGAAAATGTCCCAAAATGTTTTTCCTCAAGGCCTAAAATTCCCTTGAGCCCAATTTGTTCACACAGTTTTTAGACTCATTAGCGCCAGGAAGCTTATTAGGCACCTGTTTGTGCTATATAAAGCATGTGTACCCTAAAATAACAACCAGTGGAATCACCAATATTGATAGCACTGAGCGGGTTGAGAGCAGGTGGGAAAACAGTATCCTCTCTATCAGGCTGCGCTGACATGGAGTCAACCCAGGACGTAAAAGTTAAAGACAAATGGCAAAAGACTATAGGAGAGTATATATACGGGGCCCAAGTGTGGATATCCAAACATATACAAAGATGTCTTCCAAAAATACAAAATGCAAGCTGATCCAACTGAGAGACTTGCATCAGAATTATATAAACTCCCTGCATACAATGACAAATAAAATTAGGGGAGACTGTCGGATGTCAGATGCCTACAGTGTGTGGAAGATGCTTCTTCCCTTTATCTTATGGTACAGTATTTCAATGCCCTTCAGATCTAATGGGTCCACTCTATGACGGTCTTGGAAAGCTCAAAACTGGTGTACCTATAAATAGTAGGGGGGATCATTTTTAAGTTTGTGCAGTTTTAGTGAGAAAAAGGTGAGTATGGTCTTGTGCCATTACAAAGTACTAAATAGATTCATATATTCCAAGGTATCACACTATGGTGTAGTGGGTGCGGGATGGAGGACACTATTAAGAAGGTCATCGACGAAGGTTATAAAATCTACAACATCTCTGTTACTCAAGGACTGATTTTAATTTCTACGGTCTCATTTAAAAGCTACGGTCAGGCATAAAATGTTGGTTCTACCAAGATTTACTCGGAAGTCAATGGTGTCTCAGAAAGTTTAATATTCATAGTAAAATGTCATTTTCACTTTTAACTGGCAGTATAGCATGTGAGAAATTGCTCTTACCAGGACTCAATTATTGAAATTGCTAGCCTTGAGACCGCCTAATTATATAGCATCATTTAATAGATGACGAATTGTTATCAACATCATCTTTGCTGAAATCCTCTTACTGATAGGTTTGAGACAATTTGAGAATCATCATCCCATAGTTTACTATTTTCTCCACATTTATATGATGCATTGCAACTGTTCTTTATATAAAAACATCTTAACAGAAGAAGGGAGTCTGGAGCACATGGCATTTCATAGAGAACGGCATCCATTACTCCATCCCACCATTTTCCATCCATGTCCAAAAGGGAGACAGACTTGGTGGCAGCGTTTGGTCCTCTTAGTTCCAGATCATGACCTGGTAGTCGACTCTACATGGCCGGTTTGCAAGCAGTTCTTGTGGATGGTAATATTTCTTAGAAAACTGTCCAGCTCACCACAGAGAGTAGTTATATGGTTTCTGGACTGAGAGACCTGGCAAATAAATAGCAGTTCAGGAATTATTTCTTGTCTTCCTGGTGAATTGCCAAACAGGTGTCTTTAGCCACTGTAGTGAGTGGCTGCCAGCATGAAATTTGTATTTTTCCTGAAAAATTACCTGTGCAAACAGATCCAGACAAGGCATGACTTGCACAGAATGCAGAAAGGGTCACAGTATTGGGAATATCTCTACAACTGAAATAAGGTGTTTTGAAGCAAGCACAAAGTAAGGCTCAGGGGGGACCTCTTGGCGTCCTGTGCAAACACAGTTTTATAGCTTCTCATTCTGTGCCACTGACGGCAAGAAGAATTCTCTTTGTGGCTACCTCTACTTCTGTACTACTATGATAGTCCCAAGAACAATGTGAAGAGAGTGGATACAAAGCGAAGTTTCCTGCAGAGAAGGCTGGAAGCTGACAGTCCTGTGGCTAATTGAGGAGTGGGCAGGCTACTTTGTGAAGCAAGTATATTTAAACAGCAGAGACTGCACGGAGCACAGTGATACAGAGAGCAGTTTGCCGCAGTTCGCCACAAAGCGAAGCAGAGTGAAGTTGGCAAGCATTTGTCCTAGTTTCAGTTGGAAAGTAGATGCTTTGAAGTTTGAACTTTGATTTAGAACGCCCTGAGCTCTCAACTGCAATTGCACCCCAGCACGTATTTGCGTCTATATGCACGCATTACTCTACTTCCCCTTAAATCAATTAATTGCTGTGAACTTGTAGAGGCTGCAAGGAAGTTTGGTCTTTACCATCTCCCAAATTTACTTGAATTGCTGAATTGCCGCTTGGGAGTTGGCAGAGCATACGTACATCGTGACTACTACTCTAAATCAATTATAGTTTGAAAGTCTTTACGTACGGCTTGAAGAGTGGGGCAAAACCACCAAAGTTGCCCAAAACAAGCAAAAAACCTCTGTCAACAGCCTTGATTAAAATGGCAATCAAATTACTGCTCCCTCTTTCTCCAGGGGCAGGAATATCATGCACTTCTAGTGCCACCGAGCGGGGTCCTGGGATTTGTGTAACGAATGCTTTGACGAACATAATTATTCCTGTAAAAGAAGGGAAGAACCCTACTTCCAAGATTACATCATTTTCTAAATGTATAACTTCATCTAATATGGAGAGAGCACTATTACCTCCGTCCTTGATAACAGCTGTAGGGCCCGCCTTAAGTCAACCCAGGAGTAGTCCATTTACGTATGAAATTCTATTAAGTGTATCAGACTATCAGGGTGGCTCCTTTACCAAGGGAAACTCTCAGGACTCATTGGCTAACACCCTGATATTGTTATACGTCAACCCACGACTGACTCACCAATTAACTCTTTTTTCTCAATTCTGGGCCAAGTGCCCCCGAGAAGACTGTCCACTCTGCTTAGAAGAGTGGACACAAAAATTGGTGCGCAAGCTACTGAAGGACATGAAAATTTACTGACAGAAATAAATCAGGTTTTGTGTGCCTTGGTATCATTATATGAAAGATTGAAAACAGAGTCCCACATTCAATCTACTTTAATGGAGTCATTGTTCAAATTCATACATGTGAGGGTGCAAAGAAATTACAAGAATATCACCCCCTCCGCCCAAGGTGAATCTCGATTAACAGGAATCACTTTGTTAAAATCAACTGGCAGCAATAAACCCCAAGCACAAAGGAGCTTTAAAGAAAGTGACTACGAGGTAGTTTTGGCGTGGGGGAAGTTGACAACCTATCTGTTAATCCTGAACTCGACATTCAAGAGAGGCAAGACGAAGTATGTATGATGGCCTCAGTGAGTCCACTAAACATAGAGCAAACTGATTGTTGGACACAACAGGACCTGGATGGTGGCCAATCTCGGCCTACTTAAGAGACGAGGAGTGATATTAATGGTCAAGGAGAAGATTATATTATTTGTCAGGACCCGGGGAGTTCACCCGAGCAAAGGCATAAAATACAGTTGTAAAAACCAGAACCACACATAAAACAAACATAGCCTCTACAAAATAAATCCTAGAATAGGGCAAGGGATAAGGCTTCGAGGAAGTCACTGCATAGGTTTCTGTAGCATTTGGTGAATCCCCCTTTGGTTGCTTCAATCTTAAGAAAGCCGGAAGTGGAGAGGCGACACAACCCCCAAAAGAGCAATATCGAAGGGAACCCTCAGAAGTAGCTGAAATCTCAAGTGTACTTCCTATAACACCAAGGGTGGTAATGAAAACTATAAAATCTCAAACTACAGCTCCGGTCACAGACATAGCGTCTATCACCCAGCATCAACAATCTGCTGAGGTGACTAGCAGACAGCTGCAAGAGGATACTTGTGTGAGCAGACCAGAAGAGTCCACTAACCGCAATCTGGATTTGAGGTTAGCTAATCCATCACACTTGGGATTGGTGGAACAAGGAAACATTCAATCTGTTTTGAGATTCGCATTAGGCTCCACAGGAAGTCAAGGTCCATCTACCATAAAGCATACAGTATCCTTCCGAGATGACACTGCTAATCTTGAGGGTAGATCTAATGTTCTATTAGATCAAACAAGAACTCAACAATCATTTCAGAGTGTCTTAAGAAATTCAAAAGGCCCCCGAAAGGACTTATGAATGGGAATCTTCCACTATGTCGGAAATGTATAGAACTAAGGCCCAACTGACTGGTAATAAAGATGAAGGTGTTGCCACTCGACAGGGCCCATTGTACAATTCTGGTTGAAAGTCTTCTGCTGAGAACCACGAAAATATATTAAACAGATCAAATATAATGCGGCTCATGAATGACATCCCTAATTTACAGGCCCTTCGTCAGCTGACATAAACCGAGTTGACTTTATTGACCTGTGTCGTACTGATCAAGCAATTCTGTATATTAATTCACAAGTGGTCATCAACATTATAATGAGAATGTTATCTATTTACCAATTAGGTTTATATGCATCGCTGTGCCCAGGTGGGGGAAAAAAGGGATAGCAACCAAAACAAAGTAATCTCCCCTCCTGAGTTAGATCCGGGTATCAGATTGTAGACATCAAACGAGAAGAGGGGTCTTGGTTACAAAGAATAGGTCAAAAAATGCTGCCCTTTTTCAGTCTGGGAAGAGCAACTACTCGTAGCCTAATATAAATGTATTCTCATTTTTAAGTTGGAACTCTAGGGGACACCGGAAGTTATTAGGGAATGGTGAAATGGGTCAACTATTTCAGAAGTATCATAGTCTGTATACAAGAAGTGCAGCTAACCGAAATACCATTGTTTTTTTTAAATAGTTAAAAAAAATGTATTGTTTGTTACAAACCTTTAAAATATTCGGTTATAACTAGTAGAAACACATGAATTACAATTTACATTTTTCATTACGAAGTCACTTTTTTCAAGTTTTCAATCAAGGTTTTTAGAGTTATTTATCCTTTATCTTTTGTTTTACTGCTAAAGATGAGGTCTGCTGATAAATGATGTGCAATTACTTCCAAGAAGAAGGACAGAGCAAATCTTAGCTTGTTATTTGTGTCATCAAAGCACACTTCCCACCAGTCTTCCGAACTCAAAGTGCTTCAGGCTGCCATCAGCGTGCCCAAATGTTTAGTTCTTTCTAACCTAATTGCTGGACAGAACAATGTCAGGTTTAAGGTTTAGTCATGTTTATTGCAAAGCCTACACTGCAGGTCCATCCCGGTGTTGTTTCTCCATCTATTTTGTACCTCCTTTGTTTTGGAATTGATTCAATCAAAATTTCATAAGGAGAGTTTGACAAAATCTATCCGGAAATTTGTCTAAATATTTAGGCTTCTCATTTGGGTATTTAGCTTCATGCGGAACATTTTGCATTATTTTGTGTTTAACTCTCTGATCTTCCGTGTCGATCCAGTCCTGTGTCCACAATTTCTTTTTGACCAAGTCAGGATTTGTCTGTGGGGTATCATTGTCAGTACTGAGATTTTTCAAAAATCTCTCGCAGATTTCGGCCCACAATTTGAGGATGTTATCTTTATTGCCGCTACTTGGATCCTGTAAGATGTTAAACTGGGGGAGTCCGTTCTTCAAAATCATCTTGCGATACATTAGGAGCATATTCCATGTAATTCTGGCATTTATTGATAGTAATCCCAGCCTATAACTGATGCATGAGGTTGGTGTTCCCTTAGTTAGCCACAGAACCTCTGTCCACAAACTATTATCCAACGTGGCCCAGACAGTGGCCGGGCACCCTAATGCACATTTTGCCCCATGGATCAATGCTGGGACTGCCTTTTGTTTATAAAGGTTCAGTACCGGGTTCAGAGAGAATTTGCCAAATTCCATTGTTTGATGGTTATGTGTCCTACATTTTCAAGCAGCACAAAAGGAGTAAGAGGCTGCTCATTGGGGGCTTGATCACCTTGAATAAATCCTGTCCGGGCATAGTAATTGTGAGTGGGATGGAGGTCCTGCAAGAAGGGTTTTCAGCATCCCACATAAAATTGAAGGATGGGTCATCCCATCTCTGGGTCAGACTATCTAGGACCTGCACTCAGGCAATGCCACCCCAGTGGCGAACCCGGCCCCGTGCCATGCACTCCAGAACACACCACAAGGATCCTCTCCTCCTCCAGCATACCGGTAGAGGGCTACAGTTACCATGCAGATATATAGATTAACGGATTACTGGCCTGCATGGCTATTCCAGCCTACCTCCCACTTTAGGAGCAACTTACTTCTTCTGTCCCTGTCCTGGACACTGACCCCTAACCTAAAAGTTGCATCTGCCCACAGCTTGCCCCGCAAGACCCGACAGGGACTATTCCAGAGGCCCAGATGAAGGCTCATCAACCAAGAGCCGAAACGCCTATGGACTCAGCTTACAGCTAGCTCCTAAGTCCACCCGAACCTTTAGGGGGCTTCTCCCCCTGGCGTAGACCATCGGTTTGGTCCTCTGTTGGGACATTTAAACCATTGGTTTGGTCCTCTGTTGGGACATTTAGTCCACCATTAAGCTGGTCCCCCTAGCAAGTTCCAGCCTTAAAGCCAGACAAAAATAACAGACTAGTATCCACCTGTACTTGATACAGGCTTCAAGCATGTTCCTCTAAACTTTTACTAAGGAATCATTTGAACATCAGTACTATTTATTTTTCTCCACACTTTTGTACCACTAAAAAGAGTTGGTTCTTTGAATATATGTGGAATGGTCAAATATGATGTAATATTTACCACAAGCACATAACTAACACACTTATTATTCAAAGTTTGTCTGTTATGTTTTGTATTACATTTATGCCTACTTTTACGTTGAATATGTTCTTAGCTCTACAAGAATAAAGTAAAATGATTAAAGATATTTGCCTAGTAACCAGGCCCTATTATAGCTGCTAATGTAATAAAGCAGTAGCATGAGCTAAAACTGTTGCCTTGTGATATGTGCAAGGATTAAGTCCACACAAAAAACTAACCAATTAAGGGATACTAACGCTTACTTTTGAAGCACTACTATGTCATCCAGTTAGCAAAATTCAGGAGACAGACAAATAATGTACTGTCAACTTGTTGACATGTGGTTGGAGTCCCCTTTTTATCCCCTCCACTTTAGCATAGCTCTACATCCCTCGACATTAAGGGCTATCCCTCTCGTTACACAGAATGTTAAATGGTTCAGTTGAAGGAGATCTTCCACATAAGTATACATGGAGCAACAAAATGTTCTCCTCAACCATTGACTTTATTTTTACACCAAACTCAGGATCACAATATATGCCATTTTTTTAGTGTGACATCACCATTTTGAGTGACCATTGCATGTTGTTTACAGAAATAGACCTTTGTGTCATAAAGGTTAGGCTTCATGGACTGTGAGACCGTACAGTTAATTCTGCTCGAAAAAATTTCGTGGAACACCAAAAATATTGGTCAAGTTTTTTAACCTTTTTTTTTTTCACAATGATTAAAGGGCAATTCTTTATTGGCAGTTAAAAAATAGACGATTGCATGCAACTTTCCTTTGTCATCCCCACAAACGGCATAAAGAGAACAGGTTGCAGTTGTGGTGTTCACCCTTAGAGGAACAGGAGAGGGGCTACAACATATCACAAGGCTTGAAACCTGGGCCTTATCCCAGTGGGGCAGGAATAGGAAATTCTCTTTGACGAAGTAACAGGCGGGAGTGGGGCATCCCCAGAAGATCGGGACTGCAACCCCCTTTGTAATGCAGACGTTGAAGGCGGTATGCATGGGAAACTCATGTTCCCGATTCCCAGCCCCCTATGCTATGATTCACGTCTTCTGTGAAAAATGAACTATTTAGATCACGGAGGATTCATGGGCTCATGGTGTCCAACTCGCCTCTCCAGTATAATTCAAGGATAGACAAATTGGACAGCATGAGCCCATACGATATGAACGAGGATTTCCATTTGGGAGCATTTCTTTAGATACCATGAATCGTCCGTGAACCCACTAGAGGATCTACACAATCAATTTTTCACAGAAAACGTGAATGATGGCATTCTGCATTTCATATAATCACAGACTATTTACACATGTAATAGGGTTACCCTCAGATCTGTTTTTAATCCAAAGTAACACATGTATAACATGGATCCTTAGCTGACTGATATTACCTATTGGTCTGATGTTTTACTAAGATTATTGTAATTAAAGCTCAGATTAAGATCATGAGGACCTCCTCTACTATGGAACATAGGCACCCTTTCAGTAGAAATTCTGTGGATCCTGACGGCTATTAGTAACAATTACCTAGCGTATTTAGATTATGCATGGAATAAACACAATGTGTCAAGATCTTCAAACATTATTTTTTTAAATTTTTTTTTAAACTTCTTTTTATTATTCAGCGTGGCAGCAAAACACAGGCGAACAGCGTCAGGCAATTACAATATGAATACAATGTACACAGTGAGGGTGCGCAGAGGTTGCTTCACATAACAACGCAATCAATAGGCACATTTACAGCATGGGTAGGGTGACAGAGATCTATGATAGGGGCGAGGACCCGAGCTGATGGGGGGGAGCAGGTGGGGGAGAGGCATCCGCTGTCCTGTTGAGATCGGACATGTAAGAACGGAACCTGAGCCAGATGTTCCTAGGCCTGGAGTGGGTGGGTTGCATATGAGACCAGGCTTCCTCAGAGTCCGAGGCCCACGTCACCACTCTTAGCCATTGGGCGTGTGTGGGAGGTGAGGGGCGAAGCCAACAGAGCAGGATGGATCGCACCGCGAGAAGCAAGCAGAGGCCAGCTAGTTTTTTGGAGTTCCAGGAGAGGCCTGGGAGGTTATGGAAGAGGCATAACACCGGGAAAGGAACAATAGGGTGGTCGAGCAAACTGCCTCCCAAAACTGTGAGAGGCGGGGGCATGACCAAATCATGTGAATGTAGTCAGCCTCATCTTGACCGCATCTAGGGCAGCTAGAAGGGTGATCCCTGAACATGCGGTGCAATCTGATCGGGGTGTAATGGAACCTGTGTAATACTTTGAACTGAATAAGTTTAAACCGGGAGTTGAAGGACACTCGATGCGTGCGCTCGCATAGGCGTGCCCAGCGCTTGTCTGACATTTCAACGCCTAGGTCTGCCTCCCACGCGCGCTTCAGTTTGACAAAGTCTGGGACAGATCTGGATTGCAACATAGTGTATAACCTGGAAATCTTGCCCCTCGTGGGCCAGGGGGAGGCGAGTTCCTCGATAGCAGGGACGTCAGATGGTAATGCGGGGAACTTTGGTAGTTACGCTTAAGGGTCTTGTGGAGGGTTGAATATTGGAGCCATACACTCCGGTCACTCCTCAAGGGTAGTGGGAGATCGGGCCATTCCACAAATATGCCTTGGTCAAACACATCACACAGCAGCTCGTAGCCAGCATCAGCCCAGCGACAAACCGTGCCCGATGGAACCCGTGGGACCCCCGGGAGGAAATTCCAAAGAGGGAGGTTGCCATGGAAGGCGTGAGCAGTACCGGTCAGCCTCCACATTCTCGACAAGGCAAGGGACGTGCAGGCAACCGGGTTCTGCGAGTCCAGTGCCAGGGGAGCGGGTTGTATCACTAAAGAGCGGATGTCGCGGTCACAGACCGCAAGTTTCTCAAGTCTGACATGCGGGGGTGGGTCCGTTGTATTAAACCAATAGGAGGTATATTGGATCTGGGATACCAGCCAGTATTTAAGAAAGTCGGGGGCTCCGAAGCCCCCGTTAGTCATGGGGTTTGACAAGGTATCGATTTTTAGGTGGACCGCACCCGAGTGCCAAAGAAAGGAATTAACCGTACAAGTCAACTCTCGGAAGAAGCCCCCCCCCCTGGCCACAAGGGTACATTAGTGAACCTGTAAAGCAGCTGGGGCAACACCACCATCTTCAACAGCCCTATTCTGCCTGCAAGGGACATCGGGAGTTTGTCCCAGACCCGGATCCTAGCTGTCAGGTGTGTAAGATACTTCTGATAGTTCTCCTTGAAGGTCAGCGCTTGCTGGCGCGTTACCTCTATCCCCAAGTAGGTGAACGTGGATTGAGCCCATGTGAAACCCAGGGTGTTAGGAGCGGGGAGGGGGGGAGTGCATTCCGTGAGTGGGAAGAGAGTGGATTTCGAGCAGTTCACCTTAAGGCCCGAGATCCGGCCAAACTGAATGATGTCCTCCAGTATTGGGGGTAAGTTGATGGAAGGAGAGCGTATAAACAACAGGGCGTCATCCGCATATAGGGACACTATGTCCGCCTGGCTCGCGATGCGGAGGCCTCTATGAGCGTGGAATTGGCGGAGCATGTCAGCGAAGGGCTCTATTGCTATAGCAAAGATCAAGGGAGAGAAGGGGCACCCCTGTCTCGTCCCCCTAGCGATCTCAAAGAGAGGGGAGCAACGGTCGTCGGTGCGAACCCTAGCCAGGGGAGCCGAGTAAAGCAATCTTACCCAGGAGAGAAAGGAGGGGCCGAATTTGCAGCTCTCGAGAACCCGCCACAGATACCGCCATGAGACTGAGTCAAATGCTTTCTGCATGTCGAGTGTGGCGGCCACTGCGTACGTCTCGGGGCTGATTCTGTTAATTATGTTAAATAGGCGCCTCAGGTTCAGGGAGGTGGAGCGGCCTGGGATGAAGCCCGCCTGATCTGGATGGATGATAGATGGCAAGAAGGGAACCAACCGGAGCGCCAGAGCCTTGGCGTATATCTTGACGTCACAATTTATGAGTGAGAGCGGGCGATATGAAGCACATTGCGAGGGGGATTTACCAGATTTAAGTAATACCGTGATTGTGGCCTCACGGAGTGAAGGGGGAAAAACACCAGCCTCCACCGACTCCTCCCAAAGAGCCAGCAAGCGAGGGAGCAGCTGTGACTTATAATGTTTGTAAAATTCGACCGGGATACCGTCCGAGCCAGGGGCTCTCCCAGAGGATAAGGAGTCAATAGCAGCTGACAGCTCCTCAAGTGTGAGTGGGGAGTCAAGGGAACCCGCCGTCTCCGGAGATAGCGTTGACAGAGGAAGGGCATCGAGAAAGGAATCGATCTCAGCCACTGACACCTCGTCTGAGTTAGAATATAGGGTTTCATAGAATGTAAAAAAATCTCTGTTGATATCTTGCGAGGAGACAGCCATAGAGCCGTCAGGCCTCTCAATTCCAAGTATGTGTGGGGACCCCGTCTCGTGACGGATCAGTCTCGCCAGAAATCAACCAGGTCGCTCACCCTCCCCGTATCTCCTCGCCATGCCAGGATTATCCAAAAACCTTTGTTCACGCTCCGCAAGGGATCGGAACGTGTCCAATTCCATCCCGATGTCCGCCAGGTTACTCGGGGTGGAGTGAAGTGAGCATGTAGCTTCCAGGGTCGAGAGTCTGGATTCGCTCACGGCAAGGTCTCTCCTGATCGATTTAAGGACCCCATTCTCCTTGGACAGCGCAATCCCTCTAATATAGGCCTTAAAGGACTCCCATAAAGTGGCCTGAGATGTTACCGAGCCCGAACTCTTCAATAGACACCTCGAGCTCGGAGCAGAATTCCGGGTCCAGAAGGGAAAGGGGTTTCAACCTCCAGCTACGGGTCCGGCCGGGATCAGGACCCCAACCGATGGTAACGGTAACTGGAGAATGGTCAGACAGGGTTCTGGGAAGGATCATTAACCGTGTAACATTCTTAACCAATTCGTTAGAGATCACCCATCTGTCGATGCGGGAATAGGAATCGTGGACTGAGGAGTAGAAAGAGTAAATGCAGGAATCCGGGTAAAAGAACCTCCACGCATCTACCATGGCCAGGTGGGGCAGGGATGATAGTGCAGCGTAAACTGCCCTGGAGAGATGACGGGGCTTGGAGCCAGATCTATCGAGGGCTACATCAAAGATTGTGTTGAAATCACCCCCCCAGAGGATGGGGACCAGGGGGAAGCCTTCAAGGAGGGAAGTGACCTGCACATAAAAATCCGGGTCGTCTATGTTAGGACCGTAAATGTTCAGCAGAACCACTTCCTTATGTTGGAGCGTGGCATGAAGCAGTGCATACCAGCCTTGGGGGTCAATTTGTGAGGAAATGAGGTTGAACTTGAGACTCCTGTGGATGAGGGTCATGACCCCACGGCTTTGAGTAGAGAAGTCAGTGAAATACCTATGGGGGTCCCAGGTTTTGTCAAAGCACATGTACTGTTCCGTGCGAGCGTGTGTCTCTTGTAAGAAAAGAATCTTGGACCCATGGCGCTCGGCCTGCAACTGGAGCTGCCTCATCTTTTTATAATTACCCAACCCCCGTACATTCCAGCTCATAAAGGTCAAGTCACTCTCGATCACAGAAGCAGTAGCGTTTGAAGCAGAGAAAATGTCAATAACCAGTGGGTCAGATTCGCAACCCTGCGGCAACAGTTCCTGAGTGCCACACCACAGTCCGCCTTCGCTGCCAGCGCCAACTTTTTAATAACATACCCCCCCAACATGTCCCACCCTCACCCACATCCCCCCCCAAACAGAGGGATGACAATCCCAACTCCCCTCAACCAAAACCAAACCAGAGGCATCAGCGCCTGGGGGCCTGCAGGACGGACTGGCCGTGTCACTCCGGGCTACGCCAGATCCAGTAGAACAAAAGGTGCCCACAGTAGGAACAACATGTAACTTGGGCAAAGTACTTGCACATGGTGGTAAGGCACGTGTTTGTAGAATGAGCAGAACAATCCGATTACGGGATAAAGGATCAATATGGCCCCGATACAGGAAGGCGGCTGGGCCTGGCCTCTCCTCGTCGGGCCCAAAGGGCAACTGTATAACCATGGTCGGAGGGGGGGGGGGATCAGCCAGGGAAGTGTTCGTCTATAAACTTGGAGGCCTCCTCAGGGATCGTGAAGAAGAGCACCTGGTTCGCGTGCTCTATGCGAAGTTTGGTGGGGTAGAGCATAGCGTACTTGATGGAGTGGTCTCTCAGCCTTCGTTTCACCGCTTGGAAGGTCTTGCGTTCCCGTTGGACGGCTGTTGAAAAGTCCGGGTAAAGGTGAATCCTTGCGCCGCCCAGTAGTAGCTCACCCTTGAGCCTTGCGGCCCTGAGGAGGGCGTCTCGATCACAATAGTTCAGCACCCGAGCTATGATGGGCCGAGGAGGAGCACCGGGCTTAGATTTAGCCGTCAGGGTGCCATGTGCCCGCTCAATAGCGAAGTGCGGGGAAAGCTCGGGTGAGTCAAGGAGCGACAGCAATGTGTGCTCGACAAAGTCTTCCATTGGCTCGTGGACTTCATTCTGGGGAACCCCGATAATGCGGAGATTGTTGCGCCTTGAGCGGGATTCCAAGTCCTCGTTCTTCTTTTCCACCTCTAGGACTCTGCTGGAGAGAGCAACAACCTCGGAGCGCAGGGCACCCAGCGCATCCTCAGCGGAGCCGACCCATGTCTCGACCTCCGACACACAGCTGTCCGTCCTCTCAATGTGGGCCTTAATGGAGGATATGGTGCCGTTCATGTCGTCTAATTTTGAGTGGAGTGTAGTGAAGCCCTCCCGGATAAAGTCCATAATATTTTGGGATTCCGGAGCTGTGTCAGATGAGGCGGCAGGGGCCTGTCCAGCAGCCTCCTCCGGCACTCTCACCGCCGCCTTTGCAAACATGTTGATGGAGCTCTGTTTCCTCGTGCCCCCCTTGGTCATCCCGGCGGCGTCGGAGGTCGGGCGGAGAGAGGGGGAATCCCCAGCAGTCCAGGGAGAAGGCGAGGGGAACTCGGGTCTAGTACCACGTAACACAGTGTGCAGAGTAGAAACCAGAGGCTGTGGGTTAGAGAGAATAAGATATTACGGCTGATAGAGCAGAATGTGGAAGCTTAGCAAGCCCAGGGAGAGCTGGAGGAAAATGCCAGGGGAGCACAGATGCAGGAGGCCCAAGGGGGGGGGGGCTGGCGATGCCCGCGGCCCAGGGTCAGTGATGTGAGGTAAGGCAGGCCCCAAGTAAACAACGAATCACGCAAGAAGTGGTGGCTCCAGGAGCGCCCCCGGCCCACCCAGGAGATAGAAGACCCCCCAGTGCAGGTATGCGGGCGGCCAACAAGGATTGGGGCGCCTCCAGGAGGGTGGTCCGGTGAAGATGCGGGGGCCACAGCCCAGGCTCAGACAGCACAGGAAGGGGCCAGTGTCAGTGGCTGTCCCAGAGTCTCAGTCAAGCAGGGGGGGCGCACAGCAGCAACCCCCCTTGATGTACCTTTATCTCCCCTGGCTCCGACGCACAAATCCACAGGGAGGAGGGGCCACCAGCAGGGCCGAGGGAGTCCTTCCGGGAGGCCCAAGCCGCCACGCAGCAGCGGCTGCAGCCGCGACACCCCAGCAGCAGCCGGAGGCAGTCCAGGAGACAGCGCGGGGCCACGGCTCCAGGGGGGCCACACGCGCAGGGTGGGCCCAGGTGGAAGCAGGTGGTGGGGGCCGGGACCACGGATCACAGCGCCGGGCCCCCCCGAAGCGGTCGGCAGTCCGCGATGTGCAGGGGGAGGGGCCAACAGTCCAGAAGAGGCGAAGAGCCGCCCAGCGGCAGAGGCACAGCCGCGGCACCCATGCAGCGACAGGAGGCAGCCCCGGGGCAAGCGAGGGGTCCGCGGCCCCGGGGGGGCACGGTCCCGCACGATGGGGCCAACAGGAACAGGCGATGGGGGCCAGGGCCCCGGGGCGTACCGCAGGCCCCCTCCGGGGCGGACCGCAGCCGCCGGAGCGGAGTGTCTTCCCCAGCCAGGCCAGGTATTGGCGCGAAGCAGCGCCGACGGTGGGGGAAGGGCGAAGGGGCGCCCGGATCTCAGGATCCACAGCTCCAATCCAGACGGGAGTGGGATCAAGTGGTGCTAGATCACCTCAGGAGATGAGTCATGCCCTCCAGGGTGAGGTGCCTGAACGGGAAAATGCCCAAAGAAGGATCCTGGGATCTGTAAGCCACGGAGAGATACGCTCAGGCAGCCATCTTGTTCGGTGCTCAACAGCGCCCCTTTTAACCTTTTTTTAAACTATTTTCAAGAGTGTACACTTGGTAATGCATCTACATATAATGGCCTAAAACCTACACATATTCACACTTTCAACAGATGTTCTTGACAGAAAACAAGATAAGAGAAACCACATTAAACACTTGAAAAGAAGTAAAAATGTGTCTAAGTCAATCACTCCGGTTGAAATCAAAAAAGTGGAAGCCCATTATAGAAACTGGTTGAGATACCGTAGAGCAGCGCTGTACCAACAAGATGCCGAGAATATGCTTTTGACACTCGGAAATAGCTCTTTGGAGGATTATTAATGATGTCATAACTCAGTCTTAAGTGCAAATTAACTCAGTATCTGATTATTCCAATGAGAGAATGCTCAGGATATAGTGGCAGCCCCTATTGTCTGGAACAATGTAGCAGCTATCACATCCTAATAAATCAGATCGTGGAGAAATGCTTTTTAAGATAAGCTCCTATAGAGCTCCTGGCCCTAGTAAACTCTCGAATATATTATTTAAAGATGCAATAAGACAGTCAGTATTGTATCATTTTTATTTGAGCAGATTTGATTGAGTAATCAATTTCCAGATTCATGGTGGATCGCACATATCGTACCGATATACAAAAAGGGCCGAATGAGCTACACGATAGAATATCGCCCGATATCAATACTGGACGCAGACAGCAAAGTTTTCACCACCATGATCCTTAGTTATTTAGAGTGATTGCACCTCAAAAGAAGCAGGTGTTCTTGTTTATTTGGTCAATCCAAGACGAATTCCTTTGAAAGAGTTGCTAGTTTTATCTACCTGGGTTTTCAATCATATCCAAACCCCACAGATCACACATTAGAGATTGGCTGAGTGCAAGAGTCAGTGAATTAGCAAATCTGACAACTAGGATATATATAAGGTTTGATCAAATGTCACTAATACTGACTCTAAAATTCTTTGAGAGTAAGGCTATCCCAAACATTTATATGGAATCGAGATACACCACTTCTGGGTGTTGGAGATCTTACCGAAGCTACAGGGCAGCTTCTGGCAGCGTGTCTTGAACATTCAGACATCGGTGCCAGTAGCTGCATTCTATATGAATGGGGAACTAATTCTCTGACCAATAGAGCCAACTGGAGAATCTTAAATCTATATACAAATCTTATAAATCCAGGTCCAGAGTCCCTGCATGTTGATTTTGCAAGAATGGTCAGAGAATGGAATTTACAGTTCCTGAACAAACTGTTTATAGCGAGACCCTGTTGAGGGAGACTGATACAACCACTGATTATCCAATTACAAATCCTCTAAGGGTTACATTACTGTTGTATCAAAGAGACAACTAATGTATCAGAAACAATGAATGTTTACAAATCAGTTGTCCAACTAGCTGCAGATTATAAAAAAAGGAATTTTTGCCCTTTGTCTATCTATCTGAGCCGCCAAGCTAGGAGATCTTTCCTAAGGTTCCAATGGAATTTATACCATACGAAGCAAATTATGACAGAAAATGGTCGCATTCCAATGGAGCCTTTCACTTGTAGATTTTGTCTCCTCCAGGAATCAGTTGAGGATTTCCAACACTTGCTCATAATTTGTCCAGCTCTGGCTGGGAAACGCACACTGTATTTTAGAAAGTTTGACTATGTTCAATTGAAATCAAGCGAAGAAGATTTGTGGAATGAGTGTCTGGTAGGATCACATCAACTGTATTATCTGTGGTACGTTTCTTAAACTCTTTAGAACTGACTAAATGACTCACCTTTAATTTGAATTCATCATGGATAGAGATGTGGTTAAATTAATGGAGGTGTTTTTTTCTTGTTGTTAAGTAAGAGTGTTGAATATAATATGAATTTTATGGTCAATCATGTTTTAGCTAGTTGTATTGTGAGGAATTGTGAAATGTTTTATCTAAAAAAGTGTTTGTACATTTCTTTTCTTTATAATCATTTGTTAAAGGCAATTTTGCCAAACAATAAACAAACAAAAACAAGTGAAGAGCCCACTTTAGTTTGCCACGTATACTGCAAAGTCTTTTTGGTCATTTGTGCAGGTTGAATCATTCTTTGAGCTAAGAAAGCAGTTCATTCATCTTTGGTGCTAATGCGTGCAAGTAGCTTATCTACAGTAACATTAGCTAGTACTGTGATGTCTGATTTTGGAGTGGGTTAGCACAATGCCCAGTGGGCTTTTGTGACTTGTCATACTCTTGATTGGGTTTTCTTTGTGTGTCAATATACTACTAGTGCGTATTTTGAATTTGTCTGGTGAAAGGTTCAGCCTGATCTTTGCATGTCTGAATGTCTTAACTTAGGCAAAGCGTGTACCTCTCATGCCATCAACAATTACAACAGACAAGATCCTTTCAGGTGTAGTAGAATTGGCAATTGCATTAGGATGGAGTTCAAGATTCCGAATGTCTCACGTAAATATATTTTATCCTGCTCACAAACTGTTGGACAGATAGCGATCTGTACGGTCAACTCTGCAACATTATCAAACACTTTTATTTTACTTTCGTCATTGGCACTTGAACACAGATTTAGTTTGTTCTTCTTGATAGGATCCCAAAATTGCATGGTGCTAGTATCAGAGATGAGTCTGTTTTGAACTCATCGTGCAATCTAATACCAAGAGGATAGAGTCGACTAACACCTTTTTAAACACCCTCACTAAAAACTGCATTAGTTGCAATGTGGACTAGCTCAGATCAATCATATGACAACTGATTTCTAGTTTATTGGAGTTCTTCAAAGACTGTTTACTGTGATATTCAGCAGGTGTACTGCTTCCTTAATGATGTTTTTTGACACACTGCTTACTTTAGTACCCTATGATGCTCGATATCTGTTCAGATATATGGTCAGGTATACCTCCTGTTAAAAAATAAATTGCATGAATGTGCCATAGGTTATTGTGTCATGCATTCTAAACGTTCAAAGCTCTGTCATGATGTTCATGGACTCAACACAAAAGAGAATATTAGTTTTCCTCATAAAACCATTACTTTTTTCTTCACAACTTGCCAAATCAAAGGCTTTCAAAAGAACCCTTTCTGAAAGCTAGAAGGCCACCGTTTTAGGTTGACTATGAAAGTTGAATGCAAAGACACACCCAATAATTGTTTCATAGGATGAAATGCCTGCATTAAGTCCCCACATGGATAGGACCTTTCTTCAGGACGCATATTATTCCACAGGCCTTCATTCTTTCAAACATATTTCATTTCTCTATGGGTGACAACAGGTTCTGAATGCGCCAGCTCTTGAAGCATTTGGTTTGTAATTCTTCTACCTAATTAAGCATTTCTGCACATCGGTGCTTCTTAAAGAAGTCTTCCAGGTCGCACGCATACAATGCAGAAAAAGTGTGCATTTGAGCGCTTCTTCGGCATGTGAAATATGTTTGCATGCTATCCGTTGTACAGCGCCCTCACTATACCAGAGACCTTGATAACAAATCATCACAGTTCCATCAGGTGTGTCCTCAAGGGATTCCAATTATCTGCAGCACAGTGTCTAAATCTTCCTTTAACAAGGTTCAGTGGGACATCTATGCCTCCATTATCTTCCAAGGGATTGTATCTACCCCAATAAGGACCCGGAATGGCCTGACGCAGTGCTGCCCTCTTGCAGCCACCCTCTTCAATCTGTTCACGGCTGATGTAGAAGATCATATGCAATCAACCATGCTAAACCCACCAAAGATCAATTCAGTTCAGGTACCTATTATGATGTACGCCATCGATATCGTCCTGATGGACGAAACACTGACGGACCTACAGTGCAGTCGAAAGATGATGGGAACTTAAATGAAGGATAACGAACTACAGATAAATACAAAAAAAAGGAAAATCATGCAACTAGTCAACTTGAACGTAAAAAGACAAAGACCCCTGAAGTTGACATTAGATGAACAAGATCTGTGTGTCGTTTGTAAATACTTAGGAATTTTGATCAATCACCTCAATACCGAAAAAGACAGGGTAAATTATCTTGAAGAAAAAACCTTATCGTTAGCTAGACAAGGTCGATACCTACACATTAAATTTAGAAAATATTCCTTCAAACCGATTATTGCCTTCTTTAGGTAAAAAGTCATGCCCATAATCACCTACGCAAGCGAAACTTTGATAAAATTCCCACCTTCAATGTGGAAAAAATATGAAGCAATGTTTTGGCAGAAGATCTTAGCATTGCCACATTCTTACCCCATGGTAAGAATAAGATTTGAATTGCTACTCAATCAGTCATATCGATCACTATCTGGAAACAACTAGACCTCTTCTGTAAAATAATGACTAGTGCAAATATCCCAGCTTTACAAATTCTTCACTCAAACCCGACTTCCATGAATAATACCATCTTGAACGCATGGAAGAAAGATATGGAAAGACAGATGGCAAGCCAAGAAATATCCATGGAAATGCTACTTTGTCGCCCACAGCACGCCAAAATCAAGGTACAGCGAAATGACTGGGCTCAAACCATTCAAACAAAATCAGCTTACCAGATGACCTTACATTGTGAATCTGATATCAGAGCCCTACATTAGTTGCCAACCTATTTAAATTTTTTTCCGGACAAACTCATTCAGGATACATATTTGAAAATACATCTGAACACTATTTCAACTAGACATAGATTGGCGAAAAAATTAAACAAATCCCGAGCTCAGAGCAGTATTGCCGATTCTGCCTCGATGAGTAAGTGCAGGAGACCTTGCAACATATATAATTGTCCTGCCCAGCCTTGACTGAACAGAGAAACATTTATAGAGATCACTTTCAGATCTCAGCACAACAAATGGACTCAGAAACCAGATGGGAGAACATACTTTTGGTAAAGGATAAAAATTGTTTTACACCATTGTCCAGTTTTTAACTAAGAGCATGTGATCTCAATCGCCCCACTTATGATAACTGTATTGGCACATGGAACATTATGTAACCTCCCATGTTTGTGAAATTGGAATGCGATTTTATAAACCAAAGGATCTCTCCATCTATTACAAGCATTAATTATTATAAATGAAAAGTTTAATATGTAAACTAAATAATTTTAATTAAAAAAAAATGATCTTCCAAGTCGCACAGAACTTAAAGTTGTCTCCTGCCAATAAGCTTTTATGGTCGATTCAGGAACCAATACTATATATAAGCCGCAAGATTGGAATGTATAGTTAGGCCATCAGCAATCTGAAGTGGAAGCTCATTCTTGTGTCTTAAGTTAGAGCACCACATAAAGGGCCACATTATAACTTTGCCGGTGCAGAATTAGCATGTCATTATTATCCTATACTGGCACATTTTCGCACCAGCAAGGTACAAGTTTGCCGGTGGGGAGGAGGAATTACCTCCAGCTAAGAGCTGGAAGTAATTCTGCCACCCTACTTGCAAAAAATAGCCAGTAATACTGGCATTGGTATTACGGACAATACCTAGGAATGGGGAACTACCGCAGTTACTGGCACTCATAATCCAGGGGTAATTCTGCCGGAATGAGTGCCGGTAACAGTATCACTACGTGCCGGTATCCTGGCGGAATTAACACCAGGATACCGGCAAAGTCGCAATGAGGCCCAAAGTCTGCCTTTTTGTTAGGAGCACATATATAAGAGTTTGAGGCAAATCAACAACCTTCTAGTTCAAACTTGTATTTACAGCCAGTAAGCTATGACCCATTCTTCTCCTACCTACACAACATTTGAAAAAGATGAACACGTCTTGTGATATTGTTTTTGTAATCATATCTAGCTTGATGGAGCCTGCGGGTTTCCACTCCTCCCCTGTAGTAATTTATTGGCTATCCTTTATATTTGAATGTTGGAACTTGCTTATGCAGGTTTAAACTCCGCATTGTAAACTCAAAGAAATACAGCGTTATTGGTTTTTGGAGACCGGGTTGCTGAATACGACATCCATGCTAAAAAGAAAAAAAGAAAAAAAAAATTCAGGGATATTCTTGATATCATATCTTCCCTCTAACACCTTTGGACCAACATTTCCAGGTAGTGCCGCTCAGCATTTACCACTGTGAAAACTTTCCTTCCAAAAGGGCAGCTAATAAACATTCTCTAAATTCTAGCAAACTTGCACATTTGGTGGGGTTTCAAAAGGTTTTTCTACACTTTGCAAGACATTGTATACATTTTTCACATAGCATTCCTTGTGACATACTATGTAATATGCATGAGCATCTTTTTGGATTGATGCACCCACTCAACTTCACTTTCCATTCATTGGAGGTAATTACGAGATTGGAGGTAGCCATGCCGCTTTTAGCGGCATGGCTACTCCTTTACCAGGTCCGGGTTCCCTGAATGGGGAAATACCGGGCCATTCCGAGCTTGGAGGGCCCAGTATTTCCCCATTCAGGGAACCCAGACCCTGTGCATCCCCATGCAAGCCCCCATAGGGCTCAATGGAAATGGGGAGCATGCTAACAACGGGCCCGTTAACGACGTGCCCGTTAGCATGCTGGACCGCTCGCGGGACCCGCTAATGACGCCAGGTTTTACCAGGCGTCCTTAGCGGGTCCCACGAGCGGACCTCGTAATGAGGCAGTAGGGAGTCAAAGGGGCCGGCAGCTCTACCAGCTTGGTTAACCCCCTATCGCCAGGGTTGTAATGACCCCCATTGTCTTTTCTCACGGAAGTGAACAAAACCGCACATCTTCTGACCTGCATTGCCAGTGCAAACAGCGGGCAACAGATGCCTCAGCTTCAGGTGTATTGGAAAACGTGCGTACTAGTATTTAGGATTCTTTTACAGGAGAACTGCTTCCTCTTCACTGAGCCGTAGCCCCATCTTCATGTGCTGCCCATTGTTTTTTGCATCAGGCTGCAGTCTATCAAGAGTACCTTTGTGTTTGAACTTCTTATAACAAGACAGATGCCACCTTGCATTAAACTGGTTTCATTACCTCAGTTGTTTTTTCTAAAGCAATATGCAAGGTACTTATAATAACTGTTGTGGCACTTGTTTAAAATACCCCAGAGAGTACTTTTAGTAGACTGACTTTTGAGCAAAAGTCTCCTGTTGCTGGAGACACCACACAAATGAAGGCCTAGATCACTCAAATGCTTGCATTAGGACCATAATGGTTGATTTATCTGCATTATACGTTCCAAAATTTCAGTTACACCCTTGTATCCGAAACAGATATTAACAATTAATAATTTGATTAAAATGAAGAAATGAACTAGTTTTGAAAGGGCATAGATGTACTATAAATATGGGCATTTTTGAGGCACCATTGACTTCAGAGTAAATTATGTTATGCCAACTTTTGAGGCTCAGAAAGATCTTTCAAATGAGTCTTCAGAAATTAAAATCGGCTGATAAATAATGGGGATATTGAAGACTATGTACTTTGTTGGCAGCCATGTTGATGACCGTATTAATTCTACATGCCACAACACCATATAGTGGGAAAATATATTTTTTGGGGTAATCCTAAACTGGCTATATAGTAATCATTTTGATGTTGCCACTATATTTTTAGTTAAATAAATTGTGGAAAAATCCAAATGATTAATCTATAGTCAGTTTATGATCGTGGCAAAATTTAAATGATTAATCTATAGCTAGTTTATGATGACCCACAAATAGCTTCACCTTTCCATCACTAAACCTACCACGGAGCACATTTTTTCCCCATATGTTTCTCATTCCTACCAGAAAAAGTAGAAGGTTGTTCAAAACAACATTGCAAGGGGGTTACTTCTAGCAAACAGTAAATACTATACAATGGAAGTCAAAATTGATGCCCCCAGGGCAAAGTGGTCCGGTTTGGAGATTGGATCAAGTAATTAGCAGCCGAAAGAGACCCGAGAAAGCTGGACAATAACATAAGGCTTGTCTCTTATTATTCTCTAGGGCACGGTTTCCTTCCGCAATCTAATCGATTTAGCCTCTGATCACATTGGAACTTGCTACAGGTGGCAATCACAGACACTGGACACTAAATGTGTGGGAGTTATTGAACGCTGTAGTATGGATGGTGATAGGAGAGCCTGCAGCTGAAATACAGAGGGAAGGGTAGGGGGCAGGCAATATCTAAAAAATAAATTTGAATTAAATTGTAAAACCAATATAGATACTGAATTGCTAGCACTCTGCCAGGTTCAGGATACAAGTGTAACGGACAGGAGCAAAGTTACATTGATAAAAACAAGGGCTACGGTGATCAAACAAATTGACACAGATGTTGCATGCAGACAAACTCACTTGTGATTCCAAGAATCTTCTCGTAGGACTCAAAGGTCAACAAAGGCTCAGGAAGTTCTCGAAGGAAGGTTTTAAGGATGACAGCGGGAACGTGAATATCTCCATAAACATCAAAGTTCACTGGCCTCCCTGAAAAAAACAAAGACCATTTTTATTTACATAAAGTCATGTTTTGTATGAAAAAGCTGAAAATGGCACAAGATGTTCTATTCCAATTGTTAATGAGCACTTCCCCTACCCTTTCCAGTGACCTGTTACAAACAAATAGTGAATTCAAAAATGTTTTCATGCAATGGACGAGATTCGCAAAAGCATGATGGTTCCAGAACATGACCAGCAAATGTTGGTCGTCCAGCAAGTCCTACCCAACTGATTCTCAAAGAGGAAGCCAGCACTGCGAGCATGCACTCCTACACTGGCATATGCATTGGCTTCCAGTGCCCACGTGGATGGAAGCATGCGGGCAGCCCCCTAGCCACATGGGATCCGGGTGCGCCCCCAGCTAGGGACTAGTCTGAAATGTGCAGCTAGTTTGTGATTAGAGAATCGTTTCATCCGCAAAGTTGCGAAAGCGCTCGGCCACGAGTTAAAGAAAACCTTTGTGAATCGGGTTGCAATAAGTTGGTCACCTGCACGTGTGACTTAAAGATCAATATTTTTCATCATCATGTTCTGCTATGCCTCCAGGCTGACTTCAATTCTCAATTGCCATCAGCACCAGGATCCACATTACAGGTCTAAGGGTATCAGCAATGGCGCGGAGCTCCCATTGCCACTGCGAGTAAGAAGGTGACGAGTAAGTGAACAGTCTGCAGGTTGTTACACTCCCCATTTTAAAATGGCATCAGACTTTTTTGGGGATTGGAGGAAATGCCGCTCAAGGTAATTGTACCGGTGGTCATTTTGCCATTTTTCTGGAGGTAATACCTCCATGCAAGAGCTGAACCCAATTCCTCTTTCTGGAATCTTAGCTCATAATTAGAGGTACTGAATAAACATGCGGTATATTATTACTTACGGTTTCTTTTTAATTTACCACCCAACTCATAACGAGGGCCTCATTTATCTCCCAAAAAGGGGGGTGTATGGCGTCATAATACTTCTTTGAAAAATATGCCTTTAGATCCATCAGACCGTGGGTCATCTGGGAGAATTTCAATTCCCTGTTCTATAGAATGACATTATGAATAATAGATCTGTGGAATAACAAATCACTAATATAACATTGCTAAGCGTTAACATTAGAGGAATCATTTGTATAATCAAGTCTTTTGCATAGATTTCCTCAGAGTTTGGCGGACTGAACAGTAAGCATTCCTCTTCAAAGGAGATGCAATTAAAGCACATAAATGCATTTCACAAACTTTGAATCGCAGAACTGCGTAACGCCCCTTTTGACAAAATGTTTTGTATTACTCATTGTAAGGAAATGAGTCCAGCGGGTAGTTTGTAAGACACTCGAATATTGTAGAAAAAAATACACGGTTAAAGCGTTAGCGAGAAAATGTCATCTTTTGGCTTCTGCGTCATAACTCAGATGTGCGATGCGCCACGTAAATGTTGCGCGTTATCTTTCATGGTGCTGCATTGCGCCTTGCATTAATATGACTATTAGACCAGACATGGCTTTATGATGAACTAATTAAAGGTAAGAGGTAACCATAGAGCAGTGGACAGAAACAATGTCAAGGCCGGGACTTGTGTGGCACGTGGAACTTCCAACCGTCAGAGGCAGCATGGCGACTCACCCAGGTTATACAGCTTCTGGATCTCGCGGATAGTTTGGACGCTGGCCGACCTCCTGAAGAGACCCTCGGTCCTCAGCCCTGCAAATGACAAAACACTCTCACTGACAATCATTTTGCACTCTAAAGTCAGTACAAAAACTTCAACATTGGCTCATGTACACATACACCAGAGCCAGATCATAGAAACTTTACATTGGTTCAATTGCAATTTTGCACATCATTAGCATTAGGGGAAAAAATTGCCCTGGAGCAAAATACGTTCTATTTCGATGTATTTTGCACGAGGGCAAAGTTTGCCCTACTGCCAATCCAGAACGTCACACCTAGTTCCTCATACTGTCACCAGAATGGATGGCTGATGGTGCAAAACAGGGCCAGATTAAAACAAATCTATCCACAGTAAGGCACCACTGCATCTATCCTCCTCTATCAAGCTCCACAAGCCTTCTCGTAATCTCCACTTTGCCTCGACTACCCTTGTGGCTCCTCACCCTACCTATGCTTCCTCCCGGTACCGCTCACACCGTCTTCTTGCTGCGGTTGCATGGAATTCTCGTACCCCGGACATCCAAGAAACAGTTCACTTGATTTATTCAAAACCAAATTAAAAACCTACTTCCTCGCCTCCAAGTTAACCTCTTAACCTGCCTCTTATCTACCTGCTAGATAATATTTTTCCCTCGCCTCCAACCTGCCTCTGTCCCTCACTTCCTCTGCCTCCACTCTAGCACTTCACCGATCTTGGTCACATCCAGAGCACCGCTGGTCGTACTGTCTAACTGCACTTAAAAATGGCCAATGTTCCTTTTCCTCAATCTATGTACGTCCACTGATGTATTGTTCCCGGTGACTTTTCCATTTACTCCCCTCCACAACCTGGTCAGAATGTCTCTCAAACTCACCCCATTGTAAGAAGCTCACTGCTTCCCATCAAATCTGCTTTATCTATTGTACGTTCTTTTGTGATCAAAAGAGCATTGGTCTTCCTGTATATGAATAAATACAATTATCCATTTTGAAAAAACCTTCAATTAACCCGTCCACTCCCTCCAATTTCTGTCCCATTTCTCCCCTCCCTTTTCTCTCTCAGATCATTGGGAATGTGGCTCTACATCATACTATCCCATTATCTGGAGTCCAATGTTCTTGTTACTGCTTTATAAACTGACTTGCCATGTGCTCAGTCAATCGAATATGCTCCTTGTGTACCGATCTGCCCCACATCTACACTTCTCTCCACACTGCCCTGTTTCCCTATTCTTCATCAGCCAGCAGAAGGTTTGCTTATTGTGGGCTCAGCACTCATGTGCTTAATGGACTGGTTAATTATCAATCATGCTCCCACTCCAATACAGTGTTGTGCCCAGGGTTTTGTCCTAGAACCTCACTTTTTTGTATGAGATCCTCACTGGAGGAGAACGGTGTGCTGAGACACTGGCCTGGTGTTTGAAAGGGGCTGCAGCGTGGCTAGGGAGCCGTATCTCCAAGGAGCTAGAGCGAGGCACCCTGCGTCCTGCTGTTGGTGCTCAAAAAAGTGTTTGTTCCCTTGGGACTTGTGCCTGTCTCAAAGGTAGCCGAGGGACAAGTGGTGAAACCCTGACCTCAACCCCATGTATCCAGAAGGGCCGCTTGTCAATGTGACGCTGCCCGGTGAGTTTCATGTCAGTGAGAGAAACTCAGGAGTGTGCGGTTGAGTGGAGTGTAGCGGGAGAAAGACACAGTTGGTAAATTGTCCACGAGCGGAAAAGCAAGAGAAAGCTTGTAAAGCGGCACAGAACAGAAAAGTAAAAGCAGCAAGAGTAAGCTTGTAAAGCGGCACGAAACAGAAAGTGAAAGCAGCAAGAGTAAGCTTGTAAAGCGGCACGAAACAGAAAGTGAAAGCAGCAAGAGTAAGCTTGTAAAGCGGCACGGAACAGAAAGTGAAAGCAGCAAGAGTAAGCTTGTAAAGCGGCACGAAACAGAAAGTGAAAGCAGCAAGAGTAAGCTTGTAAAGCGGCACGGGGCAGAAAAGTGAAAGAAGCGAGAGAAAGCAAAGTGAACAAAGCGATTGAAAGGAAATGGCAATTCTTAAACCAGGAAATTGCCCTAGCAGGGAACATCATCGAGAAACTCTGACACACATAGGCTCCTTGAGAAGCCTAACGCCTTACAGATACCTTTCATTTCCACGTCCACGTGTCAGGATGCCACCCTATTACAGGCAGCCTTTGAGGACAAAATCATAAAAGCTAGAGGAAAGAGGTTAAAATGCAGGCCAAAAATAACAATTACGACATCTACCTATGCTGATTATGAGACTGCCAACCACCCAAGGTTGTCCTTCACAAAATGAACATCTGTGAAATAGAAAACATTCTTTCCGCAATGAAGCCTACAGCATGCCCAGAGAATATCATCTCACCCAAAATCACCCTAGAGCATAGGGAGCTTTTCGCCCCATTTCTCACAAGGCTGGTCAACGCCTCCTTCCATGATGACAAGGTGCCATCATCCATAAAAACTGTCATCACGGTATCCCCCCGTGCCCAAGAAACCATCAGGTGACCCTAAGGATCCAAACAACCTTAGGCCTATCACCAATTCCAACTTTTTGCTTAGGGTGTTATACAAAACGGCCTATAGGCAATACCAAAGTTTTATTGAGGCAAACAGTATTCTTCATTGTAGACAATCAGGGTTCATACACAATTACAGCGCATAGACCGCACTTGTAGATCTACAGGCTCACATGCTTAGTATATCTGACGAGGGCAGAGCCGGCATCCTGGTCCTGTTGGACCTGTCGGCGGCCTTCGATTTGGTTGATCACGATATGTTGAAACAATCTCTTCACTTCTCGGGGCAATGTTCTGACCATGCCATTAAATGGTTCCTTGCCTTTCTGTCAGATCGCAAATCCCGCATACAGTGGAGTCTCTGTCACCAAAACGATCAGGCGTTGCGTTCCGCAGGGGGACAGCTTAATGCCAACTTTATTCAATTCATACATCTGGCCTGTCTGTAGCCTGCTACACAAATCAAGGGTATTTCTTTAGCAACTATGCAGACGATTTCCAACTAGTCATTGAGACAACTGGAGACTATCTGGCAGACTCCAACGCCTTGTCCACTGCCTACCATCTGATAGAGGAACGGATGTCCTCCAAATGGCTCTGTTTAAACAGCAACAAGACAGAATTATTGATTTTTGGTCCCAAAACTGTATGCGCCAAACTTAGCCCTGAATATACCAGCTTCCTAAATGACACAAGCAGCATTTGCGTCCTCAACAGGGTCAAAACTCTGGGCTTCTGTCTCGAGGCGTCTTTTAATCCTGACGCACATGTCGACCTAGTAACTGAGTTGCAATTACTCTCTCCACCTGCTAAAAAACATAAGGCCTTTCATCTCCAAGATTAACACTGCTACGGTCGGCTGAGCTACTGTCCTGGCAAGACTCAACTATTACAAAGCCCTGTTCATAGGAGCCTCTGTTAAGAACCTGAGGAGATGCTAACCAATACAGAACAGTGCTGTGCACATTATCAACAGTCTCCTTAGGCACATGCATTTTACCCTTATAGATGGGGGTTCCACTGGCTGCCCATTCAAGAGCGTATTAATTTCAAGGTTGCCAATATCATCCATAAATGTGTACACAGAGACGCTGCAACCTATCTGAAAACGTTGATTCCACGGTATCGCCCGGCTAGAGCACTGCGTTTGCCTAACAAAGGGCTGATTATCTGTCCCAGGTCCAAAAGGGAGAAGGGTCTCAGTAGATCCTTCCAGGTCAGAGCTGCCAAGTTTTGGAATACTCTCCCTCTTCCCATGATGCAGGACCAGAATTTTCGGACCTTTGAAAAATCCTTAAAAACCAGGTTATTTAAGTAAATTAGCCCTTCGGTCCAGTCTTCTATGAAATGGTGCCATGCGTGTGTGTGTCGCTCCCTAATGCCTGGGGGCTGTTGGCGTGCTATAAAAAAATAAATGAAAGCTTGTAGAGCGTCAAGGAGCAGAAAAGCGAAAGAAAACATGAGAAAGACAGAAAGGGCAAGATATAAATGAGGAAAGCAACAAAAGGAAAAGGTGCTAGCGGTGCAGATGGTAAGTAAAAACATTAAGAAAGTGTAAGTGTACACAAGAAAGCAAGGAAGGGGCAAGTGTGCACGAGAAAGCAAGGAAAGTGCAAGTGTGCACGAGAAGGAAGCAAAGGAAAAAAGAACAAGAAGGGGTGCAGGAAGCACCTGAAGGTGAGAAGTTATAAAAGGAAGAGCAAGGAATAAAAAAGAGGGGATACAGATCATAGTGGTCGTGCTTAGGTGGGGCAAAGAATCCCTGCGTTTTCGAAAGCCTCTGAAGCTACATCCTGAATGGATTACATGTGAAAGAACCGTATATGAGGGAAAGGTACATCATAAGAACGGTATATGGGAGAAAGCTACATCCTGACGAGCTGAAATTGTGGTCAAAACTGAAAGAGGCTTAAGCTCAGGGAGGGGAACCTTCAGAGGTTTAAGCTGAACTTGTGTTTGAATCCAAGAGGGGCCTAAAGCTTGGGGAAGGGAACCCTGAGAGGCCTAACAAAGTGAAATACCTATTTTGTGATACTGAAGGAATTGAAGCTTGGGAAGAGTGGGCCTACGCTTGGGGAAGGGAACCCTGAGCAACAGACCAAGCCAATATGACATGTCGGATTTCCATCAGGAACCTTGTGAGCGTGGCAGCGTTAAACCGACCACATGAAAGCAAGAGTCTGCAGTTGAGTCTTTGCCTTCAGAGACTCTCTTACAGAGGGCAGCTTGCGAACAAGAGGGATGGTGGACTGTCACCAAGACCCTGCTCCTATGCCACCGCTAATTCATACATATGTAATTCAAAGATGGTGGCCTCCGATTAAGTTAGCTCAGTACATGCAAGTAAGCAGGACACAGTCAGGGCCTTAAAACGGCTGAGGAGCGACAGGACACTGAATAGTCCATCAATACGTACACCCAAGGACTTGCAAACACTCTCCGCCTCAACACCCCAAGTCTCGCCCTCCTATCAGCTACCTGGTGTCTGCTCTTGCCACATCCTTCAACAAATCAACCTTTCCCTCCACCAAGTCTCAAATCCTCTCCTCCTGCTTTTCCCCAACCTTCTTCAATGACTGTGCAATCTCCTCCAACAACATTCAGTCGGCTCCTTTATAGATTTACCATCAACTTCCTGAAAACACTGCCACCTCGGATTCTAGACACTTCCCCTTGATATTTTATCACCTCCTCTCTAACCTCACCAACACACTTTAGATCTTTTGCCAGCTCTTCCATGCTCCATATCCCTACTCTACACTAATCTCCACAATGCCGTCGACCCTCCCTTGGTCACATCCTCCTTTTTTCATCTTCCTGCTCCAACTGCCATCCTCTCTCCTCCAAACACCCATCTTGAAAGACTGGGAGTCTCTTTCATATAGTGTCCAGGCCCCTTCCCAGAGGTTGCCTCTCTGGCTAGAGGTTTAATCTGGGGTCTTTGGAGTGCCCTACGCTGTGATTGGCCTTTTGCTGGTGACGCCCATGAAGTGATATCTAATGTAACAGAAGCTATATCAGGTGGGGTGGCAGTCTTGGATTTTAGGGTGGTGCCCTGTATAGCCCTGTCTTTCTGGTGCCTGGGGCTTCGACTGACTTTTCAGACGAGAGATAGCCTTTCCCTGGCCATGAAACATTTTCCTGGGGTTTGTGAGAGCCATGAGGATGTTTATTGTGGCTGTCTCCTGTAGGTTTGTGAATTTGAGAATCCGGCAGCAGACCTGTGGTACACAGACTTCTGAAAATGGTGTTCTCATTTCAGTCTCCACAAATCTCACGTGTAGATGTGGGAACAGAAGGCAGGGGGAAATGGTGGCTTGTATATTAGTCACAGGCTTATTTGGGCAATCCCTTAAAGGGACCTGGGGTCCATTTTGGGCTGGGGGATTTAACCCACGAGAACCTGGTCTGTCTTGGTATGGACCTGCACATTATTTGTCTGCAGGGGATTATGTTACAGCTCTTACGAAGATTTGCGATTTCTTGTTTAGGGGTCAGATCATTGGTGCTTTCCTGGGACCTCCCCTTGGGGTTCAGAGCCCCGCAGAACCCACCCTTCAACCCTATATAGCTTGCTGATGACAACTTCCTCACAATGCAAGCTGTGTTTCTGGTTGCCATCACATCAGAACACAGGACTGGTGATCTCTGTGCTCTGCCCTGTTCCCTTTCTTTCCTGGTGATCAGCCAGCCTAGCAGTCATCCTATGTTGCAAACCTGCATTAAGCCCACAGTCGGTATTGAACATAATTACTGGTGATGCCCAACTTCAAGGAGGACGGAAAGGGTAGGTGCCCTGGAGGTTTATGCTGCGTGCCTTTGGAATGCGCTACTAGATGAACTTTGCCAGGTATTATGATATGATATGGCATATATAATGCGCCTATACACAAGTGTTACAAGATTCACAATTTGCCAGATTATCTGACATTTCACAAATTGTGAATAGAGCTCCTATGTTCTCACTGAAATCTTTACCTAGTTCTTCCCAATTGGTATCAGTCTGCATCTCATCCATAGTGCCAGAATGCCTCTGTTGAGACATATGGGCGCTTAATAAACTGCATACCTATCAATCAATCGTTTAGACTTCACATGTTTTAGTTAATTGCCCTTCTCCCTCATCCATGTAACACTCTACAGGAGATGTTGTGTCCAAATCACTGCATGCCATAAGACCCTTCTAACTTACCAAAAAAGGACAGCCACTTCATAATAGTTTGTCAATTCAGCTGCCTTGGGTAGGGCCAGGCGGGTATCCCTGCGTTCCATTACCAGGGGGTTTAGAGATATCATTTCCCTTGCTCACAGAATGTCAGAAGTCCCTCTCCCAAGTGGTGTTCGGGTCTGCTCATCCAGAGGGAAGGCGGCATCATGAGCAGTGACCGGGAGTTCAAGGTGCAGGAGATTTGCATCATTCCCAACATACTTGTTCACCATTGTCTACCCCATATTCTTGAAGTGGCAGATCACGTGTTCCGAATGGGCATCCCTTAAGTCCACACTAACTTGTGCTATGGGATGGACAAACTCATAACTGCCTTTTGGAGTACTGATGTGCCAGTGGTTTATTTTAGTGTAAGTATTGACCGAGCTCCCATCGCTGGTACTCGTCACAAGTAAGGAGGACAATGTGGAAGAGTTATGTGGGGTAACACCATAATTACTTACTGGAAATATTAATTACTCATGGCCCTTCTCTTCCTCATCACAGTGCTCCTCGTCCTCTTCCTTCGTTATCACAGAAGATGTGGAGAGTCCTCTAGGGTGTAACACCCAGGATGTATTGCGAGGGGCGGTGGGGGCTTTAAAAAAATAAATAAGGATTTGGAATAGACTTGTGAGAAAGATAGCTCCTTCACAAGAAAGTACTGTAATGAGGACGAGTGGAACTAGGAGCAATGAAGATTACTGGTAAGCAACCCATCAGCCCAACCTTGATATCCTAATACTAACAGAAGCATGGTTCAGTCCCATCTTTCTAAGATTCAGCGGCACGCTTATACCAAGAGGCATCTCCATTATCCATCTCCAACAGGGAGACAAGATAGTCATCAGAATACAGAGAATCGCTCTACGGTGCAAAGAACTATGCACGCAAGTATTTTCCAATTTTGAATGCGTGCTAGTGAAAACTATCTGCCATTCGTCTACCAGTTTGATCAATTTGCATGTTGCTTTTCTTGCTATGCTTTTTTTTTTTTTACAACCCGAGATGGGTAGAGCGACGGAGGAGCCTGAAGCCAACAAGGATTTTGTATTAAAGATCATTAAAAATATCATCGCCAATGAAAATGCTGCAGAAAGTAGTGAGCGCTAGATACAATTTAAAGGACTGGAACATTAGTGTGCATTGGCGGTCACATTGCTGCTTCTTCCTTCACCAAAGCAAGGCTCTTGAGACCAGGGATGCAAACTGCACAGCTGAAAAAACCAGAAGACGCAACATTTATGCAAGCATGAATGTGACATTTACATTCAGGCCACTTTAAAAGAGATCTTTGGACTTGTATTGCATATCAAAGAGAAAACTATAATCTCTTCATAAATAAATGAAATTTGTTTAAAACAGCTGAAGAGAGGTAAAGCATAGAATGCAATTGCATTGCACAGTCCGGTTACAGGTAATTTGGTCGAAAATAAATGGTCGACAGGACAAATGGTCGACACAATTTGGTCGAAAGACAAATGGTCGAATTTTTGTTTTTTTTGTAGTTTCACTTTTTTTTGGGGGGGGTCCCCCCTAACCCCCTTTTTTTGCTAAAAAACCCTTTTTTTTCCTAAACGAAAACCTGAAATATATATATATATATAAATAAATTAAAAAATTCGACCATTTGTCTTTCGACCAAATTGCGTCGACCATTTGTCTGTCGACCAAATGACTGGACAGCGCACAGTCCAACTGGTTTTAAAATAAAGAGGCTCTATGAGCTTGTAATGATTAATTAGAGCAATTTATAAAGCAAAAAGGTATGCTACACCAAAAGTCATTTTCTTCATCTGATGGTACAGTCATGTGCTGTGCTGAACAATACAGGTATTGCATAAAGAAGGTGCAGCCTTTGTTATGGAATACGTGACCTGGGCAGGACCTAGAGCAATACACACTGCCATTTCCTGACAGATCCATAAAATAATTTATTAGGAATAAAGTTTGCTTGAATCAACATTGGTTTCAATAATTTCGTTTTGTAATTTTTTGGATGGTAAACTTTGCATTATTTGGATTATTACAAAAACGCCTTAAATTACTGTTGCTCTTAATTTCGTATTATTCTCGAGTGGGATAAGGTGGAGTCGATCCCCACTAACCACACTTTTTTGTGTCCCGACTCTCCCTTTCAGAGCTACACAGAGTTGTTTGTCTAGGTTTGAGGACCTCATCTTTTGGGTCCCTGCTTCAGTGCCTTTCCTGTTCGCATAGCCCATCGGTCTGAAATCGTGACTCATTTCAATACCATCAGTGATCCATTTCGTTATTTTAAAAAAATGCTGAAACTCTACTTAAATATGCTGATCCCATTTGAACAGAGACAAGACAGTCCCTTTTCCAGTAAAAACCCATAACCGGCAGCACATCCAACGTTTCTGCACCAATCTAGATGACCTTTTTGAGAAATGTGTGTCGTTATTCCCTGCCGTTCAAGTGAAATGCCAGGGGTTGTATGCTGCCCATGCATCAGATTAACCTGCACTTAGATACAGAGTTGCTGAACACCTTCCGAATGCAATTGCAGACATGTGGAGTAATTCATCAATCTTTTGCTCCTACCTAGGGGATCATTTCAAACCCAAACACATTTCAGAGACATGTATGTCTTCAAGATTTGTTTTGGCTGGTTTTACACACACCGTCAACCAATGAGGAACATTAGCCCAGTACTGTTTCTTCGCTGAAGGTATAGTGTGGGCAATGCAAGAGGTTTCGACATCTGGTAGAGAACATTTCTATTCACTGTTGCAATAAATACATAGGCCAGTCTTGGTGTTTGGTCTAACTTGTGACAGAGTCCCAGACAGTGTTTTGATAGATCTGCCATTTAAACAGTTTGTTAAGTCATCATCAAAGCAAACATGACAGATATCAATCGACAGACACAAGAATGAAAAAATATTGTGCCTCCCTTTTCAATTTCAGATAGCACGCAGAGGAACCAATCAAATTTCGACTAATTATCATAGTTGATGTTTCTCAGCAAGCATATTCTACTCAATGTAGTCCCACAAGTGCCTCGTTGATGTAAGTACAAATTTCGAATTGCCACGTGAATCACCACACAGATGACATATTGAGAGTGACCGAGAGAGCTTTCATTGCTAGTGCAAGTAGCAGCCCTTCTAGCCCCTCCCTTTGCTCCATCACTGTATAAAGTAAACGGAAATGCCTGTTTAGCAAATACTTGAACACGTTTTTGAAGTGTTTCTTTAAGTCACTCCTACTTATAGAATTAAGGGTCACCTCCCTTAAAAATATATTATAGTGCAGCGGTTGGTGAGGGGCGATAGCTCAGGGGCAAGGTGTTTGTCTTGTAAGCAAGAGAACATACCGCAACACAGGTTTGAATCCTGAGCCCGCGCTTAGAAACCAATCTCTGGTGTAAAGCAAGTTATAAACGAATAATTATAATTATTATAATATAGCTAAGGTGAGTCACTAGTTCCATAGGAAACCTGAAAATAAAACTGCTAATAACCTTTGACTTGTGGAACAGATTTAGCTGATATGTTGTAAGCAACATGTTTGTAACGGGCGCCCCCAGACTGGACATGTTGGGAAGGATTAGTTAAAAAATGTAAATGTGAAAAAGCTACTTTGCTTCATTTTCAAGTCAAGATTTCTGTGCAGTGCAGGGCAAAAACCGCTGGACGGAACTGGCCCAAATAAATGATTTGAGCATGAAGCTTTGACACAATTTCTGTGAGGGGTGTGGGGTTCAGTTGGTTTAAAATATTTGCTGAGAAGGTGGTTCCTCCTGCTCTCAAAATGATAGCTGCATTATTTCCATGGCGCTTTGCAGCATAGGCTTTAAAGAAATGAAAAAGCTGCCATTTTGTATTGCTTGCTGCAAGCGATTATAGCAATAATAAGTGTTCTAATGCAAAAACAAAAACCTTTAAAAAGAACTATTTGGAGGTGGACAAATAATGAAATCACATCAGGCTAGATAGAGGTGGGGCGGGGAAAAGAGTACATCATTACAAGTTGGAGAGGTCTGTGGAGCCAGTCGTGGCTCAAACATTTTTGCATTATCGCAGTAATCGCCCGATAATTACTGCAGTAATAAAGACGGGGTGCATCACAGTTTAAAACCAGGTGTTAGTACGATTATCGCAATCATTGTTGTAGTAATTATCGGGGAATGGAAACTGGAGAACAAAATATAAATAGGTGGAGAGGGACATCTGTTATCACATCTACTAGGCAGGAGGAAATGGGTCTTTGTGCCAGTGTCTCTGGCCATTAGGCTCCTGAAGAAACCTATTGGTGCAACATGTGCAGCGGCCACAGTCACAGGTCGTGGCCACTGGCCATGGCCGAAGGCCAGGACAAGTGAGCTTGAAAGAAACCTAGTGTATTCAAATATACAGTGGCCACGGTCAAAAGCCCAGGTCACTGGCAAGGGCCAAAGGCGTATAGGAAACATAAGTGCAACATGTACAGTGGCCACGGCCGCACTGGCCATGGTCAAGCCATGGCTAGTGGGCATCAAATAAACTATCATATAACAAAACCCTTGAAATTAATTGAAAATAATGATGTTAAGGGACAGTTAAGGGGATCAGATTTAAAGCATCAAAACCCTTGACATTCAGCAGATGAATATATATATACATATGTCCAGAAATCAAGACATCAAAGAGTGATACGTTCGAGTTAAATGACAGCCAAAATCTGAGTAGACCACTTGCTCAAAAAAAACAGTCCCACTGAAGCTTCTGGCAGCACTCTGAGGTTCCAGGCACAAATGCCCTTGACAGAATATTATTTCATCTAAGCCTCACCGCCTATGCTTGCACAATAAAATAATATTTTGTGAAAGGCATCTGCGTCTCTTTGCACTAACACAAGGCATAGTTGAGCTTAAGATGATTATACATTAACAGCATCATAGTTTACATTTTTTTAATTTGATCATGTTTTGAGCAGCTTTCAATAGGGGGTTTTCCCATAAGAAAGAAGAAATATTTTTTGGTCCAATTATCTTAAAATTAACCACTTCGATTTTTTTTCAGATTTTTTTGCAGGCGCCTAGATGTCATCTTGAATTTGTGCACTGAATTGTTTTTGGGAAAATCAGTTTGGTCAATTTTGCGGTATTAACATTTGAAATGTATAAATATATATATGACGTGCAGAATTAATGCTCATATTTCATACGAACTGCACACAGAGCATATGAGTTTTACAGTAAATACATTACACAATTAACATTTCCTAAAAACTCACATCAAAGGCAAGTCTCAGTTGACTTTGATGTCAGTTTTAAGGTGATGGAATAAATGTTCACTTCATACAAACTGTACACTTCATATGAAAATGTACCCTTTAGGAGGCATACAATGCATGAGCAGAATGGAGCTACATTTTATAATAAAACCCTACATGTACATTTGTGATATTAACACAACATGCAGACGTACAACAAATGCTCTCACATGCACATATGATGCGCTTTTCTACAACACACACTCTTATAATACACACTTAACGCACACTCTCACGACACACACTCCTACGCTACACAGTGCTATAACATATGGTCTGTGAGAAACCAGAGGGCATCTCACCCGCTAATCCCCAGGGATCCATCTCTCTCTCTCTCTCTGGTGGTCGGGGCACGGTCTTTGCCTTTGGATCGAGACCCTGGGGGTGGACCAGTGCAGGAGGATCAACTGGGTGAAGGGTCTTTGGGGAGTGGGGGTGAGATAGCCGATGGTGAGACGCAGTATTCCCTCCTTTTTTGTTCATCGACACGCTCCTATTTTTTAGGATTTTCCAAAGTCCCAATTCCTTCCCCCCTTTCTTTTTACACAAACACTGGGCCGAGGAAGAGGGTGACTGAGAACAACCAGACTAACTCACTCACATCGTACTGGACATGTCCCGTTAATCGGGTCAGGCAAAGTCAGGCACTTTAGCCGAAGTGCATACACCAGATACCAATTAGCTCTACTCACACGAATAAAAGGCAACACCTAAAGACACACACTGAGCAAGGCGGAACACGAGAATAAGCAGAACATCCGGGATGAAGGCACACCTACTGTAGCAGAGCAACAGACCAAGGGACAAGAGTAGCGGGCCGAAAACCCCAAGGCTTCCCTATTGGAGAACGGTGCCTCTGACAGGCCGCAAAAGACACGTGGAGAAGGCCATATCCAACAAGTGATGATTGCATTATGTTTGAAGGATGCTAGCAACCCTCCCGGGTGAACGGCAGAGTTGGGGAGGCGAGGTCAAGCCCGTGGTACTAACCTTGACTCGAAAATTGGCAAACGCCAAAAAAGAAAGACACACACATAGCCAGTAAATTGGCAAGCAACCTGAGAGACTGGTGTGTGTTAAAGTGAATGAAGTAGCAACATCATATCACAAGGGAAGGCTGCATGTGTGTGGATGAAACGCGATGAAAGGCAGACCCATGAATGAATTTTAAAGTGAAATACAGCTGCAAGATAAGTGATACTAAGTACTAGTGTGGTCGTAACCCATTCGAAAGTCTCAGTGAAAGGTGCATTGTTTGAAGGGCGAACAAACAGTAAGAGTAAAAGTAAATAGTGAACGTAGAATTAAAGTGGTCCTGCAGTGGTCTATAAAGAAAGCCATGCACATTTGAAAGACTTCGACATCCGAAAGTGGTCCAAGCCCGATTGAAGGAGACCAGATATATATTAAGTTTGCGAAAGGGAGCCCCCTTGCAACTTTGTGTGAACTGTATCGTAAGAGATCTGAGCCCGGCAGAGGGGGGCCTATGAGAAATATGTGATGAAAGGTCTGAGCCCAACAGAGTGAGACTTTTGTGAACGTGTTGGTTGAAAAATTATTTCAAAAGCCAGAGAAAGGAACTTTAAACGTGGAAGGTCAGGAGGACCTCGATCCACAACTGTGAACTGTGTTGGAAGCGAAGCCAAAGTGTGTAATCCTGCCTACAAGGAGTGCCTTGCCTAGAGAGCCGTAAAGTGGGGAGGAGGGCTGGTTCAGCCACATTATCATTTGAACACTGACTTATCCTTTTGCATACATTTTCTCTTTTTTAGACTTTTTGTATAAGAAATAGGGCACACAATAGGTTTTTGATAGCATAGGCCATTTTTGATTTGACAGACTCCACTAGGACTTTTTTGTTTATCGTTTGATGGTCAAGACTACTCTCATCTTTAGGTATAGGGCAGAATAGAAGTTTCTGTAACCCAACATTATCAAAGGTTTTATAAATTGTATCCATTGTGTCAGAGTCAATACTTGTGATACCATGCCTTCCCTACAACTCCAGCACCAACAACACATACTCCTATAATACATGTTCTGATGACAAGCACACCTACTACATACACACCTGCTACAAATAACCTGTGGATGTATGACACATGTTCTTAAGCCACATGTTTCAACTAAACAAACTATGATGCACACTCACCACACATGCTCCTATATGTGCTACACATGTTCCTACAACACACAATCAGACCTACGACACATGCACCTACAACACATTGTCTCACGACACACATTCTTACAACATATACTCCTACCACACAGGCCAAGCACCTACAACATGCACTGCAATGAGGAGCTCTAATTGCATATAAGTACGAAATTACAGTCTATACACCCGTCATACACATAGAAAATACATATTAAAGTCAACTTTAACCCCTTAAGTGCAAAGGACAAGTATTTGTGTCCTATTTGCATAGAGTTGCATAGAGTGCTGCATTTAAGGGGTTAATGTGAGTTTTCATACATATTGGGGCATACAATGTAAGAGCAGAAGACGACAAACACCACATACACTTATGACACATTCCTAAAACTCCTATGACACGTGCTCCTACAAGACCCACTCCTTCGATTCATGTTTCTATGACACGCACCTACTACACCTACTACACGTGCACCTGGTATACAACATGTGGACAAACAACACGCTCTCCTACAACACATCCTCCAACCATACACCCTTACGATACACACTCCCACAATACGTACAGCAGTCTTATGACACATGCAGCTACTACACATGCTCCTACACACATGATCTGCTCCTACGGCATGCACTCCTACAACACAACAGATACTCCTACCACAGAGGCGCCTACAACATGCGCTGCAAACACGTATGCTGAGCATATTAATTTTCCAGTTCATATATTACAGCTTTTAAATCTCCTGAAAATGCACATCAAAGGCAAGTCAGGGCTACATTTTGTGTCAGTTTTAAGGAGATGGAATAAATGTAAACTTTTCATATGACCTGTAACAAGAGGCTTATGAGTTTTACAATTCATACATTATGCAGTTTACATCTAAAAACGCACAATGAGGGCTAATTTTCAGGGTATGCAATAAGTAAATTTTTCATACCAACTGTAATTTACATCTTTTAAAAATGACAGCAAAGTCAAGGCTTACTTTGATGTAGGTTTTCAGGAGCTATAAAAAAGTATGAATTGGAGTAGTCACATGCTCCTATGGCACATGCTCTTAACACGCGATCTGATGACACACTCTTATAACACACACTCCTACAAAACACACAAAATCTTATGGCACAAATAATTATGCCATGCACTGTTATGCAACATGCTCTTATGCCACACAGACTTGTGTCACATGCTCTTACAATACACAATAGTATTACAACGCTCAAAATCAATAATCAAGTAACCATAAAAAAGTAGAAATTATTAGAACTTTTTTTAACAAAACAGTTCAGGTTAAACCAACAAAAACTTGACTACATACATCAGAAATAATAAGTTAACCTAACTGTATTAATGTATTAACCAAAACAAATATATATATTATACACAAGCATAATTCCTCCCAGAAATTGAAATTAAAAGAAATACACAGAATATTTTCCAAAATAAATCTACAATTACAGAATATACATAAGCATTCAAGTGTTATACTTTAAATATACAAGATCCATTAACAAGATACATGCTATTTAAATACATACCATTTACTAAACAAAAACATTTTAAAAAGAAAACACACTAAACTACAAAAGTATTAAAATAGCACATACAGTAAAAGCCTAGTAACATTTTATTCTACAAATATATACACATTTTTATTCCTTACACTGTGCATAAAAAAATACAAACATGTAATGCGTTCTAAATAAAAAGCAGTAAACATTGCAAACTAAATACTAACAGCAGCACAAATGCAATGCACATTAAAAACAAAAACATTTCAACATTTGCATTTTGTTTTTTATTTGTGATTTATAAAGCGCTTTACGCCAATGCGCTGTAAATAACACATGTACAGTACAATAACAAGAAAATTTAAACTATACAATGTTTACATCATGAATACAAGAGATGGTTTTTAAGAGAAATGCGAAATAGTGAATAATATGTGATAGAACGAAGGGAAAGAGGAAGAGTGTTCCAATGAAGAGGGGCAAGCAAAGAGAAGGAACAAAATCAAGATTGGGCACACAGAGGGCGTGAAACAGATGATAGCAATTGAGGCAGAGCGAAGAGAACGTGAAGGAAGATAGAGATAAGAGAAGAAAGGTGCAAGACCATAGAGATATTTTAAAACAATACAGAGGAAATTAAATTTGAGATGGGAATGAAAAGACAACCATCCAAGTGAAGATTAAGATAAACAGATAGAATCATGATACATGAGTAAGCATAGTAGACAAATAGATGCGTTGAAAACAGAATTAAGTGGGGCAAGCGTGAAGCAGGAAGACCAAAGAGTGTAGACGAACAATAAAACAAGCGTGAGAAGAAACTAGACCTTTACTAGCATCAAACGTACGAAAAGACCTAGATTTGTGAATATTGAAAAGATGGAAACGACAAGAGTGTACAATCATAGAAATGAGAAGAAAAAAAGGATAGATCAGTGTCAAAGGAAAGGCCAAGATTACAGCCAGTACTAGAGCTAGGAATTAACGAGAGAGGAAAGGAAATAGAAGTAGAAGGAGGAATAGTATTAGAAGGCAAACAAAGAGGACCTTCGTCGTAGTAACATTTAGCACAAGAAAATAGTCATCCACAAATTAATATCTGAGAGACAAGGGGTAAGATTATTGTGAATAAAAGGAAGAAAAAGACATAAAAAGCTGGGTATCATCAGCATAAATGTGATGATATCCCGAAAAAGAAATAATAGCAGCGAGGAAAGAGAAGTCAAGTATGAGCCACTGTGTCGAAAGCATCAGATAGGTCTAATAGAATTAGAACAGACAAGTGTTTAGAGTAGCATACTGAGAGAAGTTAATCACTGACAGAAAGGGGAGCCATTTCTGTGGAATGTAGAAGTCGGAATCCAGACGAAGCGAGGAAGAATAGAATTTTCTGTTACAAAGGGGGAATCCTGAGAATAGAAAAGATGCACAAGAAGCTTAGAAAGATAGGGAAGAGGAAAAATAGGTCAAAAATGTGAGGGAACTGAAGGGTCCAATGAAGGTTCATTTAAGATATGAAGAATAGAAGCATGTTTAACTAAGGAAGGAAAAGTCAGTCAAGAGAAAAAAATTGAAATGACAGGAAAGATAGAAAACTAAAGATAGATAGACCTGAGGTATGAGGGCGAAGCTGTAGGATGAGCATGCGCTACTAGAGAAGACGAATGCAAGTGAGAGATCGCAGAAAAGGAGGAGATGACCGAAGTAGGAGGGGATATTGAGGACGAAGAAGAAAGAACAATGGCCGCTCGAAGAGTGGCCACTTTCAAAGAAAAGCGTCAAAATTGGAATCAGTTAAAGTAGAGTTCATTGAATAGTCAGGGGAAGGAGGAGAAAGATGATGAGAACGTTTATGTACCAGGCACCTAGGGAGAGAATATTGAGAATGAAGCACAGAATAGAAGAAGCATTTAGCTGAAATAAGAGCATTATAATATAGTGCATGTAAAGAAGAAAAAGACAATCTGAATCAGAAAGAGTTTTACGCCACCGGCACTCAAGGCTATGAAGAACTCACTGCATTGATAGAAGATGAGGAGTAAGCCATGGTTAAGGTGGTTTCTGAGAAGGCGAAAAGGGAGAGGCAGGATATAGAGAGTTAATAAATCAGGAGAGTGCAGGTGAAATGATAGAAGCCACATCATCAGTCCAAAGGGCAGCAAATGAAGGATGAGAAGGAATACTATAAGTACAAGAGGAAACAAACAACTGTGTATTAAAAGGCACAAAGATTGTGTTGAAAATATGTAGGAGCGTCAGAAAGATATAGAATTGGTAATTGAAGAGAAGGGAGAAGGATAGAAGATGGTGATCCAAAGAGTAGAGAGGATAAGCTGAAACAGAGGATGTAGATAAAGAAGAAGTAAAAATAAGATCAAGACAGGAACCAGAAAAATGTGAAGGAGTAGAAGAAAGAGGGGAAGATAAGAATCAAGAATAGCAAGAAAAGGAAGAGACAAATCAACAGAAGAGAGATGAAGATTAATATCACCCAAAGGTATAAATGGAGTTAAAGAAGACCATGGAAAGTAAGGCATCCAAATCGCCACAAAAAGTGGTCATTGTCCCAGGGGGAAGATAAACAAGTGATAAAGTTAGAGGGTAAAGTTTAGAAAAAGTAGTGAATGAATATTCATATAAGGAAAAGGTAGGGACAGACAAAGAGACAGGAATAGACAACAAACGATGAGTGGTAGAGAATACCAGTCCCACCCCATCGGCATAGAGGTGAGTGGTGTGAAGAAAAGAGTTAGAAAGAGAAGCAGGGATAGCTTTGCTGGAAGAAGAAAGCCAATTCTAGTAATACACAAGAAATGAAGATTATAATTATGATTTGTTTTTTATAACATGCTTAATACTGAATATGTTTCTACGCGCGGATCCGGGATTCGAACCTGTGTTGGTCTGTGTTGTTTTGCCTCCAAAATGAGCATGTTGCCACTGAGCTATACTACCCATGCCGAAAAGAAAGAAATCACATACAGAATGGGATTTATTGCAGAGGGAACCTTATTAAAAGCAAATATTCACAGAATACATTAATTTACTTTCACTATAAAGCATTTTAGAGCAAAAACAAAATACAGCAAAACAAAAACAAAGTGAGTTAATGTTACCACGATATCGGATTTAAATTATTTATTAATAATGTTAATTAAGTTGTTACCTTAAGGTTTTTATTTCTGATGTTTGTAGACCACTTTTATGTTGGTTTAACCTTAACTCTTTTGTAAAAATAAATAAAGGAAAATGGTGAAATATATAGACAGTCATGATAAGACTATCCTTTAGAAGCACTAGAAAGCACTGTACGTTCAAGTGTGGTACTGCACTGATTACTCTAAAACACTAGATACATTGTTTTCCTTGCAAATCTAACAAGGCTGAGCAAGAACATTTGTGATTCTCTAGTGAATGATTTCATACTGATAAACATTACTGAGTACACCTAAAAAGGTACATATCCTATTTAAAGTGCAATAATTGTAAGATCTTCAAGGGAGCCTTTCTCTCTCACACATATACATATTAGATTTTAGGCATTTCACAACTTGCAAGTCTCAGAGTTTTAGATGTGCAATCACAGCCCCTGTGAGAAGTACTATGTTGGAAAGACAGAAAAGGCAAGCTGTGATTGAATTAACACACATTAAACATTAGCACTAAGAACACTAGATAAAAAGATGTTCATCATTCCTTGTAGAATTGACTCAACATAAGAGACATTCAATTTACTTTGTTAGAAGTGGAAGGAAAACAAGAAGTGGAGACATTGTGAAAGTGGTAAGACAAAGATAAGCTTTTGGAATGGATTATCTAACACGTGCATGACCACTTGGCAATAACCAACAGCTTGAACTGATTTATCTATATTGCTCGATTGGGTTTGTAGGTTCAACCACCATGATCTTGTGAAAATGGAAAACTGAATGTGACAGTGCTGAATAATTTGCTCATGTCTCAGTAATTCAATCTCTCTTTTTAAGGGCTGTGTTTTTCTGTGTAACAATAAAGCGACGTGACCCAATTTACAGAGAATACAATAATTGTAGTCTACTATGAACACCTATGACATTGTTTAGTCTGTGTGGCAATTTGTGAAATTAGGGTGTTAGAAAATAGGTAGATTAGACATTTATCCGGAACGCTAAACTTCATCTCTTGATTAACCACAATTGTCTTCTGCTTTAATTGGGTTAGGTATTGGGGACTTCAAGTCCCAGCATTCAATGTGTCTCAGGTAAACTCTTTCACAAGTCTGACTAGGAACTTGAATCTCTGTTCCTATCGTCCCATATTTTGTCTGGTCAACCTCTTTACCAATTCTGTTAAGGAAGAGGGACTTCAATCATAAGTGATCAACATTTCGTAGCATTCAATGTTACTCTGGTCAAGCTCCTTCAGTTCTCTATGGGATGTCACCTTACATTCCCAGCACTCAACCTTTATTTGGACTATCTCTATAGGAATTAGATATGGGACCATAGACTTCTGTTCCCAGAACATATCCCTTTGGCCAATATCCTAATCAATTTGTTCTGGGAACATAGATTTCAAGTTCCAGAAGGCAATGTGCCTTTGGTCAATCCCTTCATCGATATGATCTGAGAACTTGGAACTTTAGTTTCCAGCATTCAGGGGTTTTCCTCTAAATAGTATTTTCAGTGACTAAGAAATATTCCGTCAACTTTCAAAAAGGAGCAGTCCCCTCCGTGTCATTCTCACATCATCTAGAAACCTCCCCTATGCTCCCACACTCCAGGTTCCAGCTTGGAGCACCTCTCAGCTTAATGTTCTGAGTGGCTCTGGCAACTTGCTCTCCAAGTGTAAGCCTGCAATGGTCCAGCTCTCAAAAGCCCTCTCAAAGCTTGTCAGACCCAGTCATCTACTGTCCAGTTTTCTCACTTCACACCTGCAGTTGGGTTAGCATCTTTAAAGCTCTGTTTTGTTGGGTCTGTTTGACCCCTTCTTTCCATCAGTTGCTTTTATCTCCCTCATCTCCAGCTCAGGTGGGAGCGCTCATGCAAGTCAGCTTCACTTCTGCGTATGGTGTACTTATTTTATCTCTCGTATTCAGTACTATGGTCAACATCTCGCTCTCAGCTTTCCCCAGCACGTTCTGCCTTTCATCCGTGCTGCAGCTCTTGGGCAAGGTGTTTGACATCACTTGGCCCTCAGTCGTTCAACTCTCCTTTTGACATAACCTCTCACCACCTCTCTGCTCACGGCATTGCAGCTCTAGCAGGATCTTTCCACATACTGTTCTCCCAATCTTTTATTCCTCTTGTGGTGCTGCAAACCTTCATGTGATCCTGGGAAGTCCAGAAATATTTATTATTCTCTGCTTGGTCACAAATTGCAGAGGTCCCTGAACTCCTTCTTGGATTTCAAATGGTGGATTCTAACTAAAGTAAGAGGCACAGAAAACTTGTGAATTTGGAGCAAAAGCTCATATTTCTCACTAAAAGTCACTTGAAAGGGATTAATGAAAATATCGAATGGCAGAAAGTCAGGTAAACCAGATTCTATCATTCACGGGTATGCAATGCTAAAGTTCTGGAATACAGCTATGGAGTGGCCAACTAGGAATGATGATGTGGGCATTAACAAGCATAATAGTGTTAATCTACAGACAGACTATGTAAATGAAATATAGGATGCATATCGCCTCTGGGTTACCAAGGAAAGGTTTTTGAATTTGCAACTTTTGGAAAAAATGGGGTTCACTATGTAATTGCGGAGAAACCATTGGATTTTTGAAAATGGATTGTATATAGGAATGTTTGATTGATTCATTCCTTATATAGAGGTTTCTGACATTTTCATTACAGAACAATGTTGGTATTACATTTCATGTCACAGGGTAGGTTCACTTGTGGGTCTGGTACAGCAATATTTCAGCATGGCTAGTAATCTAGATGCATTGCATACTTTATTGACTATTGTCTGCATTTTAAGTGGCACAATGGTACTCCTTCCAGTGCATTGATTCTTGTTACCATTCAGTTTAAGAAGTCAACACCCTTTTGGCGCTTTTGACGTTTTGTCTTGTGGAACTACAGTGCCGACATCAGGGTTTTACACAAGCACCCCTTTTTCCCAGCTTACACACATTTTTTGTGCCTGGGTACATTTGGGCCCAGTTTCAGGACGACTTTGCCTTCTGGGATTTGGAGGTTTTTTTCTTTTTTTTCTCCATGACGCCTCACGTTACGTTGTGATGACGTCATCGGGCGGCGCCGCATTTTGCAGTGAGCGCAACCGTTTGTATTAAGACAGCTGGGCTTGCCCATTAGGTTGTAGAGACCCCTGCTTGCCAGTCAAGCTGCCTTTGTGAGCTGCCTAATCTGCATTTTTGAGGTAATTACAGTTGTGATGTACCATGATATGGGGCCCATATCTGGAGCGTGCTTGTTATTGGAGGACCATAGTGAGGGGGTTCTAAATACCATGGGCCTCATTACACGGTAGGCGGTGAGCCATGGCGCTATTAGCGCCATGGCTCATGCCGGTAAAATACCGGCACCGCCTTGGCGGAAAGGGGATTTACCGCCCCATTCCAAGGTTGGAGGGGCGGTAAATCCCCTTTCCGCCATTGCCCTTCCCCATTCCCATTTCTGCCCCATAGGGCTCTATGGAAATGGGGAAGGGGCTAATTACGGCACCGCAATTTTGCGGTGCCGTAATTAGCTCCGAGGTCCCTTAGCGGGTTGGATTTTAACGCCTGCAAGAAGCAGGCGTTAAATCCTCCAACCCGCAAAGGGACCTCGTAGTACGGCGGTAAGGGTTAACGGTCACCGTTGCCATTAACGGTGACCGTTAACCCTTACCGCCGTCCGTGTAAGGAGGCCCCATCTCTTTTTTTGTAGTTTCAGGACAATAACAGTCCTGTGAAGGAGTTACATCTTTATGTGGTTACTATCAGAACATTGCCAATCGTTTTTTGCCAGTGGCCTTTCAAGACCTCAAGTGCCTAATCCTTTTGTGTAGGGGCACATTTCCCATGATAGTTGATGCTGATCTCTTAGAGAGGAGGTTACTCTAAAAGGGATTTTTCCCATTGTTTGGTCCATGGGAGTCATACTTGAACCTGAGACATTTGAGGACAGCTCAGACCATGAAGTTGGAGTTGAAAGGCATATGAAATACTGCAACACCTTAAGAATTTTGTGGGTGTCAAAGTAAGAAGGTAAGGAGTTGATCTCAGATTGGTCATTGTTCAATGCCATCTGGGTACTTCTTTACTAAGAGGGGCTTCCATTTGCCTTACAGGTACCTCAGAGCGGTATTGTACAGATCGCGTTCGTAGATGTTACGCCACATTGGGAGTGGCTTTTGTGTCTGATCTACTAGATCCAGATATTAGAAGGTACTCTTAACAGTCTACTTGTGTATCCTAAAGGGTGTAGGATTATGGTTAGGTCAATTGAATTGACCATCCAAACACATATATTAATATAAATGTTTTATTTATACATTTTTAAAAGGGTTGTGTTGATTTATGAGATAAGGAATGACTGGAAGGAGTTTCATCCGCCACCTACAGGACACAATTTGTGGTTTCACTCGTTGCGCCTGAGGAATGTCCAGCTAGTGCCAGCTTTATGGGAAAGAAACTTATATAAGTCAGGCCAATCTTGACATAACGAAGAATAGGTGTATTTTACTCTCACTGTGTCATGTCCAGCCATTGTGTCTGGCTTTATCTGAATGTTAAAATGTATTAATATGCACCAATCAATATATGTCTATTTGTGTTTTGCTATAATTATGTAACTCAGTTCTGTATTTAGGATTTTGTGTACATTTTTTGTCTTTGAAAATTAATAGGTGGTTTCATTTGAAGTATGAATTATTAAAATTGATTTTTACTTTTTTGTGTAAAATATTTTACCTTTTGATTGGATCTCCATCTCCGTGTTATTTGTTTTGAGGTAGATGTGTAGTCTTCCCTGTTTTATAGAATAATATGTGGGTATATATGTGCAAAACATTTCTATGATTATTTTCTTTTTGTTGAACGACATATATCATATTCCCACTTAGAAGGAAAATCATTCACTCTGCAGTGGGACATACCTGATTAGAATACTGGCGAGGTCACTGAACTACAACTTTCTTTTCTTTCCCAAAGTATTCTGGGTTACCACATGTGATCTTAGAGTAGAAATTGTCAAGTATCCGTGGATTAAAGGATAGCTACCCACAAGGCCTATGTTCTCTCAGTACTCATTTTATAGACAGAATCAGAAAGTCCTCACACTAATCCTAGCAAGTATGTAATTGTAAAGCTATTTTACAGTACTCTCCTGTGTCCTACCAAGACTTTAAAACCAAATACTCGGCAAACGAAAGATGTATACATTTTGGTGAGACTGAAGCTTAACTTTATAAATACAAGCAATTTAAAGAAACACTTAAACACGTATGCAAGAATGTAATAAAGGGGTATGCAGTACAAAATTGAGCAGTCTTGTGTTTCCAAAAATGAAGTGTTTGTTTTGAATATTCATACTGCAATTCAAAATGTAGATTCTTCACAAGTGATGTGTCTGCAGCATTTATTGGCATCATGCACCCAGAGAATATTCTAACTATTCTATGTCCATAAACAGTTGAGCTATGCTTGGAAAAGATATTCAGAAGGAGCCACACTCAAAATAATGAGCCAACCCTTGTCTATACACTGACCAAGGAAATGGATCTGTCCGGGAAGTAAAGTCAATGTTCACCCTTGCACAGCGTCGTCATATTGCATCATGTGATTGCTTCTTTTCTACAGGCAGCGGACAATTAAACCTAATCAGGCACAGCAATGTTTGTAGAACTTTGCAGGATGGGGCTGGACCCAAATTGATTAATTGAGCTGGAATTGTTTTATTTGTATTGTTCTATATTGCAATAAATAATTCCACCCCATTCACACAAAATCCTTCAAAAAACAAAAATCTGGTTTAAGGTAGAAGACCAAATGTAGACTGTATGGAGCAGACATTTTGAAACTAAAAACAAAAATTGGCAAATATGATCCAATTCCATTATGGCAGAATCCAGGATTGGTATTTCAAGAGGGTTGTTTTGCCTTGATGGCTTTTCACACCATAGAGGTTAGACAACTGCTTAATTTAAACTCCAATTACAGTGAGATTTTCTCTTGAAATATTTGCACTTTCAGAGCTATTGGTAAAATAAAATATGTACGCCAATGGCTCCTGGGATAAATAGATGTGTAAAGCTCCACATACAACACAAATCAGACAACCCAGATGAATACTACACTGAATGCTCTATGACTCAACCACTGAGAATGCCGTCAGATGGGTATGGCAGTTAAAAGAGGGTTCACAATATATAAAAGGACCAAATAGGTCAGAATGTATAGATTTGCAGATATACAGGTCTAAATGAACAAGCATATAGAACATTTCATTCAGACATTATTAAACAGCATGAAATAAGCTGCATCTTAACACTGATTTCTGCTGTTATCACTGCCATTTGGTACTATGGAACATATAGTTCACAGGCCCTCATTACAACTCAGGCGTTAAGGGTTAACGCCACCGTTAACCCTTAACGCCTGATTCTGATTTTAACGCCTGCTTTAAGCAGGCGTTAAAATCCATGGCGCTAACCCGCCATGGTGCTAATTACGCCGCCGTAATTTACGGCGGCGTAATTAGCGCCTTCCCCACTCCCATTATGCCCTATGGGGCAAAAATGGGAATGGGGAAGGGAAAATGGGAAATGGGGATTTACCGCCCCACTCACCTTGGAATGGGGCGGTAAATCCGCCATCCACCATGGTGTAAACAGAGTTTACACCATGGTGGTAATGTTGGTGCACTTAGCACCAAGGTTGTAATCTCCACAGTCTTTTTTGCTCTAGGACTTTTCAGACAGTGTGGTAAATTATAGCTGCAAAGATTAGATATGATACTTGAAGTTGAGATTTTCTGGAAGGCATGCAGTCAAGCCTGAAGGAGTTTGCTGCTTTGCGTTCTTTAGTAGGTCAGTGGCCTGGGCAATGGCTGCAAGCCACTGGCAAAGCAACAAGTTCCATCCCCCATTTAGGGCAGTGGAAAATATTTATGAAATGGCTAATAAAGTCTAAGTAGTACTATTATATTAGAATGAATAAAAGATAAAGCTAAGAAAAATCTGGGGCACTCCTCTTCCATGTATTAGTACAATTGATTAATTTAAAACCTTCCACCCATCACTTTTTTTTAGTACAATTATATAGAAGGATCCAGCTTTATTTTGTATTTTAATAGACTGGATCTCCACGCGAGAGTTGGCATTATTTCATAATCTTCTCTTAGAACATAGGTATTGGGGTTGTTTACCCACTTATCTAAGAAGCTTTCCCAATTCACTATGGAGACTCCAGTTCCTTCGCCTGAGGCTGAATAGAATTGTACACAGGAAACTTAAGCGATAAGGAACAATACAGATTGCCCAGACGCTTTCTGTAGACTTGGTAAAATCTATGCCTTAGTAGAATCATTAAAACACATTTTATGCTGCTGCTCTGACCCACGGGGTAAGCGTCAGCTGTTGCTTGAAAGTGCTGTGAAAGATTTTAGAACGATAGATAATGAAGCTCTTTAGGCTAGGATTCTGTTGGGCACAGCTACTTTCATTACAAAAGGACTAATGTACATGCCTGTGTACACGGGCCAAAGTGCAGGTTTTCACTGACACAGTAGGACCACTATATATCCTAAACCAACAGTTCCCTCTAGCGGTGACAAGGAATGAGACCCAGACACACAGGACTCATGGTTTTGGCCATAACATTTTATTGGGTGCTCTGATCTTATTAGACCTCTCAGCAGCTTTCGATACTGTCGACCACACTACTCTTATCGCCGGTATGGCCAAGATTGGCATGATGGGCCCCCTTCTCATTCACTGCTTTCTGGCCTCCGTCAATGGGTGTTCTTCCTTCACCGGTCACTGCAGCAAAAATCTGGGTGTTATTTTTTCATCAACACTCTCCATGGATGCCCAGGTAGCTGCTGTCTGCATAGCCGGACACTCCCATCTTAAGATTCTTAGGAAAGTTCTTCCTATGCTTCCTTTTCACATCCGCCCTCCAGCTGTTGCGTCGCTTGTGCTGAGTCGCATTGACTATTGCAATGCTCTATACCTCGTGCAGTCCAAGGGCCTGATCCATCGACTACAACTGATGCAGAATCTCGATGCGTGGGTGGTGAGGAATGCTTCCTATGGAAATCATATCAGGCCGGTACGTCGTGCCCTTCACTGGCTTACGTTGGCAAAGCGGATTGAATTTCAATCTCTTTGCCTGGTGCATCAGCCTTTTATGTCCTTGGAGCCAGTTATCTACAGGACAAATTCGTGCCCCATCTACCTAGTCGCCCTCTTCGGTCTTTATCTGCCTGCTTACTATCTGTCCTCCTCTCTCGGTTAGTCAGGGTCGGTGACCGTGCCTTCTCTGTGGCAGCAGCCAAACGTTGGAATGCTCTGCCTCCTTCACTTCGGAAGATCTCTATTCATCTTCGGTTCCGACATCTCCTGAAGACGCTTTTGTTCTAATCTTTGCTTCTTGTCTTACCGAAGTTAAATCCTAGCGTCATGATGCTCTCAGTGACAGTGCGCTCTATAAATCCTGCTAACATAACCTTGAACCAAAAAGGGGTTGGAAAATGCCTCATTATCCCTATTTTAGGAGGTTTTTTCCTACCTCAAACAAAAACGAATGGGTCTGTCCTTTGTCAAGATGCCCAACAAAACATGTCCTGTGTCTGTAATCATGTTCTGGCCCTCACAGTCTAGAACTGATTCTAAGGTGTAAAGGGCATTGTCTTTGACTCTTCCAAGCAGACAATGTCCATAGTTTCTCAGGCACAATAATTCCCTTCCCCAGATTGCTTGTCTTCTTTAACACACAAATCAGAATTCTAAGGGCATGACCCTTCCTAGGGATTCTTTTTACCATCAACATGGATTTCAAAGGTATGGTTCTTCTTTAAGATTCTCAAAAGTTCACAAACTCAAAGGCAGGTATCCTCCTTGAGTTTCTTACCACTTATACACACACTTGATATGATGTGGCATTTATAACGCGCATATACACAAGTGTTTCAAGGCACGACGAGGCAAGGGAGGGTAAACAAAGGGAAGACAAAGACAACGATCCAACTAGGCCAAGTGACATTGAGATTGCGCAAGTGGAGGGGAAGGGAAAAGTGCGGGGGGAGTACAGGGGGCAGTCAGTTCATAGGATAAAATAAAGACAATAAATAAATAAAGTGCAGCGAGCTGGTGGTAAGGGTAAGTGCAGACGACAGGTGTCAAGTAGGGATACAGAAACAGTCCCCGAGTGCAAGGATTGCCAGGAGGGCAGTGCTGGTGTGCAATTGGTGGGGAGGGGACCCGGGCCCGAGATCAGAAGTTAGCCAGGTAACCAGTGCAGTTTCAGATTCAGCCAGGAGATCAGCAGGGGGGGAGGAGAGAAAGCAGAAGCAAAGAGGAGGGGGTTGAGGTGCTTCTGGAACCAGAGATGGTTCTCCTCAAGTTTGCAGAGAGGCAGGGAGGTTGTTCCACAGGGAGGCCACAGCAGAAGAAAGAGATCTACCACCAACTCGTTGCTTGGAGAAGCGACTGACCATGAGGCAGTTGCAGGAGGATGAGCGAAGAGCTTGAGAAGGAAGATATCCAGAAAGAGAGAGTTGAAGGCGGCCTTGTGGACAATACAGAGGGTTTTGAACTTAATCCTCGCTGCCACTGGGAGCCAATGCAGAGATTTCAGTCCTGGAGAGATACGATCTCTGGGCTTGAGGCGAAGGACAAGTCTCCAATGCAGAGATTTCAGTCCTGAGAGATACGATCTCTGGGCTTGAGGCGAAGGACAAGTCTCGCAGTCCTGTTTTGGATGAGTTGCAGAGGGCAGAGAGTAGAGGCAGGCAGATTTAGAAAGAGGCTGTTGCAGTAGTCCAGCCTAGAGAGAACCAGAGCTCTAGAGAAAGTGAGCTTCTAGGGGAAGGAGAGGAAAGGAAGAATACCTCTGAGGAGGTGCAGCAGGTAGTGTGACTTCTTAGAGATATCGGAGATGTAAGGAGAGAAGGAAAGTGTGGAGTCAAAAATGACCATGAGGTTTTTAGCCTGAGAGGTGGGAGCAGGAAGAGGGCTAAGAGAGGCCGGCCAGAGAGTGACAAGAAAGAAGGGAGCAGGTGTGCCGATGAGGAGAATCTCAATCTTACTGGCATTAAGGCAGAGATCATTGGCGGCACACCATTCCTGGATGGCGGACAGTCAGAGATGAGAGAAGGAGAATGGAGCCTGAAAATGAGTTGGGTGTCATCTGCATAGCGCTGAAAGTTGGGGCGGAGAGCGGCAATGCTGTGGGCGAAAAGTGCCAGGTATTGGTTGAACAGCCAGGGACAGAGGTTAGACCCCTGGGGAACACCACAGGTATAGATAGAGATAGAACAGAGGAAGGACCCAAGAGGGTCGATCAGAGAGGAAGGGGGTCAGCCAAGCCAGGGCCTGATCAGTAATACCCAGGTTATCACTGAGACGGTTGAGCAGGATGGCATGGTTGACCGTGTCAAAGGCAAAAGGGAGATCAAGTAAAATGAGGACACAGGGTGTTGGAATCGAGGTTGGAGAGCAGGTCTTCACGGATGTTCAGGAGAGCAGTTTCCATGCTTCTGGCAGCTCTGAAGCCAGACTGATGGTCATGGAGACAACCAACAGATTCATGGGTCTGGTATGTTTGCATGGGCCTGGTATACTCCCCTGCCAGGGCTTCATGCAGTCTTTCCAAAACACTTCTCTTAACTTGGTATGCCTTCCTGCCATAAATTTTACACAATTATTTACTGCTAGGACTTTTAATACATTTGCTTGTTCATACATTTACTTGTAAGTATATTTCCTTTTATCAGTGAAGCAACTTTAGTCCAATGTTGGGGTATTGTTCCTGTTTTTACCACATTCATCTCAACAATGATTCTCTCATTCAAACCACAGGTTTTAGCCCCATCTCCAAGTTAATTCTTATTTATTCAGTTTTCTCTTCCTTTCTTAAATTATCTGTTCAGCAAACCCTCTATGTTAAAACTTGTAGGTATGTTAACCTTCTCATTACTTTCTGTTCGCTCACTAGAGCAGCGTGCCCTTTCAGGCAACCTGGTAACCCTGTTGACTTTCACTGGGCTTACTGGGTGCTGGTAGTGTTTATGTGCTTCTCTGCTCTCTTTCCTCTCTGGTTACTGGCACGTTGTACGCCACAGTCAACTGTTGTGGATTTGCTGACTCGGCAAATGGTTCCCGCTGCCTCTCGCTCATAGGTGATGAGCAGTCTGCCTTCTTGCTTCCTCCACTGCTGTTTGGCTGCACTGCCACACCGTCACCTGCAGCGTTCACTCACCCGCTATGCTGGTTGCATTTCACGCAGGACGCTGTGTCCTCCAGCCTCTGCAGTTCTCCCGATTCCTTCTCATCCTCAGCTGCTGCGGCAGCCTTTTTTCAAGTTCCTGTGCTGATTGGAGAGTTTCTAAAGACTAGAACACTCTGTGGGTTTGTCAGTCTTCGTGATCATCATTGCTCTATCTCTCTTCCATGCCTGAGTGACTGGTATATTGTTCCTTTTGTCATGTCTGGGAGTGTTTAAAGTAGTTCGGCCACAGGGATGAGAGAGACTGCCACAATATGCCGTTAAGGCATGGGAAATGGAGAGTACTTCCCTAAAAGGGACTGGAGGGCATACGCCTCTCTCCAACGATGTCACCCCACTACCATCTGTGGGTCAAATCCCCCCAGGCAGTCTTCCCTCATCATAGCCATCTCCGGGGTCAGGATCTGGTAGCGGCTGCCGTCCCCTTGCCACCCGAGGAGAGGCTATCCCAGCGAAAGGAATGAGGAAATCCTCCGATTCATCACAAAGCGTTGAAACTGTTAAAGGATTGTGGCTTAATTGACCTCTAGAACCTATGGGGTTCGCTCGGGTCCTTACCTATGGGCCCCGGGGCATTACCTGAGACGGTAATGCCCCCGACGCTCGGGTTCTATTGCTTAATTAGGATCAATTGTTGAATTGATCTGATAATGAAATGTTAATTTGTCATGACTTTTAGATATGTGGATGTGTTATGTATATAGAGGTGTAATTAAATGGATTTTGATAATGTGTGTTTAATGTTGTAAAAGGTTATTATTTTTAACTAAATCACTATAGAAATAGACTATGTAAGCATGTTTATAATCAACTGAAAATTTGTCTTGAATCCTAATTTGTCTATCTTGAAATAAAAGTATCTGATTTAAAGAAAAATGCACAATCGGGTTAGATGGATGCCCGTTTGTTTTGCATATAACCGAGATATAGGAACAAAATGAGAACAGTTAATTTACAATAAACACTCAGAAAGATATGAACATGGCAAAGAGGAGCGAGGGGATGAGGGAAAATGATGGGACATTGAATACATCTGAGAAATACCATCCGGTAAGTGGTGTCAGTTTCCTGGGAAATTGTGGAGGAGCACCTTCAATTTTTTTGGGACAGCCACAACGGAGTACGGAGATTAATTTTGGTAGAGGCAGGTAGGCTCTGTATTTGGTATTCAGAGGCAAAGGGTGCTTCGGCTTATTTGGGTTTTTAAGCTACCTCAGATGGCTTGGGGCAGTAAGATATTTTGGGTCTTTCAGAGAAAAAGCTTTGCAAAGTAGGCATCCTAGTGTGGCTCTTTTAGCACCCAGCTGACGTGCTTGGGAGATGTGGAGCCGAATAAGAGGAAAATAGGTGAAATACCAAAGATTTGAGTGGAGGAGACCAGGGTGTTGATACCAGTGAGTATGAATCGGGTGTCTGGACTGTGGACCTCCAGTGATCTTCGGGCAAAAGGAGTACAACCTGTGAGTTGAAGGAGCTGCTCATTTCATTTTCTGACTGATGTTTGTTCACTACAGACATTTTTGGCTGGGATGTGGGTCAAGGATTTTACAGTGTCTGCAAGAGGGGATAGTGATGCCTTCAATGTAGAGTTTGTAATCGAAATACGTTTAAATGCATTCAATGTTTCATGATGAATAGGAGAATTCATTTTCCTGGTAAATTAGCTTGGGGGAGGTTCACCATCAACCATGACTGAATTTTGTATTAGTCAGTTTTATTTCGAGTGATGGGGTTCTTGGGTATAATGGGTTCTTTCACAAACTGGTGAATAGAGATCCCTTAGTCCTCTATGAACATCCACAGAGGCTGCGTATGGAAATGAAAAGGAAGGATGCTGGATAAACTCCTGAGGGACACCACATGCATACTGATAGTCAGATATTCAACATCTTTTGCTGACAAGTTGTCTTTTGACCAAAAAACAAAACCATTTGAGCGCACAGTCTTTGAAATCCATTGCAAGTAACCTGGTGAGTGGCTCGAAGAACCCATACACTGAAGCTCAAACAAAGAGGCAAATGTATTAAACTCAAAGATATGTATCACAAGAGTTTTGTCAAAACAATATTTGCAACTCTTCTAAAAGTTAGTCCAGTCCTGCAGCACTTTCCATCCATCATCTGGATCGGAGTGTTGCATGCTTCAAGAGAATCCAGCACCCTTCTCCCGATTCCACCCTTCCCTCTGAAAGTGCCAGTCTCCAAGACCATTAACCTTTGCTGTGTCTCTTCTTGTAGAGCACACATTCACCACCTAAAGGGTATCTTGGTGTTGTAGACAGATGGATGGGGCCAGCCATCCCAATGGGGTCCTTGTGACTGTTGCCAGTGTAAGGAAAGCATGGTATCAAACAGTGAAGACAGAAACAAGTGATCATAGTTCAAGGGTGTTTATTGAACTTCAATGGGTTGGTTTAATGCCTATCTAACGCTAAATCTAAGGATGGGAGCAAGCTACGAACAACAAATAACGCAGTCCTAGTGGAGTCTCTGTCAAAATAAAAGGGCATAACCTATTGCCAATCCTTACTTCTAATACAAATGGTGTGGGACAATAATGTATGCAAAAAGAAAAGTGTTTAAGAAATGATATGTCAGGATAGTTGAGCAGTTGGCTTCCCTTCCCCATGTTTTAAGCACGGGGCAAGGCAGCACGCTCGAGCTTCGCACACACTATGGCTTCTCTGCCACGATGGTACAGTTCAAAGCATAGGTATCAGGGCCTTCTGCCAAAGTATTTACCAATACCAGTCTCTTATTTCAGAGGGCGTGTCATTATAAACAAGCACTGAAGTTCCTTATCAGCAATTCCACATTCACAAGTTCTCGGGTCCACTGTTCACCATGGGTCTCCCTCCTTTTGGCTCGGACCTCCTTTTTACACAATGTTCACAACTGGCCACCCTCGTTCGGACTTGGACCATGTAATCTCACTTTCTAAGCTTTTCCTTTCGATTGTGCGATAGATTTTGCTTAAACCGTTGCAGGACCACTTCAATTCACTTCTCCTCTTACTTTTGCTTCTGCCACTTCTTGGCTGGATACCTCACAGAGACCTTCGATTGAGCACACTCGCAGTGCCGGACCACTCGGTCATTGGTATTGTATCATTCTCTGTTAAAGTTCAAACATCCATCAGCATTTAAGCTTTCCTCGCATCTTTTAGCGCATGCGTTACCAATCTTCGTTCTTGCGCTCTTTATACAATGTTGCCGATTGCAACCTTGACTTCAAACACAGACCAGTCTTGCATCGGTCTCCCCAACTCACCGGCTGGCGCCGCTTTGATCTTGGAGCCATGGACTGTACCACGGCGGCTGCTGCTCCTCTGCAACTCGCTCAGCCATGCAGGAGGGCTCAGGTTATCTGCGACACACAATGCTGGATTCTTCAGATGGGATTCCTGGCCTTACGCTTTTTAAACTGAAGGATTCTGGAAATTAACAGTCTATCGCCGGAAAGGTCACAGGTGTCTTGTTCCTTGTGCACCCTTCTTGGTTTGCTGTCTTTCTTCCCTCGTTCAGCTGCTGTCCGGAAAATACTGTTAGTTTGTGTGCTTTGCCTTGCTCAGAGTGTTCTCTTGTGCTCCGCCTTTTTTTTCCATGTGGGGAAGCTTAATGGAAGTCAGGTGTGTGTGGTTACCAGTAATTGCCTGACCTTACCGGACCTTAGTTGTGGGACAGGTCAAGTACAATGCTCGGGAGTGAGTCTGTTTTCTCCCAGAGTGGGATGTTTGTGTGTAAGTGTTTGTGAAGGGAAGGGGGTAAAGTTCCTGAAAATCCTACCGGGTAGGATGGGGTAAAGGTGTTACAGGGGAGGGGCTACCGTGTCTCGCCATCAGGTGTCCCATTCCTACTCCCCGAAAACCCCTCACCCAGGTGCTCCTCCCACACTGGTCCACCCCCAGGGTCTGGATCCAAAGTGTATTACAGTGCCCTGGCCACATGAGAGAGAGACCCCCGCGGACCAGCAGGTGAGACACCTTCTGGTTTCTCACACCAGCCTTATGACAGATGCTATGTGGGAGTGACCATGGTATTCCTCGGGATACCACCTCTCGGTCCATCCTTCTCCGACCTTGGGAGGCACCCGACCCCTTTGTTCAACCTGCTAGATCTCAAGAGTCAGGCAGAGGACTTCATCACACAATGCTTGTTGTATGGTTCTGATTAGCCTTCCATGATCAATCATATCATAGTGAAATGAGAAAACAAGAATGAGGAGACATGAGCCCCATTCGATGCGAAGTGAATCTCGGCCAGACTCTTGAGAATGGTTGTTTTGATACTGTTGGCATTTCTGAATCCTGACTGATATTGAGGTTTTGAACAAAGTCGTATAAACACGGAGCACCCCCTTACTTAGGTAAGTACAGTTCTACGTCTAATTGAGTGGTAAAGACTTTTTTGTGTAGTTAGTTTAAATGTAATTTGAGGTGCAGAGGAGAGAAGACCAACCTTGACATCTAGCTTGTATGACATGTATGAACAAAGAGAAAGTTCCCTATTTAGGGAACTTGTGTCCCCTGCACACTATCTGATGTCTGTGAAGACAGACCAGTAATTTAAACAATCGTTCAAATTATACTTATTCCGGTATTTAAGTCAATATTTAACAAAATGTAAATTTCAAGAATTGTGCAGAACAAAAGAATAAAATTCAATCAATGTAGTATCACAACAATGTTCTTTTTATTCATGAAGGTGCAGGGTAGGCCCAACACGTTTAATCACTCTTCATCAGGGGCATAGGTGATTCTAGAAAAAGTACATATGAAAATTAGTACATATGGAATATTTTTTATGGCAAGTGATGGTTACCACATTGCAACTTCAATCTTCATTATGAATTTTACAGTAAAAGATGACCTCTCTCTCTCTCTCTCTCTCTCTCTCTCTCTCTCTCTCTCTCTCGAGAAAATCTTCCTATTCGAGATCAGACCCTTCTAGATTGTACAAACAATATTTGAGTGAGCTCATAAATGCCCTCAGATTATGCTTATTGAACCAAAGTCTATCCAAGATAATTAATGTTGCATTCATTATTGAACCAGTTAAAAATTGTGTGTCAAGTTAAAGAAAAATTTAAACATAAGAAAGTGCTAGCCATAGAGAAAAATGTGAGGTCCTATGAATTACCATGTTTATAAAAGAGCAAAAAATGCAACCGCTAATTTGTATATCTTCTTACCAACCAAGTGATTATCGGAACACCAGCGTTACATGCCGGTATTAATATGGCTTCCGCCTGGTCACTGTCTAGTAATGATTTATAGTCCCGTTGGCGACACTCATCATCATAGATGCGCTCCGGATTCCTAAACGAGAAAAATTCGAAAGGAACCATTAAGGTTGGTCCATTTCAGATAATGTAAAAGGTGGGTATGAAGTAGAACCAAACTTACTGCGGTATTGTGGCCAATCTAAAAGAGTGGACGGACAATGCCCATGCTGGGAGCGCCGAGTCCTGATTTCAGAGTTGGGCAGTCAGGAGTACGAGGATCTATTCAAAAAAGGGTAAAAGAAGAGAAAAAGAATATATTCATATATGTATATATGTACGTCCTGTAACTAAACTAAAAAAGGTCCCTAAAGAAAGGGGCCATGCTAAGATCCGGTAAGTGGCAGTGGGCAAGCCAATGTGGTTGCCAAGAAACTTACTTGTAGGTCAGCAGAGTGAGGCGTAAAGGAAGAAGTCCCACGGGGTGGTGCTGCAACGCGGTATCCGACGCCATTAAGGAAGCGGATGTCTTGTTTATATAGTGCCCCTGTCGTGACGTCATCCCGTGCATGCGCGGATGACGTCATTCGCGGGTGGTGAGTGAATGAGTGATGTTAAAGAATCTGCTCACAATAATTTACTTGCAACATAATTGCAATCTAACAAGGTCCATAAAAAGCAGCCTTACTCTGTTGAAGAAAGGGAAGACAAGTATTTCGGAAATCTGTAGTTTCGACACAAGATGACATCACATTATGCACGCGCACGTGCCGTCATCTGTGGGTGTGCTTCAGGAAATACAACCATACCCGGACTACCAAATACAAGCTCTATCCACAGAACACATAAAGCGCTCATACAAATGTACAGGTGGCTGAAAAAAAAAGTCCCTATCCGTATGCTACACGAGTGCGTGCTAGCAATGTATGTAATGACACAATGGTCTAAGACTTCTAAAAAGGTACCGTCACCATCTGTTCTGAAACTGCCTCGTTAGTGGTATTCAAGCTACTGGGCACTTCCATGAATAGGAATAACTAATTGGCGTTCCGGCACCCTATCAGGACAATTAAGAAATGCAGATCTATCAGCAGTCCCTGTCCAACCTTTTTTCGGAGGAGGCAAACCAGACGAGGGCAAAAGAAAACCCAGGTAAAAGAACAAATAACATCTCCATTAATCACAAATATCTCATCTAAAACATTGTCCAAAGCACAAATGGACACACTAAATCTAGGGACTTCTTTTATCTCCACTAATTCTACAACCTTATTTGAAGAAGAGGTAAACTTATTTAAGGTAATTCAAAAAATGGAATTGAAAATCTTTGATAACTTGGACAACATAACACCTGGGAAAGAACATGACTATTTGGAGATGAGAAATAAAAGTAATTTTCATCCACAAGTCAATAACGCCCTGGTTAACCTTTTCAAGACTAACATCACTCAAGATCTGAGGAAGGTGAAATATGACACATCAAGGAAACAGAATATTCAGAGACACCAACTAAAAAGAATTAAAGATCTAGCAGAGGACAACTCACTGACTATTAAACAAGCTGACAAGGGCGGAGCCTTGGTCCTTATGGATACAACCCTGTATAATGCTTGTTGCCTTAAACTCTTGGACGACAGACAGAACTATCTCCTACTTGACAATGTCCCGACTAATGCAATTCTCGTTCTGATCAAACAAGCCGATGAAGCCAATTCATTGGACTGGATCTCAGAGAGAACTGAAGATTTCTTGATCACTAAATTCCCAGTGATACCAGTATTCTATGGGTTACCAAAAATCCACAAGAACATTAATGATCCACCTTTTAGACCAATCGTCGCAGGCACCAACAGTATTTTTCAACCACTTGCAGTCTACTTGGATAAAGCTCTGCAACCAATGGTACAAAAAATCCCGACCGACCTGAAAGACACTACTCACTTTTTTACAAACCATCAGAACACTCAACATCAACTCTCCTAATCTCCTTTTATTTTCAATGGATCTAAGCAGCTTATATAAGTCTATTCCGCACGATGATGGGATATCTGCGCTAGAATGGTTCATTTTAAGACAAGATGAGATTACTATACACAAAACTTTTGCCAGTGAACTAATTAACATCATTTTGTCGAACAACTACTGTAGGTTCAATGACCAATTTTACCTCCAGATTTCAGGGACCTCAATGGGCTCGGCAGTTGCTCCATCAAACATCAACATCTTTATGTTTCATTTTGAAAATATGTTTGTTTTGGAACACCCACATTGGAAGAATAAGGTATATTGCTGGATAAGATATATAGATGACATCTTTGGCATCTGGGATGGTACTGAACAGGAACTACTGGAATTGTGGAACTTCATCAACCAATGCCATGCAAGGATCAAATTCACCATTGAAATTGGCAAACCCCAAATAAACTTCATGGGTGTGACTGTCGAATTGACTGACACATGTTTCAATACATCGATATTTAGAAAACCCACAGATGTGAACAGTTCTTTACACTACAACAGCTTCCATCCGAGGCTCCTAAAAGAGAATTTGCCCTACAGTCAGTTACTACGATTAAAACACATTACTTCTAATGCAGATATAATCTACAAACAGAATATGAGACTATGAGATCTAGATTCTTGGACAGAGGATTCCCAGAAGAAGTAGTCACTACAGCAATATCGAGAACCGATACTCACACACAAGAATCTATTGAGAGGAAAAACATCGAAAAACGAATCAGAAATGATCTATACATTGAAATTCTCAGCCCAGAGCTTCCAGATCATAAAAATCATTCACAAAAACTGGGACTTAATAAAATCAGACCCGAATTTAAACCGGTTGTTCCCACAACCACCGATATTGGCATACAAAAGAGGGAGAAACATACAAGACACACTTATCAAAGCCGAGAAACCTAAGAAATCAACTCAAAGGACTTTGACCAAACGGATATTTGGGACATTCCCATGTTTAAACTGTCAGCACTGTTCAAACATCATTAAGGGAGACCACATCCGGCATCCCAACACAGGAAAGAAGATACAACTCAAGAACTACACCACCTGCGAAACAAGAATGTAATCTACACAATAAGATGCCCCTGTGGGAAATATTATGTTGTAAAACTGCCAGACGAGCGAAAGAGCGATGGACCGAACATAAGTCCCAGATCAGAACAGGCAATGTGAAATCGCCAGTATTCCGGCACTTTAGAGATAACCACCACAATATTTCTCAAATGTGGTTTGCAATACTGGAAGTGGTTCATCTTCTACCAAGAGGGGGTAACCTACCTAAACTACTTTCTCAAAGGGAACTACTGTGGATCCACAAATTAGATGCAATGGCAGCCTTAGGGCTCAATGAAGATTTCTATCTAGGACCATTTTTGTGAGTACTCCCTTGCATTTCACTATTTGCATAGTTTCTCTCTATCAGGGTCCTCACTCTTGGAGATACAAACTTTCTTCCCCCCCACCCCCGAAAAAAACATTGCACACCTACTATTTGAAGGTCTAGGTCTGTTCAGATGCCAATGTCTTCAACAGATTGTGAACCCATTGTAGGACATATTACGACAATCTGAACATGTGACTTTAATGCACTATAGACTATATAGGCACCCTCCTCAGGTCCATATATCTTGAACTCCTATGGAGCATTCTTAAACTGATAACCCTAGACTGTGAACCCTCTAGGGACAGGATATTATGTACCTAACATGTATAGGGCAATGCACTTTTTGATGAAATGATGTGTGCACTTTTTGTAAATACTTTTTACTCTATATGTGGTAACATCTATGTTCAAAACAGGATTCTTATAGAGTTACAGATAGGCCCTTTGAACGGCCCCACCAATCGCCCTTTTCTATCCAAACATTGATATGTACTCACCCAACAGTTATCTTAAACTAGGCATCCCACTTTCCAGGTTGGGAGTATTAACCAATCTCTAAATACTATGCGACCGCTTGTGTAACCATCTCCATCGGTTCTGAAACTGCCTCGTTAGTTGTATTCAAGCTACTGGGCACTTCCATGCATAGGAATAACTAATTAGCTGCCCGGCACCTTTTTAGAGGTTTTAGATGATTGTGTCATTAGATACATTGCTTGCACGCACTCGCCTAGCATACGGATAGGGACTCTTTTTTTAGTCACATGTACATTTGTATGAGCGCTTTATGTGTTCTGTCGACAGAGCTCATATTTGGTAGTCTGGGTATGGTTGTATTTCCTGAAGCACAACCACAGCTGACGGCACGCGCGCATGCGTAATGTGACGTCATCTTGTGTCGAAACTACAGATTTCCCAAATACTTGTCTTCCCTTTATTCAACAGAGTAAGGCTAGTTTTTATGGACCTTGTTAGATTGCAATTATGTTGCAAGTAAATTATTGTGAGCAGATTCTTTAACATCACTCATTCACTCACCACCCGCGAATGACGTAATCCGTGCATGCACGGGATGACATCACAACAGGAGCACTATATAAACAAGACATCCGCTTCCTTAATGGCGTCGGATACCGTGTTGCAGCACCACCCCGTGGGACTTCTTCCTTTATGCCTCACTCTGATGACCTACAAGTAAGTTTCTTGGCAGCCACATTGGCTTGCCCATTGCCACTTACCAGATCTTAGCATGGCCCCGTTCTTTAGGGACCCTTTTTAGTTTAGTTATAGGACTTACATATATACATATATGTATATATTCTTTTTCTCTTCTTTTACCCTTTTTTGAATAGATCCTCATACTCCTGACTGCCCAACTCTGAAATCAAGACTCGGCGCTCCCGGCACGGGCATTGTCCGTCCACTCTTTTCGATTGGCCGCAATACCACAATAAGTTCGGTTCTACTTCATACCCACCTTTTACATTGTCTGAAATGGACCAACCTTAATGGTTCCTTTCAAATTTGTCTCGTTTAGGAATCCGGAGCGCATCTATGATGAGTGTCACCAACAGGACTATAAATCATTACTAGACAGTGACCAGGCTGAAGCCATATTACTACCGGCATGTAACGCTGGTATTCCGATAATCACTTAGTTGGTAAGGAGATGTACAAATTAGCGGTTGCATTTTTTGCTCTTTTATAAACATGGTAATTCATAGGACCTCACATATGCATACTAACAAAAATAGGCTGGCATCTAATCAGGAGAAATCCAGCTCAAACTTTCATTTGTTGAGCTTTCAATATCACAAGGCTAGCACTTTCTTTGCATTTTTTAATCTTTTCTTAACTTGGCACATGATTCTTAACTGGTTCAATAATGAATGCAACTTTAATTATCTTGGATAGACTTTGGTTTCAATAAGCATAATATGAGGGCATTTATGATCCCACTCAAATATTGTTTGTACAATCTAGAAGGGACTGATCTCTAATAGGAAGATTTTCTCGAGAAAGGTCTCATCTTTCACTGTAAAATTCATAATGAAGATTGAAATTGCAATGTTGTAACCATCATTTGCCCTAAAAAATATTCCATATGCACTCAAAATGTTTCATATGTACTTTTTCTAGAATCACTTATGCCCCTGATGAAGAGTGATTCTCACTCGAAACGCGTTGGGCCTACCCTGCACCTTCATCAATAAAAAGAACCGTTGTGATACTACATTGATGAATATTCATCTTTTGTTCTGCACAATTCTTGCAATTTACATTTTGTTAAATATTGACTTAAATACTGGAATAAGTATTATTTGAACGATTGTTTACATTACTGATATTGAAGTTTGTCTAGGTTATGTGCCAGGTGAATTGAACATCCATACACTTTTTTAGTGATTTTAATTGTACAGGAAGATCAATAGATGGGCAATTGTTGGCAAGCCTTTTCTGTGTCAAGGTGTGGCTGCTTGAGAATAGGTCATTTTCATATCCTAAAATGGAAAAAGGCAAGACAAGCATCCCAAGTCAATACGTAGCAGTAGATTTACCTATGATATGCTTAAAATAGACAAGATACAAAAGGCAACGGAGACCTATAAAAAAGGCATGCTATCAAGGATAGATTTCCTAGTCAAGTTGTATACTATCAAGGAGACCCATGTTTCAAAATAGTTTTTCTTCTATACAGGAAGACTAACCTGGAAAGACACACCTCATGAGACAGCCTCAAAAGACAACATGGCAATATTTAGCATCGTTTCCTCAGGCTATACCCAAAATAAAAACACCACCCTCACGAGGTAACTAGGTTCCAATTGTAAAAGGTAGAAGGGTGCTGCATGTTGTAAAAGGGTAGCTTTCACCAGAGGTACTTCACTGCCTATTAAACATGGGGAGTTGCAGGTGCAGGTGTGCAACCGTGAGGTGTCCTGCACCATCTCAAGCTGACACTGAGTTGGATTCCCCTTATCCGGAATTGGCTAGAAGACAGCAACGTCTAGTCCCGCTGTCATCTACAAATATTATGAGACTTAACGCGTGGTGCTGCATCACCTCATTTGAAACCATCAGGTGGATTAATTTATAAGACATGCCATCCACCTACTTGCAGAAACACAGGAGTGGTGGGCAAAGGGGGCCCTTACACACACACCTTGGAGAGTGCCGTCTGAACTTTGCTGCTGAGTAGGAGAAGGACTGTGAAACATTTGCAAAACTGATTCTTCTCCCAAAAATGATGTAGTTGAACTGTGTCCCACAACACCTTTGTGGACAACCTGCATAAAATCACTCTAACTGCCTTTATCAACCATTAACCTGCAAAATACAACTCATCTGATGGTTATTTTCAAAACAGGATACAGGTTTATTTACACTGTCACAGATGGCATAACATTACACTGAGCCTGCAGACAGTCCAATGGTTTAATATTACTGTTGCAACAAGTATGGACTGTTATTGATGCAATGAGTAAAGAAAGAATGTTATTGATCTGAGGCACTGGCTAACCCAGGGGTTTGGGAAAGGGCACAAGGGCCATTCCTCTCTTTCGTCTCTCCTGGGTTACCAACCCTAACTTCGGTGTCTGTTACCCTGAGTCAGTACTATGGCTCGGTAATCCTTACTGTCTATGATCTTCCTACGCTACTCGTGGCCTCCCTAAATGTTGGCTGTCTTGCCTCCCTCAGGGGCTTCCTATCTTTCCCTACACTAACCCTGCTCAGTGTTCTAACAGAGATAGGGAATGGTGCCTTTCACTTACTCGTTTTGAGACACCTAAAGCCAAGCATGTTCACGCACAGCTTGCTCTTTCTACTTCCACCTTTTCGACTCCTCCCTGCTACGCCTTCTGCCCTTCGTTGTGTCACGCCGCCTACCTCCTGCTTTCACCCTTTCATATTAACTCTTCTCCTTTTCCTCCCTCTATTACCATCACTCTTCCTCCCACTACTCTCTGTCCACTACTACTACTCCTCCACAAACACCCTCCTTTCACCAAAAAACATTCACTAAACACTCACTCTTTACACTAACTTCTATCCACCTGCCACCCACATATGCACACTCAATCCACAATACCCTTACACTTACTAAGCCAATACCTTATCTTTCTTCAATAAACGTCACCACACTCAACCACTCCTTCCTGCTGGTCTCTTGGTCCACTACCCTGCACTGCTGACCTCAACCGCATAACACACGCTTCATGTCCCCTGCTTAAACCCCTCTGCCCCCACCAGATTGGCCCGCTTTCCCTAGCCAATCCTGATCCATCTTCCCATCCTGGGAGGTGTGTGCGCAAGGGGAAGTATTTAAAAGGGTGTTAAGTCTCACCTGAAGGTGTTACATTAAAAACAGTTATTAAATATGGGGCAAATCCCCACCCACCTTCACTGTGTGGGCTCTGTGTAACCCTGGTAAAACAAGTTCTTCAGGGGTGGCACGGGTTGTGTCTCAACATTCTTTGGTGGTCCAGGGGGTCAGCTTGTGTATGTGACTATTCGTCGGTGTTTCTGGGTCTCCACGCTCTGTTTTCCAGAACGTCGCATTGGTCTGCGGCTATCTCCGGCAGCTCGCTCTCTCCCCTCTAGAGCGGGTCAGTGTTGACTCGGCTACACTTGGGTCTCTTCGCTGCTGCGGCCGACACTGCTGCCCCGCACTGCTGCCACATCTGGTAAGCAGTTGATCTTGGCGTTTCAGTTTCTCATTCTCTTCCATCTTGACGAATCTCTGCAAATAAAAGAAAAAACTGGCGAGCACTTTGGAATATAGGTATCACGTGAGATACAGAGGTACTGCAAGACAATACTCTGACACTAGGGAAAGGGTAAGGATTGGGTTTCTGCCAGTTCTCCCCCATTAGGGTCAGGGCTAGCTTTCGCTAAGCTTTTGGCCGACCTCCCCCCTCATGACAAAGCCACAGAACTGGCCTTGTAACAACTGCTAGATGTGGAGTAGGTGTACAAAGCACAATAACTTGTTCGTTTAAATCTCTCAATAGGCTCTGCAGTTATTACTTCCAGTGTGCTGTGCATGGATTCCCAACTTCACTGATGTGTGCAGCCTTCTATTTCTGAAAGAAATGCCCCCAATGTCTCCACAATACTTATAGTCCAAAGAGTGTCTGCTGTGGCAAAGCTAGACTCGTTTCCCTTATGTATATTCTCTGCAGTATAGTATACATGCTATGATTGTTAGAAGGAAGGGTGGGAAAAGGAGGGGAGGAGCAACGAACATGAAAGATCATTCAAAACGCATTGCCCGTGAACATGTTGAGACAAAGTGTGTGCGAGATGCACGTTCTAAGGTTGAAAATGCGTGCGTGCGTGCATGTGATGCCATAGCGCCACTTCTTCATAACATTCTACCACACTGGACAGCTGGCAAAGCTGCAAAGAGTATGGGCATATGCATGGGACAGGTTAAATCCAGGCAAGGTCAGAGTTCATGTTTAGGTATATGAAAGGGTAAAGTATGTGCCCTTAATGATACAGCAATAAAATGCAACCTTAAGACAGTTGCACAACGCTACCAAGTAGAGTCTTTAATGAGGCTCTACAGAGGTTGTAATAAACCTAATTAGATCAATTTAGAAATCATAAAAATATGTTATAGTACATTAACTTTATAATTCCAACAGGTTTCGTCTTGTAATGGTATACACAGCGTGAATTCTAAAGCAAAGCATGCTTCGTGCAATTGTAACAACTGCCACATGAAAATAAGATTAATGTTGCATAATTATTTATATTTGTTTATAAAACCTCTGCTAACTTTAAGGAGGACAGATTACAACACAAAATATATGGACATTTGTTTGAATTTAGTAATTACCCTATAAAAACATGAACACTTTTCTACATAGCGCTTAAAGACGATTTCTCCTGCCACAAGCACTGCAAAGTGGGTTTTATTCATGAATTGCACACTATTTATCAGCCTCGGATTAATGAAGTCCACCTTGCCAAGACTCCAGCATGCCTCTGCAGGTAGCACACTCACACCCCTGAAGGAGGGAGTGCGACAAAGTCCGATGTTGCAGGTTAGAGGATGAAAATGAGGTGACTTTTGGGGCCGAGTCCACACTCACTACATGAGAAAGGCCGCGGGGGGCGGGGAGGGGTAAATGGTGGCTATCCAGGTGTCTGTGCTCTGCCATGACGGCTAAAACTAGTTCCAAACTCAAGTGTGGACAGGGCCCCGCTGACAGACAGATCCTAGGGCCACTGGACTGCCCAGAATCCCTGTGCTACTGGAGAAGGGAGAAGCCCATCAGGGATGACGCCCCCATGGAGTTACTGGTCATATAGGTCTGGGCAAACAGACTAATAGATGTCCCTGTTCTGAATGTTGGTGAATGTTCTATTTTTGTTCAATCAATCATTTTATTTAATGTTCAGTACATTCCAAATTTAATTCCCATCGTTCACACTTGAACGATGGGTACCCGAGGGCAAGAATTGTGTGCTAGATTGATTTCATTATTTAATCAAATGCATTTCATATGAATTCATTTTATATAATTGAGGTTGTTCTACTTGCATAGTGTGCTACTTTGCATTGTGAATTGCAATAAAAAAAAACACATTTTCAGAATGATGTGTTACATATAAACATTCTCAAGTCGGCCAGAGTCACAGCGGAGGCAGTGGGAAGAGACGGCAGACATGCACCGGCTAGCCGTAGATGGAGGACCAGGTAGGTGGCAGGTAGATTGAACAGAAGAAAACAGACTTGTGAAAAAACGGAAAGCAGGAGATTGTTGTAGCAACAGTGCTCGCATTAATTGGGCTGGATCTGGCCGGAATCCAGGGTCTGCCAAAAAATGTCAACCCGGATCTCGGACCGGGCTCCCCAACGCGGGGAAATCGGTGTGCACTCCACATTTATTTTAGAACACTGCAGTGTCTCATGTTTTAACTATGCAGTGGGGGGCCAGGATTTGAAACATGGTCGCTAGGTTCAGGGGCGAAACACTTCCCCACAAGACCACTCGAGGGTCTGAGCAGGTCCCTGTGAAATCCCCTCTTCATATTGCGCTCTACAGTAAATACTGATGTTTTTTAGGTTTAAAGGGTGTGCACACTTTATACTTTGCTGACGACATTATCCAAACTAGACTATTTTCAGGTGTTAATGATTAATCTACTGAGAGGCAAATGATTGGGGGAACTGAAAGAGGGGGTGGTTAAGTAAAATGCTGACTCATTCACTACCCGCTACAAGTTGGGTGGGATCCCACAGCCAAAAACGTCAATTTCCATCACTGTGTAGCAAGTAACCGGAGCTTCGGTATTGAGCAATTCCATTGGGAAGCAGACAACCCCACTAAACAGGGCATAAATGGGTTGGGTATTCGGGGTGAACCAGGTGCGCAGCTTTAGTACCCCTAATCCAGCCTACACTGTGAATCGCCACCCGTGGACTCTGAGTGCACACGCGCAAGAAGTAGAGTGATTCATGCGGACACTGCTCCTAGAGTCTGTATGAGGCTTGGTGGAACCCTGGTGGTTTTTGCCATGTCATCATGAAGTTGACAAAGATAGGGTGACATTGGAAGATGGGGACTGAAAACACCCGAATGGTGAGGTGGGGGAGTGGTGTCCATCATACAAAGTCTTGGATATTAAAAGAAGGGCCTGCATCTGTCTGGGAGGGAGTGGAAACTGAAGTTCCCAGGGCCAAGGAGGAAGAGATGGTGATTGGAAGTAAACACCATGGACACACAAACCCACATACATACATTGTTTTTAAACATCAAAACTAATTTTGATTACATTGTAGTGCAAGTTGTGTGTAGACCCTACTTCCTTCGCCAGCCCACCTACTTCTGCAACTGACTGCCAGTACGAGCGTACCCTGATGTTTTCTGAACTTGTGATCCTCCTTTCATCAGTAATTCACATTCCCCCCACCCCCGTAAACCCGCAGCCCCCCCAAGTTGTTAACTTGTGAACAATAGAGGAGCGGCCCCTTGACGTAGATGCCTGCAAAGAAATGTTTTGTAAGGTGTAAAAAGAACACAACATATACCGAGGCTTAGGAGGGAAATAAAATAGATATTTTTCCGACGAGCACCAAAAGCAGCACTGCTCATCATTCCGAAATATCCAAAATGTCATCTAATTTGAAGGCCAATAGGTAGACTTCCTTATTTTTAGGGTTATTGCAACTCTATTTTTACTGTGACTGTAGTGGGACACATTTGGTGTTCTTTGGACGAGGTAACGTTCTTCGTGCGCGCCATTGGAGTTAGAAGTACCCCATGCATAACTGCCAGCAAATCTAAGTTTCAACATCCGTCATAGAAACCCCAGGAATAACCGGAATAGCCCGCTGCATGAGAACACTGTGGCTACAGACAGTATACATGGGAGTGTAGCTTTCTTAAGGTATTCGTGGAATGGTGCATAAATGCCAGTACATTTTCTGTACTATACATATTAGGTCACACTTGATATTTTCCTCTCACACCCTCATGCTTCTTGCCCTGGCAATCTCTACTTTCTTTCCCTTCTTTCCACTCTCCCCTCTTCACTTCATTCCACGTCCCACTTTCTCCCCCTACCTCTTGTTATCAACTCTAATGTTCTTCCGTCTTTTACTAATCTCTCTTCTACTACACTCGACTTCTCTCGCCCTCCACACTCCGACCTCTCTCCCCTCTACACTCCGACCTCTACACTCCTACTGTGCACTCCCCTCTACACTCCTATGCTCTCACCTCCTTTTACTCTCCAACTACTCTCACCTACCACTCCCACCACTCTACGCTCCACCCCTCCACACCTTCTTCCAGTCACTCTACTTTCACTCTCTTAATCAGCTTCCTCACCACTCAGCCGCACTGGCTCCCTTAAACTCTCTCTAATCCCCTCACTCCACTTCCTACCATACATGCACTCTCACACCAAAGTACCACTTTCAGTCACCAACCATCACCACACGTTCACTATGACCATTCTCCACACTTGCATGAACCATCCTTCCCCTTCCTGGTCTCTCGGTCTCCCTTCTCCTCACCTAAACAACCTGCACTGCCCAGTTTACCCTGATTTCTTTTATGCTCCTCCTCCCCCTCGTATTGGCCATGGTGCCCGCCTGCTTACCCAGGCCAATTGCTAGTTTGTTTTGGGGGTCATGGTAAACAGGTGGGAGTGTAAAATGCCTCTGAACCGCCCCCCCCCCGTCTCCAATGTTGGTCCACCGCTGTTTTTCCAATGGCGGCCTGTGGCAAATCGTCCCCTTTAAACGTGTATGATCCTCAAGCGTAGGCCTGCCGGAGCGCTTCAATGTCAGCCCACGACAAACGGTCATTTTCCAAGTTTTTAGCCACAAAGTATGGATCTTCCTGATTCAGGTGTGCTGCGTGCATCGCTTCACGGCTCTGCTGTTCACCACCAGCTCTCTCGCCGCTGGGTTGCTTGTTCCATCCCCGGTCCCACAGACCTCTGGATGCTGAAGTCCTGAAAGAAAAGGAACGAGAACACTGGCCAGGAGAGGGCACAGAGGTATGGTGTGATAACAAGTGATACTTGACATTTGCAGTGAGAAACAGGAAGAAGGGGCAGAGACTGGGACCCTCCCAACTCCCCAACTCCCTCAACCCGACTCTGGGCAGGACTGGCTCTCGCAAAAACCATGGTAGGCTACCTGCCCCATTTTGATAAGGGTGCCCCCTCCCCTCTGACAGTTTCAGCTCCCTGACCTTGTCACATTATGAAAACTATCTTCAGTCGCTTGATTTTAGCACAATGCAGCATTCCAAAACACACACATGAATTAAGGTACTTTGTTTGTAAAAATTATTATTAATATGTTATTATTTTGTAACGATCAGTAGTAACATTCATTTTATTGAGATAATTTAACTGCGATTTATACAAGTTGAAATAGAAAAAATATCTGCATGGGGAGAATATAGGAGTCATTTTGCCAAATATGTTAATTGTATACAGGGGACCACCAATGGTTTCACTCGCGTGTTGCAGGTCCGCTGCATTCAATTTCTAACACTTCCAAAGAGGAGTGTAAAAGTAAAATCGACTTTAGTCTTCACTTTTACTCTCAGCTTTGCGAGAAATACAACACAGACTGCAAATGCGCTTGGCAGGCGCCATTTTAGAATGGGTTCCGATGGAATTCACCTGCTCATAAGCAGGTGCTGATGAGAGGCATGTTCCATTGGAAGCGGTTTGTTTTACATCAGCATGAACATCTCATGCAGGCGTAAACCCAAATGCTCTTCCGCGATGAAGGAGGAAGGCAAAGCAGAGACGCCATCTCCACTATGCTGCCCTCTAACGCCTCGGAACGGTAGCAAAATGTGCAAGAGCGCAAAAAAGCAAAGTGTAAAACCAACTTATGCTTTACGTTTATGCTCCGGCACATTGCAAAATGACCCCACGCATATGCCCCCAAAAAAACTAAACTGTTGGTTTTGCCAATGCTTTTTTTATTTGTTTTTGGTTCAATTACATAAAAGTAGAACCTTTACAAAAGAATTAAAAAAAACATAAAATTTACAGATTTTGCATTTACAATTTACATTTTTTATCAATTTAGGTAAGTGAAATTATTCAATTTCGTCTATTTACATTTTCAGATAAAAAGAATCATATCAAATAAAAACAGACATCTAATTATGAAGACTAAGCAGTTGCACAAGGTAACCAACTCAAAAACCAACGGTTTATGAGTGCCTTGCATCATGCGAGCCCAAAGGAATTCCAAGCACTCCTCAAATTCAATATTAACAAATTTCATCAAACGATTCGTTCTAATTAATTTAAAATGAGGGCATTCAAGAATCAAATGCTTCATAGTTTCCATGGGCTCATTACATGACGGAAAGCGACATTTAGTTAATTTGCTCTCACCTTCATGTTTCCAATTTGCAATTCTTTCCCTAGTATGGAATAAGTTCAACCTATATCGTATATAAGTATTCCTACTGTGATTACAAGGGAATAAGACAACATGATCATATCTTGGAGTACGTTGCTTGAGAAAGTCACCATACTCTTTATACAATTTGTAGGTCGAGATATTTTCTATAGTCACCCGCCAATCCAATTCAAAGAGCTTCTTTTTTGCATAGCCTGGACGCTGGTGGACATCATCAATAGAAATGTTTAATGAATTCAAATAATTGTTGCATTTTATGATGATATTGTAAAAAAGAAGCGGAAAAGGATGAGTCCAGCATAACCTTTAGATCTTCATATAAAGAATTCTTTGGCGGAAAATTGATTTTTTCATAATTGGATAGTTGGCGCCATTTCCAGCGTCCAGACAATGCCACTAGTCCAAGTTTGTGGCGAATTATAGCATTTGGTACAGACATGGGGAGGCGCATTACAATCTTAATAATTGATCCCTGTGTGTAGTCTAAGAATGCACTCAAGTCACAAAGACACATGTCGAGAGAGTACAAGATGACACTTTCTATTTTCAAGGTTAGAAAGTCAATCATAGGTGTTAACGAAAATGTACAATATTTGGCATATATTATTTTAAGTTGAGATGTAAGAGGTCTGGTCTTATTTCTGATAAGATCTACCCATGCCTTGATCGAGGTTTGAGATGAAAGCTTGTACCCCAAATAAGTTGCACTAATAGTAATAGGTATTTGAGTCTTCATAATATACCATTTGCAACGTTTGGTGTTTGTTGTGTTACCAAATAACATGATAGCCGTTTTTGCTGGATTAGGTGTCAAATTATGCGCCACTGCAAATTCCTCAAAAAGGAGTAACTTTGTTTGTAATCCAGCCGGAGTGGGGTCAAACATGATAATATTGTCTGCAAAAGCAACCCATTGTAGGCGAAGGGCCCCAATTTTAACAGAGAACAGGTTACTATATTTCCATTCCGCATCCAGGTCTGGAAGTTATAAATTAAAGAATGTTGCCGCAAGGTTACATCCTTGTTTCAGACTGAGAAATGTAGGGATTGGCTGAATAGTTCTACCGTCATCAGCAATTTTTACTTTGTACGAGGTGTTTGTATGAAGTTTAATGAACCAGTAGATCAGTACCATTGGAATTCCCATGTTCGTCATTTCCGTCCATAAGAGGTTTCTGACTACATTATCAAACACTGCTGACATGTCTATCATGGCTAAATAGACGGATAAGAGTTCTTTCGTCTTGTACCCGCTATCATATGAGCCATAATGGTAGCGTTTAGAGTAGTACTCATACCTTTCCTGAAGCCTATTTGATATTTCGAGCAGAGATTGTTTTTGGCTATAAATTTTTCAAGGTCGTACAAGAGAAGGATTGCGAACAATTTCGCATCTGTATCAATTAAAGAAATTGGCCGATAGTTATGAGGTAAAGTCGGATCGTCCTTTTTAAATATTGGAATAATAGTTTCTGATACCCATGATGAAGGGAGAGACCCTAAATTAATGATAGAATCGAATTTAATTTTCAGGATTGCAGCCCAGAAGTCAGGGTTAGCTTCATACAGGCATGGCGGAAGGCCGTCTGGACCAGCTGGTTTCGAGTAAGATAGTATGGAGATCGCCCATTTAAGGTCTTCAAGTGACCATTCTAAACGGGTAATCTTGCTATAGCACAGTGTTACACATGGGATGGACTCAAATTTCGTTCGAATCTGAAATTTGGCTGTTATGTAGTCTTGCCACCTTTGATCACATATACAATTCGATATATCCAGGACAACCTTTTTATCAACACTTTTAATTGTTCGCCAAATTGTTTGAGTATCCTGTGATGAAATAGATCGAATAAAATCACAGTTATCTCTATTATATTTAAGAATGCGAATGTGCTTGAGATTGCACTTGTATGCCTTCAAAATTTGTGAGCGCTTCCTCCCACATGATATTACATCCAACAGCATTGACTTAAGTTGGCATAGTGCCTTATTTTTCTCCCTTTTTAGACACTTACAGTTGAAGTCAAAGGGGTGGGGATGATTTACCTTAATATATCTCTTGCTAAAAAGGATAAGTGTGTTATTAATCAATTCAGAAAAATGATTAATCAATTGCATATCCATTTTCGTATTTGAGTAAACGAGTGATCGTATTTTAAAAAGAGACATGACTAACAAATTGCTGACACAAACCATGGCTCCACCTAATGGGGAGACAAGGACGATCAATCTCTACCAGAGCCAAGGCTGGCTCCACGGCAGCAATTTACACTCCAATTTCAAGGTGCATGAAATGCGTGCGTGATTACTAGATTAAATATTACTGGTATGGAGAAGAGATATAAGAAAAGCGAGAGTTCGGGAGACATATATGAAATCAATCATTGAAGATTTAATACCCCGGGACCAAGTACACTGCGTTTTGGAGTCTTCATTCACGACCATATCCATATCCATATCCCAGTCATTTAATAACTCTCTAAATTTAGCCCCCCTGCCAATTGATAAACTAGAGGCTTTAAATAACCCCATCTCGGTTGGATCTCGAACATCACAATTAAAGTCGCCACCAATGATTATTTCTAGAGATTGATGTTGGTTGGATATGTTCTCTAAACAATCGTCTAATTCGTCCAACATTGCGTCAATCGTAATGTCAGCAGGCTTCCAGTAAAGGGACAATATTGAAATTGCAGAACATTTAGGCAGTTTGGTCTCCAACAATACACCAAGCAGACTTGCCGATTCCCATATCCATTTAGATTGAAGGTTAACAGAGTTATTTATTGAAATTGCAAGGCCCCCACGTGGCCGCCCTTGAAGGGATCTTTTTGCAAGCATACAATACGTGGTGAACCCCGGAATTGTGAAGGAACGTAATTTCATTGTTTCTTGTAGCAATAGGATAGTTGGCTGATTCTCGGACAGACGTGATGAGAACCAGCCAGTAAAGTTAGCAAAGCCACACTATTCCATGATAAGACCTTTAATAGTGAATTTGCAGGATGCTATGAAGTGGAAGGCAGGTTTTTCGACCCCAAGATAGCAGTAAGCATAGGTACAAGCCATGGAATACTTTTTGCTGTTGCAACATGAGTCATTAACGCCTGGAGGTCCACATCAGCACTATTGTTAGCATTTTCATCAAGCAAACTTGTCATCAATGTCTCAGCAATAGCAGGATTAATGTATGCCAAGAAATCATCTGCAGTTGTTGTCAATTCAAAGGTTGATAAGCTAAATCCTTGATTTTTTAACTCCTCTCGATTGAACCAAAGGAACTTCAGAATGGACTCAGAACTCAGATAGCATGCAGCTCTGCAATTGTTAGACTGGGCTATAGAAACTCTCAGAATGTCTTCTGACTTTACCATTCTCAGTTGTGGGATTCGAGAAAATAAATCTAGAATGAAAGATCGATTTATTTGCTTCCCAGCAGTGGAGATCTTATCCCCTTCAAGGCCAACAAGAAAGAGTTTTTTATCTGATTCAGATGAATACTGTGGAGTTGTTTCTTCTATTCGTATAGAGGGAAGGTTTTCTTCCCTAATCATCTGTGATGAAAGTAATGGACGCACATTAGTTGATGGTATCTCCTTCAGAGAATCCTCATATAACACCTTTCTAAGCATTTCAAGAATGTCATAGTGAGAGTTCTCCAAAGTGTTCCGCTCTATACAAGGAGGGAGGATCATTTCCACTCTGGTCAACTCCAGTGTGAGCGAAATTGCGGATTTCGATTTAATTTCAGCATTTCCAGAGCCATCCTCAAGGATTTTCCTGGAGGTTTCGGATAACTCCAGAGGGAGCTTCACGAGATCTTCCTTGGAATTTTTTTCCGTAAGAGCCCTGCTAAGAGCAGGGCCATGTATGGAGATTCGATTTGGAGCATAAGTAGTTTTTAAGGGGGCGCTCTGAATTAAGTGATTTATCTTCAGAGTGGCGGGAGGTCCGATGATGCACTCAATAGCTGCAGAAGGGACCATATCTTTACCAATTGATATGTTTGGAGAGAGAGTCTTAGGTAGACCCGGAGCAATATCAAGATGAAAAACCTTACCCTTGCCATTTACCATGTTCAAGAGGTTCGGGTGATTAATGGTGTTCTGTTGTTAAAACGACCCGTTGTGGGCCTGAAGTCTCGGTACACACAGCACTATATGATTTTCGCTTGGGCAAGAAGGAATCATTGGTGACTTCAGTATTGTAAGTGTCATTAAGCTGTGTGTCTATAAGATCTTTCCTAGATGTGCAGTGTCTTCCTGAAATCGGAGAATAACTGAGCAAGTTTATTTTTGGATTGAGCGTGGAAATAGTTTCTAGCATTTTTTCCTCCTTAGCATTTTCTCCTGTTTCACTATTAAGGCGAGAGGCTTTAGTAGGAGTATTGATTTTAGGAGATTTGACATTAGACGATTTCACAGAATCCATTAATTCTTTTGATATAGGTACACTGTTCTTAATTCGAGATATTACTTTTGATTTCGTACTTGGGGTCGGGATAAGAGCCTCTTGACTTTCTTTGGATAATTGGCCAAGGTCAATACTTTCCTCGTCAGAAATTGATATCGCAGTTTCTTGGTGGGTGGTCTGAGATCCATCAGACAGCTGCGATATAGAGGTATTGATCATGTTATTCCGTTTTTCTTTGGCCAATGCTTCTTTTCTCCTCTTAGCGTATCGCTTCACTGCTCTTAAATGAGTCTTTTTTGCACGACGAGATAAGAAGGAGAGATTTTCGTCACTAGACAAGCCTTCATTATCTTTCTGCTGCTGTTCATTAAGAGCTTTCACCAAGGTCGAAGGACTATCCGGTGAAACAGTAGCTATGTCCAACTTAGCAAGATGAGTAGATATTATCGCATTCATACCTTCAATTGATAGTTTAAGTTCTTTAATTTCGTTGGTACAATTGCACTGTGGCAGAAGCGTTAGGCACCAGAGGAGATGAGAGCAAGGCCTCATTACAATATTGGGTACCTTTCTCACTTGTGGTGGATCAGTGTTCATACGCTGATTGTTTAATGTTCTTAGGGTGTCTGCTGCAATGATAAATCCTTCAATCTTATCCATTTGGGAACCTAAGTGATGCAAAGTCTTTTTTACATCCTTCAATTCAAAGTGGGTTAAATCATGGCCCTTATCCAGTAAGTCAAGTATTTTTATCATAACTGGGAAGGTACATGGAGATCGTGAAGACCTTTCCATGGAATCAATAGGACCCTCTGACAGTTCATTTTGAGTCGGCTTAATGAACACATCCATAGGGTCCGGGGAATATGATAGACGCGGTGGCTGTAGTTCATAGTTGGGTTCATGAAGGCTGTCCCTATTAGGGTCATTTACGAAACTTTGCTCACC